>NW_024412413.1:18125539-18144749 GCF_014898765.1 Herpailurus yagouaroundi
CCCCCCCCCCCCCCCCCCCCACCATGCGCACCTTCCTGGAACTCATCCCTGACCTGTGTCAGGTGAGGCTGCAGGTTGGGGCAGAAGAGAAGCAAGGGATTCGCATGCCCAGCGCACCCCCCCCCCCCCCCCCCCCCACCCCCGCCCCTTCAGGCATCTTCTCAGAGCCGGTCTGTGTAGAGCGTTTGGCTGCTTAGCTGGGGCTGTGAAGTGTATTAACTTGTGGAAAGAAGTGTGGGGATTAGTCCAAAGTGTTAGAAGCTTTTACAGGGTGTTGAAGGATTTTATTCAGAGTTCTCGGTTCAGAGCATTTCGTTCTCATTCAAAAATTAGGCATTTCGTAAGCACTGTGTGTGTAGGACAGTCGTATAAGCTTAGTGTATATAGAATAAACATAAAGTGCAAACCCTTCCCTCAAGGAACTGCAGTGGGTTAAGGAAACAGCTTCATAATAATGAGGTAATTTTAAGACGGGACTAGTGTTTCTCAGACTGTGTTCCACCATCTTCTGAGAGATGTGGTTACGGAAATGTTGAAAATACATGTCAAAAAAGCTTTGTTACAGGTAGGCTTATCAGAGTCTTTAAAATGCATGAGTCTTCAAGGAGGAGGGTGTTGGTGTAGCACTCCCCAAATACTTTTGACTGTGGAACCCTGCTTTTGAGGTAATAGCTCAAAATAGAGGCTCTAGAGACTATACTTGGGAGGTTCAAACAATATGTTTAACAAGAATGTATAATAATGATACCCAAAGATGCTTAATTGTACAACCTGATGCCTTTTCTATGTAACAGGCATAGAATAACAGAGTCAGGGTCCCCCTGAGGATCTGGAGAAAGCTGTGTATTCTGTCTGTAGAAAAACAGGCAGATTTGCACAGTTATTCACAGTGCAAGCACACACACAGTTTCTTCTATAGTTTCAGGAGGTTTCTGGAGCATCTCAGCCCTCTCTGGTGAACCCAGCACTTCTTGAACCCTCTGTTAGTCTGTAAGAGTGTGAAGGATTGTCATGAGCAGGTGCTTATGGAGTAGGACTCAGCAGGGGACTGAGATCCAGGAGTCTGACTGGGCTCTTGAAGACATGTGGAGGCAGACAAGTCTTCTGTATTTTAGAGTTGTTCTTTTTGGATTTTGGCTTCCAGCGATCTGGTAGACTAGATGGGTAGTTTAAAAATCTTTTTGTATAGAATACTCACATGCTGGAAAAATTACAAAGAACATTCTTTTGCACGTATAGCTGAGCTCTGGGGAACTAAAGTGTAGTGGCAGGGCCTAAAAAAGGAGGCTGGTGAGCAGCCCTGAAGGTGTTTCTGTATTGGGAGCACCTGTTGGGTTTTATTGGCTATGCTTGGTGGGAGGGAAACACACACACGCACACACACACACACACACACTCTCTCTCTCTCTCTCTCTCTCTCTCTCTCTCTTTTTCTGTTTCTCTGCCTGTCTCTCTGTGTCTGTCTCTGTCTGTCTCTCTGTCTCTCCCTCTCTGAATCTCATAAATCCAGGACCCACAGAGACCTGCCCTCCATGCAGGAAGACAACAGGGAAACTTGGATATCTTGGTCTCT
Source organism: Herpailurus yagouaroundi (assembly GCF_014898765.1). Classification (NCBI taxonomy): domain Eukaryota; kingdom Metazoa; phylum Chordata; class Mammalia; order Carnivora; family Felidae; genus Herpailurus; species Herpailurus yagouaroundi. The sequence goes on from NW_024412413.1 coordinate 18,127,113, forward strand.
GCTCTCCGTTTTTCCCTGTGTGTGTCGGGAGGTTGTGGAAATCTCCCTGTAACCCTGGAATCAGGCTGGTCCTCACGTGGGTTTGGGTTTGAATCTAGTCTGTTTGTGTGGTCTGTTAATCAAACTGAGAAGTTAACTAAAAGTGGTCCCAAGGTGATAATGTCCTGGGATTCCTGATAGATGCAAATGGAAACTCTCCCTGGATGGCTAGACCTTCAACTCAGTCCCAAATGGAAAGCAAAGGTATTGGTAGACATGTGAGTAAATCTAAATAAGTATTGACAATATAAAAATAAGTTAAAAAGAGAGTAGGAGAGAAGAGGTAAAAGAAACAGAGAAAAAGCAAGAAATATCATAAAATGTGGTAGTGGGAATAATTCCAGATATATCAATAATCATGATCAACTCAGACTAAAAGATTGTCAGATCAGATAAAAGAAACAAATTCTAGCTGGATGCTGTTATAAGAGATTCACCAACAAAGAAAGGTTGAAATTAACAGAATGAGAAAAGAGATTTGGGGCAAATGCTATAACCAAAGAAACCCGAAAGATGTTCATATCAGACAAATGCTATAGTGACACCGAAAGAAAATAATGTTTACTATGGGAAGAGTTGCAAACTATAGTTCATGGGCCAGATCTTGCTTGCTATTTTCGTGTATTAAATTGTATTGGAACACAGTTATACCCATTCATTTCCATACTTTTGGGGGCTCGTTTTGTGCTAGGGCATTAGAGTTGAGTAGTTGCAACAGAATGTATGGCCCATGGTTGCAGCCCAAAACACTTACAGAAAATGTATGTTGTCTCCTGAATAAGACTTGTGTCTATATGCCAACATGGATGACTCTTGTAAAAACAACACCGAGTGTGTGTGTGTGTATATGAAAAAAACCAAACAAGTTGCAGATGTATACTAATTTTTAAAAAAAAATTTTAATGTTTATTTATTTTTGAGAGAGACAGAGTGCGAGCAGGGGAGGGGCAGAGAGAGGGAGGGAGACACAGAATCTGAAGTAGGCTCAGGCTCTGAGCTGTCAGCACAGAGCCCAACACGGGGCTCGAACTCACGGACCTTGAGATCATGACCTGAGCCAAAGTTGGACGCTTAACCAACTGAGCCACCCAGGCACCCCTACATGTATACTAATTTTTAAAGGTTTGAAAACACATAAAAGATACTATAGATCACCTATAGTGATACGCATGCATGTGCTAAAAGTCAAAAATGCAGGAGAATGATGGACACCAAAGTCAGGGTAGTGGTTACCCTCTTTGGTGGGAGGAGAATGCAGGTGAAGATTTAAGGGGTTTATTTCCTAAACTGGATGATGGGGATGTAGTATCTTTTTACCTTTCTGTGTATCTTAAAAATGGTCAGATGTACTTTTTAAATGTCTCATTTTATTTTGGTGTAAGATATTGATGATCCTGTGGCCATGGGAAGAAGTAGCAAAAAGATTTCAGGGGGAAACATGCCATGTAATAATTTCCACATTTTTCAGGTAGCAAAGAAATTCCTAAATTAGAAGAGAAGCAGAGAGACCCTCCGAGGTCTTAGAATCTATCCAGCCCTTTGCTGGAAGAAGGATTCCGTTTTTCCATAGCACTTATTAGTGGCCATCTGGCATCTGCTTGAGTTTGCCATATGAGCACAAGCCTGCCAATTTTATTTTGGAGGGTTTGAGTCACACAGAGTCATTCTAATTCCTCTCCCATATGATAGCTGTTTAAATATGAAGATGGTGATCATGCATCATCGCTGCCCCTCCCCTTGACTTCATTACTTTGAAAGCTCTTTGCATTCAGTCTGGCTTGTCGATTCCCGATACCCCCGTTGGAAGTGAACCATTTGGTACTGACCACAGGGAGCCGCATGTTGTCCGACTGGTTCAGAGCAAGGGGTGCAGCCAGCCCTGCCCCAGGGGCATGCTGCTTCTGTTGGGACACCTAGAATCCAAGGCAGGCTTAATTCCTGTGAGGTTTCCTGGCAACGAGGTCCTGACTTTGGCAAGCTCTATTTTAGATGAAGGAAAAAAAGAGAATAAAAAGACTTTTCCCCTACAATTGTTAAAAAAGCGTTTAGCAGGCTCCCTGCGTTGGGCTTTGTGCTGACAGCTCAGAGCCTGGAGCCTGCTTCGGATTCTGTGTCTCCCTCTTTCTGCCCCTCCCGCTCGCTCTCTCTCTCTCTCTCTCTCTCTGTCTCAAAGATAAATACACATTAAAAAAAGAATGAAAAAAAAAAAGCATTTAGCAGATTGAAGATCACTACCTCCCCCTAGAAGTTTTTATGTGCCTGTCATGCATTATTAGCGGGTGCCTAGGAGAAAAAAAGGTGGTATTTTCTTTTTTCTTTTATGTTTGAAGTTACATACTTCATGTTTTAATCAAGATGGTGCAGTGAGAAAGAGAGGTTAGCCGATTGATCAGGCTTGGTAAGACACTTTTGTACTTTAGTGGGTTGGTCCTTGACTGTGAGAAACTCCTCTTTTTCAGTTTACTCGGGTTTGGGGGAACTGTCTTATATTAAGTGAATTTATGAGATAATGATATATAAACCAGAATAAAATTTTAGTTTGTATTTAGAGACATAAGTCTCCAAGATGTAACTCTTGTGATTACTTTGGGCCCACCTGGAATGTTTTTGTTCTCTTTTGCGCAGGAAAACCTGCTTGAGAAACATGATTACTCTCAGTGTCACAATGTTGTTTGAGTATCCATTTTATTTAACAAGTATTTTTTGAGTATCGTCTATGTGTGGCTTACTTTATAGTAGCGCACAAGGCAGGCATAGCTAGGGTAGCAGTTTTCAAATGTTTTGCTCACAGGACTTACACACTTAAAATTATTGAAGGTCCCCAAATTTTTCTGTTTATATAGATTACACTGATAGTGGCTATATTAGAAATTAAAAATGAGAGATTAAAAAAATAGGTATTTATCACTTCATTTGAAATAACAAATCTGTTACTTGCTAACATAAATGACACATTTTTTTGATGAAAAATGACTACTTTCCAAAATAAAAGAATTTTAGAAGAATGTCATAGTTTCACATTCTTGCAGATTTCTGCAGTGTCTGGATTAGTAGGCGATGGCTGGGGTCTCTGATTGGATTCTGCATTCTGTCTCTTGAGTTGTCAGACATTGTGTGGCCTCTGGAAAGCTCCACTGTAAATTGGTGAGAAAATAAGAGTGAAAAAGGCAAAAATTCTTATAGCTCCTTTGACAAATCACTGCAAATTTAGTGATTTAAAACGACACAAATCAGTTACAGTTCTGGAGATCACAAGTCTGAAATGGGTCTCGCCGGGCTAAATTCAGGGTGTTGGCACATGCATGTGCTAAAACTAAAAAATGCAGGAGAATGATAAACACCAACGTCGGAGTGGTGGTTACCTCTTTGGCGGGAGGAGAATGCAGGTGAAGATTTAAGGGGTTTATTTCCTAAACTGGATGGTGGGGATGTAGAATCTCTTTACCTTTCCAGTGTCTTAAAAATCAGTGTTGGCAGTTCTCTGTTCCTTTTAGAGGCTCTAATGTTTTCTTGCCTTTCCCAGTTTCTAGAAGCTTCCTGCATTCTTTGGTTTAGGGCCCCTTTCATTTTCAAAGCCTGCAATGGTCAGTGGAGCCTTTTTCACATTCCATCACTGTGACGCTGAATCTTCTGTCCTTTCTACACTTAACCCTTGAGATTAGGGCCCACCTAGATAAACTAGCCTAGTCTCTCTCTCAGAGTCAGCTGATCAGCAGCCCAATGTAATCTACAACCTTAATTCCCCTCTGCCATGTAAAGATAGCATAGCCACAAATTCTAGGGATTAGGATGTGGATGTCCTAATCGACAGTATTCTGTCTGGCACGTTTAAGCATTATTATAAAAATAGTTTTGATCTCAGAGATCCCATGAAAGAGTCAGGGGACCTGGCTTCTGGGATTATGCTGTTTAGGAAAAATATGAGTTGAATGCATGTGTAAAGGAGATGGGAACTGACATTTATGAAGTGCCTGCTATGTGCCAAATAGTCTGCCAGGCAGTTGACTGACATTTTATTGTTTGCTAAGTGTATGACCTTGGACCTTCCTAATTTAGCCTTTCTCATCTGCAAACTGGGTGTCGCAGTGTTTACCCTAGGGAGTTCTTGTGAGCATTAATCAAATAATCAATGGGAAGTGCCCAGTGGATGGTATAGAAGGCATTGATAATTATTGCCTTTCTACTTCCTCCATACTTTAATGAAAAATTCTTGATAGCTTGCCTAGTATTTGATCTTTTGGTATGGCTACACTTTCTTTTTCTAAGAAGTTTCCCTCAGGAAACAAAACAAATACTTTTCTTTTGAGCAGTTAAGTTTTTTTTTTTATTTGAGAGCACGTGCGCGCGCACACAAGTTGGGGAGGAGAAGAGGAAGAGAGAGAGAGAGAGAGAGAGAGAGAGAGAGAAAGAGAGGATGAATCCCAGGCAGGTTCCATGCTCAGTGCAGATGCAGGGTTTGATCCCATGACGCTGGGATCATGACCTGAGCCAAAATCAAGAGCTAGATGTTCAACCAACTGAGCCACCCAGGCACCCCTGTTCTTTTTTTTTTTTTTAAGTTGGCTCCACACTGGGGGTGAGGCTTGAACTCACAACCCTGAGACAGAGTTACACACTCTACCAACTGTGCGTTTTATCAAATGACTTAAGATTAGGTTGTCATTAAACCATTATGACATGTAATTTTGTTTCAAATGTAGTCCCTGTGGTTTTATTTTTAGAACGTTGGGAAGCATGATAGATTGTCACAGAACAGTCAAAATGGCAGATATTATTTACTGAGTAATAAAGATGTTATTTTAACTTCTGGTAGGAGTTGTGCAAATGTCATATGCATTATTAATTATTCAGATGAGTAGTTGTAATTGTCATGGATTGCTCTTCCCTGGATGAAATATCTAAACTAATGGAAAAATGAGAGGTGCTTTTTAGAGTTGTAGATGCAGCACAAATGACTTTTGAATTGCCATCTCGTCTGAGAGGGGAACCGGGCTAAGTTCCCCTTTGCCTCGCGTGTCGGCTCGCGGGTTCTCGGCTTCCCCCACTGCCTGTGATGCTGTCGCTACAGAGCTCGTGCGTCATCGCTTACTCACTTAGGGTCCCCGCACTGTTCCCTGTGTGGTGGCTGGCACATAGTAGGTGTGCAGTAGTGCTTACTGAAAACGTGCCTGAGGGTTGAGTAAGTGGGAAAACCAGTGTACCAAGACACTACATACTGTGCGACCTTCTTTGTATAAAACTCTAGAAGATGCAAATGAATCTGATCAAAAATAGAACAGGGATGCCTCAGTGGCTCAGTGGTCAGCTCAGGTCCTGATGTCGCTGTTCGTGAGATTGAATCCCGCATCAGGCTCCGTGCTGTCACCGCAGAGCCTGCTTGGGATTCCCTCTCTCTCTCTCTCTCTCTCTCTCTCTCTCTCTGTCTCTCTCTGTCTCTGTCTCTGTCTCTCTCTCTCTCTCTCTCTGCCCTTCCCCTGTGTGTTTCTGTCTCTTTCTCTCTCAAAAATAAAACAAATAAACCTTAAAAAGACAATAGAACAGTAGTTGCGTGGGGATGGTCTCAAGGATAAAGGGAGAATTCAAGGGGTGAGGGGAAATGTTTGGGGATGCTAGATATGCTTCTTATCTTTATTGGGATGATGGCTTCATACGTGTATACATATGCCAGACCTTGTCAAGCTGTGATTTCTTATACATCATTTGTACCTCAATAGAACTATAAAGACAAAGAAATAAGAGAAGGACTCTGGGCTCGCCTGGCTTGAAGCAGGTTCCTACCACAGGAGCAGGAAGTGTGGCTCGGTGTGAATCTGGTGCTCTAGCCTGGACTGCCAAACCCGGCTGGAGGGGTGGCGTGGGATCCCAGAAGAACACAGAATTCGTGTGTTTGGAGGTGGGGAACGGTCATTTCTTATCTAAGGGTTGGAGTGCGCTGGACAGGTAACCCCATAATGTTCACCTTCGTGGTGAAAAGGATACATTGGTCGCTTGGTTGTGTCCATGCATCTATGGGACTATTGAAGAAGTAAAGGCGATTTACAATTGAATGGCCATTGGAGAAACTGGGGATACCGAGAAAGTAGTTTCTGGCTGAAAATAGTTGTATTTGAATCTCTGAGGTCTAATAGCGCTCCTGTGAATCGTCTGTATTTCAAGTCACACTGTTTGCTCTACTCTTAGCTCCCTTACTGTAACTGCTTATTAGCAGAAAGGATAAAAGTCGTCAGAACCACATCAGATCACGTTTGTTGGCATTAAACATAACATTGTAAACATAAGCGTGACATTTGCATTACGGTCAAATTGTTCTCTAACACATCGGTTGCATTAGGACCCACTCACGGTTTTCAGACAGGTGTCAGTAGAACCAACTGCCTTTGCCCAAGCCTTACTTGACAGGAGGAAGTTGTAACTGGTGAAGTTTGCCAAGAGAAAGTCATCTCAGGTGATTGTCTTTTCCTTATCATTTCACTTGCCAGTTGCAGATGAAACATTAAAAGCTTTACAGTTTGGGTTCAGAACCTTGAGCTCACTTGGGGTAGAGACAGTGGAAGGGGGATGTGACTCCTGCTTCAACATAGACACAAAAAGTCCCTATACCTTTTTTTCATATATTTTCAATCTATATGTATCCTTAAAAATTTTTTTTAAATATTTATTTAATTTTGAGAGACAGAGTGCGAGTCAGGGAGGGGCAGAGAGAGAGGGAGACACAGAATCTGAAGCAGGCTCCAGGCTTTGGGCTGTCAGCACAGAGCCTGACACGGGGCTCGAACCCACAAACCATGACATCATGATCTGAGCTGAAGTCTGACACTCAACCAACTGAGCCACCCAGGCACCTCTCTATATGTATCCTTTAATTTATTTTTAATTTTTTTTTAACAGTTTATTTATTCTTGAGAGAGAAAGACTGTGTGAATGGGGTAGGGCAGAGAGGGAGGGGAGAGAGAATCCCTAGCAGGCTCTGCACTGTCAGGACAGAGCTGATGTGGGGCTCGAACCCACAAACCATGAGATCACGACTTGAGCCAAAACCAAGAGTCAGACACTTAACCAACTGAGCCACCCAGGCACCCCTATATGTATCCTTTTAAAAGAAATTTGGAAATCTTGTTGTTTATAACATGCAAGGTTATTTATTTATTCATTTATTCAATTTAAAGAGCGAGTGGAGGAGAGGGGCAGAGGAAGAGAGAGAGAGAATCCCAAGCAGGCTCCACGCTCAGCACAGAATCCCACACAGGGCTTGATCCCATGACCCTGGGATCATGACCTGAGCCAAAATCAAGAGTCAGATGCTCAATTGACTGAGCCACGCAGGTGCCCCAACATGTGAACTTTTTTTTAAAGTTTATTTATTTATTGTTGCGGGGGGGCCCCCGCCCGCGCCAGAGAGAGAGAGAGAGAGAGAGAGAGAGAGAGAGAGAGAGAGAGAGAACTGCAAGCAGGCTGTGCACTGTCAGCACAGAGCCTGACATGGGGCTTGAACCCATGAACCGTGAAGTGGTGACCTGAGCCGAAACAAAGAGCTCACCTGATTTAGTCACCCAGGCTCCCCACGAACTTTTAAAAGAGAATTTGAAGCCATGTTAAAGAAGTATGAAATAATTAATAAAATATTTTGAATATTTGTGAATATTCATTAAATGTATGAATATGATGAAATACAACCTCAAGTAGAGATTTGGTCATTTTAGAGAAAAACAAATACTTTAAATCTGCTCTTTTGTTGATTTAGGAGCATAGATGTATATTACAAAAAAATATGACCTTGAGCTGTTACTTTAGTTCCATCTTATTTTCCTTCTTTGTAAGGCAGGGATTATAACTATGTTAAGTGAGGTCTGTGCACCTTCATCTGGGGCCTGGAGAGAAGCAAATGCACGTGATTATTAGCCACGAGGATTCCTTGTTGGCCCATTGAGCCCTGGGAAGGTTCACAGAAAGCTAAGTGGTGGTATTTGGGGGAATGTAGACTTTCCCTCTGTTTTTTGTCACCTCTAAGAAAAAAAAGTTGCTTCCTTCTCCTTTTGTCCCCCTTACCTTCTTTTTCTTCTTTGGGACTTCAGATCTGAATGTTCTTTTTTTTTTTTTTTTTTTCTTCTGGGAGAAGAGTTTGAAGTGTAGGGCTTATACCAAAACGAAAAATCCTAATTAGTTAAAGAAAAATGGCATCTTTATGTCTTTGGATTGTGGTTTGCATTGTCCAAAAATTGAACTTCAAGAATTTTCAAGTGCATTGCAGCTTTTCTCTTTGATCCTATTCTCATTAACGTGTTTTGGTTCAAGTATTTGAGATGTATGTTTGAGCTTCCAAATGGAGCGTATTTTTCCCCGGGGTATGCTTTATTAATAGCACTGTAATGAAATCTTTGTATGTAAGTCTTTATCCACATTTCTGAACATTTCCTTAACATAGATTCCCAGAAGGAGAAATAGTAGGTCAAAGGGTATGAATGTTTTCTAGAAAGCATTTCTAGAAAGCTTTCTAGAAAGTTTGAATTGACTTACACTCCTAAATAGCCAGGAGTGAGGCTGCCCAGTGTCAGCACCAGCACCAGCTCTGCTCGGTCATTAAAGACAAAACAAGAGGGGCACCTGGGTGGTCCAGTCGGTTAAGCGTCCAACTTCGGCTCAGGTCATGATCTCGAGGTTCGTGGGTTCGAGCCCCACATTGGGCTCTGTGCTGACAGCTCAGAGCCTGGAGCCTGCTTTGGATTCTCTGTCTCCTTCTCTCTCTGCCCCTCCCCTGTTCGCACTCTCTCTCTCAAAAATAAATAAACACTCAAAACAAAACCCTCAAAAAACAAGAATGGACCCCCCCCTCCCCTGCCACAAAGAGTTCACATACAAAATAACAAAAGCAACAAAAACATTGGTGCAATCTGATGGGAGGAAGATGGTATCTTTTATTCCTGAGCCAAGTAACACATGCTTCTTATAGAAAAAGAGTAAATGAAGTACAGTAAAACTTTCCGAGAGAGTTAACTTTTAATTTTGTTTATGATTAGAATGGTTGAACATTTACATTTATTAGCCATTTAATTTCCTCTCTTATGGAGGAAATCTCTGATGCTTTATCTTTTTTTTCTTTTTTGGAGACAGAGAGACAGAGAGAGAGAGAGAGAGAGAGAGAGAGAGAGAATCCCAAGGAGGCTATGTGCTGTCAGCGTGGAGCTGATGGAGGGCTCCATCCCATGGAACCCTGAGATCATGACCTGAGCTGAAACCAAGAGTTGGATGCTTAACCGACTGAGCCACCCAGGCGCATCCCCTTTATCTTTTTTATTGGATTTTTTTTTTTCTTTTTACGTAGGCTTCATGTGGAGCCCAGTGTGGGGCTTGAACTCATGACCCTGACATCAAGACCTGAACTGATACCAAGAGTTGGAGGCTTAACCAACTGAGCCACCCAGGCATCCATGGATTTGTTTTTTAATATTTAGCATATTCATATTTTTGCTTTTTACCTTTAAATTTCTGTTTAATATAACCTTTTCCCTCACATTATTGTTTGTGCTATTTTTGGATACACAGATGTTTAAAATCTTTAGATTGTAAATCTGTGGATGTTTTCCATTTGTGATTTATTGTTATTGCTTTTATATTTGGAAATATGAGGTAAATAGTAATCTAGCTTTCACACCTCTTAAACATTTTTTTAAGAGCTTTAATTCTTTGACTCACCTGGTGTTTGTTTTGCAGCACAGTATAAAGGAAAATCTTGTCTGACATTCTTTTATTATAGTTAGCCAGTGTTTATGTAGTTAGAAAAAGAGAGAATATTCTAGGTGAATTTAATTCAAGTTGGTACTCAACTACAGCATATTCTGGAGAAGAGTAATGGTAGATTACCCGTCTTGCTGAAAGTTGGGCATATGAACGAGAATTTAAGATTGCAATGATGCTTTAGACTCTAAACGGGGAATGCATTTAATACTGAATTAAAATGTTAACATTTGTAGGCAGTAAGAATTTTGAGTGGCTGAATATGCTTGAAATGAACTTTTAGTTAGGATCTTTTTTTTTTTTTTTTAATGTTTTATTTATTTTTTAGAGAGACAGAGCGTGAGCAGGGGAGGGGCAGAGAGTGAGGGAGACATAGAAACTGAAGCAGGTTCCAGGCTCTGAGTGGTCAGCACGGAGCCTGATGTGGGGCTTGAACCCATGAACCGTGAGATCATGACCTGAGCTGAAGTCGGATGCTTAACCGACTGAGCCACTCAGGCGCCCCTAGTTAGGATCTTTTTGACTGCAAGCAATAAAACATCCAGCTCAAACTGATTTAGCTTAAGCAAAAAAACCAAACAAACCATTTTTAAAGGAAATTTTATGGGTTTGTGCAATTGGAAAATCCAGAGGTAGTATTAGCTTTGTCTCTTGACCTTGCTTTCTTCCCTACTGGCTTTTCTTTTTTTTTTTTTTTTTTTAAAGCAGGCCTCACGCCCAGCTCTGAGCCCAATGCAGGGCTTGAGCTCCTGACCCTGAGATCAAGATCTGAGCTGAGATCAAGAGTTGGTTGCTTAACTGACTGGGCCACCCAGGGCTCCCCTCTCCCCCACTGGCCTTTTTAAAGGTTCTTAGTGATGGCCCCACCCATCTCATTTTATATCCTTTTAGATCCAAGTTTGGAAGAAAAGAATGCCTTTTCTGTGAAATTCTCTTCTAAATCCAGAAATTTTCCTGACTGGAACTTATTGGTACACTTTGGCTATAGGGAAAGTATGATGATGATTGGCCAGAGGGGGTCCTAAGCCTTCTCCAAACGAATTCATGTTGGTCGGGAATTCAGTTGCTGTTTGGCCAGGTCTGGGTCATGTGCTCTCCTCCTGGAGTCGGGAGTGGAATCTCACTGAGGCCACACAGGCCATAACAGTTGGGGAGGGCCGATTTCCCAAAGAAACGCAGCTGAGGAGTAGTAGCTGTGTTAGGCAGCTTAGGCTAGGTTATGCTGCATGAGCCCCAGTCTGTGGCTTCCTATAGACAGCTGTAACCAAATTCCTTCTCAGTCATGCAAAGTCTAGTGGGGCCTCAGTTGCCCTCCATGTTCTAGCCCAGGTGTCTGCCTTGGAACCAGGCTGTCGTCAGAGCTTTGGACAGAGTAATAGAGCTGTCTCTCTATTTCTTTGTACTAACTGTATAGTCTTGCTGTCATCATCCATTCGGTACAAAAGGAATTCACTTTCTAAATTGGTACCCAGTCTTGTTTCTGTTTTGGGAAAGAACAGAGGTGACTAGTCAAGGGCCCTTCTTCCATTTATACTCTGGAGTCTACAGTTTAGACAGATTGTTTGTCTTTTTGTGAGTGTTTGGCATTCTTTCCTTTTGCCTTGTAATTACTTGTGTTTCTTCTCAGCACGTTTTTGAAGTGGTTTTATGGGGCGTTGAAATCCCTTTTAAGCTTCCCATGTTCCTCGTGTTTATTTTGAGTGATGACAAATTAAACATCTGAGCTTTTTGGGGATGATGTTCATGTGATTAATACACCTTGGGCTTTCCCTCCAGCGGGACACGCCTGGGCAGCCTTTGGAGATGTGCTGGTAGTGACTTTCCATCCCGGCAGGGTTCCTTGATGGCTTCACGTTTTCTTCTCAGGTTGTAGAAAGGGAGAGAGACTTTATTGCCAACCCTTTCTAAACATGAACTTCTAATTTAAACAGACTGTTAGAACTTCCCATGGAAAGATCATGTGTGAAAGCAGAGCCGTTGGTCACTCTGTAAGTGATCCTGCATTACTTACTGTGGATAGTGCCATGTGGTCATAGTCAGAAAATAGCATCGTCAGCGGTGGCCCATTGACGACGTAAGGCCAGAAGATGTGTGGTGTTACGTGCCGCAGAGCTTGGGACTGCTGGCTTCTCCCTGTCCCGGGACTAGCTCTTGTGAACGGTCTACCTTCGCGTTTGTTTTATTTTTTTAAATGTCACTGCCTTGTTTACTGCCCTCAGTAACAAGTGTCTAAATTTGCAAAAGAAAGCCAAGGTGAATGTCTCATTGATTTTTGACGAAAGAAAAGTAATAAAAGGGACTCGGTGCCTCTTGACAATTTGGAGTTTTGGTAGACTCAGCCATACCTAGGTTGTCAGTGGGAGAGAGATAGGTGCATGTGTTCATAAATTCATTCACTTAGTCACGCATTTGCCTCTGTTGGGTCTTCCGTGTGGGAACGTAAAGGCTTAGTTTTAAGTTAGTGTAACCTGACAGCTTACCTGGTGACCGTGAATAGGCTTCAGGGGGTGAGCCTCCCTGGGATTTTCTGCAAAATCCGTGTGTGCATTTCTCTGGGGAGAGGATTCTGTGGTTTCTATTAGATTCTCAAAGGGATCTAAGCTGTAAAGCTGTGAGGAACCTCCTCAGATGCTCAGAATACCTCGCAGTGGCTAGCCTGGTCTCCTCATTGCAGCTGCCACCCACCCTGTGAAAGCAGTACCTGTTGAGTATTTCAGGTGGCCCCTTAGAATGCAAGTGGGTAACATGGGCCATTCCTAGCCACAAAGAAATGAGCAGAGGGAAGGGGGCGGGGGGAGCAGTGTAGACTCTGGTGAGCACGAAAGCGACGAAGGATTTCTTAGGGTAAAGTGTACCCTTCTCAAATGCTTGTTGATTCCTGTAATCCCCGGGAAGAGAGTTAGGAGCACAGGTTCTGGAGCCAGACTTGCTGGGTTCAAATCTCGGCTCTGCCATTCAGAGTACTGTGTATACTTCAGCAGATTACGTACTTTCTGTGCTCAAAGGTCCTCATATATAAAATTGGGATAATACAGTATTTGCTTCATTAGATTGCTGTAAGGATTAAATGAGATAGTATAAAGTGCTGTGATAGCACGTAGCATATAGTAGGTGCTTAATAAATATTAACCCCTGTAGTGGAGTCGAGAGATTGTCCTCAGTAATGTAAAGAGCAGTCAGATATGGACGGTTTGAGTTTTGTGTGCATGTGTTAGAAATTTGTACCTGTCTCCCAAAAAGTCACCTGCTCTCAGCATTTGCCCACTTATGAGCCGTTTTGGTGTGCAACCATCATAAAAGGTGAAAGAATACAGTCACATATCCTTTCAGGAGGATAGAGTGGTCTGTGTTCTTGTCACAGAATGTTGCATGATGGGGTTCTTGCCGTGGAAGGACTAACAATATCATATTTCCTTTTTGTTTTTGGAAATCTACTGTACAGTCTTTAATCCTGATTTCGTCGAGGATATGGTGGTTGAAGACCCACAGTCTGAGATTTCACCTCTGTGATCAGTTCATCCGTCATGATTAGGCTCTAGGGGGCTACTCTGTGTCAATGCATCTTCCGACTCCTCTAATAATTGGGAGATGCCTCCCTCTGTAGTTTTATTCTTACTGTCATTATGGGTGGAAAATGAAAAATTATGAACTCTTAACTGTGTTCCATGAAAGTAAAAATCAAATGCAAAGATGGTATCTTTAGACTTCTTTTATAACTTCTTGAAAATGATGTGACACTTTGGGCAGTGCAGAGAGGAGACAGAAGGATGATGTTGTGATAGTTTATTTCACACATGCACCTGTTGGTGGTGATGGGAGAACACAGTGGGGAGAGCACATGAAGCTATACGTACACTGTGAGGCCAACTGCGTAAAACACATCCATGAAACAGTATTGCGACCAATGCGTTAAATGTTAGTAGTTTTCTTCTGGGTGAGGAGATGATGTGTGATATTTAAATTTAATTATCTAAGTGTTTCTCCATCTTCTGAAATCTGTAACTAGTATATGTTCTTTTTTAAATGAAACAAATCTTCTTGTGATACTGAAACAAAGATTCCTTTTTGTATTATTTTATTTTTGAGAGAGTGTGCACCTGTGCGCAAGCAGAGAGCGGGGCAGAGAGAGAGGGAGAGAAAGAATCCTAAACAGGCTCTATGCTCCTACTGCAGAGCCCGGTGTGGGGCTTGATCTCATGACTGTGAGATCATGACCTGAGCCGAGATCAAGGGTTGGACACTCAACCGACTGAGCCACCCAGGTGCCCCCAAAGATTCTCTTTAAATAAAGTTTTATTGAGATACTATTTTTAAAGTTTATTTATTTATTTATCTTGAGAGAGTCAGAGTCAGTGCGAGTTGGGGAGGGGCAGAGAGCGAGGGAGACAGAGGATCCCAGGCAGGCTTCCTGCTGTCAGTACAGAGTCTGATGTGGGCTTGAACTCACAAAACTGAGATCATGATCTGAGTCCAAACCAAGAGTCAGACGCTTAACCGACTGGGCCACCCAGGCGCCCGAGATATTATTGACATACTGTACCATTCACCCACTTGAAGGTCTCCCATTTGGTGGCTTTCAGTTCACAACAGCCATCTGGCCATCACTCATCACCAATCGGAGAACATTTTCATCACCCCAAAAGGAGATTCTACATGCGTTAGCGGTCTCTCCATTTGACTCGCCTATTCTAGACATTTCAGATAAATGGAATCATCCCACATGCAGTCCTTTGCGACTGGCTTCTCATGCTTGCACTTTGGTTGACTCACTGAGGAATCCTACTAACCTTTATTTATCACATGATATAATATACATTTTTTCTTTACTTCTAGACTTGGTGCCTTCAATTATGAACAACTTGTTGAATCCAGATGCCATTTTTTCAAACAATGAGATGAGCCTGTCGGACATTGAAATCTATGGCTTTGATTACGATTATACCCTGGTGTTTTACTCAAAGCACCTCCACACGCTGATATTTAATGCCGCGCGGGACCTTCTCATCAATGAACACCGGGTAAGAGCACAGGGACGTTGTGGTCTCCCTCCTCCTTCTCTTAGACGTTGGAGAGCAGCCGTGAGCGGATCTGGCCCTGTGCCTGGCACACAGACATCACTTAGTAAATTGTTGTTGAATGCATGAGTAGATTTTGTTCCTTTCCAAATGACTCTATCCAGAAGCCTGTTGGTTTTTTTTTCAAACCACTTTTTTTGAGGTATGATTGATGTACAAAAAGCTGTACACACTTAATGTATATAACTTGATGAGTTTGGGCATAGTGTATGCTTGTGAAGCCATCACCACCACCAAGGTCATAAACCATCTGTCACCTCCCAAAGTTTCCTCCTGCCCCCTTCATTATTATTATTGTTATTTGCGTGCGCGTGTGCACTTAAAATAAGATCTACCCTCTCAGCAGATGTTTTAGCAATATAGTGTTGTTTGCTGTAGGTGCTGTGCTGTGTAATAGATCTCCAGAACTTGTTTATCTCCCATCACTGGAACTTTGTACTGGAAAATAGTTGCTTTTTTTTTTTTTTATTAATCTCTAGATGTCTCTTTAATGAAAGATTTTCAAGTTATGCGTTAGCAGAGATTGGGCTACAGACTCCGTGCTCTCATTTCTCACCGAGTGGTGACGGAGTTTCTCCCAGAGCTGATGAACCGGCAGCCTGCTGAGCTCTGGTTAAAAGAAATCCTTCAAATAATAGGCAATATATTTTTTTTTTTTTAATTTTTTTTTTCAACATTTATTTATTTTTGGGACAGAGAGAGACAGAGCATGAACGGGGGAGAGGCAGAGAGAGAGGGAGACACAGAATCGGAAACAGGCTCCAGGCTCCGAGCCATCAGCCCAGAGCCCGACGCGGGGCTCGAACTCACGGACCGCGAGATCGTGACCTGGCTGAAGTCGGACGCTTAACCGACTGCGCCACCCAGGCGCCCCTAATAGGCAATATTTTAACCTCATCACTGACTGGAGTTGTTCTGTTCTGTTTTGTTTTATTTTATTTTATTTATTTTAGTTAATCAATTTATTTATTTTTGAGAGAGAGAGAGAACAAGCATGGGAGGGGCAGAGAGGGAGGGAGGGAGGGAGGGAGGGAGGGAGGGAGAGAGAGAGAGAGAGAGAGAGAGAGAGAGAGAGAAACTTCCAAGCAGGCTCCACAGTCAGCATGGAGCCCAATGTGGAGGCTCAATCCCATGAACCCTGAGATCATGACCTGAGCTGAAATCAAGAGCCGGAAGCTCAACCAGCTGAGCCACCCAGGCACTCCTGACTTGAGTTGTTCTTATATAAAGAACATTTGACTGTCTTCTGGTGCATAGTGTTGTTGAGACCTTATAGTAAGGAAGGCAAAAAGAAACACTCAGAACCCAACATGCTTTTCTGTAGTCCACTTTGAGTATCTATTTCAGGAGCCTGAGTGAGAAGCATCCTCAGAGGTCAGCAGGTCCTAGTGCCCTTTGAGAACCCCCAGAACACCCCGAGAAGTGCAGCTCCAGGGTCTGTCTCAGACCGGGGTGCATTTCTGCAGGGGGCACTTCTGATTTGGCGGGTCGAACAATTCTGCCTTCAGACAGCTTTCACCATCGATCTCTTCTCTTTTATTCCTTCACACATTCCTTCAGCCTTTACTAAGTACCCCCTCTGTGCCAGGCCCTGTGGTAGAAGCAGGGGGAGTGAGGATGAGTAGCATATGGGGACCAGCACTGTAGTGGGGAGGCAGTTGTGTAAGCAGAGGAATTACGCGGCCACCTCCTGGAGGCGTCTCCATGCGTCTGAACAAAGAGCTAGGGATGTGTAGAGGATGTTGGGACAATTTTCTCTGCTTGAGGGAATTAGGAGAACAACAAAGAAGGTGATACTTCCAGGACCCCGGAAGGAGTTTGTCAGCAAAGGTGGGCTGGGGTGGGCAGACTGGTAGGTGTGTGAAATCTAGAAACCTAGATCAGGAGAACTAATGTTCTATACCTGATTTATCTGCTAGGATAGTGTTTAATCTACTGGGCTATGTGTTCTGTAGTCCTGCCATTATGCTGGCCAAGATGTCTCTTTTTCCAGGCTGGTCATTCTGAGTTTTTTCAGCCATTCCCATTTGGCTGCCTTTCTGGTCTTTTATCATCTCAGTTACCCTTCTTTGTGTGTGCTCTGGTTTATCCCCCTCACATGCGAGTCCCCAAACTGAAGATGTTAATGCAGGTGGGGTCTGACTAGTATGGAATAGAGGGAGACCACCACCTCCCTGGTTCTGGATACCAAACCTTTATTAATGCTGCCAAAGTTTCCATTGGTTTTGGATCCTCACCATTTGAGGCAACATATTTCCTGATCCCCTCAGCTTTTGGTTATCAGTGGACTTAATAAGCAAGTCATTTTCTCCTTATTCAAAATTCAGTAATGGCATGTGTCAAAAATAACCTTCCCTTCTGCCATTAAGCCAACAGGCAGCTTTCTTTAGTTATGGCCACTTTCCCATATGTAAACCCATCTAGCCACTTGCCATCCAGCTGCATTTGCCCATCTGTTCAGGAGACTCTCTTTTCTTCCATCTAACCTGCAGACGTTTCCCCTGACTGTGAGGATGAAAGCAGAGTGTGAACTAGCTGGTCCCGCCCTCACTGCCCTGTCTGCCAACCTGCACCACCTCTCCACGACCCCATGGGGAGGTTGAACTGAAGGGGTGTTGCATTGCTGATGGCCTTCTAGACCTAGGTCATCTGTGGCATTTGCTGTGACTTTGATTATCACTCGTAAAATAGCGGTCATTTTATTAACAGTCCTGTCTGTTGATTTTCTGCTTGGTGCTAGAAGCGCAGGTTCTGGAGCCTGACCGCTGGTGTTCAAATCCTGACCTTCACC
>NW_024412413.1:18145149-18162611 GCF_014898765.1 Herpailurus yagouaroundi
GCACACAAGAGAGAGACCCTGAATAGGCCCCTTGTTGTGTAGAGCCCGATGTGGGGCTTGAACTCATGAACCATGAGATCATGACCTGATCTGAAATCAAGGTCAGATGCTTAACCAACTGAGCTACACAGGTGGCCCACTACTGGTATTTCTAATATGCGTGACAACCATACAAATAGATGTTGTCTCTGTTTTACAGGTGAGGAAACTGAGGCTAATGGAGATGAGCACGTAGTTCAAAGCCGCGAGATCAGTAGGAGACAGAACCAGAATTTGAACTCAGATCTGTTTCCAAGGCATAAATATTCTTTATTCAATGTTGTTCCTTGTGGGATTAATAACACCTTTCATTTCCACCCTGTTGTTCATATGGAAATAAAATATTCATGATGATAAAAAAATTATGAGGATAAAATATGTATGAAATGTGGGGGGAAAAGGGAGATGAAACAGGTGGGGAAAAAGAGGTACAATCATGATTATAAAAGCTTCTGGACTTAAGATCACTGAAGTTTCATTCCCATTATGTCTGTTTGTTGCTTGGATAAAAGAAATAAGTCATGGGGCGCCTGGGTGGCGCAGTCGGTTGAGCGTCCGACTTCAGCCAGGTCACGATCTCGCGGTCCGTGAGTTCGAGCCCCGCGTCGGGCTCTGGGCTGATGGCTCGGAGCCTGGAGCCTGTTTCCGATTCTGTGTCTCCCTGTCTCTCTGCCCCTCGCCCGTTCATGCTCTGTCTCTCTCTGTCCCAAAAATAAATAAACGTTGAAAAAAAAAATTAAAAAAAAAAAAAAAAAGAATAAGTCATAACACTAATTATGTCAGGCATATTAATAGAGTCAATTATGCTTATGCAGATTTTTCTCTTGCTCTGATTAAACAAAATAATTCTTCCAAGAGGCATTTAATTTGGTGCCATTTTTCCTGCCAAAGACTAAATGTACTTGTAGAGATGGAAAGACATCTGCTTTTGAGATGCACAGTAATAGAACAGTAAGTTTGCAATTTAGCATCTTCCCAAAAAGCAAATGTAAAAGTTCTAGCCCCTTAATTATGCTTTTCTTTTCTTTTTTTTTTTTTTTTTTCAGAAAAAGAAGTTTTCATAAAAATAGAACAAAATATAGGGTAATGACTGTATTTTCCTTTCATGGGTCCACCAAGGAATAGAGGGAGAGTGATAAGAGTTCTTGACTTCATGTTCCCCATCCATACCCTCATCAGTGTTCCCTGTCATTAACAGGCACTGACATTCACCCGTTTTTTTCAAATCTGGAGCCTAACATTAGCCATGACGCCTCACATTCTCCTGTGCTCCACGTCTGATCTCTCAGCAAATGCTATGGGTTCTTGCTTTCTCCTTTTTTATTAAAAAAATTTTTTTTAATGTTTATTTTTGAGAGAGAGAGAGAGAGAGAGATCATAAAGGGGAGGAGCACTGAGAGAAGGAGACGCAGAATCCCAAGCAGGCTCCAGACTCTGAGCTGTCAGCACACAGCCCGATGCAGGGCTTGAACTCCTGAACCGTGAAATCGTGACCTGGATCGTAACCTGAAGTTGGATGCTTAACTGACCTAGCCACCCAGGTGCCCCTTCTTCTTTTTCTCTTTTTAAAATAAACCGTTAATTTTAGGAGAGTTTTAGGTTTTTAGATAAGTTGCAGCGGTAATACCAAGAATTCCTGTGTCTACACATGCCTGGTTTCCTCTTGATCACAGTTTACTGTGGTACATTTATCGCAGCTGAAGAACCATGTTCATAATGTTATTATTAACTTAATGAAGTCCATAGTGGGTTCAGATCCTCTTAGTTTTTACCTGATGTTCTTTCCCTGTTCCAGGGTCCCATCCAGGATGCCATGTTACATTTAGTTGTCATGGTTCCTTAGGCTCTGCTTTGATAGTTTCTCACAATTCCCTGGTTTGTGATGACCTTGCAGTTTTAAAGAGTACTAGTCAGGTGTTTTTTAGGATACCTTCTCTTGGGATTTGTCTGCCATTTTTTTTTCGTAATTAGACTGAGGTTGTGGGTTCTGGGGGAGGAAGACCACAGAGGTAAAGTGCCATTCTCACCACATCGTATCAAGGGTGCGTGCTGTCTACATGACTCACCGCCATTGATGTTGGCCTTGATCACGTGGCCGAGGTGTGTTTATAGCGTCTCTGCACCGTGAAGTTACTCTTTCCCTTTCTATGCTCTGCTCTTTGGGAGGGGGTCGCTCTGTGCAGCTGTGAGCTTTCTTCTCACTCTTTCAAAAGATACTCGTTCAAAACATGTTCTAACTCCATCCCCTACTCCCCCCTCCCGACCACCACCTTGGGCCAGGCCACCATCACCCTCTGACCATATCACTCCTCGACCCAAGGCCCCCTGAAGCCCTCCCAGCACACATGGAATGACAGAGAAGGCCTTCCGTTGCTCCCACGCCCCCACTTTCCCCCCCACCTGTCCTCACACCAGAGTTCTCGTTGCTCCTTGAACTGCCAGGGCCTTTGCACCTGCTCTTCCTCTGCTTTGGACGATCCCTCCTGGCCCCAGGCGGTCTGAGGCCTTGCTCCTCAACTTCTTATTCTTTTCTTCAGCTCTCCAAGCCCTTGTAGAGCATTCGCTCTGTATTACTTCTCACCACGGGGCATTCTGCTGGGTGTTTGTGTACGTCTGCCTCCCCATGGTGGGATGTAAACTTCGGTCAGCGACTGTGCGATCTGTTCCATCTGTTCGCTCCTGCCATGTTCCCAGGCCCTGGCGTAAAGGACCCGCTCAGGAAGCATGTGACCTATTTATGGAATTACACGGTTAGGTGAGAGTGTTGTGCCTGGTGTGGAGTCACCATTCGGATGCAGGTTGTTTTGTCCTCGCTTCCCATTTTGTGAAGATTTTGGAGAGCTTTGTTTTCATGCCCTTTTGCCCTGCCACCGACTAGACGCATAATTTAGACTCCTGAAACGTTCAGAGACCTCTGAAAAACCTATATTTATAGGCATCTGGACCTCAGGAACTCAGCAGCGGTGCTGTGATGTATAGGTTGCTAGCCCTGTGGAGAGCTCTGTAATTAGCTGGAGACGTGGCCAAGCCGCAGACCTGGAGGGACAATGTACACATTTCTGGGTATGCAGAGTGGGCACTCCTGGGTATTAACTGTGCTTGAAGCTGTAAGGGACATTTCTGGAGCATCTTGCTCCACCTTTGTCCCCACGTGATAGCCTGCTCAGATTACCCTTGGAATTAGAACCAATCCAGGTGCTGAAGGAAACCAGACAGGGTTAATAAAAATCCCCAGTGCCGTTAGGTCTTTTATCTTTTTTACTTTGTTCTGCTTTTAGAGATGCCAGTAATCTTCACGACACATTGAGTGAGTCATGTTTTTCAGGCTGGTGGAAAGTTTCTCAACTCTGAAGAGTCCAGAAAATCTGGTCCTAGGCCAGTGGAGAAAAGCATAACCCCCTGGCTGATGGGAGCAGCTCTGGCTTCCTCGATGGGACAAGCCTGTTGACGGTTATTCTCAGAGATGCCGTGAGCTCGTGTATGTGTGTGCACACAGGCCCGTGCACGTGCGCACGTGTGTGGGTTGCAAAGGGGCCCGCCGTGAGGACATTTCTGACTTGATTGGTTGCAAGGGAAATCACAATTCAGGGGGCACGAATGGAGCAGAGAAATCACCCCAAGTCTGTTTCATTTTCCATATGAAGGAAGGGGTGGGGGGGTTAAATGACTTGCCTGAAGTCCTCTGGGAAGTAGCAGAGGCTAGAAGAGGGGGTCTCAAAGCCCAGGCCTCCCGATTCCTAGTCCAGCAAAGCAACTCTGTTTCACTGCAACTTGCTACGGCTATGTGCCAGAGACTGCCCCACCGCCCCTCAGGCTTCCTTTTTTTTTGTTTTTTGTTTTCCTAATTAAAAATAAAATTTTTAAAAGATTTCATTATTACTATACCTGATGTGGGGCTTGAACTTAACAACCCCAAGATCAAGAGTTGCATGCTCTGCCGACCTAGCCAGCCAGGGGCTCCCCCCGCACATGTCCTTTGCTTTCTTCTCTCTACTTCACCTGCGGTAGGTCTCCTGGTATCCTTACTTTGGAGATGAGAAAACCGACACTTAGAGACCTTGTCAGGGTCACCCAGCTACACAGAGTAGGACTGGGATTTGATGCCTGGTCCCTCAGCACTGGGGCCTGTGTTCTTTGTGACAATAGTGTCCCATGAGGCCCTTTCAGCCGCCTGTGACATAAAAACATGGTGTGTCTATTGGGAGTGGCTCCGCAAGAATACACCGCTCTGGGGCCCACGGGTGGGTGCGTGGCCGTGTCTCCCTGTGATGTCTGTGTCCTGCTGGGGAGTCTGGATAGACCTCGTTCAGAGAAGAGCCGCCACAGCCTCCAGGAGTCTGTGCGCAGAGAGCGTACCCTCTGTCTCTGGTTCTCGCGCTGGTGGCCAGCCCTGTATCCCACCGTGAACCTCCTGAGCGAACCCACCGGGCGGTCGGACGCGGCAGGCTCTGCTGTCACAGGATGGGCGTCTCCTGCGGTGGCTCAGCGTTCATCAGAGTTGATTACAGGTGGTTGACGTGGACTCGGGTGTGACACGGGCCGGGGCCAGGGCTCAAGTCCGGCCCAGCCTCTGTCTATCTCTGTGAGCCTGAGCCGTTCGCTTGACTCTGCTTCTCAGATTATTCAACGAACGGACATGAGATGCTCGACCTCCTCCGTGCTGGTGCTGTGAGGAGTACGTAGAATAAAGTCACAGACGTGTCCACAACAGCGGGTAGCACGTGGCTGGCTCAGTGAAGAAGCACCTGTCTCAGGAACGTTGAAGTATCTTCCCCGGGTCCTCCCCCTTCCTCCTCACTCCCAAGTTCAGGAGGAGACTCCAGGGATGGGCAGGATCGCGGTGCTGTGTGGTGGGTTCCGGGCATGTGTGTGTGAAGTGTGTTAGTAAAGACACGGAACCGTACACAGCGTTCAGAGGTCTTGGAAACGCCCCTGAGTGGAAATAGCGTTTGGTGATTTCTTGGCATAAGTGGCGGGCATCAGATAAATGAGCTCAGATGTGACATTTGAGTCAGCACTTTGTGCAGCTCGGACACTTGCCGTGTGCAGTTCAGCTGGTGGGAGCAGGAAGCGTCCTCACCCAAACGTGGCCCTGGTCACGACAGGTTAGTCCAGTCGTGCAAAGAGGCTCCTGTGCGTCTTGATAGCTGTCTAGGTTTTTACGTAAGCAGTTGACATCGTGATTGGGAGATCCTGGTGACACAGCCTCTCTAGGCTCAGGAGTATTCTTTTGTCCCGCAAGACTGTACTCCAAGGGCAGAGGGGAGTCGGGAGAGCAGGCAAAAAGGCCCAGGCCTGACTCCCCGCCCCACCGCATCCCAGCTGTGTGGCCAGGCCACATTGTTTCATTCAGTGCCCTGGTGCCCCATCTGTAAAATGGGAATGGTAGGGCCCGTGTGCAGTAGCAGCAGATACCGCGCTCGGTACATTGGTGCTCCCCTTGGGGTAGCTGGTGTTCTAATTCTGGGATTTGGGGAGGGAGAGAAGGACTTGGATGCCTAGTCCAGTAGATAAGAACGGAGCTGGGATTTTTGCAGATTTCGAAGAATGGTTTAAGAATAGGAAATGCCAGGGGAACCTAGCTGCCTCTAGAAGTCAACGCGTGTTCTGAGTCACAGTGTTCGAGCAGGAACTGGGTACCACACGCTGAGGGAGGGGCCCTCTTGGCCCGAGTGGGTGGGAGACCGCACCTGATAACGGTGAGGTCTTTCCAGCCCCCGAAGGGTGAGCAGCGGCTGACAGTCCGGATGAAGAAAGCAATGAACGCTGTATGGAGGGCCCCTGCCCCCCTTTGAAAAGTTTTCTGCTTGGGTTGCTTCATGAAACCTGGTAGTGGGGCCATGCAGGGGGCTCATACACTGAGGTGCTCACATGTGAGCTGAATGGATGGTTGATAACATGTTGGGAGAAGTTGTGCTTCCAACAGAGGGGACTATTCATCAGCAGCCTTAAATACAGTAGGAGGAAGTGAAGTCTTGGAGGTAGAAGCAGATGTGTCTCCGGGGTCTTAGGGAAATAGGAGTCCCAAGGCAGAGGGATGGGATGGGCAGAGGGAGTTAAGACGAGAGAAGCTGGGGCAGGGGTGAGGCCTTACCTGTGTCTGGGCAGTAGACGGGAGTGGGTGGAGGGAGGGCACTGTGGCCAAGAGGAACTTGGTCTGAGAACAGAGGGCCAAGCTGTGCTCCGTCCTGACCCCGTCTTCCCACCAAAGTACATCAGCCACCTCAGCTTTTGTACAGGGACCGGATGTGATCCGTGTCTTGAACTCAGAACGTTGTTAGCTGAAAAATGGTTCCTTTCTTTTTTTCTTAGTATCCAGCGGAAATCAGGAAGTATGAGTATGACCCAAATTTTGCCATCCGTGGACTTCACTACGATGTGCAGCGGGTAGGTTTCACCCTCACGTTCTTTTACAGTTTGATGGTGTTTGGGAAGAACGTGTACTCTTGGTGCTTTTCTTTGCTGAACACAGAACGTGATTTTCAATTATATTCTTTGGGGCTGCAGAACTGAATGATTTAAAAAACATCTTTAGATAAAGTCTTTTTCAGGAGACTATGTGTTGGAAAAAATGAGTGAATGCATTAGCCATTTGGAAGATACTGTTTATTTCTAGAAGGAAGAGCCAGTTGTCATATTGTTTTGCAGATTTTGCAGTCATTTCCTTGGCAGGTT
Organism: Herpailurus yagouaroundi; assembly: GCF_014898765.1. NCBI lineage: Eukaryota > Metazoa > Chordata > Mammalia > Carnivora > Felidae > Herpailurus > Herpailurus yagouaroundi. The sequence continues at coordinate 18,151,864 of NW_024412413.1, forward strand.
GCACGGTGCTTTAATCAGCAAGCAAGGTCCGTGTCAGATACATACAGGGTACTTCCTTGTCATGGCAGCCTGCTGTTGACACGATTTATAACCCACAGTCCTCATAAACATGCTGTCTGTTCTGTGCTACTCACCTGTGCATGTGTTTATGTTTTTGAAGGCGGTTTTGATGAAGATAGATGCTTTTCATTACATCCAGTTGGGAACCGTCTACAGGTAAGAGTAAGAGGAGGTAAATTTAATTCACCCAAAGTAACCAAGTGGTTTTGGGTTTCAAGACCCACTGACCGCTTAGTGATGCAGAGGGTTTCTGTGTGCATATTTGTGATTTATTCACTCATTCCTTCAGGAACATTGATTGGCACCTACTGTCATGCCAGGTCTGGAGGATGCTCCAAGGAGCTGGGAGTGTAGGTTGGAAGCCACATAAATAAGCCAGTGACTGCAGTCTGTAGTGACGAAGGCAATGATGGACGTGTGCTGAGACTATGAAGGGGCACTCTGGGGGACTCTGCTGGAGGAGGGCTCTCCAGAGGTGTCTGTCTGCCAGCTGAGTGAGGGTTCTGGGATACGGGTTTGGGTGGGGACGGGTGCTGGGGTTAGGCAGCGGGTTCTGGTTCCCACCATGGCAGTTGAGTAGTTTGGATATTAAGACATTCCCCCCTCCTTGCCCCCCATTTATTAGAATTAATAGAAGTACTTAGTTCAGGCTGAAATCTTTGAAACTGAACATGAAGGATTTTGCCTTTTCTAATTCTTGAATTTGGGGAGGATTTAGGAGTGTCGTTGTTGTACCTTAAAAACAGAGGTGTGCATATCTTAGATTCTTCTTTCACAAACTTTTTATTTTTTTATAATTTTTTTTAATGTTCATTTATTTTTGAGACAGAGATCGAGTGAGTGAGAGCGGGGGAGGGGTAGAGAGAGAAGGAGACACAGAATCGGAAGCAGGCTCCAGGCTCTGAGCTGTCAGCACAGACCCCAACACGGGGTTTGAACTCATGAACTGTGAGATCATGACCTGAGCCAAAGTCAGATGCTTAACCAACTGAGCCACCCAGGCGCCCCACAAACTCTTTATTAAAGTTAACATTTTTTTAATCCAAGTTAAATATGTTCACAGAATCAGTGCTGAAAGTGTTGTGGTGGGCAGCAGTCCTGTGTCCCCCCCTTGCCCTCCAACCCCTTTACACTCTTGATTTTTTTTTTGTTTGCATTTTTCTTCCAGTAATGTGCTTATTTTTCATATTTCTGTTTCCTAATTTATTAACTCTGGACATCATCTCTGCCACGGGACAGGACTTGGCGTGCACACACACACACGGCTTCTGCAGTCTCGTTTCTAGAGCCTCGTGACGGTCCATGTCTGCTTGTTCCTCCAGTGTTGGTCATTGTTTGCATCGTGACTCTTCAGTCTTATTTCCTTCTTAACACCAGGTCGTGCACCGTGACTGCTTTCTTCCTTGTACAGCGTGTGCCTTTTCTTAGATTTCATAACCACATCATTTTTTATTTGCTTCGTTTTCCGTAGAGGTGTCCCTGGTTTTTTCTAAATGCCCCATCACAGATATCATCCGTGTGTTTATTTCCCAACAGTTCAAATGTTTTAGATAATCTATCACTTACTTTTTTTTTTTTTTTTTAATTGACTACCCTTCTCTGATTGCTCATCCTGGAGCTGGCGTTGGCCTCTGTCCCCATTCCCTGGTTCCCGTCCCTTCCTCTCTCTGGTTTACTCCCTTGTTTTGCTGGAGCACATCCTCCAGGAGCTCCCCAGTGCCTCACAGGGCTGAGCCTCTCTGGGGGGCTGTGGCGGTTATTCGGTTCCTCTCGTTGGTGTCCCTTGTGGGCCTCTGTTCTCCACTTGCTGTGTCAGGCACTTGCTTTGTGTCTTCCGGTGAACATACTGAAATGTCTTGTCTGCTGATGTTTTTGCTCTCACTTCCCTTGACTTTTGGAGTAGTTTATTCTTTTATTATCGTTTTAATGGTGTTTCAGAGGGCAGAAGAGATGGCGATGTTGATGAGAATAATAGTACTGGTGATAATACACAGCCACTAGCAAACCTGACGTCTTGCTACGGCACAGACACCGTCACAAGGGCTTTATTTCAGTTAACTCGTTTGATCCTCAGAATAACCTTGTGAGGCTTGTACTAGTATTACCACAGAGGTCTTAAGTAACTTGCCCAAGGCCGCACAGAAGTAGGATTCAGACCCAGGGCCTGTGGTCTGGGCTTGTTGTAGGCGTGGCTGGCTCCAGGGGCCAAACTGACCTCTCACAACTCTTTCCACCTTTTGGCTCTCTCCCTCTGGCTTTGCTCCAGGCAGACCCCTCTGTGTGATGCACCCAGCCCCCCACCCCACCCCGCCTGCCCCGCCCCAGGTCAACAGGAGAAGGGGACTCTCTCTTGCCAACAGATACAGCCGGTCTCGGAGTGCGTGAGGCAGTGCACAGGGTGCATGTGTTCCTTTCCTCTGAGTTCTTTCTTGCTGCTCGCCACCTGTTCATGCTGGCCTTCTCCCACGGTACGGTTTTCCTCCCTCGCTGCTTCTTGAAATCTCACCCGTCCTTCCTTCAGGGCGGACTTGCGGGGAGGTCTCACCCTGCCCTCTCAGCCTGACCTGGTCTTTCCTTCCTCTTCTTGGACGATGCCGTCCTGTGGCTCCTGATTGTCTTGTTTCTTCTTCTGTAGGCAAGTTGTCCACCATGTCAGGGAGTATGGGGCAGAGCGAGACCCCCGCCAAGGCGTTTGGAGGAGAAGGAGTGTCCAGGTTTAGGTCCTGGGACGGTCGCTGTGGCCGCAGTGCCGAGGGGATGTGGTGGGCCGAGGGGGCTCTGGGGTCACACTTCCTGAGCGTGGACCCCAGCCCCACTGCTGACATGTGTGTGGCCTTGAGCAAGTTCTTGGCCATCCCAAAGCCTTGGTATCCTCCTCTGTAAGATTGGCATAACTCCACTGCCTGCCTCAGGGTGACTCGTCATGTAGACCAGAGCATGCTCAGGGTAGCAGAAGCACGCGGAATGCCCTTCCTTTTCCCTTAAAAGGGGTAAGAATGAGCCCATGGCTGGGCAGAGTGCCCCCTCCTCAGCCTCACCCGTTTCTGAGACCTGCTGCGGGTCCCCGGATCCCACATCAGTTCGACTTTTGTGTTGTGGGCTGTGGGAGTGGATGCCACGGGGCAGAGGAGGAGGCAGACTGGCTGTCCCCACAGTCCCATTTTGTACCCATGATTTAAGTTCTTCATGGGGACCTTGTGAAAGCTGCATTTGCTCTCATCAACCCAAAGAGGTTAAATTGCTTGTCCAGGTGATAGCCCTACTAATTAAGGAAGCTGGGATTTGAACCCCGGACAGACTCGGTCAGATTTGCACTCCTAACCTTTCTGTTTCTCGCAGTCACACAGGGCTGTGTAAGTAGTTTGAATTTTTTTTTTTTTTAAAGTTCGTTTATTTTGAGAGAGGGAGTCAGAGTGAGTGGAAAAGGGGAAGAGAGAGAGGGAGACAGAATCCTAAGCAGGCTCTGCGCGGTCAGCTCAGAGCCCGATGACAGGCTCGAACCCACGAACCGTGAGATCATGAGCTGAAATCAAGAGTCAGACTCTTTACTGACTGAGCCACCCAGGCGCCCCCCCCACCCAAGTAGTTTCTATTTTGATCCTAGCGCTGGCTGAGGTTACATCTAGGTGCAGGCGGTCCCCCAAACCTCCTCCCTCCCCACCAGCCTGTCGCAGAATTCAGCTGGCTGCAGCTGGCTTTCTCCCCGCTTTTGAGCTGACCTTTGGTTACTTGGGCCTTAAAGATGCAGCTTGTGAGGTTCTGTGCCTGTGAGTGTGTCTTAGGGTAGTGCCTAGTTTGGGGGCAGAAGGATGACTCCGCCAGCAGAGTTCTTCCACTTTTTATAGTTTCTTTCTAAGTGTTAGAGCCTTAGGCGTGTGCACGCCTGAGCGCTGATACTTTAGCAGGAGCTCTGCCCCAAGGTCATTGTCCAGACTGATCTGGTGAATGATAAAGTGCAATGTATCAAGTTAACCAAGATTGGGGCAAAATATTAATGCATCTCCTTGGGTATTTTTGAAAGTTCTATGAGGGTGGAGAACAAAGGGAAAAGGCTGAAATTAGATTCCCATCACAGCTGCACGTCAGCCATCAATTACAGCTTGTATGTGTTGTTGGCCAGGTGATTTTATGTGATAAGCAGCCTGTTCATATTAGTAACTAAGACTCTTGTTGCATCGTGGATACTCCCACGTGGCACCGCGGAGACTTCCCACCATTCATTCTGTGGTCTCCTCACCACTGGTGTCTGTTTCTCAAGCACCTTCCCGAGAGACGCGGCTGGGGAACAGACATTTTTCTTCACAACACGCTGGAGCAGTCAGTGCCAGGTGGGGAAATAGGAGAACGTGAAATCCCCAGTGACAGCACCTGCTCCCAGCGCCGGTGGCTGAGGGAGGGTGAAACCCAGGTCACTCGGACTCCAAAAGTCACCCTTCCCTTTGTGGAGGGGCTGGATTGGTTCACAGATTCTGCTGCGGCTCCTGGAGGCAGGCAGATGGCAGATGTCACCCTGGCTTTTTGTAGATGAGGAAACTGGCCTTTGCTGTCACATAGCATCTGGGGTCATCCCTCTCGGAGGTGACATCTGGGCTTCCTGCCTTGTGTCATGGGGTTTTTAGTCCGCCTGAGCCTCATGCCTGGCTTTTCCCTCCTCAGCACTGACCTTAGGTTAGAGCATCAGAGGTCAGGAGGATGATACAGACAAAGCTAGCCTGTCTCTCCCTAATGTAGTAAAAACATAAAAATGGAAACAAAGACCCACCCCAAGGCAAAGGAAGGCCTTGTGCTTTGTTGAGAGAGGCAGCACGACGTAGAGGTTGAGGAGCTTGGGCCTGAGAGCCAGGAAGCCTGGGGTCCGGTCCTGACCCACCACTTCTTACTTCGGTGACCTTGCCTAAGATATGTGACCTATCGGGGCCTCAGTTGCGTCTGCTGGGAAATGGGAGGATGATAGTGCTCCCCTCCTAGGATTGCTGAGAAGTAAGTGAATGAGTGTGTGGAATTCACATCTGGCGTCTAGGACGTATTATTTTTCTGTCCTTATTCCAACGGCCTGCTGTTAGTAATGGTAGCAGCTTCTCGCCTGTGATTTGTAGCGCTTACCGGCGGCACATCTCACCTCCTCGTGACCGCGGTGTCTGGCACCTCAGCTGAAAATCCCAGCAGTTGCCAGAGGTCTGAAAATCGCTGTTCTTGCTACGTGAGTCTAACTGCACTGCCCGTGATTTTTCCAGAGGCCTCAGCGTTGTCCCTGATGAAGAAGTCATTGAAATGTACGAGGGGTCCCACGTACCTTTGGAACAGATGAGTGACTTTTATGGAAAGGTAATGAGAGATTATTCGTTTAAGGCAGCCTATCTGTTTCCTTCTCGAAACACGGCCTGGTAGATTTGGGGTCTCTGTGTGCTCCTGCGGAACTGACAAGGGCATTTGGGACGTTTTGAGAGACCCTGGATTTGAGAGAGGCTCGTATGTTGGTGTTTCTCCTAGGTCCTTCAAGATTGCCCTTTCTTAGCCCTTTCCTCCCTACCTGCTAGAGGCTCTCTACACTTTCCGTGCACCCATCCCTGTCTGTCACCCTTCCTCCCAGCGTGTCCCCACCTTCTGATGAAGTCCGCGTAGTAGAGGTCACCTGCCCTGAGATCCAAGATAACAGGTCACCCTGTGCCGCAGGGAAGCCTCTGCTTCTCTGACTTCTGTCTCTGAGCTTTTGCTCCAGTCTTGTTAGGTGGGCTTTTGTTTACATTGTCAAAATGCACTGGAAGATGCCTGGTCAGCTGGTAAACTTAGGGCTACAAATCGCAGGCACTCAGAGAAAGGCTCTTTTTCAGGCTCACATATGGCTGCACGGAGGTGCTCACATTCAGGAGAGTTACATGGCTTTTAATGCCATTCCCCAGGCCATAATCGACTTGCTGACTTTCCTCTGGGTTTGGTGGGGTAGAGTGAGCTGGAAGTTAGACAGAGTTGTCACAGGAGCGTGACATTGGTTAGACTTTTGGGGGGGGAGATCAGGGCATTTCCTTGGATTTCCCAGTTACGCTTAGAGTAGGATGTCGGCTGTGGTGGGAATGAGAAGAAAAGGTGAAGGCTTCTGCTTTGTTATTGTTAGAATTATCCTTTTCTTGGGGAGAGGGATCCAGATGTTGAAGACCTCCCCCAGATAAGTCTCCGCTTCTGAAGTTCTCCTCCCTGCTTGCAGAGTTCTCACGGAAACACCATGAAGCAGTTCATGGACATCTTCTCCCTGCCAGAGATGTCGCTCCTGTCCTGTGTCAACGAGTACTTTCTCAAGAACAACATTGACTATGAGCCTGTCCATCTGTACAAAGACGTCAAGGTGAGAGGCGGTGATGCCACGACTCTCCAAGCATTTTAGCAAAGGGACGGAATCATTAGCCTCCTTTGGCTAGGTGTTTGAAACAGTCCTTCGTCTGGGATCTCTTTTATTTACGGTTTTACCTTGAAAATTGTTAAGAAAGATGTTACACCAGAACACTTGGAAATCAGTCTAATTTCGTGTTAAAAGAAGAGGGTACTCATACTGTTATCTGGATTTCTAATTCTTTCCGACCAAAAGCCAGGGCCCGTGCATCTGGTCAGAGGGGCTGGTGGTGGCTGAGGTCCAGCCGGCCCACCTCACCCCTGCGACCCAGCTCACCCCTGCGCCTGCCTGTGGAGAGGGTGACGTCACACCAAGGCTGCAGCCCTCTTGTCCCCAGAGGTTCCATGGAGGCCTTCCCAGGCCCTGCAAAAGCTGTGCAGAAACCCAGTGGGGGAGGTTTATAGACAGCTATGAAACTTACACACATACAAATGCACATCATTTATGTAACTTCACATTTATATATTTTCATTTATATTCACAAACGTGTGTTTATATGTATTCTTTAAGCTGTCTGAACTTTGTTCAGTACTTAAAAACATGTTCATGTATTACTTAATAATACTTATTTCAAATATATATAGTAAATATATGCATATATATTCATATACGTAGTATATATTGTGTATTAAATTTTTTTTTTCATGTTTATCTGAGAGAGGGAGATCGAGCAGGGGAGGGGCAGAGAGAGAGGGAGAGAAAATCCCAAGCAGCACAGAGCCCGATGCAGGGCTGGATCTCATGAACAGTGAGATCATGACCTGAGCCAAAGTCTGGAGTTGGATTCTTAATTGACTGAGCTACCCAGGTACCCCTACGTACTTATAGTTAAAAGATCTGTACTTATGTACTATAATGCTTTTATGCCTACATGCTTAGGACTGATTTTAAATTTTGGCTAAAATTACGGGTTTTAGGAAGATGAAGGATGAAGTCTAGCTTCTTAATGTTAGTCTGGTATTATTTGAACTAATGTTAAATATTTAGTTTCTGTTCTCCTTTTGGTGCCCTGAAATACTTTAAGAATCACTTGTGAAAAAAAAGAACAAGAATCACTTTCAGTTATATAACCCTTTGCAGGCATGAGGAGAGATGTTTATGCACCAACAGCGAACACTTACATATATTCCAGGCACTGTTTTTCTGAGTGCTTTATGCATATTAAGTAATTAAATCCTCACAATAATGCCTGGAGGTAGGTACTATTTTTACCCTCATTCTACAGTTAAATTGAGGCACAGAGAGGTTGAGTAACTTGCCCAAAGTCACACAGCTCGTAAGTGGTAGAGCCTAGATTTCAGGCCAGGTAAGTTTGGCTCCGGCTTGCTCTTAACCCCTACCTTCTGTTGATGTGAAGTTGAACAAGCCTGTGCTAAAAGGTGATTGGGGTTGAGTTTATAGTCCAGAGGTGCTCACTTTTGACAGAAGTCTACCGGTTTTCTAAGGCTTATGGCCCCGTTTTGCCTGCAGCCCAGTCCCCGGCCACACCCTCCAGTAAGTGTCCATGTGCCTCCAGGCGTGCCGCCTAGGTAGCAGACCTGCTTAGTGCCCCCTGAGAGGAGGGCTGTGCTCTGATAGCTGCAGGCCATCAGGCTGCCACACCCTGGGGCGCGTGGGGGCGGTGAGCGGCCTCCTCTTGATGGTGTTTACTGGCTGGGTTACCATCTCCCTGACGATCCCCCGCCTCACTGAACTGAAGGTCCTGCCATTGGCCTCGCCCTCTTTCTCTAGATGATGGAACCTGCCCTTGGGGTCCAGGGAGGGATGCAGAGAGGAAACAGCAAGGATTCCCTTTCCGCGGATGCCCTGGGACCGTTTCTGCGTGATCCTGCATAGACGTTGCCATGTATCACGTGGGCTTTGTTCAGAGTTGTTCGCACAAGTTACCTCCTCCCAGGGGCCCTTTTGACAACTGCATTGGAACCTGCCACTGTCGCCATGGAAACCTAAGTTTCCCCCCGAGGGGCCGCCTGTGCCAGATAGGCCAGAATTTCGATTTCATTTGGTGCTTGCATCACCAGGCTTCTAAAGGCGGACATCGTCCCGAATGCCGTCTTGCTTGTCCTGTTACTCAGGCGACCTCACTTATGGTTTCACTCACTAAAAACCTCTCTTTGGACAGGATTCAATTCGAGACGTGCACATCAAAGGAATCATGTACCGAGCAATCGAAGCAGACATCGGTATGTAGCCTCATGGTGAAGACAGCCTTCCCCCTGCCAGGCCACGGCGCAGGCATTTTGCCTTCATTCCCGGGGCCGAGCAGGGGCCGTAGGGCCCTTCCGAGTGCAGCGTGCGGACCTGGCTTCCTCGCGGTTCAGATGTCTCCCTCCCCTTTGTCTCAGAACTTGGCGTAACAGTGACTCAAAAACAGGGGAGCGGGCGGCTGCAGGCACTTTGTGTTTTCACTCAGACCCAGGCAGGAGGCAGGGGCATGGTCCCCGATGGACCCGGTACTGGTGGGACCACCCTGCCTTAAGACTTTTCTGCCCCCAGTGTCCTGGACAGTGCCGGGCACCTGGGCCCCTTTGGTAACCGCCTGCAGCCTGACGGACTTCACGCTGAGTCCGTGTGTACTCTTCTCTTGCTCGCAGAAAAGTATATCTGCTACGCCGAGCAGACCCGCGCAGTGCTGGCCAAACTGGCTGATCATGGCAAGAAGATGTTTCTCATCACCAACAGCCCCAGTAGTTTTGTGTAAGTTGTTGTGGGTGACCTTGCTGGCTCCAGCTCACGACTTGTATTCCCACTTATCTGAACAGTTGGAAATTGGAAAGAAAAAGTTGCAAAAGTGGTTAATCCCTCTCTTGTGAGACTCACCTGGCTGACGTGTCGTTCCAGGGACAAAGGGATGAGGTATATTGTCGGAAAAGACTGGAGGGACCTGTTTGATGTGGTCATCGTTCAGGCTGAGAAGCCAAACTTCTTTAACGATAAGCGGAGGTGAGTGTCTTTCCGGGAGAGGTAGATTTTAGTCCTTTGCTGCCGTGAATACTTACGTAGTGCAACTTGGTAAAATCTAACTGGAAAATCAGAAGCATCTGACATTATAGCTTTTGATTTTTAATCCTTCTAGCAAGTAATTGCATAGAGGGTGAGATTAGTGCATGGCCGACAGCTTGAGACTGTTCTCACTTCAACCTGAGTCCTACGAGTCAGGCTGTAAGAAAACTACTGAGGGGCACCTGGGTGGCTCAGTTGGTTAAGTGTCCTACTTCAGCTCAGGTCATGATCTCCCAGTTTGTGAGTTCAAGCCCTGCATCGGGATCTGTGCTGACAGCTCAGAGTCTGGAGCCTGCCTCAGATTCTGTGTCTCCCTCTCGCTCTATGCCCCTCTCCTGCCTGCGCTCTGTCTCTCTCAAAAATAAAATAAAAACATAAAAAAGAAACTTAAAAAAAAAACAACTACTGACAGCAGTGAAAAGCCATACGTAGTGTTAACATCGTAAGTTAGACTTCTTGATGCAGGTACATTGTGAAGCGTAACAAGACAGCAGCAACAGCAAAACTGCCTGGTGGGTATTTTTCTCCGTACAGCTCTAAGTGGTGCATTTAAAATTCCAGTTGGATTCTGCAGAACTCTGCAGAAGTTCTGTGTCAAGTGGAGTACCTCTCTACCAAGGCTTACGTGGTGTGTTCCTGTCATGGGAAACAGAGGGGCGGGAAGTCGTGGGTTCTGACAGTGACTCCGGTGTGCTCTTGGCATTAATAGGTGCGGTGCGGATCAGGGATCCTGAAATGCCTTTAATGGGCGGAACCGACCTCTTCACCAAGAGTCGTCCCCCCAGATATCAATAGTGTTGACAGTTACTGCACTGGGGTTATAAGAATAATCTGCACTTTGTATAAAGAAGCACTTTAACCCACATTTTTCTGTTCCACGATTGGTAACCAGGCAGTCTTTCCCTCTCCGCCAGGTGATTTAACGTATCATAATGCAGTGCTCCATAGTTCATGTTGAATGGATTAAATTCCTCTTGGGACACTAAATTCCCATTTTCCAAGTGTCATAGTGATTCCTGAAGGAAGAGGCAGATCCAAGAGCCATGTGCAGAGACTGAGAATTCAAGGGAATGAAGGAAAAACTTAAGAGTGTTGATCAAAAACAGCTATACATTGGCTGGCTGCTTTCTCACTGAGAAAACGCTCTCCCGAACTTTCTTATTAGATCCCAGGGTGTGATCAGGACAAGGGCCTCATCTCCCCCTTCACCAAGGACACCCTCTCCTTGTTATACTTATACACAGTGGCAGAGTGCTGTCTTAGACTATTTCCTGGGGGGGGGGGGGGGGGGGGGGGGGGC
>NW_024412413.1:18162711-18178840 GCF_014898765.1 Herpailurus yagouaroundi
GCACAGCTCTCCCTGCCCACCCCCCTCCCCGCACCCATTTATTTTGCCTTTGTTCTGCACGCCTGCAACACCTCTGTTCCTCCCATTTTATTTATAATGATGGTCAGAGACAACCTGAAGGAACATCCATAGGAGGAGATATTATACAGCCATGAGAAATGATGTATTTGGGGAAAAAAGCAGCATGCATGTTTTATGATCATAAAATACAACATACGAAAAATATGTAATCACATGGGAAATTGCTCACAGTATTAGAGGAGAAAAAGATACCAATTAGGATATATGGTGATCCTCATTTATATTCATAAAAAAGAGAAGGGTAACAAATGTTATCTTTATAGATTGAAAGACACCTACTGAAATGTTAGGTGTTTATAGCCGGGCACTGGGATTATAGGCCATTTTCCTCTTCCTCATCGTATTCTGCATTTTCCAGATTTTTTGCATTCAGTTTCAATGTTTTTCTAATCAGAAAAACAAGCCAAATAAATGTTACCTTAAAAAAAGGCAAACAGGGGTGCCTGGGTGGCTCAGTTGGTTGGGCGTCCGACTTCGGCTCAGATCGTGTTCTCATGGTTTGTGGTTCAAGCCCTGTGTTGGGCTCTGTGCTGTCAGCTCAGAGCCTGGAGCCTGCTTCAGATTCTGTGTCTCCCTCTCTCTGGCCCTCCCCCCCAGCCCCCCTGCCTCCCCACACTCTGTCTCACTCTCTCTGTCAAAAATAAACATTAAAAACAAAATTAAAAAAAAGGCAAATAGACCCTGCATACATTCTTTTTTCTTTTTAACTTTAAAGATATAATTGGCTTTATTGATCGATTCATGAATCAGGCTTCATCCCATCTAAGTAGAGGGGAGCTCCCTGAAGGCTTTATTCTTATTCCCATTTTGCATCATAAAATGATATGCCTCATCCTCAGATTTGTTTTTTATGTAGAGTGGCTGAATTTCAAGTGCCAAGCTCGACACACGTACTGAGGCAGCATTTCCAGAAGCGTGTTTTTGCGAAGCAGATTTTGTGTGTGTCAAATGCATTTAGGAAATCTGGGTTAAAGAAAGTTTCTGTACTGGGTGGGCTTTTCCGAGTCATGGATGACTTGTTAAGACGGCCATAAGTAGTCCCTCGTGTTTTGCAAATTTATTTGACCCTGGAGTTCTTTCCTCTGTAAATACGTTTGGATACCGGGGTCTGCCCTGGATAAGGGCACTGAACCAGGGAGTGTGGAGGTGGAGTTTGGGTGCCCAGGCTTTTCGAGGTCTGTGCAGCCCCTTTCTCTTCCCAGTGAGTAACTGTGTCATGTTTCATAAGCGGATTCCCACAGATCATGTTTCCTGTTTCTGTTGTTAGACCTTTCCGAAAGGTGAACGAGAAAGGTGTCTTACTCTGGGATAAGATCCACAAGTTGCAGAAAGGCCAGATTTACAAGCAGGTACCTCATGACCGATTTTTCCTTTTTGTTCCTTTGCTTTGTGGTCACTTATAAAATGCTAACAGCCAACATTTGTTGAGTCTTACCGTGTGCCGGGTGTAGTTCTGAGAGTTCTGCTTGAATTGATGCTTTAAACTTAAAGCAAAATTTAAACTTAAGTCAATGTATTTTCAGTGTGCTGTATCCAGATTAACTCAGAATTGAGCAGTCTTTAAAAACAAAATTTAGGGGCGCCTGGGTGGCGCAGTCGGTTAAGCATCCGACTTCAGCCAGGTCACGATCTCGCAGTCCGTGAGTTCGAGCCCCGCGTCGGGCTCTGGGCTGATGGCTCAGAGCCTGGAGCCTGTTTCCGATTCTGTGTCTTCCTCTCTCTCTGCCCCTCGCCCGTTCATGCTCTGTCTCTCTCTGTCCCAAAAATAAATAAACGTTGGAAAAAAAAATTAAAAAAAAAATAAAAACAAAATTTAAAGCATTACTTTCATAGTCTGTACAATTTAAGATGCTAATAGTAAACCTTGGGTTTTTCACTTCAAGAAGCATTGAGTCACATTGTGTAGGACTCACCTAAATTAGTAATGGTTTCCTGATGAGCTGTGTTTTATGTAGTTTTCATATATTTTGGTATCAGTAAAGCTCTCAAATGTTTGAACAAATGATTGAATTGCTGACCCTGATTGTGTTACTGAGTTTGCTTCATCTCATCCTTTAAAACTTTTTATTTCTGTAATATTTATAAAACACATGAAATTATAGAATAGTACTACCACATAGTTGTGGTTAAAAAACCACAAACAAACCCTGATACGTTTCTGGTGGGTCTATAACACAAGGCCGGGTTTGCCGGTAAGTGTATTTTCTTGCCGTGGAAGATTTGCTTGGATACAGCCATTCCAATTCTAGGAAGTTAGACCAAGAAAATTATTAACATGTAGCTAAAAATTTGCTACAAGAATGTTTATCATGACTTACAAAATAGGTAACAAGTGTCCAACATGAGGGAATTGGTAAAAGGAATCACAATACTTCTCAGCTACTGAAATGGTAGATTAATACTTATGGTAGATTAATGGTCACAGAGTGTTCAGTGTAAAAAGATCATTACAAAGAGGTATATGCAACACGGATCATTTTTGGAACATACATTTGACTTAGAACAAAGGTCTGAGAGATTTCACACAAAGGTGTTTTTATATTTTGATACTTTAAATAAATTATAAAAGCAAATAAAAAAAGATATTTGGGGCTACGGGTTGAACAGGTGACACAGGTTTCTATCTCACATGATATCTATGTTTTTCTTTTCTTTTTTAAAATATCTCTGTTTTTCTATTCTTGCAGGGCAATTTATATGAATTTTTGAAGCTTACTGGGTGGAGAGGATCCAAAGTGTTGTATTTTGGTGACCACATATACAGTGACCTGGCGGTGAGTCCTTTTTTTCCATTTCTTTGTTGGGGGACAGATGTGTTAGTCCCACTTACTAAGGAATTTCTCTTTTGTTTAAAACACTTTTATGCTTTCAGGTCACCTGTTTTTTTTATGTCTCATTTTTTTGTAGAATAGAATGGATCATAGTTATAAAAATCATTTTTTTTAAATGGTAGAGAAATTAGCAGTTCACTCAGAATTTATCAGAAAAATCCACTTAAATAATGGTAAGAAATAAATGTAAGCGTTCTTTTTTTTTTTTTTTTAATTAAATATCAGAAGCATCCATGTGCAACAGAAGAGTCTGTAAACTCAGTTGGAGCTCCTACAATTCCAAAAACTGGCATTTCCAGGAAACAGCTATTATAAGAAAGTGAGGCTTTTCATGCCCATTGGAATGACTAGAGTGGTGTCTCAGGACTTGAATTATGATTTAATCTGTAATTAGAACGAGGATGAATCAGTCACATTTCCTTCCGTGCCCCGCTCCTGGTGCAGGGGATTTCTGTTTGTTAAGTGGGCCCGGGCTAGTTGCACCATGCACGTTTTGCAAAGTCTGAGTGATGCTCAGTGTCCTCCGAGTCACCAGAGCAGGGTCGTGGCTGGCGATCAAACTCTGATTGGTATTTCTGAGCATTTTAACCCACATGACTGTGGTCTCGTGTTTGTGTCCCTCTTGCGTCTGACGCCTGTCTTCGGAGCGGTGAGCTGTAACGGGCTGCACGGTAGGCCCCCCTGGGAGGCATTTTCAGAGCACACATGCTATTGTCCGAGGTCTGTGGACTCAGACTTCAGACTGCCTGCTGGTGGAGGAGGGGGTGGGGGGTGATTCCAGTGCCTGTGTGCAGAGACCCTCGTCCCAGGCCATTTCAGCATGCACCCTGCATAATCGAGTCTGTCCACCGGGCTGAGGTCTGGCGGAAGGAATCATGGGCTCAGAACTGCAAGACAGGTTTTCACCCCCCCGCTCTGCTGTTTTTAGCTGGATGAGCTTGCACAAGTCCTCCAAGCCCCCACGTCCTTATTTGTGAGCAGAGTTAAATCAGGGACTGCATACAGAAGTGCTTATTAGTGACACAGAAATATAGAGTGCTGCTGTCAGGGTGTCCGTACTACCAGAAGGTTTGGCCGAGTGACATGGCCTCTTGAGAACCAGTGTCTTTGGGCCTTGATGAGATACTCTGTGCTGCCCTTGAGGAGTGCGGGTACGTGGCCCTGTGAAGGGACACACACGTACAGGTCTTAGCCTTCTGAGAGGCACTCACAAGGCAATGGTTTCCTCAGGCGTGGTCCCTGTGACATCAGCATCACATGGGAACTTGTTGGAAATGCAATTTCTCAGGCCTCACGTCAGACCTACCGAGTCAGAAACTCTGGTGGGGCTCAGCTGTCTGTGTCTAGCTTTTCATGCTAAAATTTGATATCTGGGTAATGTTGACCTCAGAATAAGTTAGGATGTGTTCCTTCCTCTTCAGTTTTAGAAGCGTTTTAGAAGGACTGGTGTTAATCCCTTTTTAAATGTTTGGTAGAATTCACCAGTGAAACTGTCTGTCTGGTCTTGGGCTTTTCATTGTTGGAAGGGTTTTGATTATGGATCAGTCTCCTTACTAGTCAAGAGGTCTTTTCAGATTTCCTATTTCTTCATGATTCAGTCTTGGTAGCTTGTTTGCTTCTGGAAATTTGTCCATTTCCACTAGGTTATTCAAGTCGTTCTATACTAAGTTTACAGCTTTTACAATTGTTCTTTTTTCTCTAGAGTTGGTAGTAACTGCTTAAATTGTTGATTTTTAGTAATTTGAGTCTTCTGGTTTTTGTTTGTTTTTAGTCAAGATAAGTTTGTCAATTTTGTTGATCTTTTTGAAGAACCAACTCTTGGTTTGGTTTATTTATTTATTTTTTTTATATTGTCTTTCTATTCTTTTTCCTTTTTTTTTCCTGTTAAAAAAATTTTTTTTTAATGTTTGTTTGTTTGTTTGTTTGTTTATTTATTTATTTATTTATTTATTTATTTATTTTAAGTTTATTTTTGAGACAGAGAGAGACAGAGCATGAACGGGGGAGGGTCAGAGAGAGACGGAGACACAGAATCAGAAGCAGGCTCCAGGCTCTGAGCCATCAGCCCAGAGCCCGACGCGGGCTCAAACTCACGGACTGTGAGATCGTGACCTGAGCTGAAGTCGGACGCTTAACCAACTGAGCCACCCAGGTGCCCCCCCAAAAATTTTTTTTAAATGTTTAGCACATGCAGAGTAGGGGCAGGGAGAAAAGGAGACATGGAATCTGAAGTAGGCTCCAGGCTCTGAGCTGTCAGCACAGAGGCCGATGTGGGGCTCGAACTCATGAGTAGTGAGATCATGACCTGAGCTGAAGTCAGACACTTAACCAAGTGAGCCAGTCAGGCGCCCCCTTTTCCCCCCCTGTTTTAATCTTTGCTATAATCTTTTTATTTCCTTGGTTCTGCTAGCTTTCAGTTCAGTTTGTTCTTTTTCTAGTTCTTATGGTGTCAAGTTTGGTTGTTAATTTGAGACCTTTCTTTTTTTCCAATGTAAATTTGTATGGCTATGAATTTCCCTCTTAGCACTGCACTTGCTGCATCACATAAGTTTTGGTGTGTCGTATGTGCATTTGCATTTACATTTGTCATAAGATATTTTCTCATTTCCCTTGTGATTTCTTCTTTGACTCATTGGTTGTTTCAGAGGGTGAACTTATATGTTTTTCCTTCTGTTGTTGGTTTCTAGCTTCATTCTGTGTGATCAAAAAAGATGCTTTGTGGATTTCAAAATGTATTACGACTTGTTGTAGGGTCTAACACAAGGTCTGTCCTGGAGGCTGTTTCATGTGCACTATGAGAAAAATGTGCATTCTGCTTTTGTTGGGTGGCATGTTCTGCGTCTGCCTGGTAGGTCTTTTTAATCTTTTCACTTCCAACCTATGTGTGTCCTTAGGTCTAAAATGAGTCTCTCGGAGGGACGCCTGGCTGGCTTAGTGGGCTCTGCGACTCTTGATCTCAGGGTTGTAGATCTGAACCCCATGTTGCGTATGGAGATTACTTAAAAATATGATCTTTTAAAAAAAATATGGAGTGCCTGGGTGACTCAGCCAGTTAAGCATCTGACTCTTGATTTCAATTCAGGTCTTGATCTCATGGTTTGTGGGTTCAAGCCCTGCATTGGGCTCTGTGCTGACAGAACAGAGCCTGCTTGGGATTCTGTGTCTCCCTCTCTCTCTGCCCCTTTCCCATTCATGCTTGATCGCACGCATGCGGGCTCTCTTTCAAAATAATTAAAGTTAAAAAATTTTTTAAAAAACTGAGTCTCTTGGAGACAGCATATAGTTGGATCTCATGCCAGAGTTTGAAAACCGCTGTTATAAAGTGATGAGATCAATTCATTACCTAAAAAATGTCAGAAATTATGTGGGCAATGAACATTACCCTTCAAGGGAGTCACCTTGTGAATGTAGGTACTTCTAACGTTGCTGCTGGTTTTCAAAACACATTTGGGTGCCCCTTTTGGGATAGATTTGAGAACCAGGTTGAGGCACAGAAGAAAATTAGTTTTATTGTTATTAATGTATTATCATGTGCTTTAGTCTTAGGAATGTTCCAGATGACTTTTTACCTATTTTCAGAAGTAAAAGCTACCTTCAAAAGTTTGCCACCGTTGGCAATATTTAAAAGGTTGTGCCAGGGGCACCTGGGTGGCTCAGTCGGTTCAGCATCCGACTTCGGCTCGGGTCATGATCTCGAGGTTCGTGGGTTCGAGTCCCACATCAGGCTTTGTGCTGACAGCTCAGAGCCTGGAGGCTGCTTCAGATTCTGTGTCTCCCTCTCTTTCTCTGCCCCTCCCCCACTCATATTCTATCTCTTTCTCTCAAAAATAAACATTAAAAAAAATTAAAAAACAAAAAACAAAGGTGCCATAGGTTTCCATGTATTCGAGGAGAAGGAGAAACATTGAAAGGTTTAAGGAAATTCAGTAGGTGAAGAGGCTGGTCATCCTTAGGACTTACAGAGTGGGGATTCTAGCTGTAGGTGAATAGCCAGCGAACTTTTAAAATTGTAAACCTGATACCACTTTACTCCCTAAAACCTCAAAGCTTTCCTTTCTTCTTCAGAGTAAAAGCCTGATTTCCTCCTGTTTCCTACAAGGCCCTGCTTGATCTGTCCTCCAGCCTACCTCTCTGAAGGCATGACCTACCTCAGCCCTCTCTCCTACTCTGCCTTAGGCTCCCTGCCTTGCCATTCCTTAACAGTTCTACCTCTACCTCCACCCCCAGCATGTTCCTGCCCCAGGGCCTTTGCACTTGCTCTCCCCCCCCACCCCAGCTTGAATTTTTCTCCTCCCACATATTTGCATACTTTTTCTCCTTTCCTTGGGATCTCTGCTCAAAGGTCCCTTTATTGGCTTGGTATTCCTAACCACTTTGTATATATACCATGGTAACTTTCTTCCTTCTTATTCTGTTTAATTTTTGATCATTGTCTTTATCACCACCTGCTTTTATGTATTACTTGCTAATTTTTTGTCTGTATTTCCCATGAGGGCAGGGTTTTGTCTGTTTTTGTCATTGTTTTATCCTCAGTATCTAGAATAGGGCCTAGCAGTTGTGAGGATTGGATACATATTTGCCAAATGAGGGAATGAATGACCATTTAGTATGGTTGATTGTAGATCTAAGATCTCCCAGGATATGGCTGACGTCAGATATTCTGGCTTAGTGTCAAATCATGAGATTACTGTATTTGGAATGAAAAATTTGACCACGTATGTGTGTGTTGTAGGATCATTCCGAGTCTGAGATTCTAGGATTCCCCCTAACCCACAAGGCCTGACACACAGTGGGTGATCCTCAGTAGTCTGTGGATGAATTCAACAGTCAGCATTTCGGTTGAGCCTCATTCTGCCCCTGACCTAATTGTTGTTTTACAGACCACAGTTAATGATCGGAGACCCTGTGTCTCTGCAGGGGCTGTGATTCACAGCAGTTATTCCCAAAACAGAAACTTTCTTTGGGTATAATGGTCAGAGCCTGGGGCTGACTTGGTTTTAATTAAATGTAATTCATTGAATTTGGCTTGGTTAATAACTAACCATTACAATTGAAGAGTAGTTCAGTGAACACCTGTTGCATCTGGGAAAGGTAATGAAATGGTTTAAATTCTGTTGAGATGAGTTGACTTTTTTGTGATCTTTGCGATTAGGATTTGACCCTGAAGCATGGCTGGCGAACAGGTGCGATTATCCCGGAGTTAAGATCTGAGCTCAAAATCATGAACACGGAGCAGTACATTCAAACCATGACTTGGCTGCAGACCCTGACCGGGTTATTGGAGCAGATGCAGGTTTGGGATTTTTTTTTTTCTTTTCTCTCCTACTTTTTCCGTAAGTCTGAAGTTAGTCCATAAATCAGAGTTATTTCAGATATTTATTCATGGTTACATGAGGTGTAAGTCACCCTGAAGAATAACTCCTGGGTTGTTTTGCCCCTAAGAGAGTTTTGCCAATTTCCCTAAAGAGAACTTTAAAAATGCCTTACACATTCATTTGGAGAAAGAGCTTTATGGGGCCATGTAAACACAGGTGTCTCTGTAGAGTCCTCCTTCAGTGGAAATCCAAGTGTCCTCACTTCCCCACTAAAGTTCTGTTGGGAGAGGTCCCATGGGATTGTGGGATTCGAGAATTTCTGCTAATGTTTGGGTCTAGTCCTGTTTCTGCCTTTAGCCTGCTGTGGACTTCTCAGTTCTGGGCCTCAGTTTCCCCATCTGTAACATGAAGGGTCCTGTGGAATGAATACATCAGGCTAGGCACCACAGCTGACTGGAGAGAGTCTCAAAGCAAAAGTTAAGGTCCCCGCATGCCGCCTCCGTTTGGTTTTGAAGATAATACCTACAATTGGCTGGCTGGCTGGAGTTCAGTGGCCATTTTTTGCTTGTATTTTGCAAGCATTTGTATATTGCATTTTTTGCTTTTGCATGTAAGCTATATAGCCAGGTTTGGACAGTTAGTGGGGAATGTGGTTTTCGGCGGTTTTCTGACCTGCTGCTGGGGACCCACTCCCAGTCTCCTGAAACGCCTCGCTTCCCGCTTGGTTCAGCCAGCTTATCCCGCAGCCGTCTCGGCACGCGTGCTGACTCTCTTAGGACAAGGAGCGTGGGTGCCCGCTCTCCTGGCTGATGCACCTGCAGCCTCTGGCCACGGCCTGTTGCCCGCAGCCTGCCAGCCCACTGTGGAAACGGGCAGGGAACCGCCTCGCCAGCCAGCTGGCAGCCGGTGTGGCGGCAGCTGGCGGTGAGCCCAGGAGGAGCCACGAGGGCCGGTGGCTCCAGGGCGCACAGAGTCCAGAGCGTGTGTCCTCGCATGTCCCGGGCCTTGTTTCCGTTGTGCTCTGGCTCCACCTGTTCTTGGCTCGTCTGTGGTGAGGACTCATTCTGTTTCCCGTGCTATGCTTGTCCCTGAGATGCTTTTCCAAAAATAAAAGCCATCGATTCTGGGTTAATGTGGCTTCAAGTCTGTGCATAGGTCACACAGTAATAATAGTTTACGTTTCGTCTGTCAGACGTCGTGCTGAGTGCTTGCTCTACACACATTATTCATTAACACCCCAGCTGCCCTGTGCGGGTGGGTCTGCTTTTTCCACTTTAGAGTAAGGACACTGGGTGTTTGACAGGTTAGGGCAACACATCTGAGGTCGTAAGATGGCAGAGCAAGAACTTGAACTCAGGCTTGTGTGATGCTCAAGTCCATGCCTTTGAGCACGACGTGAACGTGCTTCCCTGCTCTTTGGTTTAGAGGTCTCAGGTGTGGCAAAGACTCTTTACCTCAGGCACAGTCCCTCTGTGATGGTGGCAGCTGGGCGGACACACAGACACAATCTGCACATGGGTAGTGTCACTACATTTTAGCTTTGAGGGCAATTGTTTTGTTTTCTGCTCTCTGACCTATATAAAAAGTTTGATGATTAAGGCATGTGTATTTAAATTTTTTTTAAATGTTTATTTTTGAGAGAGAGAGAAAGAGAGAGAGAATGTAAGTAGGGGAGGGGCAGAGAGATGGAGACACAGAATCTGAAACAGGCTCCAGGCTCTGAGCTGTCAGCACACAGCCCGACATGGGGCTTGAACTCAAACCGCAAGATCATGACCTGAGCTGAAGTCGGATGCTTAAGCAACTGAGCCACGCAGGCACCACTAAGGAATGTGTGTTTTAGAGAATGGAAGTGCTGAAAATATTCTGTGACCTTAGAAACATATAAGGTATGAGGTTGAGGGAGAAAGAAAAGGGAATTACCATTCACATTGCCGACCCCATTTTATAGGAGGGGAATTTGAGGCTGAAAGATAAGTAACTTATCCTGAATTCCAAAGTTAGTGAACAGCAGAACCAAGCTATATAGGAATGTTCTAGAAACCACGTTCTAGAACTGTGTTCTAGATACTATGCTCTAGATACCATGTTCTAGATACCATATTCTAGACAGTGTTCTAGATGCTAAGGGCTTTGTGTTCGTTTCTTTCTCAAAAGCACTCTTTGAAGTAGGCACTAACACCCCCATTTTATAGATGAAGAAGCCAAGGCACAGAGGAGAAAATAACTTGCTGAAGGGGTGGGGGTGGGGGTGCTGGGACATAGCCTCAGGCAGTCTGGCTCTATCTAGAGTCTTAACCTCGAACTGTCGCCTCAGGCTCTGGCACTTTTGACAGCTTTCTGTCTGGTTACACTCACTGGGATGTAGAGAAATACGGCAGGTAATTAAAAAAAAAAATCCAAATGAATGTCATTTCTCACTGTTCTTCCTGTTCCCTTTCCACCCTGCCTGCTGCCCCCATGTTCACCTGAAAAGCTAAATTATTCCAGTGATCCTGTGTCACATGTTTCTGGAAACTCCCCCGTGGGGGTTATTTTCAGAGACGTAGCACATTATTTGGACTATTTCCTGAAGAGAAAAATTTGTCGTCTGAGGCCGGGTTTGCTTTTTCTGTTCGTGGAGCCAGCAGAGTGTGTCATTCAGAGCCAAGTCTGATGAATTAAATACAAGAGTATGATGTTGGTTTTAAGAAAGTGGCCGTAAGGAATAAAGAGGGTTTTGTTAACTAGCCTTGAAGTGCAGCCCGGGATGGTGGGTTCATGGCGGCGGTGCTGGCCGACGGTGGTACAGAGTCTTCCCAGGTTATCGCGTCACGACCACGTTTAGCTGAGGGGGCGGCAGACTTCCGCAAAGGGCCAGGTCAGTCAGTATGGTGGGCTGTGTGGGCCAAGCATTCTGTCACAGCTACTCAGTTGTGCTTACGGCACAGAAGCAGCCACGGGCAACGCCTGTGGTGGCGTCCCTGTGACATTGGTGGACGCTGAGATTTGAATTTCGTATCATTTTCATGCACGGTAACGTTGTTCTTCTTTTGATTCCTCACATCCCCAACCATTTAGAAAGGAACTTTTTCTTAAGCTCAGAAGCCGATAGAAAAAAGTGGTGGTGGGCCGGATTTGTCCTCCTCTGGTAGAGGCCGTTGGGCTGGCGAGGTCGCAGTACCCTGCTCACACTGGGTGGGAGGACTGGTGCAGCAGACGTAGTCTCTAGGTTGATTTCAAGTCTGCAGGGCCTGCCCTGGGATGGGGGCCCACCTGCGGGGCAACAGTGGAGAGAATTCACATGCCCTGTGGCAGCTAGTGTCGAAAAAGAGAGTGTGGGTAGGTTAAGTTCGGTAATCCCCTCACCAGAGAGTTCTCCCCTCCTGCCTGAATGGGCGGAGTAAGGGACCCTCCTGCCTAGGCAAGGACGTAGGTGCTAGTTTAGGGGCTGAGATGGGTGTGTGGGCAAAGGTGGGGGTGGGTGTTCCCTCTCAGATTGACTCCTCACTCTCTGTGCTGCCACTTTGTTTTGTCACTTTACCGAGGCGTGACCCCCACCGGGGCCTCTGTCTTGTCCTCTGTCGTATCTTCAGCACGTATGTAGCACAGTGCTGGGCACATAGTAGGTGCTGAATACATACGTGTACGTACGCGTTTGCGTGTACGTGTGTATAAAAATGTGTTGCGGTTCCCCACACATTTCACCTTTTCTGATCTAGTCACGTACCGTGTAGAGCCTGGATTCTATAGTGAGTAATGTTTTTTTATTATTAAAAAAATTTATTTTCACGTTTATGTATTTATTTTGAGAGAGAGAGAGATAGCACGAGCAGGGAAGGGGCAGACAGAGAGGGAGAGAGAGAATCCCAAGCAGGCTCTGCGCAGTTAGTACAGTGCCCGACATGAGTGTCTAACCCACGAACTGTGAGATCGTGACCTGAGCCAAAACCAAGAGACGCTTAACCGACTGAGCCACCCAGGTGCCCCTATAGTAATTTCTTGATTAAAATGTGAAAACTATGTTCACAGAACCCGTATCACCACCCCCAGAAGCGCTGGACCCGTCTTCCGGTGCCCCAGTAACGCACAGCCGGCCAGTGGCCATCCAGTGGTAGCTGCTTCCTGGTGGTATAGGCAGTGGTGTTGGGGAAAATATCCACATTACAGGCTCAGTGAACATGGGTTTTGTGTGAATGGCGGAGTCGCCTTAGCCGGTGACTGTTAGGCTGTTGAGCTGGGCAGATGCGATCAACAGAGTCTTGGCTCCCTCGTGAGCAGCAGATGGTTTGCTTGTTTGGTATTTTCCCCCGGGTTCCAGGGCTGCCCCTGGGACCATGGATCGCAGGGAGCCCCACCTGTCCCCTGCCATCACGCGCACTTCTGACCCTGGCACGCGTGTTTGTGTTGAGCCTCAGAGAGAGACTTGTGAGATTCCGTTTGTGAGGTTGTGGGCAGTTGTCGCTTTTCTTTTTTGCCTTTTGCTCACATTTCAGCCCAACCAGAAAATTCTGTGTTTTCCGTCTGGTTGAGGTACTCTACCTTCTTGTCTTTTACAAAACGAGTATTTATTTCCTCTTGAACCCTTTGTTTAAGTTTATCTTTTTGTTTTGAGAGAGAGAGAGAGTGAGAGTACTAGTGGAGGAGGGGGAGAGAGAGAGGGAGATGGAATCCCAAGCAGGCTCCGTACTGTCAGCACAGAGCCTGAGGCAGGGCTTGAACTCACGAATTTTGAGAACATGACCTGAGCTGAAATCAAGAGTCGGATGCTTAACCAACTGAGCCACCCAGGCATCCCTCTCTTGAACGCGTTAAAAGATCATATAATATTCAGGAAAAACATTAAAACCATTTATAACCGTATTTTCTTTGCACAGATTGAAGAAAAACTTCCATGTTAGTTTCCAAATATATGCACATACTTTGACACGCTTGCAATTAGCGGTGCCGTTAGACCTGCTGAAATGATTTCCACTTAACTGCCATTTATATGTTTATACCTACATGTAATATATGTAATAGGTGGTGTCTATTAAGTATGTTTATATATGCGATACATATGTGTAGCGGATACATGGCACACACATAACATGCACACATATTTTATGGCCTTCACAATACTTCAGTAGCTCCAGTTTAATAGGGGCCTTATTTAATAGGCTCATAATGTTCCATCTTGATTTGTCAAACCACGTTTCTAATGTTGCTTAGAAACTTTTGTTCTGGTGAAGAAGGCAGGGCTGCAACTGCGAAGCTGAAAATGTGTTACTTCACGCAAGCGCCTGTGTGTTTGCCCTCAGGGAGTGAAATTCTTCCAAGGGAAGCTGCCCATTAAAACCCTCTCATAACCTACTGAGCTTATTTGCAGCCACAGCATCCTCGGTAATTAGCTTGTGTCCCGTCCTGCAGGTTCACAGAGATGCTGAGTCCCAGCTGGTTTTGCAGGAGTGGAAAAAGGAAAGAAAGGAGATGAGGTAAGAGGGGCCTGCTTCGAATGCGAGTCTGCCACCCGCCTGCACCCTGCGCGGGCCACACACCTTTCCCAGGGCCGACCCGAGGCAGCCGTCCTTTCCTAGCTGCGGGGTAGGAATGTGCCTCCTTTGTCCCGGAACTAGCGGTGTCCGCCCTTCGTGAGGGACATGTGACATCTGCTTGAGGCAGCAGCGACCTTCCTCCCACCTCCTGCCCTTGCCTCCGAAGGCCGGGCTTGAAGGAGCTCTTCCTTCCCATCCGTCTTCCCGGCCGGCTTGACTCGTCCATTTAGGCAGCTGGTGGCCCCGAGGTCGGTCACGCCGGCAGCACGGCATGGCTCCTGGGACAGCATAGAGGCCGGGCTCTGAACCACGGCGAGGGCTCCTACAGCCCGGCGCTCACTGGTAACCGGGAATGTGCCAGCACTCAGTGTCAGAATGTTTATTGGTGAGGCGGGCCCGCCTGCCGTCTGCGAAGTTTGGCGAGTGGGCATCTCCGGGAACAGTCGTCGGACAGAGACCCGTGGACGGTCGTGCCTGCCTTAGAAGGATGCCGTGTGTGCGGACATTGTTTACTGGGAGGAACGGTCGCTGCCCGGGCTCTGGCCTCTGAGCAAGGGCCAGCCTGATTGGGGGGGCAGCGTGCAGAGAGGACAGGATCCTCCCTTGGGGCTGCAGAGGCCACAGCCATATTGAATTCAGTCCTTCCTCCGCCCTCTTGGCGGAGGTGTTGGCTGCCCGGGGCTCATTCTGCTTTGATTCTTTATCTAATGTTGGTCTAAAAGTGCTGTCTGAGAGGGTGAGGGGAGGTGGGGAGGCCTGTTGTGTGATTGAACCTCGGGCCCCGCGACCCAAAGGCCAGACCAGGACTCTCAGGTTGTCAGATGAAGGAGCTGCTTCCCCATCACATTCGGTTTTGGATTTAAGTCTCCAGCAACCTCACACCTTAATGAGGTGTTTTCACCAAAAGTGTAAAAACCATTTATGTTGTTCTGTTTGCAGACCTAAAGGAGTTTGTGAAATTTTCTACTCTGGTTGTCACAGCATCTGCTGTCACCATGTACTGTACAGGTGGCTGCTACCAGCTAGTGGCTTTTGTCACACAGCGTGTACACAGTTATGTCTTCTGCTGTGTTTGTAACTGATTTATTAACAGTCAAGTGTATTTATCTACTTTGGGGGACTGTTCTGTGTGTAGGGGTCCCAGCCAGCAGACGGTGCGCCTATCCCGTGTGTGTGTGTGTGTGTGCACGCGCGTGTGCAATGGGGTGTTGATTTCCACACAGATGCATGGCTGCAGGGCCTTAGAGCCTGGGGCGGGTGAGCGGCCTTGCAAAATGCTGTCACCTGGGCTGCAAGGAGGCGGTGAGGCGCTTGGAGTGGTGTAACGGATGATGGAGATTTATTTACGTCACTACAACAGAAGCCTTAACTTCTCAGACATCGAAGTACTTTGGAGTTTCTCGTCTGGCTTTAGTTGTCTTACCTTACTCAGTTCTCACTGTAACCGTTTAGAAAGGGGGTCTGGATCCCATTCCATAGAGGAGGGAAGTTTGGACATGAGAGCATTCTGCATCTGCCCGCATGCCCCTCTCCTGCCTCCTTTGTTTTGGTTTGGAAAACATAATGGGTATGTTTAGAGGGTCATCCACGTGTTCTCTGGCGGGCCTGACTGGGAAATGTGATCACAGTCATTTTGATGAGTGGATGGACACAGTTTTCCTGACGAGGGGCGGGGGCTGCCCTAGGCCAGTTTTCCCCTCAAGTGAGTCCTATGAAAATAAAAGGGGGATTTTTGTTTTTGTATTTTTTTTTTGTTGTTGTTTTTTTCAATATATGAAATTTATTGTCAAATTGGTTTCCATACAACACCCAGTGCTCATCCCAAAAGGTGCCCTCCTCAATACCCATCACCCACCCCCCCCGCCCCCCATCAACCCTCAGTTTGTTATGTTTTTTTTTTTTTTTTTAACGTTTATTTATTTTTGAGGCAGAGACAGAGCATGAACGGGGGAGGGTCAGAGAGAGGGAGACACAGAATCTGAAACAGGCTCCAGGCTCTGAGCTGTCAGCAAAGAGCCTGACATGGGGCTCGAACTCACGGACTGCGAGATCATGACCTGAGCCAAAGTCGGCCGCTTAACCGACTGAGCCACCCAGGCGCCCGTTTGTTCTGTTTTTAAGAGTCTCTTATGCTTTGGCTCTCTCTCCCACTCTAACCTTTTTTTTTTTCCTTCCCTTCCCCCATGGGTTTCTGTTAAGTTTCTCAGGATCTACATAAGAGTGAAAACATATGGTATCTGTCTTTCTCTGTATGGCTTATTTCATTTAGCATCACACTCTCCAGTTCCGTCCACGTAGCTACAGAGGGCCATATTTCATTCTTTCTCATTGCCACGTAGTACTCCATTGTGTATATAAACCACAATTTCTTTATCCATTCATCAGTTGA
>NW_024412413.1:18178850-18186047 GCF_014898765.1 Herpailurus yagouaroundi
AATTCCTAGCAGTGCTATTGCTGGGTCATAGGGTAGGTCTATTTTTAATTTTCTGAGGAACCTTCACACTGCTTTCCAGAGCGGCTGCACCAATTTGCATTCCCACCAACAGTGCAAGAGGGTTCCCGTTTCTCCACATCCTCTCCAGCATCTATAGTCTCCTGATTTGTTCATTTTGGCCACTCTGACTGGCGTGAGGTGATATCTGAGTGTGGTTTTGATTTGCATTTCCCTGATGAGGAGCGGCGTTGAGCATCTTTTCATGTGCCTGTTGGCCATCCGGATGTCTTCTTTAGAGAAGTGTCTATTCATGTTTTCTGCCCATTTCTTCACTGGGTTGTTTTTCGGGTGTGGAGTTTGGTGAGCTCTTTATAGATTTTGGATACTAGCCCTTTGTCCTATATGTCATTTGCAAATATCTTTTCCCATTCCGTTGGTTGCCTTTTAGTTTTGTTGGTTGTTTCCTTTGCTGGGCAGAAGCTTTTTATCTTCATAAGGTCCCAGTAGTTCATTTTTGCTTTTAATTCCCTTGCCTTTGGGGATGTGTCAAATAAGACATTGCTACGGCTGAGGTCAGAGAGGTCTTTTCCTGCTTTCTCCTCTAGGGTTTTGATGGTTTCCTGTCTCACATTCAGGTCCTTTATCCATTTTGAGTTTATTTTTGTGAATAGTGTGAGAAAGTGGTCTAGTTTCAACCTTCTGCATGTTGCTGTCCAGTTCTCCCAGCACCATTTGTTAAAGAGACTGTCTTTTTTCCATTGGATGTTCTTTCCTGCTTTGTCAAAGATGAGTTGGCCATACGTTTGCGGGTCTAGTTCTGGGGTTTCTATTCTATTCCATTGGTCTATGTGTCTGTTTTTGTGCCAATACCATGCTGTCTTGATGATTACAGCTTTGTAGTAGAGGCTAAAGTCTGGGATCGTGATGCCTCCTGCTTTGGTCTTCTTCAAAATTACTTTGGCTGTTTGGGGCCTTTTGTGGTTCCATGTGAATTTTAGGATTGTTTGTTAGATCTAGTTTTGAGAAGAATGCTGGTGCAATTTTGATTGGGATTGCATTGAATGTGTAGATAGCTTTGGGTAGTATTGACATTTTGACAATATTTATTCTTCCAATCCATGAGCACGAAAAGTTTTTCCATTTCTTTATATCATCTTCAATTTCCTTCATAAGCTTTCTATAATTTTCAGCATACAGATCTTGTACATCTTTGGTTAGACTTATCCCTAGGTATTGTATGCTTCTTGGTGCAATTGTGAATGGGATCAGTTTGTCTTTCTGTTGCTTCATTATTAGTGTATAAGAATGCAACTGATTTCTGGACATTGATTTTGTATCCTGCAACTTTGCTAAATTCATGTATCAGTTCTAGCAGACTTTTGGTGGAGTCTGTTGGATTTTCCATGTATAATATCATGTCATCTGCAAAAAGTGAAAGCTTAACTTCATCTTTGCCAATTTTGATGCCTTTGAGTTCCTTTTGTTGATTGCTGATGCTAGAACTTCCAACACTATGTGAAACAACAGCGGTGAGAGTGGACATCCCTGTCGTGTTCCTGATCTCAGGGAGAAAGCTCTCAGTTTTTCCCCATTGAGGATGATGTTAGCTGTGGGCTTTTCATAAATGGTTTTATGATCTTTAAGTATGTTCCTTCTATTCCGACTTTCTCGAGGGTTTTTATTAAGAAAGGTTGCTGAGTTTTGTCAAAGGCCTTTTCTGCATCGATTGACAGGATCATATGGTTCTTACCTTATCTTTTATTAATGTGATGTATCACGTTGATTGATTTGCGAATGTTGAACCAGCCCTGCATCCCAGGAATGAATCCCACTTGATCATGGTGAGTAATTCTTTTTATATGCTCTTGCATTCGATTTGCTAGTATCTTGTTGAGAATATTTGCATCCATATTCATCAAGGATATTGACCTATAGTTCTGTTTTTTTGCTGGGTCTCTGTCTGGTTTGGGAATCAAAGTAATGCTGGCTTCATAGAATGAGTCTGGAAGTTTTCCTTCCCTTTCTGTTTTTTAGAATAGCTGGAGAAGGATAGGTATTATCTCTGCTTGAAATGTCTGGTAGAACTCGAAAGGGGGATTTTGATTTCAGTAACCTAAAAAGAGACTCTTCTGAATTGTTCTGTCTGGCTTTGCTCTTTTCTTGCTTCTTCAGAGAAATGACCAAAAATTTCTTCAACACCCAGTTCGGAAGCTTGTTCCGCACAGACCAGAATCCCACCTACTTCCTGAGGCGCCTGTCCCGCTTTGCTGACATCTACATGGCGTCTCTGAGTTGCCTCCTGAACTACGACGTCAGCCACACGTTCTACCCCCGGCGGACTCCGCTGCAGCACGAGCTGCCCGCCTGGTCGGACCGGGCCCCCGCCCTCAGACCCCCGCTCCTGCAGGAGGCCCAGGCCGAGTAAGCGGGGCCCGCCCGCGGAAGAGGCCGGAAGCCGACCCCCGTCGGCCGGCTGGACGTGTGCGGTCGACTCGTGTGCAAATGAGTGTCGCTTTCGGCGGAGACACAGATACACCTTTTGATATTTATTTGGTACCTTTGGGAGACTCCTCCCCGAGTTGTCGGGACAGACGCCGGCAGCCCGGCCTCTGCGTTTCCCGTACCGGTTGGCTTCAGGGCAGGCCGGGTGTTGAAACTGACTGGCCGTCGTGTTTACCAAGGTCCCGGCCCGGGCGTCCTTTTTCCGGGCCCCGTGAGACCTCTCGATGCCGGTCTCCGTTCCAGCGGCGGAAGTGCCGAAACCGTTGCCTCTTCGTGGGCGAGGGGCCGAACGTTCACAGGCAACGCTCCGGGACCCGGAGGGGACCGCCAGCCGCTCGCCGCAGGCTCCACAGTAGCCTCGCACGGCGGCACAGGGCGTAGATGGTCCCCAAGCCGCGGCCGACTCCCCCGGCCCGCGCGGCGCTGGGGCTTCGGCCTCCTGGCCCCTCGCTCCAAGGGAGACTCGGCCTCCCTGGGACGTCTTCTGTGAAAGAACAAGAGGAAGCGCGGGTCCCCCGACCCTCTCTTGGCCTCCCCTCGCTTGGCCTCCGTGTCCGCTCGCTGTGCCCGCCCCCTGCCGGGGAAGCCGCGCGGTGCCACGTGGCGTGGGCGGTTCACTGCTTCCCCGGGGCAGGGGAAGAGGGGGAGCGGAGCTTCCGGTTTACTCCCCGGCCTGCGGAGCCGACGGCGTGCGGTCCGGCAGCAAGCGCCCGGGGGATTTGTGATGGGCCTCGCGGGAGTTCGTCACCCCTGAAAACGCCACCCCAGCGTTGGTTTGCTGCGCCCGTCGTCGGCGGGCAGAAAGCGACACAGGCGAAGAAATGTCCTTGTGATGAAATGCCCCGCCGGGACCCCTGCTGGGTTGTCGGAATCTTGTCAAAACACACGCGTTAACCAGCAGGTGGGGAGGAGGCGGCCCTGTCACCGCGTAGCCCTCGCGGTCCCTCCCTGCCATGTTTGTGTGGCTATTTTGGGAGCGTGGGTGGCTTTCTTTAGGCGGCTGTGCTGAGGGTGGGAGAGGGTAAGGGCCCGGCAGCCCGGAGGCGGCCGAGGCGCAGCCCCGCTCGCCCTCGCCGAGTGTCTCGTTGCTTTCTAAGGCAACACGCGCGACTCTCGTGCTTTACCCTGCGGCATGGCAGGTCCACGGAAGGGGGGCTTGCGGAGAGCGCTCACCGTGTCCGCGGTTTTAGTGTGGCAAATGTATCAGAACCAGGGGTTGATGAAATGCTAGCTTCATCAGAAGTTAAATGAGTTCCCTGACATCCTTTGAGATGCCCTTTGCAATGCCCTTTAGACCCAGTCGACCCGATTTGGCCCCCTTTGTTACTTGTAAATTTTTGTTATAAACACAGTATTGCATTCTTTTGTTGGGAATGGGGTAGGCATTTTGTCTGCTGTGTGTTAGCTCCTATGTGTTTTGAGCATCAGAGGGTATTGGAGACGGGCATTTAATGGGCACAGGTGGATGCCCAGAACTGCTTGGTGTTAGGGTCTTCAGTGGACGAGCTGGTGCTGTTGACCTTAGAGTTTCTGCTTGGAGAAGCTGAGCGAGGAAGCAAAAAAGTCTTTTCTTACTTTTGATCTAATCAGGTAGTCAAGGGATGTTAGGTGCCCATTGCATTGTGTTTTGTTTCCTCGAGAATGAAGTAGAGATATTTTTAAAACTGTCTTTTACGGATAGCTAGTTTAGGTGACGCACGCCTTAGGGGAGAACATTTTCTCGGGGTGAATAGTGAATTTTACAATATATTACCAATTAAGATTTCAGTCTCTGGGCCCTCAGACATGGTGGGATTGAGATCTGGCGTGTGTAGCAGAAGCCTGGCATCTGTCTCAGCAGGTCCCACACTTGGTGGATGGCGCCCACGCCAGGGCCAGCAGCCTGGGTCAGGACAGCCGTTTCCACGGCAAGGACAGACACGGGCATTCTCGTGTGTGCTCAGTCAGGGTGGATTGTAACCTTTCCCTCTCGGGACTCTGCTGGGACTTGGCCCGCTGCGCTGGGCGTCACGTTCTCCCCAGTTCTCTGTTGTGCACACTGATGAAAGCATATTGGTACAAGCGAAGCGAGTCTCCTTTCTACCATTAAAAAAAAATCAGTTTGGAAAATAAACACAATTAAATTGGTCTGCACGTTGAAAAATAGCTTTGGTTAGGCTGGTGGTACGGGGGCGGTGCGTGCCCGCTGCAGAGCCCGGGTCGGCTCGTGGTACCCACGGCAGACTGCCCTGGCGGGGGCCTGCACGGCTGGCGTTGCAGCCGTTTATGGATGAAACTCGGCTTTTCAGGTATCTTAGGAGTTTGGCTCAGGGCTCCCCCTTTCCTCCTCGTATAGCCTCTTTTTTCTTCTTTCTCTTTTCCTTCAGCTCCACTTCCTGCCATCACCGTTAATGCGATGTAACATAAACCACCTGTTACTGATTCAGTCCCATCTTAGACCAAATTACTAGTTGTGTGAATGTATTGGCCCTCTTAATTATCGCAGAAGAGAAATGAGAAGTAATCTTCCCTCCTCGCTAATTGAGCTTTGGGTGAACTAAACGGCTTTTCCTCTCTCTTCCTCCCAAAGGCCTTTTAAGCAGTAGAGTGTGCTAAATATTGGACTTGATTCCCTCTGCTGAAGGCTCATTTGCTGCCAACGACCCACTCGGGGGCTCTTTTCCAGAATGCTCTAAGACTAAACTTGGCCGGAGGCAGGGTTCCTTGATTGCTCTGTTCAACTACTGGGGAGTCTGTGTTTTGCCCTCTTAATACTAATTTCCTTTCGTACCAATTTTTTTTTCTCTTTTCTTTTTTCTTTTTTTTTTTTTTTTTTGCATTAACATTTGGGAGCCTGGCTCCAAGTTTAGCTAACCTTTAACACCCTGGCGTATTAAAGAAAGGGAGTGAAGTTTCTCTGATGCAGGATTCAGCGAGCCTTGCCGGTAAAGAGCCAGATAGGAAGCACTGGGGGCTTTGCCGGCGATTTTCTGTGGCCACTGCTGTAGGGACGGGCACGCCGTGTGCCATCACCACCTGATGTACAAAAACTGCTGCAGGCTAGACTTGGCTCCCCAGCCGGAGTTTGCCGCCCCGCCCCCGCGCGAGTGGCTTGTGGCGGTGGCTCGGGCAAGCTCACCTCGCTAAGAGCACGCAGGGGAACGAGGTCAGAGCTGCGTGCGGCCGCTGGAGAGACGCTCTGGAGGCGAGCGCGCCGCGGTCCCCTAAGCGGCTCCCCGGGCACGTGCACGCCTGTGGCCAGCGTTTGCGGCACGCAGCGTGACCGTTGCGGGGTGGAACTGGACGGGCCCGGCGCTCGCCGACTGTCCTTCGTTGCGCTGACCTGTGGTGGTGCTCGCGGACGCGATGGGCGTGGCTGCCCAGAACACCCTTCCCAACCGCAGGACTCCCCCCTCCGGCCGCCGGGTGAGCCGCTTACCATCCTCAGCTGGTGGCCCACGTCGAGGGCTGCCCTCCAGAAAAAGCCCTGCCTCGGACCAAGTCCTGCCTCCTTCCTGGAGCAGCCGGCTCCTGCCCTTCCAGCCCCGCTTCCTTCCCTTCTCGTTCCTTCTCCGTTTCCGGGTGTCCATCCCAAGAACACTCCCCCCCCCCCCCACTCTTCCTGCACGTGAACTCCATCTGGGCGTCTGCTTCCCCGGGGACCCACCCCGCTACAGCACTTCTGTACTTTGTACTGCACGCTTGGACCCGGGCTGGGGAAACCGTGTTCTAGGTATTTAGCAGAATGACAGGTTGTGCCTGTAGGGTATCGGGCACAACAGATGCGAGCTAGGTAGACTTACTATTTATTCTGAATGTGAATTTGCTATTTATTCTAAATGTTGATTTTTCTGTTACAGGATATTGAACTTAGTGCCAAATAAAAATTTGAATTATGTCATCCAGTTCACTAAGTCGTATGTTTTTGTGTGCTTTAGTGGCAAAGCCATATCAAATTTAACGTGCCCTAAAAAGAACACCCTGTTGAGGACAGGAAGACGTGTGGGTCATTTCTCGCTCCTTTTGTCCCAGCACCCCAGCAAAGCCCACTCGCTCGTTTTCAGAGCTTGAAGAATGTACGTAAGGCACAGACAGAAAATTGGCATGAGCTTCAGACTTAGGCAGGCAGCAGAGAACCCCCCTGGAGTCTCTGTTCCCTCTTAAGAGCAAGGAGAAGGCAGTCATCCACGTGGTTGTCTGCAAATTACCAGGAAGGCTCAAACTTGGAAGCAATGTTTTGTGGGCAGATGTTACCGAATAATACAAAATTAGGAGTGACTGCTATGAAGTCACATCACTACTGGGTTTTGGATAAATTTATAAATACTTTGAAGAGCTTATTTTTAAAAATTGTTTCTCTGTGTGTGTGTGTCCATGTGTGCACGTATTTAACCACTGTATTTTCCTTGACCTCTAGATGTGCCGGGAACTGCGCCTCAGTCACTCCTCCCATGGGTAGCCTGCCAGTCTTCCTTTTTAAAAAAAAATTATTTTAATGTTTACTTTTGAGATACAGAGCGGGAGTTGGGGAGGGGCAGAGAGAGAGGGAGGCACAGAATCCAAAGCAGGCTCCAGGCTCCGAGCTGTCAGCACAGAGCCTGACGCAGGGCTTGAACTCACGGACCATGAGATCATGACCTGAGCTGAAGTTGGACGCTTAACCGACTGAGCCACACAGGTGCCTGTGCTGGTTTTCCTTTTTTTTTTTTTTTTTTT
>NW_024412413.1:18186147-18210223 GCF_014898765.1 Herpailurus yagouaroundi
TTTTTTTTTTTAATTTTTTTAACGTTCATTTATTTTTGAGACAGAGACAGAGCATGAATGGGGGAGGGGCAGAGAGAGAGGGAGACACAGAATCGGAAGCAGGCTCCAGGCTCTGAGCCATCAGCCCAGAGCCTGACACGGGGCTCGAACTCCCGGACCGCGAGATCATGACCTAAGCTGAAGTCGGACGCTTAACCGACTGAGCCACCCAGGTGCCCCTGGTTTTCCTTTTAATCGCTTGCCTTTTTGCACCTGTGATAGTGGTACTGGAGGACTCACCGGACAATCTGTGCCTCATTCGTTTTGGGGAGCGATCTAGAAACGTGGCATTGCTTTCATCGTGGCGTGTTGTCCTAGAAGAGACGGTGAGCTACGCCTTTCCTGGAGTTGTGAAAAAATTTAAGACACGGGGCCAGCAGAATTTCTCACCTAACTCTGCAACACCTCTGATGACGCGGAACAGTTATTTGGGCCCTGAGGGCATCCGGAGAGCCTGAGTTCTGCTCAACCCAGGCTTTCACTTCTCTGTCCACAGCAGTGATTCCCAAACCTGGCCAGTCCTGCCCCTCTAGCGAACATCTGGAAGTGTGTGGTGGGTTGTTTGCGGGGGAGGGGGTGCTTCCTTGTCACAGCGATGGGAGGGCCACTTCTGGTCTTTAAGGGCAGGGACCTGGCATAGCAGACATCTTGCATTGCTCGGGAGAGCTGTGCACAGTGAACAACCGTCCCAAGTCTATGCATCACCACTGGGAAGTTCCAGAACATTTCCATTACCCCAAAACTACTAATCCCATTCCTTCCTTCCCCCTGTCCCTGGCAATCACTAATCTACTATGAGTTTGCTTATTCTGGAAATTTCATATAGTGGAATCATACGGCATGTGGTCTTTTGTGTCTGCCTTCTTGGCATGGCATTTTCAGGTTTTATCCATGGTTTCGCATGCATCGGCAGTACTAATTTTCCTTTTAGGGTGGAATGATACATCACTGGATATACCACTGGTTATCCATAAGATGATGGACGTTTGGGTTTCTCCTTTTTGGCTATTATGAATAATGCTACTATGAACATGACTATATAAGTTATTATATGGACACACACATATATATATATATATACACTTAGGAATTTCTGGGATTTCTGGATCACTATGTTTAAGTTTTTAAGGAGCTGCCAAACTTTTTCCAGGTGGCTCCGCCATTTTGCGTCTCCACCAGCAACGTACGGACCTTCTGATTTCTCCGTGTCCGTGCCAACACTTGCTATTAGCTGTCTTTTTGATTATCGCCCTCCTGGTGGGTGTGAAGCGGTATCTTGTTGTGGTTATCACGTCTTCTTCAGCAAACAAGACAGAATTAAGAAAGAAGAACTTATAAAGCAGGTCTTGGCTAAATCGAAAGGCCCCGGTTAGGCCTAAAAAGGTGGATTTTACCTTCAAAGTTTGACCCTTCCCGTGGCAAACTCTTTTTGTTTCCCAAAACACTGGTTTTGTTCCGTTGACTTCGTTTCTGTTCCATAAACATTTATTGAGCACATGGCACGTACCAGACACTGGGCTAGGTGCCGACAACAAAGATGGAAGAGGCGGGTCCCTGCCTTTGGGAGCTTACACTCTAACAGGGAAAGGAGACAAAGGTCATAGTTAGTGTCGGGGAGGAGGCAGTGAAGTGCCACAGAGAGGTACAAAGGAAGGACAGCGGAGGGGCAAGTCCCCCGGGTTGGTGGGTGGACTTAACGTGGCCCCTCACCCACAGAAACAAAGCGATCCTTCAGCTTAACAAAGAGATGAGGTATTGCTTGAGTGCTTCATACTTTAAAACGGCAAGGGACCTTCCTTTCCGAAAGGCGACGTCCTGAGGGTTTGCAGCTGACAGCCTCGAGGCGGGGCGGCTGGCTGCGGGGATGGCGGGCCACTGCAGGTCTGGGCCCTCACAGCGCCCCCAGGGGGTCACTTCCGTCCGGCTGCTGGTCTTCAGCGTCCTGGAAAAGAGAGGGGTCTGAAACACGCCGGGCGCGGGACCTTCCGCTTGTCAAGTCTTTCCAGGTTGAACCTTCCCTCCGGCCACCGGTCTGAAGCCTTGAAGGGGTTCAGGACATACTACCCAAAATATGGCACCTTGGCATTTTTAATATCTTAAGCTGAAGGAATTTTTGAAAAAAACAGAAGCAGCAGGATGGTCACCCGACCTTCCCCTCCTTGTCCCTCCCTCTTCCTCCTGTTCCAGGACAAAAGAAGACACTTATCACCAGAGACGAGGAATTTGGGGCCAGGAAATCTGCACAAACAACCTGGTTAAACTAACCCTTTATTTTCTAGTTTGCCTCACCGTTTACTACCCCAAGCCCAAACCCCTGTCTCGTCCATTCTTGTTTCTTGGTGTAAAAGATAGAAAAGTTTCCTGCTCTCGGCTGTCCGGAAGGCCCCCGCGTACATGTGAACTTTCAATAAAGTGTATATGCTTTTCTCCTGTGAATCTGTCCAGATTACTTTTCCCACCCAGCCAGGGACCCTAAGAGGTGGAGGAAAACTTCTGCCTTCCCTACAGCCTAAACAGTCCCTCTCCAAGTGCTCTGCCCACACGTCTGTGGTAGGAGGGCCTGTTCACGTGGCCGTCTGTCTTGTGTCGGGAGGCGGGATGGTTGTTCTGGGGGCAGTCGCTGCTGCTTGCAGCTTGTGTGCCCTAGACAGGTCATTTCAATTCTGCTGTTTCCCCCTCATCTGTAAAGGGCCATAATAATATTTACCTCACAGGGAGATATGAAGATTAACTTAGGTACTACCTTAAGGAAGGTATCGGCACCCTACAAAAGGTGGCTATTAATAGGATTACAAAACACTGCTTTCAGGGGCGCCTGCGTGGCTCAGTTGGTTAAACGTCTGACTTCAGCTCAGGTTATGGTCTCACAGTTCGTGACTTCAAGCCCTGCATTGGGCTCTGCACTCATGGTGTGGAGTCTGCTTGGTATTCTCTCTCTGTCTCTGTCTCTGTCTCTGTCTCTGTCTCTCTCCAACTTGTACTTTCTCCTCTCTCAAAATAAAGAAACCTAAAAAAAAACCTTTCAGATGAAAAATTCTTGAGCATTTGATAGAGTCCACTCAGAAGCCCTATTCCAGAGGCAGCACCCAAGCCTTGTGCCGTCTGCGGCTCTGATTGGCATCGAAGTTTTGTTAATTAGCATAAGAGACGTGTTCCAGATGACTGGATTGGCTACAGATATTGTATAGGCACCCCACCTTCAATAGAAAAGGTAGGAGAATGTAGAAGGTCACTTGTGGGAACGGCACCCTCAGCTTAGGACTTCTATTCCTGGAACTTTTTTTTGCCACCCGGTCTGATGAGAAAGGTTCATCTGACTCCTGCATTTGGGATACCCTCTCTCCTGCCTCGGGAGAATCCTTCATGCCCGGGGCTGGCACCCTCAGAAGGGGACAAGCAGCTGAGAAGACGCGAAGAGCTTTGAATAAGATGGATAACATTCCCCCCACCTCCCCTGCAGCTGTTTCAATGAGGCCGATTTCCACATAACAACGCTTACAGAAATAAACTACTAGTTGAGATATGCATAGCTGAACTTACCCTTTCAATTTGGATGGGGAAACTTTTACACGGGTTTGATTAGAAACACAAAATAGGATAAGATCTGGTTATCTTTCAATCTATCGCAATAAGAACACAAGATCTTTACGTTTGGTTCACTGCAGAAAAACAAAAACGTTGATTGCATTATACGAGCTTAAAAATGGGGCGATACATGGGGCGCCTGGGTGGCTTGGTCGGTTGAGCGTCCGACTTCAGCTCAGGTCATTATCTCACGGTCCGTGAGTTCGAGCCCCGCGTCGGGCTCTGTGCTGACAGCTCAGAGCCTGGAGCTTGTTTCGGATTCTGTGTCTCCCCCTCTCTCTGCCCCTCCCCTGTTCATGCTCTCTCTCTGTCTCAAAAATAAATAAACGTTAAAAAAAAAATTAAAAAAAAAGGAGCGATACAGTATTTAATGTTTCAGCACCACCTTACAAGAATTCAACAACCATAACGTCTTGAGAGGAAGGGCAGCATATGTTCACGCGCAAAACAATCGCAGCAGCTCTCTGGCTGTACTTCCTTTTTCATGAGGGTTCTAGACCAACAGCCCAGATTCAAGTTATTTCCTTCGGCCTGAGTGATGCCGTCAGCTCCGTCTGCGGAGGTACATACTAGCTGCCAATTCTTATCTTTATATAAAAAGAAGCGTTAAATGTTATTAGTAGCTTCTCCCTCCAGACCCAGTAATAGATGACAGGTAGGATGTACCTTCCACATTCAGTGTGAATCAGGTACCTTGCCATGGGCTCCCTCTGGGTTGAAGTCAGTGGGGCCCCAGCTAAGCTCAGAGACCACTAACTAGAAAGAAACGAATGGTTATTTCCTGGAATATCAGAGCAGAACACGCCCCTCTAGACATAAAAGAGCTGATCAAAGTGAGATAGGGCAAGTGAAGGACTCCATAAAAATCTGCTTTTGCTCCTTTCCCGCATCTCTTCTTGCTAGGACCTGCACCCCTACCCTGCTCCACACGTGCCTCGGAAGGCAAATCCCTTATACCTCCCTGTCAGGTGCAGGAGTTCATGATTTCTCTAGAACAGATAACATCTAAGGTGAGAATGACTGGAGTAAGCCATCATAGGCTTATTCCAGACCACCTGATCTAGACACCTCTATGCCAAGGCCCTCTGGCTCCAAGGACTAACACCTGGACCCTCGTCTCTGTTCTGGCTGTTTCCCGGAAGCCTGAGAGGACGTGTACACCAGACCGCCATCCTCCGTAAAAAACCCCAGACCCAGAACAAAGACCAGACTGACGCTCCTTTCCTGTCATGGCCTCCCGGGCACTCCGTCGGCATCTGCTCTCTCTGTATGTTCAATAAACTCTGCTCTCACTTCCTGCTGGCTCGCATTTGATTTCCAGGACCAAGGAGCCTCTGGGCTGGTCCCGTGGGACCCTGCCCGCTGGCATCCAAAGGAACATAGCTCCGAAGGCAAGAAGCAGCCCTGACAATGGGCAGAAACCTTTTGTTGACAATGTAAATAGGTTTATTTAAAAACTTTTTTTTAATGTTTATTTATTTTTGAGACGCAGAGAGAGACATGGCATGAGTGGGGGAGGGGCAGAGAGAGAGGGAGACACAGAATCCGAAGCAGGCTCCAGGCTCCGAGCTGTTAACACAGAGCCGGACGCGGGGCTCGAACTCATGCACTGTGAGATCATGACCTGAGCCGAAGTCAGACGGTCAGCCAACTGAGCCACCCAGGCGCCCCTAAAAACATTTTTTAAAGTAGGTTCCATGCCTAGCATGGGGCTTGAACTCACGACCCTGAGATCAAGAGTCACATGCTTGGGGCAGCTGGGTAGCTCGGTTGATTGAGTGTCCAACTTCAGCTCAGGTCTTGATCTCAGGGGTTCATGAGTTTGATTCCTGCATTGGGCTCGCTGATGTCAGCACATAGCCCGCTTCAGATCTTCTGTCCCCTTCTCTCTCTGTCCCTCCCCCACTTGCGTTCCCTCTCTCAAAAATAAATAAAACAAAAAAAAAGAGTCGCATGCTCTATCAACTGAGGCAGCCAGGCACCCCTACAATTTAAATATAAGTTTAAAGCGTAACATGAGAAAGAAAAAAACCCTTTTTCGGGCCTGAGTCTTATTTTGCACAGGCTCCCTCACAAATGTGTGTGGCAGAATGAAGCTCAGGATTTGTGCATGTAACGTGTCACTTCTCACCTGGTCACGAGGTTGGGGGTGGGCAACCTCTGGTTCTCCCTGATTACCTCTAATTGTTAGAGACTTCAGTCCCCCTGAGATAACTCGGGGACACTGAACAGCCAGCATAGCTTCAGTCAACTTGCAATACTGGCTTTTTTAGGCTTGTTGCCCCAAGAATGTCCTAGAAATGTGCTTTTCTTGGTGCAAAGCTTTCCATTTGGATTTGCTGAAAGACATCATTTACCCACAACTGACTCTGGTTCTAGGTAAAGAAGCAAACTCACCATGAAGGGGTCGCAGGAAGGTTCTGGGGGAGCAGAGGGAGTGCTCTCATACAAGGGGTTCGGTATATTCTCAGGCTGCTGCTTCCCAAGAGCTGCAACGTTGATATCCTCCTCGGACTGCTCAGAAAGACAAGCAGAGGCTAGAGCCAAGATGTCCCCAGGGCAGGAGCGGCTCATTCAAGCCAGCAGGAAAAGCCAGCCATGCCCCACCTCCCCCTCCGGGAGCTTTGTCTTTGAAACAGTCCTTGGCTGGGACCAACGTGCATCACTCGGAAGTGTTCAGTGCACGGTGACTCAATCTGTCCGTCCAGGTGTCACCACCACCCAAATCAGTGTGTAGGGTTTTTCCCATCCCCTCCCCCTTCCCCAGGAAGTGTCCTCACGCCTGTGCCCGCCAGTACCCAATCCCAGCCAGGGTAACTGCTATTCCGACTTTCATCACCCTGGAGTGGTTTTCCCTGTCCTTGAACTTGACATAAAAGGGCTCATACAGCATGGACACTGTCGATAAAAAGTGCTGGAGCTTATTAATAGGCAGGTGACTTGCTATGAGGAACTGGCCTGCCACCGGGGCTCTGCACCGTCTTCACCAGGCGGGTGTGGGGGCAGCCGGGGCACAGGGTGGGCCAGGCTAGGGCAGAAGGCACATGAGGGAAGGTGCTCAGCCGTGGGGTCGCTGCCAAGCCCAGTCCCCAGAGTTATCCCCTGCTCAGCCAAGACCCACTGACCCACCTGTCGGCCCAACAGTTCAAACGGGGTGACATCTGAGGCTGGCTGCACCATGGGGCCTGACTGTGCAGGTCCCGACCCTGTCCTCCACCCCCCCGGAGTCAGCCGGCCTTGAAGCCCCCACCGATCACAGTGGGTGCTTGTCTCCCGACTCCTCCAAGGTGAGCGACCTTCCGGGCGCCTGGTGAATGTGCCTCCAAGCCAGACCCCTGCACGGAGGCTCTGAGAGCCTGTGCTGCTGGCAGCCCATCGCCCTCCTCACCGAACCCCCCCTCGGCCGGGAAGAAGGGCTTACGGCTGCACCGTGGCTCCTCTCCCAGCCGGAGACCCCCCAGGACGCGGGGGGTGCGCGCCGAGCCCCCAGCTACCGGGTGAGCTCAGTGAAGCCACCGGTCAGCTGAAGGAGCCCAGAGCCAGGGGCTGGAGTGCAGAGAGCGCCCCACCACCATGCTCCCATGTTTCTCTCTCTCACCTCAAAATGCTGGAAGCCAATTGTTCTCCGGTTTAGTCGAAAGTAGGAATAGGCAGCCAGAGCGGCGGCTCCGACGATCAGGATGGTGGCAAAGAATATCCCTGTTCCCAAGCCAGCGTGGACTGAGGCCTGCACACAGAAAGGGAAGGCGATGATGCTTAGCACCGGTGCTTTCCGAGGAGAGGGGTGCCTTCTGGAGCCCACCCCATTCTTGCTGGCCTGAGGCATCTTGGGGGCCAGTTGGGATGAAAATAAAGATAAGACAGGTAACCTGTATTTAGCCCTTGCCACTGCCAAGGTCTGTTCTAAGGCCTTTCCATGAAACACTCCAGTTAAACCTAGAATAGTTCCAAGAGGTAGGGAGTTATCACTGTTTCTGTGTTTACATGGTTGGGAGGGGGGTGGTGGTGAGGCACAGAGAGGGTAAGTGCTTGCCCAATATCACACAGCCAAAGAGGAGTAGAGGTGGGCTTTGAACCCAGCCTAGCTTTGGAGCTTGTGCAATTACCCAGTATGCTATGGCGCTTCTCAGTAGCCAGCTGGGCTCACCTCTCCCCCACGCTTTTATTTTTTATTGTTTTAATTTTTTTAGTGTTTATTTTTGAGACAGAGAGAGACAGAGCATAAGCAAGGGAGGGGACAGAGAGAGATAGACACAGAATTGGAAGCAGGCTCCAGGCTGTCGGCACAGAGCCCGACGTGGGGCTCGAACTCGTCAACTGCCGGATCATGACCTGAGCTGAAGTCAGACGCTCAATTGACTGAGCCACCCAGGCGCCCCTCCCTCACACTTTCAGAAAGCAGAATACTGACACCATCAACCAGCCAACCAACCCTTATAGAGCCCGTGCTGTGTGCCAGGGACTATCCTAATTATTTTGTATTTTTGACTCCTAGTTCTCCCAAGAACCTGGAGGTAGGCATTATGACTCCCATTTTGCAGATGAGAAAAATGGGGTTCAGGATGTTCTGGGATTTGTCGAGGGTTGCATAGCTGAAGAAGTGGAGGGGCCAAACCAGAGCTCAGGATTTCTTAGTCCCCTTCCAGTGGCTTCTCTGTTGGCCCATTCATTCAACAAATATTAACGGTGGCAGGGGTTATGTTGCTGACGTGCGGGAGCAGGAGTGAGATGAACCAGGGCCTTGGATCCCTGAGGCCAGCCGCCATGGACGTGGGAGGCTCCTCCGGTCTCCAGAGGAAAGGAAACAGGGCTTCTAGGGACAGTTTGCCTCTTAGGGAATGGACGCCGGACCCCTTGCCAGGAACCCTGGATACTCACCAATGGGGCGGGGGGTGCCTTTAAAGGCCTGGAAATGACATGAATGATCCCATTGGAGGCAAAGATGTCCCACTGAAGAATGGCTCTTCCGTCGACAAACCTGGTCTCCTGGGGAAATGAGAGGAGGGCTGGCGGAGATCTGTGGCCATCTGCCTCTTTCCCCCACGCGGGCAGCCCCTCCCTCCATGGAAGGAAGTTGCTCAGTTTCTCCGAGGTCCTGCAGTCTGCGTGTCAGACCTGTTGCTACCGACAGGCAGCGCAGGACTTCTGCTCACCATCTGGACAGCCCAGAACACACTAGTTGCCCTTGGGCCGAAAGGCAGGTCTAATGGCTGCAGGGAACCCTAGGGGCCATTCTGTCCTGCCTGCTTGTCTAAGAGGTAAGAGCTCAGAAGGAGAATGGTTTGTCTAAGACCATCCGGGTAGCAAATGGCAAACCCTGAGCCTCCGAACTTCGGGTCCACTGCTCTACACACCACTCCGGGCTGTTAGAAAAAGGATTTTTAAGTGATCTAGTCCC
Organism: Herpailurus yagouaroundi; assembly: GCF_014898765.1. Classification (NCBI taxonomy): domain Eukaryota; kingdom Metazoa; phylum Chordata; class Mammalia; order Carnivora; family Felidae; genus Herpailurus; species Herpailurus yagouaroundi. The sequence goes on from NW_024412413.1 coordinate 18,195,170, forward strand.
CTGCTAGTCAGAGCGTGACCTACCGTCTTGTGGTGGTGCCTATCACTGAGAGTTCATTAGAAATGCGGAAACTGGGGCGCCTGGGTGGCGCAGTCGGTTAAGCGTCCGGCTTCAGCCAGGTCACGATCTCGCGGTCCGTGAGTTCGAGCCCCGCGTCGGGCTCTGGGCTGACGGCTCGGAGCCTGGAGCCTGTTTCACATTCTGTGTCTCCCTCTCTCTCTGCCCCTCCCCCGTTCATGCTCTGTCTCTCTCTGTCCCAAAAATAAAAATAAAACGTTGGAAAAAAAAAAAAAAAAGAAATGCGGAAACTGAGGTCCCCATGCCCCACCTACTGAATTCGGATCTGCATCTTCCCAAGTCTCTAGGTGATTAAATGCATCTTAAAATTTGAGTAACCCTGGTCTAAACCACTAATCTTCAAGAAAAGAAGCCATTTGTCAGGTAAAGATGACAAAGCAACACTCTTTGGGCATTTGCCACATGTCATGAACGACTGTCACACGCTGCAAGCGTTAACCCACGGACTCCTCACAAGTGCCTGTGATTCTGGCACCACGGCGGTCACGGTCACCACTACCGCCACCACTTGTCACCATCACCATCATCACTGTATCACCACCACGTTAGTCATCAAAACTGACGCCATCACCACCATCGTCCAAATGCCATCATAACCGCCATCATCGTCACCGCCATCATCACCCTCACGATCGTCGTCAATATCCCCATCGCTGTCATCACCGATATCATCAGCGCCACCATCAGGAGACAGAGGCGGAGAGTCAGAGAGCTTTAAGAACGGCTTCATGTCAAGTTCCTCACTCATTACCAGCTTCTGGGGCTGGCGGTCAGCAGCGATTTGCCTGTCAAGGGGCAGGGGCTGCCTAAGGGCGTGGTGTGCTACCATGTGCAGCTAATACCTTCCCTAGACTGCAGGTTTAGAGTTTACATCTGGTCCGTGTACTAGTCGCCAGCTATTAAGCACCTACTGTATGCTAAGAGCTTTGCATGTATTATCTCCAGTTCTGGCAGGAAATCCAGAAGATGTCTCATACCAGTTGTTGCTGGTCCTGGCTAGAGGAGATGAGCAGCTGGCTTCCCAGCTCAGTTTGCAGGACGGTGCCGTTGACAAGATCTTCGTAAAAAAAGACGCTGACATTGGCGAGGTGGTGCTCGATGTCCCGCCCAGACAGCGTCTGAGAGGAAAGGAGAAACACGAGAATGGTCTGTAGAAGTCAAGCAATTTTGTCTTTAATAATAAGGATGACCCCGGAAAAAGAAATCGCTTCTCATGGCCTTGGTTTTCTGCCTCCGTGTGGAGATAAGGAATGTCAGGTTTTTCTCAGGTTTCTGCTCGTCTGGGCTCTCGGCCAGAGGCTCACACCTGGCTAGGCTGTGGCACCGAATGTCATGCTTGTGAAGACTGGGTCTTGAGTGGGTAACAGGGGGCCGAGCTACACTCCTCTCAGCCCTTGGGTGGGCCGGGGCCGGGCGGGGGGGGCGCTGTCAGAGCCTGCCGCCGGCCACCTGTGTGGAACTGCCAATCCCTCGGTGACGTGTTGGATGTTAGTGTGGCAGACTGGTGACATCAGCGACTCTGGTAGTTCCCCCTCCTGCATTCTTGCCCTTCGCCTTGGAACTCTGAGTGCTCCCCGCTCTGACTTTGGGCTCAGCCACATGATCCGTCCGGGCCAGGGGCACGTCAGCCAACGTGACCGACAGGGGGCTTGGAAAGCGCTGGCAGGACTGGGCTCACTCCTGATTACCGCTTCCTGCCAGCACCACCAGGACATGCCCGGGCTGGTCTGCTGGAGGACAGGTGGCCCATGGGGCAGAGGCCCAGGCAGGTCGGCCTCAGTCAGCCGACAGCCAGGCCATCACAGACACGTGAACGTGCCTGGCCGAGACCAGACCCGCCAGCTGACCTGCGGACGTGTGAGCTGTGTAAATGTGCGGCCACTGACTTTTGGGGTGACTTGTGGTGATAGAGACTGATACTGTCTAGAAGTACTTGTCTAAGGCACAGACACCAGGCACCGCCTCACCTCGTTTTCCCCCAGCCCGCCGTTCTGTGGCACAAAGAGGGTGCTGCGGATCGATAGGTCAGTCAGGTGTTTCAGAAATGCCCGGCCTCTGGCCGAGCTGTTGGAATAGGCCAGCACTTCCTGGGGAGAGGAAAGAGCGATCGGTCCTGGTGTGCAGGGTTGTGGGGCACCACCCATCCCGGACCCTTCCTGACGTTGGCCCCCACTCAGGCTGCGTTTCTTCTGACTGCCTCTCCGGAGAGCCTTAGGGGCACTTTTTCTTTCCTCAGTGAATCCTATGGGCCTAAGTCACAGCCACATCACAAATAAATGTTTATTCATTTATTTTGAGTGGGGTTGAAGCAGAGAGAGAGGGAGAGAGACAGAATCCCAAGCAGGCTCCATACTGTCAGCGCAGAGCCCGATGTGGGGCTCAAACCCACAAACCGTGAGATCATGACCTGAGCCGAAATCAAGAGACGGAAGTTCAACCCGCTGTGGCAGCCAGGCGCCCCCACAGACCATTCTTAACATGGCCGCCTGTGCAGTCCCTTGACACATGAGGTCGAATCTTATTGAAACCTTGCAACGGTCTGCATTTCACTCAGAGGAAAAGCCAAAGGCCTTAAAATGGCCCAGGAGGCCCAACCCATCTGGACCCTGTTGCGGGGCCCCACTGGCCTCTCTTTCCCTCTGCTCCAGCCACACTGGCTTCCTTGCTTTTCTTCAGACTTGTGCAGCACACTCTTGCCTTTCATCCTTTGCCCGGTTGTTCCTTCTGCCTGGAATGTTCTTGCCTCAGATCTGCGTGGCTAACTCCCTTTCTTCCATTCACTCTTTCCTCAAATGCCATCTTCCCACCGAGGCCTTCCCTTATCACTCAGCAAAATGGGCACCCACAGTATTTATAATCACCTTCTAGTATTCAATACTATTTACTTATTCTGTTTACTGTTTACTTTGTGTGTCTGTTTTGTTCACTGATATATTGCAAGCACGTGGTAAGCAGTTGCAAATACTTGCTGAAACATTATAAGAACTACCTAGTTCAACTTTGCCATTGTGTTGACAGGGCTACTGAAGCCCAGAGAAGTTACGGACGCACAGCCAGTGGGTTTTGTTCTGACACTGTTTTCTCTGAAATGTTGGCACAAGCCAAGCCCCTGCACCGCAGAAACATGAGTTTGAGTGTTTGTCTTTGGTGTGTTTATGGTAATCCTGAATGTCAGAACCGTTAGATAGATACTGTTTGGTCTATGGATAATGACTCACCATTTTGGAGCTCTTGGTTTAACTTCTATCCTGATCCTGTAAGCCCTATACTTATGCCCAGTCCCCTCTCCTTGGCTGTGCCCTTGACCTTGGGAAGCCTCAGTTTCTTCATCTACAAAATGGGGATAATAGCAGAAGTGACCTCACGAGGTCGCGTGAGAATTTATTCATACTAACAAGTGTTTAGCGAGCACCTGCTATATGCCAGCCACAAGGCAGAGAAACTCCTTTCCCATAGGGAGCTCACATTCTGTGTGGACTGAGTTATAAGTGCTCTGAAAGGGTTCATACATGCACAGTGCAAAGTAAACGCTCAAGAACTGTTAGCTATTCTTGTTCTTTTTCTTAGCTTTGTTCTTTGATCAGGCAGCACCAAATCCTTCTCCAACTGGAGCTTTCTCTTCATTAGGCCTAACTTGTAGAATACTGAAATGACTGTAAGTGCAACGCTAAGTGCGAGTTGAAAGTTGACTCCACGTTGGTAATTTGGCTCACTGTCTGATCACCAGGTAGGCCCCACCAACTGTGCCCTGCCCGGTCCGCGAAGACAAGAGAGTGTCTCACTCCTGCAGATCAGACTCTTAAGCTGCTCTGGATGCAAAAAGAGACCATGCCAGCTAGTCCAGTGTGGCAGTTTCCACGTGCTGGCCACAGTCTAAGTGCGTTACAGATACTAACTCATTGATGAGGCTGGTGCTATCATCCTCTCCATTTCCTCCATCCTGAGGAAACTGAGGCCCAGAGAGGAAAGTAACTTGTTGAAGGTGGTGCAAGTAAGTGGCAAACCCAAGCTTCAAATTCTGGCAATGTGGTCCACTGCCCGTGCTCTTAACCGTGACCGAGAGCCTTTGGCTTCTTTCAAGGACTTGCCTCTGTACTAACTGCCTTCCTCCCCTGAGGCAACCCAAGCAGACGCGGTACGTACCCTCAGGAAGTTTGTCAGCGAGGGGAAGGACATCAGGACCTGCAACAGATTCCCACTGCACGAGAAGCCATCTCCCACGTAGCCAACCTTACAGGTGCAATTCACATCTGGAGGGCAGGGGTGCACAGGGTCCCACTCCGGTGAGGCAGGGGCCGCGGCGGCTCCAGCTCACCCTTGGGGATTGGCTGGCCAGGCTGAGGGTTGCTCAGCGGCTACATGGCCAGAATTGGAAGCGTAGCTGGGGTGGTTACCTTTCATCCGATAGCAGAAGACGTCCCACGTTTCACTCTTGTTGTTTCTTTGTCCATAGTCTATAATTCCAACGACACCGGAGCCACAGTTCTGGGAGGAATAGGCTGTGGGGTAAGCAACCCGCCCGCTCTCCAGCCAGCCTGCAGAACACAGGTGGTACTTGGCCTGTGGGGGACACACGCGGCGGTGATCAGTGGGTCAGCTACAGTTGAGTGTTTGGTGTGAGGTCCTCTGCCGCATGTCTGATTCTCCCATCGAAATGTAAACTCCACGGAGCCAGGGTGATGGCTCATTTTGTCTATTGTACCCCTGTGCCTGGAACACAGTAGGTTCTCATTAAATTGTTCTTGATCAATTCATTGAATGGATGAAAGCAGTACTCTTTTTTTCTTAGAGGGACCCACGTCCGTCACACTCATTTCTCTTCTGTCCGTTCTTGAATTAAGATTTCCTATCAGTCATCTCCTACCTGGTCGTATCCGAGAGCTGGGGCAACCCCCTCTTACGACCTTCACAGCCTCTCCAGACATTTCGGAGAAACTTGGCTGTTTTGTGGGTTCGGGGAGATCGTCGGCCTGTGGTTATTGATCTCTTTCTGGTTTTTAGCTGTGACACATGCGCTCCCAGTCTGTGCTTCTGCCTTGGTGGATGAATGTCATGGCAGAGAACAGACGTCTGGAGTAAGGGCTGCATCTGAGTACTGGGTCTGCCACCTCTTGGCTGGCTGACTCCGGGCACATTACTTAACCTTTCAGAGTCTCAGTTGCCCTGTCTGTAAAATGGGAGGAGTGACACCTACTTCCAGGGATGCTGTATAGATGGATGGTATTGCTAACAAAGCACCTGCACAGCTCCTGCCACGTAGTACGTGCCCAGTGGACATGACACGTTGATAGTATTGCTCTAGGAAGACCCTGTATTCCCCTCCAAGAAGGCAACAGCCCAAGTCTCCCTCACGCTAAGAAGAGGCTGCACCCTGTCCCCTGTAGCCCCTGCCTGCATGGTGCCCACGAACTGGGGACCACCTTTTGAGCGTAGGAGAGCTGGTTGTAGGTTGCCATGGTCGCGGCTTCGTTGGCACAGGCCTCTTTGGCTTTGTCAAAGGTCAACTTATACTGGCCCAGTGGGGAGCGTAGATGGAACACTCCAACGGTGGCGTCTAGAGAGGAAAAGAGAGGAATTGTCCAGGTCAGCAGCCTGGTGGACAGGACTTCCAGCAAAGAGCTCTCAAAGCCGGAGGCCAGCCATATCCCAGAGGCACTCCCCTTCCAGGGATGTCGAAACACAGCATTTAAAGTATCTATCTCTTTTCTGCAAACTGGTGCAGCCACTCTGGAAAACAGAATGGAAGTTCCTCCAAAAATTAAAATATGAACTACCCTATGACCCAGCAATTGCACTACTAAGTATTTATCCAAAGGATACAAAATGCTGACTCGAAGGGGCACGTGCACCCCGATGTTTATAGCAGCGCTATCAACGATAGCCTAATTATACAAATAACACATGTTATTGTAGAAATTTGGGCAATACAGAAAAGTAAGAAAAGAAATAAACAAAAATCACCTATAATCTTACCCCCTAAAAATAATTTACTCCATGGCTAAATTTTGGTGTACTTCCCCTAAAGAATTTTTACTTTCTTTTGGTGACTTTTTATTTCGATATAATTTCATACTCTTCTAGTCTTTTTACCTCTGTGTTTACATGTCATATACATTACAAATGTGGTTGCATACTGCATATAGAGTTTTTAGAAGTCTTTTTTTATTTTTATTTTTTTATTATTATTTTTTAAGTTTTTATTTATTTATTTTGAGAGAAAGAATGAGGAGAGGAGGGGCGGGGGGGGGGGGGGAGGGCAGAGGATCCAAAGTGGGCTTTGTACTGACAGTAGAGAGCCCAAAGCAGGGCTTGAACTCACAGACTGTGAGATCATGACCTAAGGCAAAGTTGGAAGCTTAACCAACTGAGCCACCCAGGTGCCCCCAGAAATCTTTTTTTCTAAAACTTAACATTAAATCATGATGATTTCCCCATATTATAAATTTTCTTGGGCAACATGATTTCCCCCTCAATACTTAAAATTTAATAATTTTTGTGAACTTTACAGACATGAAAGTTTTTGCCAAGGACTCTATGTTTTTGATTGCCACTATGCCCTTAAAAAGGTTTTCTAGCCATTTCTCCCCTAAGATACCGAAAGATTTATCATGTTTACTGGCTGATATTTTAGCCAGACAAGGAATGCAGAGACCAGAAATAGTTCAAGAACCAAGTCACATTTTTATACTGTCAAGTTCATTATCAAATGCGACAAAAAGGGCACTTTCTTCTGCAAAAAAAGAGCTGAGTTCAAGATCTTCTTTGACTATAGCCTAGTAGCACGATCCACAGGCTACATGATCCTGTCAGCCTTGGGTCTGAAATGCAAGCACTTAACAGCATAACAGCTTGGGTAAGGATGGATAACCTTGTCTTCTAACTAAGACAACACAATTCTTAACAGTGCATTTGAATGGATGTGTAACAGTATATTTGATCATCCTTTAGTGTTTGATATATGTTATTTATAATCTTTTATGATGTGAAATAATGCTGAGATGGTACGTTTATCTTTATTCCCTCCTTAGTTTGTTTCTGGAGGATGGGTTCCCTGAAATGGAGCTACTGAGTCTTGGCATGAATTTAAAACAATTTTTTTTAGCTTTTTTGTTAAGTTTATATTTATTTATTTTGAGGCAGGGGGAGGGGCAGAGAGAGAGGGAGAGAGAGAGAATCCCAAGCAGGCTCCGTGCTGTCAGCTCGGAGCCCAGCGTGGGGCTCAAACTCATGAACCGTGAGAGCACGACCTGAGATGAAATCAAGGGCAGGATGCTTAACCGACAGATCCACCCAGGCGCCGTAGAGCATGAATTATTTTAAGGCTCTCAGCACACACTGTCACATTGGTTGCCACAAAGGCTGCACCGGGTGCCCTCCTCTGACCCGGGAGAACGGGCACGTCCTCCTGAGTGTGGGATGGCTCTGTAACTGTGCCACAGGGAAAGCTGGGGCCTTAGCCCAGTGCCATCCTGTCTTGCTAAGGGTAACCGCTCAGCTACAACAGAACGTGGGTCCAATATGATACCTGGTCACTTAGCAACACTGCCAACACTTTCTTGGCATTCATGAGCCAGCAGAAGAGAAGAGCCCCCTGGAGAAGATGGATGAACTGAATAAGTTTCCACCTGTGACTGACCCGTGGAACAGGCAGGGCTGGCTGAATGGATCGTGTCCTCCAGAAACAAGCCGAGCACCTTCTAGACTTCCTACTTCTTGAGGCAGATGACCCACAGATCAACGTCCTGGTTCCAGCTGCTCGTTTTGGCCCCCATCCTAAACAGCAACTGCCTGTAGAATCTCTCTGCTTGGCAGTTTTACCTTGAACACAGAATGTCCCCAACGGAGCTTCCAAACTTTGTGCCATGTTCCCTCCCATCTGCTTTAACCCAACCACCATTGGGTTTGCTCTCTCGAGATCGAAGCCTTACATGACTGACTTGTCTGCACTCTCTATGCCCACTGCGTGCCTGAGCTCACCCCTCTTCCCAGGCGAGACCCGGTTACCTTGAGGTCATTGCCTTGACAACTTTCAAGTCTCTGCCACAGTCCCAGGCCTCTATTAAGCTTCTCTGAAGACTCCCTCTCTCATCTTACCTAGAGATCTCTCCCATCCCTGACTATTCTTTGAAATATTGTGGTAAATATACATAACAATTTACTTTTTTGACCATTTTAAGTGTGTAATTCAGTGGTCTTAAGTAGATCTACAATGTCATGCAATCATCGCCACTATCCATTTCTAGAATGTCTCCATCATTCCAACCAGAAACTCGGTCTGCATTAAATAATGACTCTCCACCCTCCTCCCTGCAGCCCCTCGTAACCTCTGTTCTACTTTGTCTCTATGAATTTGCCCATTATAAATACCTTATATATGCCCACAATATTTATCCTGTTGTGTCTCGTTTATTTCACATGGCATAATGTTTTCAAGTTTACTTCATATCACAGCACATGCCGGAATTTCCTTCTCGATAATATCCCACTGTATGAATAGGCTACAGTGTGTTTATCCGTTCACTTGCCGATGGTCACTAAGGTTATGTCCATTTTTCGGGGAACGTGGGAGTACAAACATCTGTTTGAGTCCCTGCTCTCAATTTTTCTCTATTCTTGCTTTCTCACTGCACTGTCCGTATGAGATAAACTGCTGTCTGCTGTTTTATTACTTGCCTTTGCTTGTCTTATTAATTTAAAAAATGTCCTCAGCTACATGGGCAATCTCCTTGCAAGGAGACAATATCATATATCCTATATATTTCCGTTGCTTACACTTCTTCTATCTCATCCTCAAAAGGGATTTGAGGTGTCTTAGGATTTGATACATGTTTATGGACCACATGCTTGTGTCCCGCCCCCCCCCACCGCAAATTCATAGGTTGAAATCCTAACTCCCAATATGTTGATGTTAGGAGATGGGCCATGGGGAGGCAATTAAGTCGTGAGGGTAAAGCTCTTTTGTGTGGGATTAGTATATATATATGTGTGTGTGTGTGTGTGTGTGTGTGTGTGTGTGTTTAAAGTAATCTCTATGCCCAACATGGGGCTTAAACTCATGACCCTCAGATCAAGAGTCACATGCCCTCCTGACTGAGCCAGCCAGGCATCCTGGATTAATGCCCTTATAAAAGGGACCCCAGAGGGCTTCCTTAGCCTTTATGCTGCATAAGGACACAAGAAGATAGCAGTTTGCAACCCAGAAGAGAGCCCTCCCTAGAACCCGACCATGCTGGCACCCTATTCTTGGACTTCCAGCCTCCAGAACTGTAAGAAATACATCTCTGTTGTTTATAAGCCATCCAGTCCATGGAACTTTGATGTAGCAGCCTGAATGCACTAAGACAGTACATAACGGGTGTTAAATCAGTAATTATTATTGAGCTATGGAAAAACTCTTCACTAAAATGACCGTGTCTGTGAAACAAACCCAACCCAGTCAGAGACCTCCCATAAATCCTGATCGGCCAGAGCACATAACGCCCCGAGTTGCTTTCTGAACCACTGAAACCCTCCCTGCACTGGCTCAGAATTACGTGTGTGGCTGGGTCCTTCGTGGATTTCCTCTGCTAGGTTTCAAGATGCCCTGTTGTCTGAACCTCTACACTTCCTACTTGGCTTTTTTACTTGACTGCGTGTGGTGATTCTTTCATTACACCTGTGGGCTTATTACAAGCCATTCAAATCATCCTTGGAAGAGAATGCCGTAAATGCCAATCGATGTGTATTATCAAAACAACTGCTAAGAAATTGTATCTTCGTGTGGCAGGGGCTTCCTCTCTGTTGTTAAACCCTAAACTATGCTCCTTAGATTCAATTCCAATTGATGGTTGCTAAGCAACTTGGGGAAAGGGCGCATCAGGAAGAGTCAGGACGGATGACCTTTGCGCTCCATCCAGGTTCTAAGGCTCAGGGTCCAGATATGAGTTTATTCCACTCCTCCGCTACGGAAGCCGGCTACCTCCTTGGGCACTGGGTCCTGGGCAATGCCTGGGCTGTTTGGCCATGGTTTTTCATTGTGTTCCCCTTTGCTTTTGCACAAGTCCCTTCCCCAAGCCTGACAGAGACTACGGTGCTTTGAGGGGCGCCTGGGTGGCTCAGTCGGTTAAGCGTATGACTCTTGATCTCACGGTTTGTGAGTTCGAGCCCCGCGTCGGATTCGGCGGCACGGAGCCCGCTTGGGATTCTGTCTTTCCTTCTGGCTGCCCCTCCCCCACCAGTGCTCTAGCTCTCCAACAAATAAACATTGAAAACCTTCCCCGAGCCTGACAGAGACCAGGGCGCTTTGGGCCAGCAGCCCCGGCCGCACTGACCTTGGAAGTGGAGGTCGGTGCAGCTGGCAGCGGCATGGCACAGCCCGTTGTCCTGCAAACAGCGGTCCACCGGCAGCCGCTCCGGCTCGCAGTCCAGCCCGTCTCCCACATAATGACTCTTGCACTCACACCTGTGCTTGCCCTGTGGGGACAGTGGAAAAGATGAGAAGCCCCTCTTCTAGGACCCCGGGACCCCTCCACACTCTGCGGGCCACCATCCGGCACAGGAGATGCTCAGCAGCACCAGGAAAATGCCTCTCCTGTCCAGCAGGAACAAAGTAACGGCCACGTCTCATGTCCGCACAGGCTCATGAGGAAATGTCATAGCTGAAATGTCACCTCCTCCGAGAGAGTGTCCCTGGCGCATTAAATAAAGCAGCTGTCCCAGCCCTCTAGCACACTGGCCCAGTTTATGTGCTTCCCCACTCTTGGTGCTTTCGGAAAGTATCTCGTGCATTTGTCTCTGCACTGGGCATGACCCCCTCCCTCCACCCCTGCATAAGCTTTTTCTTGCTATGTCCCGGCACCTGCGACGGCAGACAGTAAGTGCCTGGTGACCACTTGCTGAATCAATGAATGATCTCATTTAATCCCCACGACAATTCTGTGAGGGCTGTATTATTTTTAGGCTCACTTAGCAAATGAGGAAACTGACACTCGGAGAAAGTAAGTAGCCAGCCGCAGGCCACAGAGTGTTAAGTCTGGGAGCTAAGGCTCAGGGAGGGACTCCAAGTTCAATAATGGACTTTATTGTCCACCATCTTCTCTTGCCAATGGATAAACAGGGCACCAGGGCACGGATTCCACTCTCCATATACCTTTAAATTTATTTATTTATTTTGTGTGCGTGTGTGTGTGTGTGTGTGTGTGTGAAAGAGAGAGAGAGAGAGCGCGAGCAAGCACGCATGCAGGGGGAAGGACAAAGAGAGAGAAAGAGAGAGAGAGAGAGAGAGAGAGAGAGAGAGAGAATTCTAAGCAGGCTCTGTGCTGACACAGTGCAGAATCCAATGTGGGCCTCGAACTCACAAACTGTGGGATCATGACCTGAGCTGAAATCAAGAGTCAGATGCCCAACCGGCTGAGCCACCCAGGCGCCCCCGATTCCACTCTAAAAAGCCTTGGGTGAGGGTGCTAACCTGCACTTTTCCTGCCACTTCTCACCAACATTTTTTGTTTTAATAAACTTTTAATTTTGGATAGTTTTAAATTTATAGCAAAGTTGCAAAGATAGCAGAAAGAGTTGCCATATACTCTTCACCAGGTTCCCCTACCTTGCCTTCTTAGATAACCATAGCACATTGGTCAAAACTAAGAAGTTAACAGTGGCACATTACTATTAACTAAACAATAGGCTTTATGTGGATTTCACCAGTTTCCCCCTAATGTCCTCTTTCTGCTTAGAATGCCAATTTGCATTTAGCCTACAGACCTAGCAACACACTTACTGAGGCGGGAAGGAAGTTGAGGAAGAGGCCGAACATTAAGTGAGGTGAAGCCAGGCTGAACAAGGTGCAGAAGGGCTCCCATCCTGGGGACGGGGGGTGGGGAGGGACGAGAGACTCACCGGGCCGGTCATCTTGCAGGTGGCATGCTCATGACACCCTCCATTGAGGCCGTCGGCGCAGGGGTCTATCTCTATGCAGCTGCGGCCGTCCCCCTTGTAGCCCTTCTGACAGCTGCAGGAGACCCTCGTGCCCTTCTGGGAACACTTGGCGACCTTGGCACAGCCCCCGTTGTTCTGTTTGCAGAAATCCACAACTGCAGGAGCAGATGGGAGACAGCTCATTTAAGCACTGTCTGTGCAAGGTGGGCTTCAGATGGGGGGCATGGGCAGCCCTGGGATCAGTGACGTTGGGACATAAATGGTCCCCGACATATTGGGACCTTCTTTCCCCATGCCCAGTGGCCTCTGTGCTAGCCTTTGCAAACACTGGTATCCTGTGGCTGATACCCTCAAAGACCAGGCCTGATGACATCTGCCTACCTCTGGCCCCTTTGTCATATACCTCTAGGCTCCATTTTGGTAGTAGTTTTAATGTTAGGACAGTTGTGTGTGTGTGTGTGTGTGTGTGTGTGTGTGTGTGTGTGTATGCGTGTGCAGAGTTAGTGCACTCTTGAGTACTTTGTGAGATGGGCTCATTACCCCCATTCTACAGATGAACAAACTGAAACACAGAGTTTAACTGATCTGACAAAGGCAAACCAGTGGTAACATGGTAGGGCTGGGATTTAAACCCAGGTTGGTCTGGCCCCAAAGTCCATGCATTCCCCACTGTGTTGTGCTACCCGTTAGGGCCTTTGTTTTCACCATCTCCCAAATTTCAACCCAATACTAGATTTAAGGGGTAGCTGGAAAGCCATCTGATTTCTCTTGCCTGGCTTTTTGCCTGGATTCGTGGCAGCCACTTGAGACTTTGAAAGAATAAACATGAGGACAAAAGGCCTTCTCCGAGGATAGCAGAGTAGAAAGACTGAACCTGGGTCTTTGGTGCCATTGTTGAGTGACCCACTTCCTAGCTGCCTTGTAGCAGGTTACAAAATAGCAGGTATAGCAAGAGCTCATTTCTGTAAAGCAAGTATCTCTATTTGAATATTTACTCATGAAAGAAGTTAGAAAGTACATGGGGCTGACACTAGTAGGTTTCTCCCAATGTGTATTGTCTTTTTTTTCTACAGCAATGGAGTTTTAGCTGGGCTCATGGCTGCCCAACTGAAGACTACATTTCCCAGGCTCCTTTGCAGCTAGGTCTGCCGGATGATGAGGTTCCAGCCAATGCTATGGGAATAGACAAAATTTTTAGCAACTTCTAGGTGCATCCTTAAAGGGAAAGAAGATTGCCTCCTTCCTCTCCTTCTCCATCCTGCTGCCTGGGATGTGCTGATGGTACTGACCCTCTCAGGCCAGGCAAGTGAACGATGGCAGAGCAATAAGATAGAAGGAGTCGGGCTCCCAGATGTCCTTTCAGACCTACGTTAGCTCTGGATGCCTCTACTCAAACTATTATATGAGATAAAAATAAACATCTAAACATCTGCCTCGTGTATACCACTGTTCCTTTGGGTCTCCGTGTGGATGGAGCTGTATCTTAACTACTAAATACAGACATTGCCAAGTTCAGAGTGGTTCTCTCCAAGTGATGAGTGTAATTACTAAAAAAAAATTTTTTTTGAAATTTGAGGGGTGGGGTGGGGGAAGAAGGAGAAAGAGACACAGAAGAAGGAGACACAGAATCCAAAGCAGGCTCCAGGCTCTGAGCTGTCAGCATGGAACCCGACACAGGGCACACATCCACAAATCATGAGATCATGACCTGAGCCAAAGTCAGAAGCTTAACCACCTGAGCCACACACGCAGGTGCCCCAGTAAATGTTTTTTGTTTTTTTTAGTATTGTAATGTTCTGAATTTTTTTAAAAGTCCAGATTTGTGGAGTTACAAAAACACTGTAAAGTAAAGTGCCTCACTTTGAGTCTGTGCAGTGATTTCAAAACAGTGACCTGGGAGGTCGGCAGGTCAGGCATGAGTAAACCCACTAAGGAAACTGAGTCGCAGAGAGGGTAGGTATGGGCAAAATGGCCCAGGCAGGAGTGGAAGGGTCAGGAGGAAGTCCGGGCACTCAGACCACGTCCCACTCCGCTCCTGCACTGCCCTGCTGTTTCGCACGCGCGGACAGGACTCACCTGTGCATGTTATCCCGTCCCCTTCGTAGCTCAGGTTACACTCACACGTGTTGTTCTCCTTGCAGGTGGCATCAGCTGAACAAGGAGGTGTGCACACTGGGGGCAAAACTGTAAACAAAGAGGTCCCTGTTCATCACGTGCCTGTGGCGGGAAGACATGGGACCCTCTAAGACTCGCTCTCCAGCCTGTCACTGAGTTTCAAAAGTGCCCCCTCACAGTGGGAGCACAGGGTGATTTGCAAAGGTTCCTCCCAGCCTGCGGATTCTGAGACTCCAGAATTGCTCCTGAATATTAAGACATTAACCCTGAAATGTTACTCAGACTAAAATGTAATATGTCACCTTTATGGGCAACCAGTTAAAGCTTTATACCTCAACAAGGATGAATTTGGCAGAGTAGCTCTTTGGCCCTAAGGGCACAGGGTTCCAGAAGGAGATGGTTAAATCAGAGGAGAAATTCCATGGCTTTCTGAGGGCACCAGTAAGCTTGGGAGAAGTCCAGAGCTTTGGTGCGTGAATAGGACTGCAGTGTCAACAGGTAGCAGGAAGCCATGGGGTGGTCAGGGGAGGGGGGAAGGTGGAGGAAGCTGAGCTAGGGGATTCTGGAACCTTGCTTAAACCCATAGGAAGAACTTAGTCGCGCCCTTCTGCCCCCTGCGATTCACAGTGGAGGATTCACCCTTCACATCTCAGACCTTCAACCAGAACACAGGGCTCTGGGTGGACAGGAGGACCTTCCACCAGAACACAGGGCTCAGAATGGACTGGAGGCCGCAGAACACTGGCCACTCATGATCCCAAGGGAGCATGATTACAAGGGGCCACAATCCTAAGGACCATGATCCTGAGAGGCCATGATCCCAAGGGGCCATGATCCTAAGCACCATGATCCTGAGGGACTACAGTCCTAAGGACCATGATCCCGAGAGGCCATGATCCCAAGGGGCCACGATCCTAAGGACCATGATCCTGAGGGACCACAATCCTA
>NW_024412413.1:18210233-18370600 GCF_014898765.1 Herpailurus yagouaroundi
TAAGGACCATGATCCTGAGAGGCCATGATCCCAAGGAGCCATGATCCTAAGGACCATGATCCTGAGGGACCACAGTCCTAAGGACCATGATCCCAAGAGGCCATGATCCCAAGGGGCCACGATCCTGAGGGACCACTCCTGCCCAGTCCTGTATCCTTTACTCGAGTTGGGCCCTTCCATGGTTGCAAAGGACTGCATGCCGGTTTCGTGGGTTTGAGTTAAATCTATTCACCCAGTTTTCCTGCAAGTCCCCCAACCTCCCGAGGCCCAGGGCCACATATCCAAATCATCTTTTCCTTGTGGAAAGGGAAACACCTGCTCTGTTGTTTTCTTCAGGGGTCACTCAGACCCCCAACGTCAGTTGGATGCTCTCAGAGGGGCCGCTGCAGCACGGTGCTGCCGCCAGCTGACCACTCCCATGACAGACCTGTCTGAGTGTCGCAGAAGCGCCCCGTCCACCCCGTTTCGCACAGGCACTGCCCGGAGCCCGCGGTGCCATCGTCACACTGTCCGTGGTCTGAGCAGCCACAGGCTGTAAAACAAATTGGAACGTGGTCAGTAATCAGTGATCAGGCATTGAAATCCAATCGGCCAGCTCTCTGACCACCCGTTGGCTGTGCTGTCCATGTGGGGGGCACCATTCCTTCAAACGCTGCACAAATAATATATTTGGTGGCTATCATGGGACAGACATGACTCGGCAGTGAGGTTACAGTGAGAAACAGAAGACATAAGGTTCCTGTTCTCAGGGGCTTACAGTCCAGGAGTAACTGGCTTTGAACATGTAATTACAAACACGGTGAGTGTTATAAGCACAGAAGTAGAGGGTGTCATGGGGTTTGTAACTGAAGACAAGGGGGAGAGAACCTCATCGGGGCCTCCTAACAGAGAGACCCATTTGACAGTGAGGTCCTCAAGGTATGGATGCGTTCTTCCACTTTTTGCCACCTTGAGGGAGGACGATCACCCCAGCCCAAGGCACCCCCGGCTGCCACCTAGACCGTTGCATTCAGTTCCCTGGTGTCGGCCCTGCTTCTGCTCTTGCTCTCCTACAGCATATTCTCAGGGCAGCGGAAGCAACACTTCAATGTGCTCATGAACCCCTTCCCCTCACCGCTCCCCCCCACCACTCACAGTCCTTCACTTAGAAGACATGTTGTCTATTCTAAGGGCTGTCTCTGGCCAAGAAGCTCTTATGTTACCTGGCCGCTGGTGACCTTCAGATTTCATTTCCTTCCTCTCTTTCTCTTCTTTGCCCACTCTGCTCAGCCACCCTGGCTTCTTTGCTGTTCCTTTCATGCCAGGCCCACTTCTGCCTCAGGACCTTTGCGTTTGTTCATTTCTCTTCTAGGAAATCCATTCCTCTAGTCTGCACCATACCATACAGCAGCCCTTGCCACAAGCGGCTATTTAAATTTAAACTAATTAAAATTTTGGGGCGCCTGGGTGGCGCAGTCGGTTAAGCGTCCGACTTCAGCCAGGTCACGATCTCGCGGTCCGTGAGTTCGAGCCCCGCGTCAGGCTCTGGGCTGATGGCTCGAAGCCTGGAGCCTGTTTCCGATTCTGTGTCTCCCTCTCTCTCTGCCCCTCCCCCGTTCATGCTCTGTCTCTCTCTGTTGCAAAAATAAATAAACGTTGAAAAAAAAATTTAAAAAAAAATAAAAAAATAAACTAATTAAAATTTTAAAAAATCAGTTCCTTATTTTAAAATAAGGAATTTTAAATTTATTAAATTTAAAAAATCAGTCACACATGTTGAGTGCTCAGTGGCCACACGTAGCTACTGGCTTCCATTCCTGATAATAGAGCTATAGAACATTTCCAGCATGATGGAAAATTCCTTTGGACTGGGCTGTTGTTGGATATCCCTACACCGGCCCCTCACCTCTTTGAGGTTTCTCCTCAAATATTCCTGGTGTGAGATGTCTTTTAAAACAGTGCCTCCTTTCCTTCTCCATCCCCATCCCCTGCTTCTTTTTCTATCTTTATAACTATCTTCGTTTCTGCAGTTTTAATCTGTTTCCTCCCTTTGAGTGTACGTTCCTTGAGAGCCGGAATTTGGCCCCCTTCCAACACCACTGCATCCCTACAACTTAGAACAATTCCAGGCTTCTGAGAAAGTCACTTGGCCTCTTTGTGCCTCAGTTTCCTCATCTGGTAAGTAGGGATCGTAACAGTACTACCGCAAAGGGTAGTTGTGAGGATTAAGCAGTAAAACACACCTGCCTTTGTGCATAGGAGGTGCTCTAGAAACATTAGCTACCAATATTAATAAGGACTCCAAATTCATGTTGGTTGAATGAATGAATGAATGTTGTTCAGCCACAGCTTGTCCTGATGGCTGCGGGCATGTGGACTTCACTTCTAGAGGTGAGGCTCTTTCCATGGATGGAAACTGGGAGACATCCAGGGAGGGAAAAGCACGTGAAGGCAGGCAGATGGGAGGTGGGTGGACGGGGAGAGAGGGGAAGAGGGATGTTTCTGGGCCAGGCAGGTGGCGTGGACGAGGACAGGGAACACAGCGGCCGAACAACAGGCAGGGGGAGTGGGAGCCAGAACGTACGCTGACAGTCAGGCCCGAATCTCCCGGGCAGGCACAGCTCGCACGCCGTCCCGTTGAAGCCGGTGTGGCATTTACACTCTCCTAGGCCCGAGTACTGATCGAGGCAGACCCCCCGGTTATTACAAGGGGCATCCGCTCCTCCAGGGCAGGCTGGAAGAAATGAAACAGCAGTGACTCGACGGCCTCCCCAGGCCCAGAACCGCTCGGCACCTTAGTAAATGTGCTGCTGACCTGCCCTCAGCTGAGGGGCTGATATCCATTGGCCCAGGAAGACCGTGGCCCCGGGGACTCACCCACATAGTGTCACGGGTATTTAGGGCAAGCCAGTGGCCTCTGGAACATGAATTTAAGTGTATCTGATAGCATTCTACCGAGGCAGAGTGATATGCTGAACCAGGCACTGTATTTAGGGGTTAGGAGCCCTGGATTTGAGTAGATCTGGGCTGAATTTGTCTGAGCTTCAGTTCTCTTAGCTCCAGATGATGATGATGGTGACGACACGGTGCCCACTTGATCTGTATCACATTGTGACTGAAGATCAAATAAGTTACTGTAACCGAGAGTGCTTTAAAAAACATAAGGCACCTGGGGCGCCTGGGTGGCGCAGTCGGTTAAGCGTCCGACTTCAGCCAGGTCACGATCTCGCGGTCCGTGAGTTCAAGCCCCGCGTCGGGCTCTGGGCTGATGGCTCAGAGCCTGGAGCCTGTTTCCGATTCTGTGTCTCCCTCTCTCTCTGCCCCTCCCCTGTTCATGCTCTGTCTCTGTCTGTCCCAAAAATAAATAAACATTGAAAAAAAAATTAAAAAAAAAAAAAAACACATAAGGCACCGAACAAGTGGAAGGGGTGACACTGGTTTTTGTGAAAAGCACACACTTAAGTGATGGAGTGTGGACAGACACTGGGTGATTGCGTGTACACCCTGCCCAGGATTTTCTCAACCGGACCACAGTGAATGGAGTATCCATGGTGGTTGAAACCATGGCTTCGGGAGACATTCTGTGGGACCGTGGGCTTGCTGCTTATCCTCTCTCTGCCTCTATTTCTCATCTGTAAAATGGAGATAATGATGGCATCTACTTCTTAGAGGTCATTGCCAGGTTTAAATCTTTTTTTTTTTTTAATGTTTATTTATTTATTTTGAGAGAGAGTGTGAGCAGTGGACGGGCAGAGAGAGGAGAGAGAGAGACAATCCTAAGCAGGCTCTGACAGCACAGAGCCTCATGGGGGGCTTGATCTCACGGTTCAAGAGATCCTGAACCGAAATCAAGTGTTGGACGCTGAACTGACTAAGCCACCCCAGGTGCCCCTTGTCACCAGGTTTAAGTGTATTGCCATATATGGGAAGTAGCACTCAATAAATGTGCTTAATCAAAACAATGTGTGGCAGATGGGAAGGACTTTTTGTTATTCAGCTATTGTTGATGTATAACTGGCTAGAAGTTCTGTCTATGTAGAGATTTCAGGATGGGCCAAAGTGTTCTTTGACAAGGAGCCCTTTCCTGGCGAGGTAAGAGAGGGAGGTTCACCCCATAACAGGGAATAATGGCATCCGAAACATCATGGTCACACAGCACAGCACTGTGCCAAGGTAGAATTCTCCTAGATGCATTTAAACTCATGTGCTAATCAGTATCATGGACTAGCTTCAGAAAAGAAATGTGCTGTTTCCAGCAGCCTGGAAAATGTCTTCTGCTAGAATGTGGAGCAAAAAAGTGCAACACAATGACAATCTACACACAGTAGAGTCTCAACTCTGTAAGAAACAGAATATGGCAAAAGGAAAAAGGAGAAGGAAAGCTACCCAGCTCTTTAGAATGACTGCTTTTGGATCTGTTCTTAGAGGAGGTATGAAGAGCCATGCATTCGACCCCGCCCCCGCAATGTCTGTGCTTTCACAATGCCGCGCAGTGATGGGACAATCAGGATCCCGAGGTGGTAAGAGGCGCCCTCACCCTGACAGTCTCGCCCGAAGTAGCCCTTGCAGCACCTGGGGAGCCGAACCACCATGACGCACTGCTCCCGGCAGCCTTCCACGTACCCTCTCAAGGACAGGTAGTATCGACACTTCTGCTTCACTCCCTAGAGGAAGAAAGTGATCCAACCCTCCGCCTTCCACCGCCCAGACTTGGGCGCTTTGGCTCTAGTCCGCCCCCAGTGGAGGAACCTGGGTACTGCCCAAATTGAAAATGGGACTCAATGGCCTGAGCGCTTTACAAAGGAATTCTTTGCTTAGGGGGATAGATAGGCAGATGGGTGGGGGAGGGGACAGAGCTAGAGTCCACAGAAAGATTTCTCCCCAGGTTTAAGAGGAAGGACTTGTTGACCCTTAGAGCTGCAGAAGTTTGAGGTTTCTTGGAAAGAGAGTGGGGTAGAGGTAGCTTTCCATCATGCGTGGGGTCTGTGGCAAGGCTCCCAAATCATCAGCAGGGAAGGGATGAGTTACATTTTGTTTTGCGGGGGTGTTTTTGTTAGGGGTTTTACCAGCAGAGGAGAGAGAAATTGGCTTTGGAATAAGTGGAAAAAAAAAAAAAAGCAATATTTAGTGAGTACTTACCATGCGCCAGGCTCTGTACCCACATTTAAAATTTTACTTTTCCTAATAACCACACACAGAATTGTTATTTGCTACATTTTATGGAGGCAAAACCATATAGATTGTGTAACTTGCCAAAGATTGCCCACTGAAATTGTATCCCATAGCCATGGACTCCAAATTTCATTGGCTTAACCATTACTCTTGCATTGCTTTCTGGACCCTTTATCCTAGCTTTGCTCCTTACTAGCTGTGTGGCCTTGGCCTAATTGCTTACCCTCTCTGAGATTCTTTTTTTTTTTTTTTTTTTTCATATGTGGAGGTAGTAATAGCTTCCTATGAATGCTACAAGGAGGAATAGGGGTAATGGATAAATAAAGGGAACAACACAGAGCCAGGGACAGGAATAGCACTCAAAATGCAACTATTATTTTTATAACTATCATTATCTTGGAAAGTCCCTTCTAAGTCTACAATCCCATGATTTTTCTAGACAGTTCCTAGAAGGTAGGTACTGGGTTGAAAAGTTGCCTGGGCTAAGAATGTTCATCTCAGCTAGGCTAAGAATGCCTGGTTGTGAAAAGAATGTTGTAAATTACAGTTATGCAACATACCCAGAGATGCACACACACGCACACTTACTCATGCCTCCCAGAAGATTGGGGTCTAATCATGGAACAAACATACTGCTCTCCAAACATTGTCACTGCATTCATAATTACCTTTGATTTACTCCACCTCGGGCAGCTGGGGGTATTGTCACAACTCCAACAATCTCCCTAGTATGCAAGAAAAGAAACACTTAAACATCAAGAATATTGGTAAACACAAGGATATGCCCCTGGTTAATATTTTGACGGGTCGATGAAGAACTTAATCTTGATTAAGATTCTGGCTGTGGTCAAGAATGCAAAAGCAACCACACTGCCAGTTTGCCATGGAGAATTCTGAAGGTCTGTCTTGGCCCTCGGCTCCTTGGTTTACTTCTTTGAGGTGAAAAGTTCCCTGCTAGACAGAGCTGGCCCAGGGCACTGCCATACAGACTGGCCCCGGAAGCATGCACACAAATACCACTTTCGTTATAAACTAGGTGTGATACTTTCGGCTAGTCACGCATTTCGATCCTTAGGTTTCTGATCTACAAAATAGAATGATTCTTGCTGTTTGATCTTCAGGGGATCGGGGACAGAAAATATTAACTGCAAAAATGTGTGCGAATATACTTTGGGAAGTCAGGAAGGCCACAACCCCTACAGCAGAAAGGGCAGGTGGGTTTTCATTGCCTGCTTTGGTATCGGACTGGTGTCTGAATAATTTAGGATATTTATTGAATCCCTACAAGTTGCCAAGTACCAAAGCCAACTGGTCACAGACTTTGCCACATAGGACGCTTCACCTCTTTGAGACTCAGTTCCCAAATCTACATCATAGAGTTGTTACTAGCAACTCCTGTTATTGGATTATTTTAGGAGTAACATCAGCATTGAGCCAAATGGCGGGCTCAGATGTAGTACTGCATAAATGATACATGATGGATGAATGAGTGTAAAATCTTAAAATGCCTCCTACAACCAGGGCCCAGGATAGAGATTGAATCACCACTGTTAAAAGAATGAATGAATAAAATAAATGGAGGTTGGCACAAAAAGGCAACTTCATATGGTTCAACCTAGTGTTATATTATTCAACCTAGGTTGAACCATATGAAGTTGCCATTTTTTGTAGTCAGACCCTATAAATAGGGAAATTTTATATGGTCTCATCTGGCAGAATCGCAAAAAAAAAAAAAAATGTTTGTTGAATGAATAAGTGAATGACTGGATAGGTGGGTTTGACAATGAATAGCTTGTTGCAGAATAACTGGCACCCAGTTGGTACCCCACAACTATTTCCTTAATGACAAGGGAATGGATGGATGGGTAGGGTGGTGAATAAATGGGAATGTGCAAGGCCTGGATAGAGCCACGTAGATGCCTATTAATTCTGACTTTCAAGAGCACCATCATTTGGCCCTCAGATCTCATGGGTCCTGGGCTCCCTGAGGACCAACCCTGTGTGGTTTCATGGCAGAGTCCATGATAGATCACGAGGGCTGAACCCCAAGTGTCTCCTACTATAGCACTGATTTTAGGACTGACCGAAAAATTGTATGCGGCAAAAGTGTCACAGTGGCCCCCCAGGGTGGGATCAATCAGTAGACAGTCAATGCCGTAGGCCACACCCAGGTCAAACAGGAGTTCCCGTTGTACAATTCTGCATGTTTGGTCATTCAGGAAGAGCTCGCCCTGCGAGGGAGGGAGAGAGGGAGAAAGAGAGAACAGTCAACAATCTTTCTCAGACTTCTCTTCTACCTAGGTTATATCAAGTGGTCAGCATTTGCAAGGCTCAGAAAGAACTAAATATGTATGTGTATGTGTGTGTGTGTGTGTGTGTGTGTATGCTATATATAAATATATATATGGTATATATGCATATATGTGTCAAACACTCAGCATGTATTATGTGCCGAGTAATATTCTGCGTGCTTTACCTGTGCAAATTCTTTTAATCCTCACAGCAACCCTAGAGTATCCCTGTTTACAGATGAGAAGAGCGGGGCAGCCAGAGGTTCAATAACTTGCCCAAGGCCAGACAGCCAGCGAGTGGTGGTGTGGGCGTTCCTACCTAAGCAGTCAGCCTCCGAGCCTACACTCTTGGCTACTCTGTAACACTGCCTCCACCAAAGTAGAAACAGGGGCAGCCAGGGTGTTGGGGTGGAGCAGGCATGACCTGCCTGTGGTTCAGGATAAACTTAGGTAAGGAGGCCACTTTATGCACAATAGTGCAGTTTGCTTTTACTTAGTGCTAGCTGCCAACAAAGTGCGGGCACAACCTTTTTTTCAGAAGATACAAGCAATGGCTTTAGCTCTATAATGATGCCAATAACTTCTTTTTCCATGTACTGGGCATTGTCTAAATAGTGCTTTAGATACATTATTGTGCTTTGCTTGCAACAATTCCAGGGCTTTCTTCCTTAAGTTCACCCAGCAAGGAAATTGTTGAATATAGCTTCCCCATCCCCCTAAGGAAGAAAAATGCTTTTAGGTAGTTCTTTGGCCAAAAAAAAAAAAAAAAAAAAAAAAAAGAGGTAAATCTCAGCATCTACTGATGGGATGGACACAGCGTGATTCAGTGGAAAGAAGAGTGGAAAACTGTGATTAAATCCCCCCACTTCCACTTATGTACTGCGTGACTGTGAACAAGTTACCGAACTACTCTGAGGTTTGTTTTCACCAGGTCAATAGGATTAATGATTTCATTGCACAGGGTTGTTACAAAGATCACACTAAATGATACATTGCAAAATGCACTGAAAGCTATATTAGCACCCAGAATGAGCACTGGATATTCTTACTATACTTCTTTGATAGGTTGGTCATCAGATATAAACAGAATGCTGTATGGCCCTTCTAACAAGGCTCCTTGAAAGGAATCAACTCAGCTGGGGGCTGCATCCCTTTTGTCCTTCCTCCTTTGTGCTGCCTGGAGAGTGGACATGATGGTTAGAGCTCCAGCAGCCACGATGAACCTTGAGGTGACACTGAGGTTGGAAATGCGCTGCAGAGCAGAAAAACAGAAGGAGCTCCGCCAATGAGCCATCATATTAGCTCTGGATTGGCTGCCTCCAGATTTCTCTTAAAAAAGACACAAGTCCTTATGTATTTAAGTCACTGTCATGTTGGATTCCCCATTATATGCAGGTTATAGGATGTATCTAATATTGTACTATCACACCCATTCATTATGTGGAATTACAGGGAGGCAATATTGCTCAGAAACTAGCCAGGGAAGGTGAAAACTGCAAACTTTCTCTCTGTTGGCCGATCTAGGTAGATGGAACCCAGAGCTGGCTCCCCCTGCCAACAAGGGGCTAGAGGTGAGGCCACAGTGGGGCTGGGAAGGAAGAGAAAGGAATGACAGTATACTATCCTTGTCAAAACCAAACCAAACCAAACCAAACCAACCCAAAGCCACTCTCTGCAAGTGTAAGGGGGGCCCCTAACACCTGCTACCAGGGCTTATGCTGGCCAGGATTTATCAGGTTTTTCACAGCTAAATACTTACTCTCAGGGGAAGACCCCCGAAGGCAGCCAGGGAAAAGGGCTTGCTGTCAATGGAGGAAAAAAAACGAATATTTTCTTGAAGAGGTAGTGGTTGGGGAAAGCTGTTAATACTCACAATGTCACGGCCAGTGCCGCACTTCACGCCCAGCTCAGAGCCTTGCAGGGTCGTCCAGGCAGCAGATCTGGGGAGATCCACCGCTAAAATCTGTAAGAGCGACGGTACCACATTAATACCCCAAATTTGGGCTGGAGGAGCACCCAGAGGAGCTTTGCCAACCAACCAAATCCGGCCACAGGTTTTTCCAGCTTTAAAATGACTGCCGATAGAATCAAAAGGAAGCATAATCATGGGCTGTCTAGAAGTTGGAAATTCTGTCTGTAGGGAAAGTGTCCCCCCGCCGGGCTAGCTTCAATCCCCCTTCCACGCCCCTTCCATGCTTGGGAGTCCAGAGCAGATGCTGTGTTGGTGTATGAAGCCAGTGGCAGGTCAGAGAAATGGCATAGGGTGCTGTTAGGGGTTGAGCTGTGACCCCTCAAAAGTTTAGTTGAAGATACACTGACCCCCATTACCTCAGAATGTGACTTTACTTGGAAATAAGGTCATTGCGCATATAATTAGTTAAGATGAGGCCACACTGGAGTAGAGTGGGCCCTTAATCCAGTATGACTGGTGTCCTCATAAGAAGAAAAGAGAAAAGGAGAATTGTATGTGGACACAAAGACACAGGGAGAGGACAGCCATGTGACCAGAGGGGCAGAGCTTAGAGAGGTGCATCATCTACAAGCCAAGGAATGGCAAGGATTTCCGGCAATCACTGGAAACTAGGAGAGAAACATGGAACAGATTCTCCCTCAGAAACTCCAGAAGGAACAACCTTGTCAGCACCTTGATTTCAGACTTCCAGCCTCCAGAAGTCTGAGGGATACATTTCTGTCGTTCCAAGCCACCCAGTTTGTGGTTATTTGCTATGCAGCCCTAAGACACTAATACAGGCCCTTTGAATGAACCAAAGTTAGGGCGCTTGGCATTCTTGGATTAGGCAGACTCTGTCCTGGAGAGAGACATGGGTCCTGGTTGAGGACTCAGAGTGACAGGGTTTCAGCAGGAGCTACCATGCGGCTACAAGATCTTGCTTCCCCGTCACGGTAGATCCGTTCAGGAGTGATCGCGTCTGGGGGAATCCGCCCTTTGCCTAGACACTGTGGAACTGGGGGAGAATGAGTTGGGAACTTGGGAACTGTTACCAACAGCCATTTTGCACGTGAAGTGGGGCCGAGGAGAGTTGACCTGCAGCACGAGAGAGGAAATGATGCTCCTGGGTATTGATTCAAGTTGGAAAGGAAATCATGGGAGGTCGGAGAAACAGAACAGGCCTGGCGCACTGCGGGGGTCCATTAACCACGGGGCCAGTCGGAAGAGGACACCAGGGGCAGGGGGGCATGCCCAGGTGTCCTTCGCACCTCGGAGGTGGAGACACATTGACCATTCCTGGCTTTGATCCCCCTTGGGCACCCCTGCACTCACGTCTGTATGTTAACAAAGTACCTTGGCATCTCGGATCACGTGGAACTTCAGATACTCCTTCAGCTTGTCCTTGTTGTCTTGGTTGAACAGGAAATCCTGCTGTTCAGGGGGTAGGGCTTGCAGGGCTTGGTTGCTGGGCCAGAAGAGAGTGACTGGAGTGTGGATGGGGTCAGTGATGACGCTCAGCAAGCCCACGTCCTGAAACACAGGGAGTCAGGTGCATGCACCACAAAGCCCAGCCACAAGGCACAGGATCCTTCTGAGGACCGAAGCCAGCCGGGGGCGGGGGGTGTGGGGCCCGTCGTGCCCGCCCCGGGGCTCCCCGGGACTCCAGCTGGTTCAAGGGTGACAGCCTGGCGCCCCAACCATTCTGACCCTCATTTTCTTAGGGAGCAAAACAGAAAGTCAATTCTGGGCTTTTGTGAATGCAAAAATAACGTGTAACAAATATCTTTTTTTGATTTTTGCTACTGCTGCCCAAATGTTTTAATTTCTGGAAGGTCCACTTAGCATTTCCCCATATTTCATTTAAAAAAGTGAAACTGACACAATATTGAGATATTCCTGTATGAGATCTCTAGATCCCATGGACTCAGAAGAGAAATTGCTAGACAAACGGAGGGGAATCTTTTTGAGAACCTTCTGTAACCCGGGTGCATTATACATATTCTTCCTTGTAATTTTTCCAATAACCCTATGAAGTAGGTTTTATTATTCCTTCCTACTGAGCCCCCCAGAGAGGTTTGCTAACTTTCTCTAAAAGCCTATGTTCAACCAGACGTGATACCCAGGTGTGAGGGTGACTGTGAGGTTTTGGGGCTGGGTGAGCAGGCAGAGACACTTGCCTTTGACATCCCTGGAGAGTCTCATTTGGAACACCTTGACACCTCCATTTCTGAAAAACCCCGAGGGTGAGCCCCAGGCTATTTTGGAAATCGCTGGTCAATGCAGAAGTTTGTAGGCAATGCTAAAAGGGGTAGGGGTGGGGGTGGGGTGGGGTCTGGGTTCTAAGAGTCCTCCTGGGGCTTCTCAGGGTATGAGGAGGAGAGGGGACCTTGGAAGACCCCTGTCCCTCCCTGATTCTCCTCTGAAATCTTTGGACAAGAAGTTTCTCTACTCAATTTGTGGGAAAAGTGAAGTCAGAAAGATAAACAGTAAAACCTTGGATTGCAAATAACCTGTTCTACGAGTGTTCCACAGAAACACTTAAAATTCCTAACAAATTTTTACTTGATAAATGAGTGACGTCTTGCATCACTCATACGTGACTCCAAACATCACATGACCACAGCTGAGCCAATGGTTCTCTCTCTCTCTCTCTCTCTCTCTCTCTCTCTCTCTCTCGCTGTGGGATTGTGAGTGATCGTCTCCTGTGGTCAGATGCTTGGTCTCAGGCCACGGTGTTTGGCAGAAATCAGTGATTTTCCGGAACACTGGAAGGTGCCCACAACTGGCACTAGTATATTTTTTGTCACTTCAAAGCACCAAAGACAGGCCTTTGCTTTTCCATCCAAGAGTAAGCTTAGGAATGCTTTGCTTCCTCCTAGCTCAGGCTGCCTGCAGACAGAGAGAGACCCTTTCCTCTGCTGCCTTATTGCCAGTTCCATTAAATACGGTGCACGGCAAGAGTTTGTTAACACTGGACTGTAGTCAACATCCATGCGAGCATTTACAATGGCCCCCATGCAGAAGAAGATTCCATTGAGCCAATAGATAGTAGTGACATCGACAGTGATAGTGAAAGTCGTCCTGCACAATAACCCTCCTCTCCCAGGTCTCCCTCACCAGCCACGGAGGCTTTCAAAGGTCAGTGCAGGTTAATTTGTTTCTTTGTCTTTATATTTTGTATTTTCTTTACTTTTTGTATCATATTACAGTATTGTAATCATTTCTATATGAATGTTTTTGGGTTGTGGAACGAATCTCCTGCGTTTCCGTGATTTCTTATGGGGAAATTCGCTTTGACATACAAGTGCTTTGGATTACAAGCATGTTTCTGGAACGAATTGTGCTCGCAAATCAAGGTTTCACTGTAGTTTTAAATGCAATGTCTACCTATGCCTTGGGGCATAGATTTCCCAGATTTGCATGTCGGCTTGCCTGCCCCTATTACAGAGGTGAGAATTCCAGGTGTGAAGCCCCTAGTGCAAGATGTGATGCTTGAGTCCTTTCCCTTGCTTCAGCCACAGGTACATCAATTTCTAATGTGGCCAGTGTACAGCTGAATAAACCGAATGCTGTTTTGGGAATGGAGTGACAGCGAATGACTTTGTTCTATTGGAAGTCGGGACTTTCCTACACAGATTCCCACAATGGCTGGCTTGCTCCCCGAATAAAACAAAACACTAATGACGAAACAAAACAACCCCCTCCCCCCCCAGATCCAAACAAACAAAACCCTTCAAAAAAGAAAGCTCCTTAGGCAGGTAATCCCCTGGGTTTTTACCTGTAGTAGGTTGTGAAATTTGGTGTAGCCGTGGTTTATTGCCACTGTTGTAAGATTTTGCTGCAAAGGCAATAAGAATAGGAATAATACCTTTCTCCATACAGTTCACCAAGCACCTTAACAAAAGTTCAGCTGAATGAAATCAGGGAAAGATAACGTGAGAGGTACCGCAGATTGGCTCGTCAGCACCCACTCCGGCTCTGACGTACCCACGCCTTTCTGCAGTCCAGCGGATGGGGGACCATGCGTGACATTTTCCCAGACTGCCTTGCAGCTCCAGCCCCGTGTGTGACATAGGGTCCACCAAACAGAAGAGTTTTTACAAGGATTATCGGTGGAAGGAAACAACAAGAGGCGGAGGTGACCGCTAGCAGGAGATTCTGACCAGCACAATGGTGGAGGGCACCTGGTGTTCGGACTTGGAGGTTGTAGGGGGTGGGGCTGGAGACAGGTCAGAGCAGTCCCGCAGGAAAGTCACGTGCCTTCCCCTGGCAGGTATCCCTGGGCCGCTTTGTTCCCAGCTATGTAGCTTCTGAATTAGACTCTCTGGCTTTCCAAGAGATTGGGTGTTAAACTTAGTATCTTAAGAATCTCCTTTTTGTTTAAGTTAGGTAGAGTGGGTTCTGTGGTCTGCAATGAAAAACCCCGGCCGATGCTAATAAATAACAATCAAATTCAAATTTGTCTTTTCTTTCAATTGAAAATGAGTTTTACTCCAGGTTTGCTTTAGGTGATATCTATCATCTATCTACTTATCTATCATCTATCTATCTATCTATCTACCTATCATCCATCTATCTCATCCATCTATGTAATTTCTCCACCTTCCAAATCTATGCAAGACCATCTGTCCATGTGGAAACTAAAGAAAAACTTATAAAATCCATTTATCTCTTTAAATTAGGCTTTTACCTATTTACTTCTTACTAGAATAATATTCACTAGGCTTTTAATAGTAGCTTGAGACTGAAGCAGCAAAATTAAGATGCCTCAAAATCAGAATTGTGAAAATACATTTTGAGTATTATGAGTCACTCTGGGCTGAGAGTATGATAATGAACCCACCAGGATCCTTCCAGAGGCATCTTTGGGGGTGACAAGCAAGTTTTGGGGAGACAGCAATTTGTCTATGATGTGGATGATGCCATTGGTATTGATGAGATCACTGGATATGATCTTAGCCTTATTATTTATATACACCGTGTCCTGAAATTAACCAAGAAGAGAGAGAGAGAAAAAAAAAATGAGCACAAAGAGAAATGGACAAAGTCATTTCTTCCAGGATGCTTTACCAACATGCTAATAAGTCATCACGAAAGTGAACATTTAAGTAGGGCTGTGGGCAAAATCTGAAGATCTAAGTTCCTTGAGCACGTTTCTTTGTTATGATTATAAAAGGAAAACTGAGACAAGACTGTAATTTTCACCTGGAGGAGTTAATAGTAAAGAACCAACCACAGTGGTCATTTCGCTGTGATTCTCAAATATGAAGTAACAAGTACATCACTTGCGTTGTCTGCACCACCTTCTGTCTCCACCACAACTTACTTCCCTTTGCAATGGATTCTACAGTCACCACTAGTTCCTCTGTTGTGGGGGGCGAGGGGGCCAGCATGGTCAGGTGGCTTCGGTCAAAAGTGTTCACCCCCTCCAGCTTCTAACCCAAAGCAGTTCTGATGACCGCTTGAGCTGCTTTGCTTACGAGTTTCAATTCCAGCTCTAATATTTACATGCTGTGTGACCTTGGACAAGTTATTTAACTTCTCTGAGCTCCGTTTCCTACTTCATAAATTGGGGAAAGAATAGTATCTACATCATGGGATTCTTTGGAGGATTAAAAAAGTTAGCACACATCAAATACTTAGAATACTACGTGGCATATAGCAATCACTCAACATGTCTTAGTTGTTGTTGTTATTACTATTATTACTGGTATTAGTCTAAAGAAGAGAAGAGAGAGGACCTAAGAAAGATGGTCCTCTTCCCGAGGTGGCCTCTCTTACCTGAGAGACGGAGATGACGATTGACTCCCCTTGGAGAGAGGTAGCATTTGGGGTCAATTTCAGGTTTTCTAGAAGCAGTTGGTGGCAGGCGATCACATGATAACGAAGAACCTGGGGCATGAGGCCCTGTTTGTCCCAGTCTTTAATCTGTAACAGAAGATGGGAGGGTTCCAGCCTTTGCTGGCCCCCTCCATGCGCTCCCCTCCTCCATGCTCTCCCCAGGGACTCTCCCCCAACTTGCACTGGGAAGGAGGCAGTCAGGGGTGGCTCGTGGTCGGGTTTACAGGGTACAGGCTGTTCAGACAAGAGGGAGAAAGTGGCCCTCCCTTCTTCCCTGCTTCTGATATGGACTCTTAGAATGAGTGGAAGGGAGCTTGGAGTTCCTCTGGTCCAGCATCTCTCAATGCATGCGTCAAGGACCCCAAGTCCTGTGAGATGCTACCTGCAAAAAGACTTTTCTTGTGAAAAATGCTGGGCAAGGCTGCACCGCACCTGTGCCTCTTGGAGAGGTACCTGGGCCAGATTTTCTTTAGTGTGGAAAAGATCACAATGCTTTTCCATTGTAAGTCAAAGCACAAACAATATTAGCCATTAAGTCAGTGTAATAAGAAGCCCACAAGGTTCTCTTTGCTTCAATTGCTTCATGGTATCTCTTTTGATGCTTTTTTAGAGAAAAACAATCAAATGTCAAAAACTTTCCAGAAGTATTTTTGTGCCTCTGTTTTTGTGTGTAGAGAAGAATGCACGGTTTGGAGTCATGTTTCCATCCTTACTCCGCCACTTGCTAGTCGTGTGGCCTTGGGAAATTTACTTCTGTCAATGTCCTTGACTGCAAAAATGGGGATGATAGCACTCCATGACAGGGTTGTCATTAACACTAAATGAATGAATCTAGGTCAGATACTAGAAACAGTGTCTGGCACACTCCATAAAAAATGTTTGCTACAGTATTATATGTTAATGGGTAATCCTGCATGAGGAGTCCCAGTGAATGTTAGAATAGTAAAGGCTCTGATAAGGTCTGCAAGAAAAAAAGACTTATTTAAAAGCTTTTACCCAGCATTCTTGTTCTTCTCGTTTTCTTTTTTCTTTTTCTTTTTTTAATGTTTGTTTGTTTGTTTATTTGTTTATTTATTTATGTCTATGGAAGGTTTGGATCATTTAAGAATTGTTGATCTTTTCTAGCTTCCTACCTGATTCAGGAATGTTTTTCAGAGGGCCTCTGGCCATTGGTTACCCTAAATCCACCTAAATGCTTTCTCTTGATAGGAGGTCCCTAAGCTGACAGGCAGCCCCTTTCATTGCTGATCTGCTCTAGCTAATCCTAAATCTCCTCCCCAGAAATGTCTCCAGCATTGGTTCCAGGGTGACACCCAAAGACTGGGTTCCTGTTCCACACCTCTTCGGCTTGCCTAGAGCTTCATGCTTACCCGAGGTTCCTCATCAAAAGCTGCAGATAAAGGTGCAAAGACAGTGAAAGGGCCCGGGCCGCTCAGATCTCGCACAGAATGTTCCTGTGGGAAGGAAGGTGGGGCCACATGACAGGTACCTAATTAACATACGTACAGTTTCAAACAAATACAGAAAGTCAGTGGTGACAGAGGGGAGTGAAAACTGAATCTGGAGATCTGTGTTTTATTTAGTCTCAGATTCAAATTCATTCTCAGTCTTTGTCATTGAAATAATGTTTATTTTTATCTGGTTATAAAAATAACATACGTTGGGGTTTCTGGGTGACTCAGTCAGTGGAGCCTCCAATTCTTGATTTTGGCTCAGGTCATGGTCCCGGGGTTGTGGGATCGAACCCCAGGTTGGGCTCTGCACAGAGTGTGGAGCCTGCTTGAGATTTTCTCTCTCTCTCCTCCGCTGCCCCTCTCCCCAACTTGTGCTCACTCTCTTTCTCTCGGAAAAAAAAAAAATATGCTTATTGTATTAAAGATTTGAAAATATAGCATGAAGAAGGAAATAACTACCCATAGCCCCACTGCCGAGATGCAACCTATTATTTTTAGGTATTTTTTTCCAATGTCTCCTCTACATGCAAATATTGTACATAATTGGGATAATTGATTATAAGATGATTCATTTAGCTATGCTAATTGCCTTCTTGCCCATGTTAAGAGCCTCTGGTTACTTATATTTTCTTCTAGGTTTTATGATTGTATTCATTTAGATATATATTTTTAAAGTTTATTTATTTTTGAGAGAGTGGGGGAGGGGCAGAGAGAGTGGGAGAGAGAATCCCAAGCAGGCTCTGCACTGTCAGTGCGGAATCCGACGCGGGGCTTGAACCCATGGATCGCGAGATCATGACCTGAGCTGAAATCAAGAGTCGGACACCTAACTGACTGAGCTACCCGGGTGCCCCTTATTCGTTTATATTTTTATCTTTTATTTTTCAATATATCTGGAACTTATCCCAATGTATGCTGTGCATAAAGACCTAACTTAATATTTTCACCCGGAGTTAACCAATTGCCCCAGGAATGCTTCTTTCCTCTGGTGTGATGGCAGTTTTTGCACACAGTGCATTCTTCTATGTAGAATGGGCCAGAAACCCACGTTCCCAGACTTTCTTCTCCCTTCACTGACTCCGGAGGCTACAGTTTCTCTGTATCTGGCTGGAGACCCAACTCCTACAGCTACAGACAGACACACAGGTTCTTACCAGCAGCTGGAAGAAGTATTGGGATGTTTTTGGGTTCTTGGGAAGCTCCTGGAAACGAAGATAGAGGAGGGTCACTTCATGTCTTGGGTTACATGCAAGATCAATTCAAGGTTGTCGCAGGGCAATTTCTGTAAGTTTGAGAGTCTTTACCACACTTTCAGCTGGAAATCTGCCCTCATGGGTCTTCTTTTTCAAGCCCCACCTACAGGCTTCCCACCGATGTTCAGAATGACTATGGGAACATGCTGTGAGTTCCAAAACCTTGCTGGAGTCACCATCTGATTTATCAAAGAAAGGTCTAGCCATTTCCAAAAGCAGTTAAGGTTTAGAAGCACTTTTTAAAGTTCAAATATTTAAAAAAAACCAGTTATAGGTTTATGGAAGATTTAATTCCTCCATTAACAAGCATATCTGATTAGCCAGAATGCTCTAGTCCCTCTTTAAGCCAAATAACAGAACGTTCACTTTATAAAGGGGTAGAAATCTACAAGTATCATTGCTCCTCATCCGCTATGGCCAGTACAGATGCCTGTGGGTGTGCAAACACACACATATGTTCCAACGGCACCCACATCAAGGTAATGCCTTTGAGTTACCGTGTGCTCTGTGCGTGTTACGTACATTACATCGGCCAACAACCCAATGGGGTTGGTACCATTAGAATTTTTTTTCTTACAAGTTAGAAAGCTGATGCATAGGGAGGTAATGTAATTGCCTAATGTCTCATTACTGATTGACAGAGTTGAATTCATACCCAGGTGCTTCTGACTCCAGAACTCATCGATGTGAGGATTCTCATGGGTAGATACAATCTCTTTCCATTGCCAATTTATATAAAAGCAGGCTTTCCCATCTTTGTAGAGCTTTACAAGTTACAAAACTCCTGCGCAGTCCTTAGGGACCTGGATTCCTAGCACAGCGAGGCAAGTAGGGTTCGCTCTATGGAAACAGGCCTTTCGTTACCTGATAGATGTTGCCGCGGCAGGTGAGCCCATCCCCGATGTAGTTTGGCTTGCAATTGCATGTCCTTTCTCCTTGTCCAGTGTGATTGCAGATGGCAAATTCACTACATCCGCCATTGTTCTGGTAAAATTTCCAAGGGGTGGGGGGTAAGAGTCAGCCCGGTTCGCCTGCCAGGTCTGCCAATATTCACAAAGCAATTCTGTACTGAAATGTGTTTTTGTACCCACCTTCTAACTGACTGGTTTGCACTATTGCCCTTCTCCTGAACTTGCCTATTAACTCCCTATAGTAAGAGCCATGTATTCACCCAGCCACGTATCCCAAGAGGGCGAGTCCAACCGAGCAGATCTCCAGCTGTAAACGGACAAGCCCAGAGGTGCCAAATGGAAACTTTCTCAGCACATGGGGGGTGACTAGAAAGGGACCAATCTTGCCCGACAGTTCCCAGCTTTAGGCTTAAATCCTGCTCTCATAATGGCCAGGTAATAGTCATCAGCTAGAAGGCAGTTGGTATAAAAGAGATAGAATACACTGTCCTTGTCCACAAAGAGCTTAAAAACTGTGGAATATGGGACAGAGACCTAAAAATAGAAACAAAGCAAAGTTCAATGCAAAGCCAACATCCATAGGAACACCAAGAAGGAGTCTGCAGCCTAAGCAGTTTCTAAGTGGGGAAAGAAGGTGAGCTTAGGAAAAAGAACCCCGATGGGGTTGAGCAAAGAAGGAGGTCAACAGACTTAACGCTCGGCTATAAAATCTTCCTTCCCTCTAATGCTTGTTCCCAGAGCCTTAGTGGAGCATGATATTTGGGCCCAGGAGGGACTTCCTGTCTGTCCCAGATTCCTGCCTCAAGCTGACACAGCTCAGTGAGCTCTTCAAGACCAGTTGCCGTCTCTTAAGGGCCCTGGGTCTACCCTGGATTTTACCGTCCTGATACCCGGCCCGCTGTAAGAGCACCAAGACAACCCCCTCTTGTGCCACTCTCCTGCTTCTCTCTGTCAACAAGTCTACACCCTCTAGGTTCCCTCCTACCTCACGGACATTCCCTTCCTTGCTGATCTGACCCCACACCCACCCCTTCCTGCCCTCACAAACCCTTCCTGGTGCCTTCTGAAACTCACCACCATTAACAAACTCCCAGCAGTCTCCAGAAAACTCTCTCCGCCTCTTACTGAAGACGTGTCTGTCTCCCGCAAACGCTGCTCCCCCGCACCCCTCAAGCAAAGCTGTTTTCGTGGCCTGGGGCTGGGGTAGTGTCTTTCCTACTGAGCTTCCAAACTACTTCTACTGCCTCATCCTTCACAGACCCCAGCTCCCCGAGAACACACGGAATCCATGATGGCCCGTGTCTTTGGTCCTGGCGGTGGCGCCTGGATCACCAGCTTTCCCTCCACACCCGTGGCCATGCTTGGTGGCGTGAACGTCTCTGTCAGTGGCCTCCGTCTACACCCTGCGTCTGCCACCGCCCCTTGGCCACCCTTGGCTTCGTCTCCACATTAAAGTGGACCCCTCCCGAGGCTCTCCCTCAAGCATCCTGCTCTCTCTGACCACCAGCCTTCATCATCTCAACTCCCCTCTTCTAATGCTGCAGCTCCAGCCTCCTTTGGCCCACAGGGGCCTCCCCTCCTTCCAGCTGCTTCTCTCTCACCCACCTGCCTGGTGCAGTTGGCCCCTGCTCCTAGCTTTGTCCCGGCACAGCGGCTGACACAAGGGCTTGGTAAACCACTGCCTCTGGGCCGGTCCTGACTCGCGGGGCACTGCGGGACAAAGTCACACGTGTGTGATGTCCGCACCTGCCTTCAGAGCTATCACATCGGTGCTCATCCAGAGAGCAACTTTTCTCTCTCTGGGGAAGACAGTTCACACCTTCACTCCTCCCTCCAACTCTCAACCACTGCCCCTCACTCTCAGCTGATGGGCTCACCTCATACCTCATGGAGACGTAGACACCCCACCTTCCCGCCCTGATGTTCACCACCTGCCTGCGCCTGGTCACCAACCCTACTTTCCTTACTTAACAAATGAACTAACAACTGACGGTCTGACTAGTCATTTGCACATGAGGTGCCCGTCTCTTCCCCCTCAGAGTAGACTCTTTATGGGATGAGACTTTGCTGCTTGGTCACTGATGAATTCCCAGTGCCTAAAATGGTGCCTGGGAGCCGGGGAGCTGCGTGAGAGGTTTCTTACTGGATATGTAGAAATGTGAGCCGTCTCTGTCCTCACAGGACTAAGAATTTATTTAAAGCGATCAGACACATTTTTAAGCTAGTTCACAGTAAGGGCTCCACACAGC
Source organism: Herpailurus yagouaroundi (assembly GCF_014898765.1). Classification (NCBI taxonomy): domain Eukaryota; kingdom Metazoa; phylum Chordata; class Mammalia; order Carnivora; family Felidae; genus Herpailurus; species Herpailurus yagouaroundi. The sequence continues at coordinate 18,231,335 of NW_024412413.1, forward strand.
ATGTGCCCACGAGTGACTCGCTAACTGACTGGCTCACTAACAAACGAACTGATCGGCTAATGATCTACCTGACTAACAGCCTGACTGACCAACTACCTGCCTACCTACCACTGGCCCTGCTCCTGCCTGGGGCTCACCTCTGGGCTCTGGGGCCCTTTCTCCTCATCCACTCCTATACCCTCCTCCTGGAACATTCCACCTTCTCTCCTTCAGTATCAGTTTCCTTCTCTCTGTGGGACTGTACTCATCAGCGTAAAAGCATGCCTTAACACTCATCTTGCAAGAAAACAAACTTTTGTTCTTCTTGAAAGGATCCAGTGGGTGGTGGCAGTCATGGGTGCAGTGGCCAAGAGTTAATGACTCTTGTACCTGACTGTCAGGCGCAAGTAGGTTCATTGCATTAGTTGCCAAGACAAGGTGGCCATTGAAAAAACCAGGTGGAAATGGTCCTTGGAGAGTTGCTGTGCAAATAAAGCTGCATGGGTCTGCTTGTGACAGCCCCATGCCCCAGCACCCTGTTTTCTGCAATCATTTCATGTGAGGACATGTTCTCCTGAGGCATTTGCCAGATCGACACAAGGGGACGATCGGGATGAAGCTCAGAGAGGAAGGGCTTTAACTATGTGGCATCTGGGCTGTTCTTACACCCACAGCTGGAGGCTCCGGGTGGGCAGTGATGTGAATAAGGGAAGTACGATGCATAGACAGCACTTCCTCTAGGGCTGACCGCTTCGTGGGAGGAACAAGAACCCCTGAAGTGGTCAAGGGTGCAGCCTTTGAGTAAGACAGACATGGATTCAAGTTCTGGCTGTGCTGTTCGCTTGCTCTGTACCTAAAAGGTATGCTCATGTCCTAAGCCCTCGTATCTGTGCATGTGACCTCGTTTAGAGAAAGAGTCTTTGCGGATGTAATTAAGGACCTTGAGAGGAGAGCATCCTAGATGAGGCAGGTGGGCCTTAAGTCCGCGGTAGTTTTTAGTAAAAGAGGAGAAGACACCAGCACAGAGGTGAGGACAGAGGCAGAGAATGGAGTTTCTCCAGCTACAACTGGAACCTGAGGGGAAAATACGCCCCAGGGCCCACAAGCGGCCTCTGCATGTGGCCTCCTTGATGCGCCGTCCCCCGCAAGGCAGGTAGGAGGCACCCCAGGCCGGACGTCTCCGGGCCTTGGCCCCGGAGCCCTACTCACGGTTAAGCAGGTGTTGATGAACGTGCAGACCTTCCCGTCGCCAGTGTACTTGGGCAAACAGTTACACACTGCCTGTCCGGGGAGGGGAGAGAAACGGGTTATTTCACAGAGAGATTCTGCTGGCTCTCACGCTCCGGGTCTATGGTGGTCAAGGTGGCGTCACAAGGGTCTATATGTGATATCGGCAAGATCTATCCTACGAGGGTAATCGTCATCCTACGTTTAGTGCACTCGGCACATTTCACTCTAGCACTGGGATCTCCTACAGAGCCTGACTTTGCTGCCAAGAGACTTCATTTATTTTTTAACACATTCTTACCTTATTTGGTCCCTTGCCTTCTTGGCAGTCACCCCTTCTGTCACTTGGGTTGTTAAAAGCTCGGGTGCAAGGAGGCTAAGCCATGACCCACTCCCATTCACACGGAGACCTTGTGCCTCTCCACCCAGGCTCAGCCCCAAGGCACCGGCCCTGGGAGATGCTGGAGGGGGGCTTTGGCCTCACATGGGTGGCCCATGTGAAAACAATCAGTCAGACCCACTGTTTGGCCAACGATGTCAGTGGGGGCTTCAACTTGAGGGAGGGGGCACTGTCCATGGGAAGCTGGGGACTGTTTAGTTCACCCCCATTTCCCCGGTGCTCTGCTCAGGAACAAGGGCACAGGAGCAGGCAGGGTTGAAACCCAGCTACGCTCTAGTTACCTAGTTCTGCGCCCAGAAGGAAGGGCACTTGCTCCTAATGTGTCCACCAGAGGGGCGGCTTTTCTTTTCCAATCCACCCAAGCCACACAGGAGAGGTGGCTCTGGTCTGATGTCTGCTTGTTAGAGCCTGGACTCACTGACAGGGTCAGCCAGGGCCAAATGGCAGATTTTCACTCCTCTGCCTCTTCCTTTCTTCTGGGTCCTGACCTTGACCCAAACTGTTACCAAGACACCCACCAGCTGCCCCTCCTGGGCTTAGGTCCTGTCCCAGACATCAACCCTGGGTCCCTCTCACTGCCTTCTAGGTCTGGAGAAGGACTTGTAGACACCCTGAGCACCAAAATGCTTCTAGGTTTTCCTCTCTCCATATGTGGTTTGAAATATGAGCTCTGCTGAACCCCAAAACGTGTCTAAGGTAGCCAAATACTGCCTGTTCTGGTTTTCACCAAGACTATATGTGTAAACACACACACACACACACACACACAATTCTTTCAAAATAAGGGTATTTTTTCCCCCTTATTTTTGGGCTCTTTAGGCACCTGCTTGTTCTTTTTTTTAAAATTTTTTAATGTTTATTTTTATTTTTGATAGAGACAGAGACAGAGCATGAGCAGGGGAGGAGCAGAGAGAGAGGGAGACACAGACTCAGAAGCAGGCTCCAGGCTCTGAGCTGTTAGCACAGAGCCTGACGCGGGGCTCGAACTCACAGACTGTGAGATCATGACCTGAGGCGAAGTCGGACGCTCAACCGACTGAGCCACCCAGGCGCCCTGGCACCTGCTTGTTCTAATCATTGGGAGAACTGGCACTGATGTTGCAGCCTAAACAAGGTTGATAGAACATTCCATGGGACTTCACTTCATCATCCAGTATCTGATGTATATAATTTCCCGACTATTGTACTTGTTTGGGCTGCAAAACTCACTGTGTTAGGGAGTATGTGATTATCAGAGGGCCTAAAAACATTATCTTTTTAAAAAATTAATTATTTTAAGCATATTTATTTGTTTCAAGAGAGACAGAGGCAGCACAAGATGGGGAGGAGCAGAGAGAGAGGGAGAGAGAGAGAATCCCAAGCAGGCTCCATGCTGCCGGTGCAGGGCCCGGCGTGGGGCGTGAACTCATGAAACCACAAGATTGTGACCTGAGCTGAAACCAAGGGTCAGACACTTCACGAGCTGAGCCACCCAGGTGCCCCTAAAAGCGCTATCTTATGCTGTGGCACATGCATTTCAAGGCCTCAAGCCAAAGAAGATGATGCCTCCGCTTTCTAGGCATCAGAAAGCTGAAAGGAGAGCATCGTGGGAAACTTTCTAGGTGAGTCTGGAACCATGTGGTGTTTGCAGATGTCTACCCCTCCCCACTCAGGAAGCCCCTTCTCCCAAGAACCCCCTGGTCCCCTCACAGCCACCATTTCTTATTCCCAAAGAATGGCCTCTTTAGGGATTCTTTCAGAATTCCCCCCTAAAATATTGGTTTTATGCTGCTGGTGCCCATAGGTCTGTTCTCAACCCCTTTCCCTCGGGTGTGGGTCTGAAGATCCAGGAACTTGCTCCTAGGAAAACTTAGGACCCTGTGTGGGGGCGGGGCTGAGCTCACCTGGTTGGGCCCCGTCTGTGTGCACTCTGCGTTCTTGTGACAGCCACCGTTGTTCTCCAAACATGGGTTGATCTCTTTAAAACAAAAAGCCAGAACCTGGCATGAAAATCCAGCCTCCTTTTCCAATCCAGACATCTTGAGGAACCAGGCAGGATGGCTAGAACTGGACAAGGTGTCAGTGTGTCAAAGTGTGTCAGCAGGTGTCAAAGTGTGATTCAGTTTTCTGACAGCTCTGTGGCAGAAGTAAGCCAGCAGGGAAGGTACCAGATACGGTTTCTCAGAACCAGCTCCTGTGGGCTGGGGCTGTGCCAGCAGGGGCCTCATCTGTGGGCTTGCTTCTGTCCTGCTATTGAGTGAATATGAGCATTTGCAGCCAGGGACTTGAAACAACAGAATCTTGGATCCAATCCAACATGCTAGGAAGGAAGAGAGTTAGGAATGAAACAGTCGCTTGTAACTCTCATCATAAAATTGGTTCAGGGACAGATTCTAAATTTAGAAGGACATTTTGATGAGGACCAGGATATTTGCTTGGTGTTAAAGCATCTCCCTATTGGTGGCTTATTAGTAGCAATGGGGGAGAAAGGAACTGTACAGTGGAGAAATCAGACAACACCTTGACTGCGTGGTCAAAGTTAACGTCACAAAAGAGAGGCAGCTGGAAATCATGAGCCTCCTGTGTAATAGCCTGAGAAGGATGCGCTATCACTCCTGTGATATCGAGTCTAGAATGCACAGTCTCAATATAATCATGGAAAAACATCAGACAAACCCCAAAGGAAGGACATGCTATGAAAAAAAGTTGGGGTGGTGGCCTATATTCTTCCAAAATGTCAATGTCATAAATGACAAAGCAAGGCTGGGGAGCCATCCCTGATTTGAGGAGACCAACATATAACAGCTCAATACGATGCCCATCCCTAAACTACTTCCTGCACTTGAGGAAAAAAGCCAGAACAGTATGTAATTGGGTCAGGGGACAAAATTAGAATACAAATGGTAATTAGACAACAGTAGTATATTAATGGTAAATTTGGGGCACCTGGGTGGCTCAGTCAGTTAAATGTCTGGCTCTTGATTTCAGCTCAGGTCATGAGTTCACGGCTGTGAGATCAAGCCTTGCCTGAGGCTCTGCACTGAGCACGGAGCCTTCTTAGAATTCTCTATCACTTCTCTCTCTCTCTCTCTCTCACTCTCTCTCTCTCTCTCAAAATAAACATTTAAAACAATAGTAAATTGACTGAAGTTGGTAACTGCAGTGGCTATGTAAGAACTTATCCTCATTCTCAGATATGCCCAAGTATTTAAGGATAATGGGAATATGAAAAAAGTCTACTCTCGAATGGTTTAGGAAAAAGAGGTACATATATAAAGAGAACAAATGATAATGCAAGTGAAGCAAGATGTTTGCAATAGTGAATCCAGGTGAAGAGCGAGTGGGTCTTCTTTTATACTATTCTTGCAATACTTTGGTGTGAATGTATTTTTTTACAACTAAAATGTTAAAAGTCAGACAGCATACGATGGCATACCTTTAATAGTAGAACAGTGTATAGCCATTAAGATAATGATTTGGAGAAACACTTACTTTCTGGGAGTGCTGTTCTTTTGTATTGCTAAGCATAGTAAGTATTATGTATCATAAGACAGAACTGTTGTTTAAACAGGTAGGTGCATCCATAGCAAATGAAGTGATACGACCATAGGAAGAGTGGTTATTTCTAGAATCTACCCACCCCCCCCAACATATATGCATTCTCTAATTTTTCTACAGTGAGAATGTGTTATTGTATAAGAAAGGAACTAATAAATGTTACAAAATTCAGTCAGCACCGTCATGCTTAATTGGAAAAAGTGTCTCCCTTTTTTTCCTTCCCAAGCGATTTTTGGACATCACACACCTTCATACCCCTGTGGTCACCTTTACACACCTCATACGTTCCTGCACAGACTGTTCCAACAGTGGCACGTCCTAATAATAGGATCACTTACCGGGGCTCTGACCGTAAAGCCACTGCCACCGGACAGGTGAAGGATGGTACCCACCTAGGCACACGATGCCGTCGCCTGTATAGCCTGCCTTGCACACACACACCCGGCTTCCTGGAGTGGTTCTTTTACAGTCAGCCTTGGCAGAGCAACCTCCATTGCTGGTCTCACAGGCATTGATGGCTACAGAAGGGAGACGCGACACAGAGCCGAGCCGGGGAGGGAGGGGGGAAAAAAAACAGTGATGCATTCTTTACTTGCGTGAGAAATGGAAGCTACTTCAAAATGCCGGGCACTGGATTAAGTACGGATAATTCAAAAGGACGCAGAGCATCGGATGTCTTCACTGGTGGATTCCACCAAACATTTAAAGAAGAATAAATACCAATTTTCCCAAGCTCTTCCAAAAACTAGAAGAGGAGAGAAGACTTCCCAGTTCATTTTATGAGGCCTGATACCAAAACCAGACAGAGCCATCTCAAGGAAACTCTATACATCAATATCCCTCACAGGTATAAACACAAAGATCCTCAAGAAAATACTTGTCAATCAAATTCGGCAAGAAGAATAATACACCATAACTAAGTGGGACTTATGCAGGAGTGCAAGGTGGTTTAACATTTAAAAATCAGTTAATGTACTACAGTCTATCAATCGGATTAAAGACAAATCCACTTGTTCCTTCCTCAATAGAAGGAACAAAAGCATTTGATAATATTCAATATCTTTAATAATAAAAGCTCAACAGGCAAAGAATATAAGGAAACTTCCTCAACCTGATAAACAGCGTCTATGTATGGAATAGAACTGGGGGTCCAGAAATAAACCCATACATCCAGAGTCAATTGATTTTCCACAAAGGTGCCAAGACATTTCAATGGGGGAGAGGAGAGTCTTTTCAATGAATGATATGGAGACAGATGGATATTCACCCACAGAAGAAGAATTTGGACTTCAACCTCACAACATGTACACAAAGTGGATGAAGACCTAGATCCACTTGGAGTCCACGGTGTGATTTTGGACAAGCTACTCAGTGAATCTGAACCTTGGGGTCCACCTGTTGAGGTTTGTTTGCAGGTTTGGAGACTCCCATCTGATAACGTACACGAAAGTGTTACAGAAATGTTGGTTGCTCTCCTATAACCCTGCTTTTACTATTTCCTAAAAACAGAGGGCAAGAAAAATGTTCCAGTTATTTGCTCCTCCCAGCCGTTTTCACGGGCATACTGTGCACATCTTACCGCAGGAAACATCTGGGACCAGGGTCAGGGTGCCTGCATGCTGGGAGAACCCCCTGGGGTAAGATGGTCTAGAAGACAGGTTGGTATGTTCATTGTTCACCACAATCTGGACTGAAGGCTGCCTGGACAAGGTGCTCGAGAGAAATATGATGCTAAGCGTTTCCAGTTTTCTAGCACCAAATATGTGGTGGGCACCTTAAGAGTGTTAGATCCCATTTACCGAGTGCTCTGTGCAAAGGCTGTTCTAAGCACCTCACCGTTTATTAATCTCGTTCTCACCAAAAGGTCCAGGGAGGGAGATTCTCTTACTGACCACAACTTACAGATGGGAAAATGATGCAAAGAGCAGTCAAGCAACTTTCCCAAGGTAATACAAGCTATAAGAACTTAGACTCAAACCCGGGAGAGTCTGGTGTGGGACTGTTTTAAATTCTGCCTCATTCTGCCATTGCACAGAGAGGTCGTTTGGTCCCCAAACCACTCTGCAAAGGACACAGTTTTATGTTCACTTTAAAAGTGAGCTAAGGGGGCTCAGAGCAGATAAGAGACCCATCCAAAGCTGTGTGGGTAGTAGGAGGAAGAACCAGGACTCGGGTCCCTATCTGTCCCACTCCAGAGTCCCCACGCCTGGGTCACATGCTAGGTCAATCAAGCTGGTGTTTTCAAAGTTCCCCAGGTGACTTCAGTTGCGGTCAAGGCTGTGAACAGCTGCTTGGAGAAGAGAACAGGTACGATTGTCCCATGCATTCCTAACCCAACACACGCCCCAACCGCTAACAGCGGTTTTCTCCCCCAGGGGGCCTGGTCGGCTGCCCTGTTACATCCAGGGCAGCAGCAGTGGTTGGTGGTGGCAGAATGGTACAGTCTGCAGGACTTGTGCCACCCTTGTAACCCCAGCGGTCCCTTCCTCGCTTGCCTGTGCAGACTGTTCCATTCCCTTGGAATCCTGCTGCACATCTGCATGAGGCTGTCCCGTCCGGATTGAGAAGGCAGCTGCAACAAGAAATGGCAAGCGCCGTTTGTGGGGAAAGAATACAGAACCTCCACCCACTGTGTCCCCAGCGTCCTGGCTCCTGCCCCCTGCTTCACTCAGAGGTCTTGCCTAAGGCTCGGAAGGAGAGTCCCTGCCCAGCACGGCCCTGGACGGGCGGCCGAAACTGCAGAGAGTACATGGGTGGGCATCGGCCCGGGATAAGGAGGACAGCCAGCAATCTTTAGAGGGCCACTCATGTCTTCGGAGCCGTGCTTCTCACATTACTTCTCATAACCTACACGCTATCCAGTAGCCCTAACCCGTAGATGTTACTATTCCCATTTACGGATGGAGAAACTGGGGCTTAGAAGCGTAATTGACTCCAGGTCATGCACACAATGCAAATGACAGAGGCTGATCTGAATTCAGGTCTAAGTCCAGTTACTGGGCCAATTAGTTAACCCATCACGCCCCTCTGGGAGTTCGGAGTATGACGTTGAAGTATGAACACATAAGGTTTCGCTGTGAATGGGGAGTAAGGTTTGACGGCAGTCAGGGGCACTGGGCTCCCTCGGCCTCTATGAAAGGGCCCCTGTGGCTTGAACTGGGGGCAGCAGCTGGCTTTTTTGCCGATATGCCAGGTAACTCAGGTGGCAGCTTGTTTCGAAGGCTGGATGTGGCAAGTTGATGGTGGCCTTTTCAGAGAGATTTTTCCTTTCATACTTAAATTCATCATAAGTCTTCAGAAAGGGTCTCAGGAAGCTATTACCCCGAAGACTGGGCCTGACGTGGACACTCCTAGGAAAGAACCCCCTTTGCATCACTTCCAGAGAAAAGCTCAGCGGTACGTACTTGGCGCTGGTGTGGCATATCCCATTGCAGTCGTCTTTGGTGATCTCTGCAAAAGAGAACCAATTGCTGGCTCAGTCCTTTCTTATTAAACCTAACTCGGGAGCTTTCTTTGAGTACTTACTGCCCAGAAAAGAGTTAATTCCTCAGAAGTAATGATATGCATCATGTAAGCTACATAAAACTGTATGAGCTTATAAATCCTTGTTTTGCCTTGGCTGCCAGGAAGCTCAGCACCAAATCTGAAGGCTGAATATACTGATGGAGTGTCTACTGTATGCCAGGCTGTGAGGAGAGTAAAACACAGTATCCTCCATCAGGGTCTGGAGGTTGATGCATGTTCCTCCCTGGGGCCTGATTTTTCTACTCTTATTTCTATTTCCTGTGTTCTTTATTCTTTCTAGTTTTTCATCATTTTATTATGGAGTGAAATAAACAAGCAAAGCTTAATTATAACTAATATTAAAAGGCTTTTTTGCCTTTTTTCAAAAAAGATTATATTTTGGGGGTGCCAGGGTGGCTCAGTCGGTTAAGTGTCCAACTTCAGCTCAGATCATGATCTCACGGTTTGTGAGTTCGAGCCCCGCATCGGGCTCTGTGCTGACAGCTCAGGGACTGGAACCTGCTTCAGATTCTGTGTCTCCCTCTCTCTCTGGCCCTCCCCCGCTCACGCTCTGTCTCTCTCTCTCTCAAAAATAAACATTAAAAATTTTCTTTTTAAATTTTATTTTTAAGTAATCTCTGCACCCAACATGGGGCTTGAAGTCACAACCCTGAGATCAAGAGTTGCTTGCTCTATGAATGAGCTAGCCCGGCATCCCATCCCCCCTTCTTTTGCATTTGTAAAAATAGCCCAGGGACAGGCATATAGCAAGGTACCTATTATCTATTAGCTGAATTATTTCCTAAATTTCCTGGAATAGCATGGGCTCTCGCTCTTGGATGCTCAGTTACCAGATATTTCTCAGCAGGGGAGGATCCAGAAAGAAATCATTAGCGATGAAGAAAGAGTACCCTTTGGGGAGGATGCCCACGTTAACAGCCGTTGGGATAGAATCTCATTAGAGCTGGCCGAGTCACACAGAAGGTCCTGCAGCGGAGACCTGACTGCAAAAGAGGTCTGTTTTGTGTCAGAGGGAACCTTGACAGGCTCCAAGGTGCTAAATGGGTACAATGCAATTTTGTGCTGTTATGGATGTTCTTCCTTGAGCCTGGAAGTCTGTGATCTCTCCATTCTCTGTCTACTGAAATCCCAATCATCTTTTAGGTCCTCCTCTCTGAAACATGCTCTAAACCTTTGAGCCAACTTCAGTTAATAGGGGTGGCTACATGGCATGCTCTTTTGAGACGGAGGTGGCGCCCCTCTCTGGCTTCAGTGATGCCTGCCAGGCGCTTGGGAGTGGGGAGTTTGCACGTGAACAGAGTTTTCTTCCTGGCTCCAGTCTAGAGGCTCTTTCCTCTATGCGCTCATACTACTATTTTTTGAACACTCTTGACCACTTATTTCCATTTCTAGGCCGGAAGCTGCGTGTGCACGATGTGCACTGAGACCTGGCTGGAAAACTGGGTGAGTGCCAATCGGTGAATAGCCTTGTACTCTACCCTGCTAAGGTGTGTCCCTTGGAGGCAATGAACTTTCTCCTGGAGGCAATGAAGAGTCACAGCAGGTTGTCAAGTTCTGGGGCGGGGGTGGGAATAATGGTCTTACCTATTGCTATGGAGGTGGGGGGGAGATGTTTGTGTCACCCCACCCCTCAAATCCATATGTAGAAACCTAATCTCCAGGGTGAAGGTGTTGGGGCTTGGGCCTTTGGAGATGGTTAGGTCATAAGCGTGCTCATGAATGGGATTAGTGCCCTTATAAAAGAGACCCCAGAAAGCACCCTTGCCTCTTCTGCCGTGTGAGGACGTGAGAAACCAGCAGTTGGCAACCCAGGAGAGGGTTCTCACCAGAGCCCGATGGCACCTGGTCTCAGACTTCCAGCCTCCAGAACTGAGAGAGACATTTCTGTGGCTTATAAGACATCTTGTCTATAGCACTTGTTATAGCAGCCTGAACTAAGACACCTGTGTTCTGGAAAGTTCTCTCTGGCAGCCATGTGGAGGATGGAGTGGAGGAAGCTAGGACAGGAGGCACAGGGACAGACCCCAAGCCTCTCACTGAGAGGATGAGCCACAGGATGGGATGTGGATGTTAGACTAATGCAGACATGCTGGCCAGGGAGGCATGAAGGCCACTGGGTGGTTTCTAGATTGGGGTGGGGGGCAGGTGGGGTGGGCTAGTCTTTTCTCCCAGGAGGGAGAGCAGGAAGAGGAGTGAGTCCGGAGGGCTGTCCTTGGGGCACATTAAGAAACATCAGCGCAGTGTGGTGTGGCTAGGGGAGATGGGCCTGTTCAGATCCTGTTGTGGGAAAATAAACGCATATAACCTCTGCAGGACAACTCGGCAAGAAGTAGCAAACCCTCCCTCCAAAAGTGCAACTTCTTTTTTTTTAATGTTTATTTTTAAGAGGGGGGGGGGGGATGGGCAGAGAGAGAGGGGGGTACTGAAAATCCGAAGTGGGCCCCACACTGACAATAGTGAGCTCAGTGCGGGGCTCAAACTCACCTACTGTGAGATCATGACCTGAGCTGAAGTCAGATGCTTAACCAACCTAGCCACCCGGGCGCCCCCAAAGTGCCAACTTCTGAAGCAGATATCCCATCTTTAGAAATATCAGAGGATGAATTAGACAAATGCAAAATGATGTATGTTCATGGCAGTGCTACGATGACAATCGAAAATTGGTTTGAGAAAGCATGGTATATAGTCATATACTGAGATATTGCATGAAAACTAAAAAATGGTATTTATCTATATTTATCCCTGTGGAAAGCTATCCGTTACATACTGTAAAATGAAAAAGTAGGCTGTAGGGGCACCTGGGTGGCTTAGTTGGTTAAGTGTCTGACTCTTGATTTTGGCTCAGGTCATGATCTCATGGTTTGTGGGATCGAGTTCTGTGTTGGGCTCTGTGTTGACAGTGTGGAGCCTGCTTGGGATTCTCTCTCTCTGCCCTTCCCCAACTTGTGCACGCACAATCTTTCCTTTCTCTCTCTCTCTTTCTCAAAATTAAATAAAAACTTAAAAAAAAAAAAAAGAAAAAGTAGGCTGTAAAACTGTATGTAGTGTGCGGTCTCACACACAGATGTTTATACACCCAGAAAAAGAGTGGAAGGCCAGTAGGTCAATGTAAGACATCAGCGAGAGTTCTTTCCTGCTGTGGGAACGTGAGCAGTTCTGATCTACTTCCTTCTGCTTGTCTTTATTTTACAAACTTTTTGCAGCAAGTAGGAATTACTTGGATTGCCAAAGGAAGTAACAGAGGCGTCATTTCTATTTTAGGAAGAAAGAAATGTAGCTGCTAAGACGCGAGGCTAAGAGCAGATCATAAGGACCGAGGGGCTCGCCCTTACCACTGTCACATGTCACTCCTCGCCAGCCAACCTCACAGTCGCAGGAGCCGTCACCCGAGGGTCCTTGGCTGCATCTCCCATGGACACAAGAACACGCTAAGTGGAAAAGTGCCCACAAATTGTTAGACCTCTGACCTGTGCTCAGGAGCTCATTTATCATTTACTATAAAGTGTCACTTCCCGTGAGAGGCATTTCATTTGCCAACCTGGTTCCAGGGACTCATTGTCATTAATGGAGGGCTGGATTCACAGGGAGGGCAGGGGCACAGGAGACAGAATCGAATCAGGCCATGATCTGACACAGACCATGGTTGTGGGACTGTGAAAGCACTGTAGGTTGCTGACCTGAGCAGGTTGAGAGCGTCCTCGGCTAAAGTCATCTGAGGATTCAGGGTTGTGTGGGACAGCCTGGGCTGGGAGCACGTGTGTTCCCTAAGGTTTGTCCACTAGGTTTATATAACCCTGGTGTGGCGTTGCCTTCTTTAGTAACATAGAAATGCCAATTCCTTTATTACGCAGCAGTGTCATGAGCCTCTGAGAACTGGCTGGAAGCTTTGGATGCCTTCCCCCAAGAAAAGGTTTCAGCTTTGGGGCGTTGCTAGACTCCATGACCCCATGAATCACAGGTTAGGAAGTCCTGCACAAACGGAAACAGAAAACGCTTCCAAATGACAGAAAGAATCAGCACTATAGTTCCAACTCTATGGTATATGGTCCAATTATAATGATTCATTTATATATTGATTTTGGCTTGGACAGGCTACTGATAAAGCAGTGATAGCCAGGTCCAATTTATGGTTTTTAGCGCAAGGTAGAAAAATTCCTTGCTTTCCCATCGTGGATTAAGAAACTCCTCCCAAGTGCATGTGTGCATGTGTCCCTGGGCACAAGGAAGTCAGGGTCAGAGAATGCAGATGATGGTTTTTGTGAAAGCAAAACAGCTTAAAGCAGGTGGCTTGCTAAAGGTGAATTAATAGAGTAATCTTTACACAGAGGACAGCAGGATTCAAGAGCAAGGCTTTGGAGCCAAGTAAGGTGTGATTCAAATCTCGGTTCTGCCTCTCATCAGGTGTGACCCTGGGGGAAGCCATTCAACTCTGCCTTAATATACTCGTCTGTAAAATGGGTACCAGAACACCCAAGTATATAAGATTCCTGTGCGGACCAAACGAGAGACTGTGCAGGAATGGGCATTTCAGACTATCAAGCAATGTCCAAACCCGAGAGGGTAACCAACATGAGGATCCAGGCGCACAGACAAATACAGAAACGTGAGGTTGGTGGGAGAACGTCCGCGAACAGATTGGGGGTCGTTTGGTAGGTGCAGTTAGTGACTGGAAATGCTTGGAAACACTGTTCTGTGCACATCGCAGGACACGGACGTCCTTACAATTCCCTGATAGTAGGGGTGGGATTCTGGCCCGCCTGCCCAGACAGGCTGGCGACGGAGCAGCGAGGATCGGGCCCTGGCAGGTTTGGCGCGGGGCCTGCCGGGGTGGGGAGGGGGGTGCGCACCTTGGTCGCATTGGGGGCCGTACTTGCCCTCGGTGCAGGTCTCACAGGCCGTGCCCCCGAAGCCCTCTCCACACTCGCACACGCCCGTGCCGTTCAGCCCGTCCAAGCAGATCCCGTTTCCAAAGCAGACGTTCTCGGCTTTCCCTGGGCAGGGCTGGCACTGGGGGCCAAAGAAGCCGGCACAGCATTCTCTCGTCTGCAACCAGGGGGGACAAGGCTGGGCTTGGAGGGAGGCGGCCACACCTCCATCCCCGGGTTTTGTCCGGAGCTCTGACAGTGCATGAGAGGTACCCTGAGCGGGGAGGAGTGGAAGGCAGGAAGGAGGGAAAGCAGAAAGGCCAGCGAGAGGCGGGGATGAAGACCAGCGGGAAAAGAGGGCATCAGGAACAGAGAAAAGAACAATGCAGGTGATGCAGGGGTGGAGGGGGATGTGGGCCCCTCCCTCCAAGCCCAGCCTTATGGTGTGCCTTATGTCGTCCCCACTGGTTCCGAGGGTGAGACGCCTTTGCAGGGGAAGCCTTCTGCATTTTATAAATGAATCTCTTGGAGTTAAGGGAAGCCCTCCTGGCTGTGTGCTCTTTTTACTTTTCTAAAATTTTTATTGGGGCGCCTGGGTGGCGCAGTCGGTTAAGCGTCCGACTTCAGCCAGGTCACGATCTCGCGGTCCGTGAGTTCGAGCCCCGCGTCGGGCTCTGGGCTGATGGCTCAGAGCCTGGAGCCTGTTTCCGATTCTGTGTCTCCCTCTCTCTCTGCCCCTCCCCCGTTCATGCTCTGTCTCTCTCTGTCCCAAAAATAAATAAAAACGTTGAAAAAAATTTAAAAAAAAAATAAAATTTTTATTAAGGTTTTCATTTTAATTCCACTATAGCTAGCATATAATGTTATCGTAATTTCAGGTGTGCACTATAGTGATTGGACAGTTCCATATATTACTCAGTGCTCCTCATGATGAGCGTCATCTTTAATCCCCATCGCCTCTGCCTCTTATTCTTGAGTTCGCCAAAACACAAATGTCTAGGTCACTCAGTGGTGGCCTCAATAAGCACAGTCACCATCTGTCACCATACGATGCTACTGCATATTCCTAACTATAGTCCCTATGCTGTACTTTGCATCCCCATGTCTTACTTTATAACTGGGAGTTGGTACCTCATAGTCCCCTTCACCTATTTCATTCCCCACCCTCCGTGGCAACGGTGTTCTCTGTGTTTTAAGAGTCTATGTTTTTGGTTTGTTTCTTGGTTCCTTTGTTTTGTTTTTAGATTCCACCTGTAGAATTGTTGATTCACCTGTTGTACTGGTGAAAGGAAATATAACATTGTATGTTAATTCTACTTCAGTAAGAAAGTAAATGCGTGAGCATGGCTGTGTTCCAACAATAAAACACTTCTGGATCCTGGAAAACAAAAACCAAAAAAGCCCACAAAAGCTCTGCAGCTTGAGGGCCAGACCACCTTGCTTTCTGTAGGATAGGCAGGGGCTATGCCTAGTCTTCTGGGAGAGAAGCAGGGCAGGAAGTTTTAAAGACTTTTCCTGCAGATCCCAAAGCAACAGCACAGACGTACTTAGCTCTGGGGTTCGTTTTCTAAACAAGCAGGTGCACCTTCTCTTTCCCTTATTAGGGAGCTGGCTGTCTTCTCCATCCCTTTGCATGCAAGCACACTCACAGAGCATTTCACCCTGTCGCAACAATGAGATGGTGCTTCTAGCGTCTCAGTCCTTCTGTTTCTTCACCACACAATTGAATATTGCAGCTTTTACCTGTTTCCCGACTTACAGGGCTGGCCTGAGTTTTACTGTTAACCACCACTACCTTGAATGACGATGACAACGGGAGTGGGGATGATAAGGAGGAAGAGAAGAGGCGGAAGGAATACATGTGAAGGCATCTGAAAAATATGACATATGATTACATTTCCCCATCTGCTGCAGGAATTGGAAGGGCGATTCAATCCTTATACTCACAATGACGGTTTTCATACAGTTTGGCTGGCACCCAATGAACACGGATCGCTTGCCCATGAAATAAAAGGTGTAGATACATCTCCTTGTCTCTTCGCCCTAGGCAATAGAAACGATGTCAACGTTTTGGGGAAGAAGAAGTTCCAGCCCCTAGGAGAAAGTACGTGGGTGACATATCGCTGTTTCTCTGACTGAAATGTTCTGGAAAGGGAGGGGGTTGGTTTCTTGGAGCTGCTTTGTAAGAAAGGAGACACAAAATCACAATGTTGACTGCCAGAAGTGAAAGCAGGGGAAATCCAAATTAGGATACCTTAAGGTGGTACTCTGTAAACAGAACTTTTGTCTAGAAAACTAACTCAGGAGAAGTTGTAGGAAAAGTTGTAAACTAGATAAAAATATCCTGTAATGTACCACATTAAAACTCCAGTGAGAGAATCAGCATTGTTTTCATTATAAGTTTTCCTTCCTTCTTTCTCTTTCTTTCTTTCTTTCTTTCTTTCTTTCTTTCTTTCTTTCTCTTTCTCTCTCTTTCTTTCTTTCTTTATTTTTCTTTCTTTCTCTCTCTCTCTCTTTCTCTTTCTTTCTTTCTTTCTTTCTTTCTTTCTTTCTGAGACACAACGTGAGGGAGAGGGAGAGAGAGAATCCCAAGCACGCTCCATTGGGCATGGAAGGGCTTGATCTCATGACCCTGAGATCATGACCTGAACCAAAACCAAGAGTTGGATGCTTAACTAAGCCACCAAGGTGCCCCATCATTAAAAATTTTTATTCTCATGCTATGGAAGGTGCATAAGCATCTATTTTAAAAAAATGTTTTTATGTTTAGTTTTGATAGAGAGAGAGACACACACACACACACACACACACACACACACACACACACACACAAAGGGTGGGTGGGGGAGGGCCAGAGAGAGGGAGACACAGAATCTGAAGCAGCCTCCAGGCTCTGAGCTGTCAGCACAGAGATGTAGGGCTCAAACCCACAAACTGTGAGATCATGACCTGAGCAGAAGTCAGACGCTTAACTGACTGAGCCACACAGGCGCTCCCCATCTATTTTTTTTGGTAACGATTGGAACATTATCAGGACTGGCTCTTATAATAAATAGCTACAAGAAACATAGATTAGTAATCAATTCAAAGACATGTTTACTTCTCCCAAGTTTGCCATCTGTTTCTTAGAGGAAGTTGTAACTTCAACTAAAAGGAAACTCATCCAGATTGGATGTTGTTTGGATATAGAGTCTGCCTTCTCTGATAAGATTTCTTGCTCTTATCCTCAACTGGCTTCTGGGATGTGAAAGATGTAGAAAGTGAAAAACCTCTTCCTGCATTGTGCATCGAATGATATGAACCCCGGCTTCTATTTATGTACTAATTAAATTTTACTTTGGTCCAAAAAAAAAAAATGGATTCAAGACTTTAGAAAGATGCATGTAATATAAGAAGGTAAAATTAAATTAAAACGCAGGGATTAAAATACAGGGATGAGGGCAGAGAAAATGAGATATGCTTGAGGTTCATTTTCTAATTCAGACCGCCTAGTATCTGGAAACTATTTTATAAAAGAAGACAAAATACTTACTAGTGGTTTAGTTCCAGGTGGGCAGATCGGCTGCTGGGAACACTTCCCACATTTTCCCTTGGTAAAACACAGAGGCAAAGTGAACATTTCATGTTTATTGCTTTTACTGCAAAGTATTTTCCAGACCTTGAAGCTGAAGGTATTAGCATATAGAATTGAAACTCAGAAAGATATTAGGGGAGCTCATCAGATCAGCTTCTTTCCTGTTCATTTAGATAAGCCCTTCAACTACTTGAGGTCTGGGATGTCTTAGCATTGCTTTCCTCTACTCTCTGGTACTAATTATCCTCTTACCTCATTTACATCCCAATTCCTTTAACAACAGCCCTCCTTCACGGAAAACCCATTATTTAGTGAATTTGTCGAGATTCCCAGACTGAGAGGATGTGTCACACACCATGCCGGCCTTGGGAGCACAGGGAGCTGAGGGGTCAGTACGGAGCTAATAGATACTATTGTAAAACAATGAGCACTAGTTAGGAATGACAGAAAATTTTAAATGTGACCCATTCCTAGAACAGGAGGAGGTCAGTGTGACTGGTTCTTAACTTGGCTCGCACCAGACAGGATGGTGTAGTTGTTCAGGGTTCTGGCTCTGGGGCCAGATTACCTGGATTTTAACTCCTTATCCGCCACTTGCTAGCTCTGTGAACCTGGTGCATTACTTAGCCTCTCTGTGGCTCATTTTCCCCATCTGCAAAATGGGGATAGTAATAGTACCTATTTTGTAGGGTATTATGAGCATGGTACATGTAACATGTGTATTATTAACCTGTGTAAAACCATTAAAACCACATAGAATATGTGCAGTGCCTGACACATTAAGCGCCCCTAAAACGTCAGCAGCTATTACTATCGAGAAAGATCCTACACTATCTCATGGACTGAAAAGTCTCCATTACTGCATCTTATGTTACCCTGAAATAACCCACCTCTTTATTTTCTCTCCTCATAGACCAGGTTTGGCCAATATCTGCCATAGGTGGACCATAGCCCCCCTCTGAGCCTGCGCTAGGCATGGCTTGTTTTCCCTTTGACGAAGACCATGGCTTGAGAATTCTGCTCAATGCAACCCCCCAGGCACGTTCCCAGGTACTCAAGGTACAATTTATTGCACCAGATTTTGAGTCCATTGGGGTAGGGATCATGTCTTATATACCTTTGTAGAGCCAAGCTGATTCTGCTTTTTTGTACATCAGAGATGCTCACTCAGTGTTTTTCAACTGAATTGAGATACCCTGATAGATGAAACTTATGCTTAAAAAATTTATAAAAAACTAAGCCAACAGTTGCATCATTGGCCTTGGATATAACTTACTTGTACAATCGTAGTGTCGTTGTTGTCACATCTATTCTTCTGAATTTCCAGAACTTTCCCCAAACCATGGATCACTCCCTTGTCAGTGGCTGCATTGGTGTAGTTTATTGGAGCCTCATTTACGTAGAGCTATAACCAAGAGGGTTAAATGTGAGTTTTAGTGTAGTGATTTCAAGGGAAATAGGGAAGATCGGGATTGGAGGCAACAATATCACAACAACCTAGGAGATATTCCAGTATTCACCTGGAAGGTAACACACTGTAGTGGAAAAGGCCCTCCTAAGGGAGGAGAGTCTAAGTAACAGTCTCGCACCTGGCACCAACTTGTTGTATGACGATGGGCCAATGGTTTTTCCTCTCTAAATCTCAACTTCCTCTTTTGTAAAAGGAAGAGGCTGTTCTAGAGAATCTCTAAGGTTTCACTCCACCTCTCACATTAGGTGGTTTATGACCATTTGAGGAATTCTGAATTATGATTGTTATGTTAGTTCCACTGGCAAAATGGCACCACGGACGTGCTCAGCTGTGCTGTGGACTGGTGGTCCTGGAGGTGTGAATGCCTTCCAAAACGAAGATGTGGAGAATGAGACTCACTGGCCTTTTAGCACATCTCTATGGTTAATTGGCAAGCAACCCTCACAAAGGCCAAGTGACAGGCACTTAAGAAAAAAAAATAACTAGCATTTTTTTTGCTGTTTTTGTTTGTGAGAAGAGTTCCACTAGATAGTATCATTTCCCAGTGTGTAGTGAATGCTCAGAGGTTCTTCATGAAAGGCTGCTAACTCCAATTCAACTTTGAGCTATAACTTGCTTTATTTTGATTTTTTTTTAAGGAGAGGATGCCTTAATGATTGAGTAATACAAAACAAGGGAATTTACTAATTCGTTCATTAATATAACTAATAAAACTGGAAACAAATGGTTCTTTAAAAAATTGGTCTCTGTGTGTGTGTGTGTGTCTGTGTGTGTGTGAGACAGAGAGAGAGAGAGAGAGAGAGAGAGAGAGTTGGGAGAAGGGGAAATCTTCAGTGCACTAAGAAAAAGTTAAGTTTGTAACCAATAAGGGCTTCAAAATGATTAATAACATCCTCAGACTCCCCACAGCAGCAATATTAAAATGATTCTTCCAAGTGCTGAAACTTGAACTCCCATGGAATGTTGAAGTCCCTTATGTTTATTTGAAGTCAGGTGACTTTCCACTGGGTGTTGAGGTAAATCACGGCCGAGCTCCACAGGTGTTCTAGCGTCTGTGTAGATCTGTAAGACTAGCCGGGAACTTTACTGGTCGTGTCGAATGGTGGTTGCACCACAAACTTCCAGAATTCTGAGACACTGAACACTTTAAAAAATATCAAAATGGCAGAATTTCTGATGCTGTAATACTGTTGATTTGCATGAAGAAAGTCTGAATCATCTTCATGGTGAGATGTACTCAAGGAATTACAGGCTGCATTAAAATTTTTATTTGAGGGGCGCCTGGGTGGCTCAGTCGGTTAAGCGGCCAACTTCGGCTCAGGTCATGATCTCGCGGTCTGTGAGTTCGAGCCCCGCGTCGGGCTCTGTGCTGACAGCTCGGAGCCTGGAGCCTGCTTCAGATTCTGTGTCTCCCTCTCTCTGACCCTCCCCTGTTCATGCTCTGTCTCTCCCTGTCTCAAAAATAAATAAATGTTAAAAAAAATGAAAAAAAATAAAATAAAAAATAAAATTTTTATTTGAACACAACTTTACTCGATTAGAGACATTTTTCCTACAACTCCATTGTCCTAAGAGAAAGCAAATGAGTTATCAATAAAAGCAAAACCTTGACTGTAAGAGAACTGTTTGTTTATTTTAGGATAAAGCCTCTATTGTAAGATTTCTCTAGATCAAAGAATTTCCGAGCAAATGGAAAATAATCGTGACAGAGTTGAAACTGCTCCAACTAAATGCATTAGAAAATTCGTCTTTCTGTGATGAAATAAGAAATGATACAGTTCGGTGTGCCTGGGTGGCTCAGTCGGTTAAGCGTCCGACTTCGGCTCAGGTCATGATCTCACCGTTCATGGGTTCGAACCCCATGTTGGGCTTTCTACTGTCCGCACAGAGCCCACTTCGGATCCTCTGTCCTTCTTTCTCTTTGCCCCTCCTCCACTTGCATACTCTCACAAACTCTCTCTCTCAAAAACAAATAAACCTTTAAAAAAATGATATGGATAAAAACAAAAAAATAAGTTATTTACCAATCAAAACTTGCTTAATGGGAAAAATAAGAAAATGTATCTAAAAGGATCTCTTCAAAGTTATTGTACAATAGGTGGGATTATTTACAGGAGTCAGAGGAGAATATTTGGAGTTAGATTATTCTGTAAGACTCAAGCTCTTTTTTTTTTTTTTAACCCAAGCAGGTTAAAACAAAACGCACACAAAAATTAACTCGTGGTTCAATGACAATACCATTGAGAGCATTGCTTTTAAGATTGCACTTTTTTATTTTTATTTTTTAAAGTTTATTTATTTTTGAGAGGGAGAGAGAGAGAGACACAGAATGCCAAGCAGGCTCCAGGCTCTGAGCTGTCAGCACAGAGCCTGATGCAGGGCTCGAACCCATGAACTGTTAGACCTGAACTCAAGTCAGATGTTTAACTGACTGAACCACCCAGGTGCCCCAGGATTGCACTTTTTGAAAGGCTCCAATAATGTTATTGTTCAAAAATGTCTGTGATTAAACTTTCCTTTTCACAGAACACCTAGGTTATCTTAAACAATAATTTGTTTTTATTAGTTTTCCTTAGGAGAATTTATACTAGAATCACCCTGTGCGTTTCTTGCTGAATTTTCATAAACTGATCTTCCTTGATGTTTGAAATATTTAAATAGAATTACACTTGAAGCACTTTATTTTTATTTTATTTTTTTTAAATTAAAAATTTTTTTAATGTTTATTTTTGAGAGAAAGAGACAGAGAGAGAGAGAGAGAGAGAGAGAGAGAGAGAGAGCGTGCGCGCGCAGGGGAGGGGCAGAGAGAGAGAGAGGGAGACAAAGAATCTGAAGCAGGTTCCAGGTTCCGAGCTGTCAGCACAGAGCCCAATGCGGGGCTCGAACTCACAAACTGTGAGATCTTGACCTGAGCTACAGTTAGACATTTAACCAACTGAGCCACTCAGGAGCCCCTACACTTGAAATACTTCAAATGTTTAGTCTCATCAATTCTTTCTCATGAATCCTGAAGACTTTGAAATAATTAGGGGTTGTGTGAGGTAAATACTGAGCATCCGTGTAGGGGCAGTCGGTCCCAGGACCGCGGTCTGTGCGATCAGGCAATCATGACGTTACTCATTTGGCTGCTGGGCCCCACGTGTCACTTGGCCCCCTCAGCCACTGCCATGTCCTGGGAGTTGGGGTTTGCTGCCATGTCCACTGTTATCTTAGAGAGTGCTCAGGGACTGTCTGTTGGGTTTGTTAGGAATCACTGTCAAAGGGCACCTGTGACTGCTGGAATTCAAATACCGTGATTAGTGAAGCTGCACTGATTGTCCCGAGGCTGGTAACAGGGAGTGTGTTGAAGCTTGACAGTCTGTTTTCTCTTTACGGTGGAACATAGGCAACTGTCCTTTGTGGATAAGGCGGAGGAAGCACTGGTGAGATTTGTTTCAACATGGAAGTGATGATGGTGGATTGGTGCTAAGACCCTCATTCCTGTCATTCTTGTTGTTTTGGCTTTGTTTTTTTGGTTTATATATTTATTTTGAGAGAGACAGAGACAGCGGGAGCAGGGGAGGGGCAGAGAGAGAGGGAGAGAGAGAGAATCCCAAGCAGGCTCCATGCTGCCAGGGCAGAGCCCGAGGCGGGGCTCGAACCCATGAAACCCATGAGATCATGACCTGAGCCGAAACCAAGAGTCGGACGCTTAACTGACTGGGCTGCCCAGGCACCCCTCCTTCCTGGGTGATAAGTAAAAGGATCGCACCTGGTCGTCACGGAGGAAGAAGCCGATGAAGTAGGAAAAGCCCAGCATGGTCTCCCGGTGCATGCCGTTGTGCAGGTTGTTCTTCAGGAGTTTCTCCTCCAAGACCACGTGATACCTGAGCACGTCCTCCTCCTGGGCAACACACAGAACTGAGAGTCAACCCATAGGTCAGCCTGTCCCAGTCACTTGCCAGGTACTGTGGGGATCACAAGAGCAACAGCTTGTTGAACTGCAAGTTTTTGCCAAGACATCATGAAGCGATAGATGTTAAATACTAAATCTGAGACGCAATACCTCGGACTTGGCCGGTCTTCCATGTGGGATGGTCAGGAACTCCTGACGTGACCCTAAAACCCAGACTGAGATGATTTCTTTGAAGAGACGTGCTGTGAAGAGAGCGTCCCCACACCCCAGCCTGCCTTTCGCCTCAGGGGCTACAAGAGGAGATTCGATGGGATGTTTTGAAGAACATGATCTGTGTGCCCTGCAGATAGGGTGACCTGTGGGACCAGGTTATACTCAGAGCTGAGCAATCTCATGCCATAGCTGGCTGGCAGGGTGGAGGGGGGAGGAGGGTGGACAGGCCAGCACTCCCAGCGCTGGCCTAGGACGAGAGAGGATGTGTGTCATGTGGACCAGATGTGTGGTTCTCTGAGAGAACTGGGGCCTTAGGTCCTATCTTAGATGGGTGCTCACTGGGGCAGACAGGCTCCCCCTGGGGAAAAGCCGGAGGCGGGTTCTGGATGCTTAGGGTCCAAGGAGGAGATAAATAACTACAGCAGTAGGATGCATGCACACAGGTCAGGGGACAGCAGTCAGAGACCACTGGTGATGGGTGGGGTGTCCGAAGGACCCACCAAAGTGGGGAGAGGGTAGGAAGAGGGAGGGGGAGAGAGAGCACGCTTTGAAACCCTGACCTGGCCCAGAAACAGCAATGGCATCTCAAGATGGTACCAGTTAGGTAAGACCCTTCCTACCCTTTTCAGTTCTCCTCCTGGGAACCCCGAACCCACCCTCCACACTCTGCTTTTGTGATGCTGCAGCTGTGACCGCAGTCCACAGTTTTCCTTTGCCTGGGCTCCTGGTAGGTTCTGCCAGTAGAAAGTGCTAGAAGGAGACTGTGAGGCCTATTAGAACTGAAGGAGGGATAAGGGATTTCCTCCTTCTGTTTGCTTCCTGTTTCTATGGGCATCACCCAAGCCCCGCTCTGCACCCCGGAGGGGCAGCTGGATCTGGAGGGAAGGGCTTCTCAGCCCCTGCCAGGCAACACCCTCTGCTGGAGTCTGGGTCCTGGACCCCCAGGGACCCTCCTCCAGGGTCAGAGACGCCAGGTGAACATTGCCCCCTCCTCAGAGGTTGGAGTTACAGCTCCGAGAGGCTCTTCCTCTGCATTTCTCTAAATTTTAGTAATTCTAACCTCTTCCCTTTGCTCTTCCAGCCTTTTGGGTCTAGATGCTTCCTGCTACTGCTACCTCTGTGACTTCTCTCTCCCTCCTTTTAACCTTTCAGTTAGGTTTACACAGCTTTGTACCCAATCAACAATTCATGATATTAAACTCTCTTCGGTATGACTTCTGTCTCCTGATGGACCCTGGTTGATTCAAGAACAAGCCCCCTCCTCCAGTTTCTCACCTAGACAAAGCCCCAGCAGGGAACAGTGAGAGATGTGATTTGAAATCCAGTTTGACATGTTGATTATTACTGGATTTTTTTTTAACTTAATTGAGACTGTGTTTGTGACTTCACATGGTCATAGGACTTTTGGGAAAAACGGAAAAGTTGTGGGATTGCCTGGTTTCATCCCAGGGGAGGAAAAGAATATTTTCCACTGGACACATTCAAAGGGACTGGGGCAGGGCAGAGGAGATCCCAGGATCCTGATCCCATCCCAGGTGTCCTGTTTTTTCAATATGCAAGTCACAAAATTCTAGGACAGTGTCCCTGACTTCATGGAGTTTATAATCTACTTGGAGAGCTAAGGTTCGCTCACTTGAAAGGTCAATTCACCCAGATAGTACTGCAGGGGTGTGCAAATGGTCTGAATTCAGAGGCAGGGGAGATTTTCTGAAGGCTCTGGTGGCCAGGGCCAGCTTCCCTGAGGTAGTCAGAGTGGACTTGAAGAATAGGCAGGGAGATTCAGGAGGTAGTGAAGGCAAAAGGGCAGTGTGTGTATGTGTGTGTGTGTGTGTGTGTGTGTGTATGCACACACATGTGTGTGTGCACATGTGTGTCTGCATGTGTGGGTAGATATGAACAAAGGCACCAAACACATCTTGGCTTGTTTAGGGTCTCTGAGACCGTCCCTCCGGTTAGACCACGTGGTTTCTGCAGAGAATGGGTGGGCCCAAGGATGACACTAAGGGGCTTCACAGGTAAGTCTGCATTTCGTTAGTATCTGGGGCTCAGTCACCCTATTTGAAGATGTAAGGGAAAGAAAGCTGTGTGCTTGCTGTGCAAATACACCTTCAAACATGTCCTCTCATCATGGGGCAGGGGGCTGGGGGCAGGGCAACCCCCGGCCCCTATGTGAAAATTCCGGAGCCACCACCGAATAGAGGATGAATGGTGGCCAGTTAACGGAGGCCTTAGATATCTGGGGAGGTAGTCTGAACTGAGATGGGGACGCATTCAAGGGTTTTGAGGCAGACAGTGTCATATTGGAGCTCTGCATTCTTTGACAAAATCCTTTGACAAATTTGGGCTGTGTGGCCTCAGATGTTAGAAACCAGGAAGGACAGAGGTGGGAGAAGACGATGAAGACAGAGACCACCCACTTTCTCTCCGTCCTTGCCGCAGACATCTCAGTGGCCCGGGGCCAGAGAGGCAGGGCCGGGAAGGAGGGTGACTATGAGGATCCTTCCAGGTTCCTGGGACACCTGCGTCCTCGTGTCCAAGGGCCCCAGTGTGTGCTTCCATGGGTATGAATGAAACAAGAAAGCGGAGAAAGTCTCGGTGCGGGTTTACGTTAAGTGTCTGCACATGGACAAGGAAGTTTTGATTCAAAGAGTGAGATTGTACATGACTGATGGATGGAAAGAGGTTGAGTTTGAATGTTCAGAAAATAATTTGCCTGGTTATCCTTCCCAATACCTACTAGAGTCGCAATCTTCTTCTCCCGGATGTAATTCTCAATGGCGTCGTTGTTTGGAGCAAACACTGTATAAGCATCAGCTGCCTCGATCGCACTCGCCAGATTATATTGCTGCAATGGAGGGAGACAAGAACGCGTGAGGCATTCCCGTTGCCAGGTGACCTGAGCAAGTGGGTCACGCAGAGAATGTGGTACCTACAATGATGTAGCCCCGGAAGATGGAGTAGTTGGGCATCTGGTCCAGCCGCGTGAGCAGGTTTGGTAGGGAGCCAGTTAGACTTCTTCGAGGCACCAGAACCTGGGGAAGGAAGCCCCCAAACTCTGTTAGCATGTGTCAGCAGGGCTTGTTGCCCTCTGGTACGTAGGTTCATGTCAGGTGACAATATGCAATGAAGAGTGCCTCTGTGCATTTAAAATTTTTTTTTTAACGTTTATTTATTTTTGAGACAGAGAGAGACAGAGCATGAACAGGGGAGGGGCAGAGAGAGAGGGAGACACAGAATCTGAAACAGGTTCCAGGCTCTGAGCTGTCAGCACAGAGCCCGACGCAGGGCTCGAATTCATGGACCGTGAGATCATAACCTGAGCCGAAGTCGGACGCTTAACCTACCAAGCCACCCAGGCGCCCCTCTCTGCGCATTTTAAAAAGGGCACCATTTCCTCTGACACTTGGTGATACCAAATGGGTGCACAGCCTGGGGAGTGAAGTGGGCTGGGTTTTAGCCAGGTGCCTTTATACACGGTACAACTTGTACAAGTGTTCCTGGTGGCCCTGACGAAGGTCCAAGGGCGGGTATAGGAGGTCCTTAGGGGGCCAGCGCAACCCAGAGGCTAAGCAGAGACCTTGAGCCAGTTGACAGGTGTCCAGGAATCTTTTGTGGTCACATAACTTCTTCCTCAATCCAGTTATTTAACCATGAGGGGTCTTAGTTGTCTCAGTTTTTAAAAAGAGTGTTTATTTATTTATTTATTTTGAGAGAGAGCAAGCACGAACGAGGGAGGGACAGGGAGAGAGAGAGGGAGACAGAGAGAATCCCAAGCAGGCTCCGCACTGTCAGTGCCGAGCCCGACGCGGGGCTCGAACTCACGAACCGTGAGATCATGACCTGAGCTGAAATCAAGAATTGATGCTTAACTGACTGAGCCACCTGGGTGCCCCTTATCTGTCCTATTTGTGACGTGAGGACAGTCACGTCTATTTTCTTAGGGCCGGTGTAAAAATTAAATGAGAGAACGTGACGGGATATTTTGTACGGTGCCCTGTACCTGCTGGGCTGTCAACCATCCTGTCACCGTGGACGAGGCTGGGTGCCACTGCAGCTGAGGGACACAGCGGTGCGGCCCACCCCCCGGGACCTGCTGTCAGGTGGGAGGGCATCGTGTGCTGGATGAACCATACACCCAGTTCATCCCATGGGAGGACAGAGGAAGGAGAAAAGCATAAAACCAGCATTTGTGGAGGGAAGGCCTGCTGGGCAGCAGGCATCGAGAGAGAGGGTGTTATTTAATTCTTACCAGAGGAGAAAAATGAGGCTCAGATTGGTTTTGTGGCTTGCCCAAGGTCACATAGCTAGCTACGGGCTGGTACCCAGATAGTACACGTCATCCTTGATGATATGGGCCGCAGGGATGAAGGAAGGCTTGAAAGAGGAGGTGAGACCTGAACTGGCCCCATGATAATACTCAGTTCAGGAGACAGACTGAGGTATCGCTGTACTAACAAGGTGTGTAAATGAGACGGGGTAATTTTATGTTTTCCAAAAAGGTTTTTAGTCCTTTGGAAAGCCAGGATTGGAGAAGAAAAATACCCTTGCTAAATAATGTTCTTCATAAGCCCAGGGCGCCTGTGTGGCTCAGTCGGTTAAGTGTCTGATTCCTGATTTCGGCTCTGGTCGTGATCTCACGGTTCATGTGTTCAAGCCCCGCGTCAGGCTCTGCGCTGACAGTGAGGAGCCTGCTTGGGATTCTCTCTCTCTCTCTCTCTCTCTCTCTCTCGCTCTCCCTCCCTCCCCCACTCTAAGTAAATAGATGTTAAAAAAAAAGTCATAAACCCAACATATTTCTGTGCAAGTGATGAATCAGTTGCTCAAAAATGTTTTTCTTAATGCCTCTCAGTAATACAAAGAAATTGCAAGGTTTTTACAAAATAACGCATCTAGGAGTCTTAAAATTGCCTCTCTTTTCTGAATAGAAATAGTTGAACTTTTCTGTAAATTAAAATCAAAAGTGAGTATATAAGTGCCAAGTGAGGATAATTTTAGTTAAAATGCTATTAGTTAATTGTCTTTTCCAATCTCCCACCTTTCAAAAGTTCCCAATGTACCCTCACTTCTCACCTTAATTTTCAATGAAAATCCTAATATAGTAACTGAAAATTACAGGATAGCTTAAACTCCCATTTCCCACTATGTTTTTTTTTTTTTATCACGTACCTTTGAGTACCGTTGAATTGTGTCTTAGAAGAAAATGAAAATTTCAAAATACCTTCTCTACCCTTTTCCATTTTTTTCTAGGGCCTTCCTTCCCCCCATCTTTTTAGGGTGCAACAATGCAGAAAGGGGAGAGGAAAACTATACATAACCCCTTGCTTCTCCTCCAGTTCTTGATTAAGGTATCCTCATAAGTAAGAAATACAATCTAGGTGACCATCCTTGATGTAGGGCCCGTGGCAGAATATAGCCTGAATAAATAGGCTGAGTCTGACCGAATGAACAGAGCCTCTAAACAGTTTTAACACTAAAGTCATGGAGCACAACACAGGTTACTTTTACATTAAGGGTCGGCTGTCCCTGCAAAAGACACAGAACAGGATGTGTGAAACATTGCAAGTCTGTACCTTGTTGATGATGTGTATCACGCCATTTGTGGCTGCATTGTCGCTGTCAATGACAGATGCTCCTTCGATTGTGATATTCTGTAAATGCAAGCCACCATGGGAAGGTGAGTGTCCTTAGAGTCGTACATCCACGGACTGAAAGTGTTTCTGGGTTTTACACTTCTTGAGCAGTAGCAACTCTCACACTTTGGATTATGACCCAAAGCTAGAAATGTCCTTAATTGTGGCACACTAGACATAACACACACACACACACACACACACACACACACACACACACACACACGCATGCACACAATCAAAATGAAGTGATACTTTCCTCTACTATTTGGGAGGTCCCAGAATACCAATTCTTGTCTTTTCTATTTCATTCAGAGAGTGCTGGTTGAGGCTCACCAAAGTGATCCTGCAGTTTGAAAAGCAGTGTAGACAGTGTTGTGTGGGTTGAATTGTGTCCTCAATATTCATACGTTGGAGTCCTAACCCCTAGTACCTCAGAATGGGACCTATTTGGAAATAGGGTCTTTATAGAGGTAATCACATTAAAATGAGATCATTATGGTAGGTCTTAGTTCAATATGGCTGGTGTTCTTATAAGAAGAGGAAATTTGGACATAGCTGAACAGGGAGAACACTGTGTGAGCGTGAAGAAGGCCATGTCCAAGCCAAGGAGAGAGGCTGGAAGAGCTCCTTCCACAGCCCTTGGGAACAAATCTTGCTCACACCTCGATCTTGGACTTCTGGCCCCAGAACCTTGAGACAAAATTCCCTGTTGTTTGAGCCACTCGCTTTGTGGCGCGTGGTGAAAGCCGCCTTAGCAAACAAACTAATGGGGACAGTAACCGACTTTCCTGATCAGCATCCAGCTACTTTTCAAGAGCATTGATTACCCCACCTACCCACCAACCCAGTCACCAACTAACCATGACACAACTGGGACTCCATTCTCTCTACTTTCCTTTCTTCTTCTCCTCACCATTACCCTTTATTTAAAATCCCTTCTGGGACCCTAGGTGCAGAAGGGGACTCGTCTCACCCTGAGCAGCTCCCAAGTTACATCAGCAGAATCCCTGAAATAAGCATTCCTGGCCACCTTGCACATCTCTTTTGGTTGAAGGGAGACATTTATACCAGACATAGGAACTCATTAAAAATGTGTCTCTGGTGGTTAGTTCCTCCAGGTCAACGGTCCCAATTGATTTGTCTCAGAATGTATAGAACCTGCGATTAGCCTGCCCAGGATGGGTGTTCAATAAATGCTTGTAAGAGAATCAGCTAAAACACTGAAGGAAGGGATGCCTGGGTGGCTCAGGTGGTTAAATGTCTGACTTGGGCTCGGGTCATGATCTCGTGGTTCATGGGGTTGAGCCCCACATCAGGCTCTGTGCTGACAGCTTGGAACCTGGAACCTGCTTCAGATTCTGTGTCTCCCTCTCTCTCTACCCCTCCCCGCTCGTGCTCTGTCTCTCTCTCTCTCTCAAAAATAAATAAACATAAAAAAAATTAAACACTTATGGAAAACAACACATTGATATATGCATGTAATGCACTGGAATTATTATACTATGTAAAGAATCCATGGGCTGTATGCAACTCTTTTTGGCTTTCTAAAAAGACTGATCTGATGAAGTACATACATTCTGGTAAGTCTAGGCATAGACCCTTTTCACAGTGCTCACGCCGATGAGTAGGAAGGTAAAAATGTTTCAGAGCAGTAATTCTAAGACATTTTTGACTGTGGCCCATGGTCCACTGATGTGGCAGTTCCCACTTTCTAGCAGAATCATCATTTTCATCTTGTGCAGTTCACATAAAGAGCTATAAAACACTGCCCTATGCAGCAGGGCGGCCAGACTTCCTGATGAAGACGGAATCTAAGTCCTGACACACGGCAGTAAGGGCCAGAGGGCAAGCTCTATGGGGCTCTGGCACTGCCCTAACTCCACGTAGAAGGTGCTCAACAGATATTTGTTGATCCACCCCGATGTAAAATACAATTTTAGCAATCTCTAACGTCTCTAGTAGGTTACCAGTAATCAGCTTTTAGTTAACCATATACAAATAACCAAAATTGTGAAATTGCATAACATTTACCCAAGACAATGGAAAGATTTGCCTTTGTGGATCAGTTTGTGGTCTGTTGGAAGGAGCCACATGACCAACCAGTGGGTGGGGGGGGGGGTGCACATTTTATAGGATCACTACTACAGAGTAATGTGTGTGTGCACACCTGTGTGTGTGTGTGTGTGTGTGTGTGTGTGTGTATGAATATATGTTGGCAGTTGTTGAAGCTAGGTGATGCCTACATGGAAGTTCTATTCTTGATCCATGTTTGCTCATGTTTGGACATTTCCACAACACAGAAATTGTTAAGAGGGCAGCATGAACACAGATGACACATCTCCACTAAACAGACAAATTACAACATTCTCTTACCCCATCTGCCTTTGCCAGGTGAAGGAAGTTGCCCTGCAAAGACGTTGCCAGCATGTCAGAAGGTGACAGAGCCCACAGATCTGCCACTCTGTATGTGCCTAGTAGCACATGGTATCTGAAACGACAGTCCGTAATGGCTACAGTGAAGGATCCATGCATGAGGCAGTATCATTGAGTAGTTAAGAAAATAGGTTCTGGAGTCAGAACCTCTTCCCCTGCAATTATCAGCCATGAAACCTTGGGTTAGTTACTTAATCACCCTTGCCTCAGTTTGCACATCTCTAAAATAGGTCTAATTTTAATGCCCATCTCATAGGGTTGCTGGGAGGATGAACTGAGTTACACCTAAGGCAGTTAGCACAGAGTTGGCTGTCAATAACGTTAACTGTTATCATTCTGGGGTAGGAGAGTTCTGGAACATTTGAGTTTCACGGATCTCAAGGACCACGTGACCTCCCTCCATTGAACTTCCTTCATACTGATGCTAATAAGATATCGTGAAGAATTAAATACATAATACCTACTTTATTAGGGCTGGAATATTGCTCTTGGACAACCAAAAGGCTTTTTCATCTTGGTCCATGTTCTCAATAGCTTGCGGGGAGGGCACGAGGACAGTGAGGTTTGAGGCGGCTGACAGCATGGCTTGTAGAGAAGCATTCTGAATCATAGGAGGGAAGGAAAGTAGGCCTGATTCACATTAGAGGACAGACAGGGCTGGCTGAATGCTTGGCAGAGATGAAAACTTCCCATGCGAAGTAATTTCAGGGATACTGGAAAGGTCTTAGGGACCCCTTTCCCAAATCCATCCCACCCACTGGCTGGTGCCCCCTATGCTCTTATGAGACTCATTCTTCTGATTTAAATTGTGAGTTTTGTCAAAAGGCACATTTTCCTGATCCTCCAGTCAGACTTTGAGTCATGATCAGTCATTTACCCTTTAGTCTAAACAAAGAATCAGAGCACCATCTTGCTGATCATGTGTGTGTGGGTGTGTGTGCACATGTATGTGCGGAGAACCTTGGGAACCCTTGGATGCCCTTGAAATAAGGATGGTGGGAAGGTTATGGGAAGCATTTCAGCATGGGGGACACACTGGAGGCCTGAAATCAAACTTAACCTACTTTTCGTTCTTCCCTAGAGCCAGTTCTGGGTAGAAGTGGTGCGCTTAGGTTTAACAGCTGCTCCCAGGAAAAACAAACAAAAAGCCTTCATTTGTAGTGTTCCCTGATTTCTGTGGTGTGTACCCTCCCGCCATGACTGATTTCAAGTATTGAAAGTAGGGTTGGGGAGGATGTGTTCTTGTGTATTGTGATGAGCTGGATCCACTTCACCACCGGGCAAGCTTACGCATGTGGGGTTAGTCTACATGGAAATCATCATTGTACAATAGGATTCTCAGTCCCTGCCCTTCCATGTGGTGGGGGCAGAGAGGCCCTACACAGTAAGGGGCCATCCCAGAGTGGATTACCCATCTTGGCACGTGTCTTCTCAAAGGGAATAAAACACTGGTTGTGAAGGGACCTTGGTCCATCCATGCAAAGATGAGAGAGATTCAGACAACTGGTACAGCGGGGATTGGATTCTGCATTATAGAACTTTCCAGGGGAGAAGAAAAAGCTCCTCTAGGCATGTTGGTCTGACAGCTAAGTGCACATGGATTACCCCAGATTGCAACTATGAATACCAAATCCCACTCGGTGAATTGCAATAATGATATGCTGACTTTTCACAAAGACCTCTTGATGCAAGAAGCTATATGTATACATTTGAATTGGTTGAAAAGTTGACCCCTCCGGCTTAACCTAGACCAGAAGTTTTTAGCCCTGGTTGCATGCTAGAATCACCCGGGAAGCTCTTACAATGCATGATGTCCAGGGTAAACCTCTGGCCAATCGAATCAGAGGGTGTGCAGGTGGGAGCCTCGGCATGGCTATTCAAAGTGATCCTAAAGTGCAGTCAGCGTGGAGAGCCACTGCTCTGGACGATTGCCTTCCTTCCTTCCTACCAGCTCCCCTCCTTTCGGTTTTCTGTTCCATGCATTCCAAATTTCTAAAATTATGTACATTTCCTACATTCCAACAAAGGTACTCACATTTATCCACTGGTTAAATATAGCTGCCGCAGAGAGAAATGACAACTCCTTATTCATGTTGTGCAAGCGAGGGAGGGAGAGATGAGAGAGAACACGAGAAAAGGAACAATGAATGAGAAGCATAACCACAGTGCGTGTCTGAGTAGCACGCACTTAGCCTTCCTATGGCTGGGCTCATTTGTGTTTCCAGCAGGAATGGGAGCCCCAGCTGGTTGAATTTCCACGTTGCCAGAGCTGCGCATTTCTTTCACGCTTAGTGGCTCCATTATCCTCTATATTTGAGGCAAAGAAGGAATTCCAGAAACTTCAGACAGACAACCACCTGAAGTTCTTCCAAATTGGAATTGAGTTGTTAAGAACATGGCACCCAACCTCATGGAGGGCCACAGGGCTCAATGGCAGCCCTCTTTCAGAGCCAACCTTGAGTAGTGGCTTGGGAGGCAGGGCCCAACCGCCCCGGTTTTTCACTCTGGTTTGGTCATTTCCTAATTGCTTAGGCAAGTTACTTAGTCTCTCTGGGCCTCAATTTTCTTGTCTATAAGATGGGGATAATAAAAGCTCCAACTGATAGGTTGATGTGAAATTTGGAGGACTTAAGGTTTTAAAGTGCTTAGAATAGAAGCTGTGATGCGGGCCATGCTCTGTCTTAGCCACTCCTGCTTTGCATTTCTCTACCATGGAATGTGTTAATGAACATGTATACTGAACCGCTGCGGTGGGCACCAGGTTGGAATGAAGGGAGGGTAAAAGACACAAAAAGGAAAAGATGACTTCTGCCCTCACACACTGCCTTTACTTGTTTGGGGGAAGTTAAGACTTTGAAGGCAGTGCCATTAGATCAGTGACATGAGCAGGTGTGGTAGGGGAAACTCTGGCCCTTGAGTTTAAAATGACCAGGTTCATTTCCTGAGTCTGCCCTTTACTACCAGTGCGATCAATCTTGGGCAAGTCACTTAACCTCTCTGAGAACTCAGGTGTCTCGTCTGAAAAATGAATATGATGATGCCTTGCTGCTGGGGTGATGAATGCCACATGCATCCGTGTAGGGGACAGCATTTTAAAACTATTAAACACCATGAAAATGGCCACAATGGTTATCATATGCAAATATGCACAGAGGCAATAAATCTTAGAGTTGTCTCCACTCCTTTTTGAAAGTAGCTGAGGTTATTAAATGAGTTAGTAAATACCTCTCAGATAGCGAATTAGTAAACTGACAAGGGCAAGAGTTGAGATGCATGAGTGATCTCCTGAGGGGGCTGCTCCAAGGGAGAGGGGGTGCAGGTGGGACGTGAGTTGATGGCAGGAAGACGGGGAGAGGAGGCCAGGGTCTGTGGGAGGGGCAAGTGGAACAGGTAACCGGATGGCTGGGCTAAGTGAGTGGAGCCCGCGTAGAGATGCCCGGAGCGCCGGGCTAAGGGTTTGGACCTCATCTTGCTTTCTGTTGAGGAGAGGGCATTGTGAAAGCAGAGTGTTGGGGCTTAGGTTTTAGGACGCGAGGCTCATGGGCAGTGAGAAAATGTTGGGTCACCCCTCCATGATCTGGGTGTCAGGAGCTCCTGGCCCGACAGGGTGAGTAGAAGGAAGAGCGTAAAGTGAAGGGTGGGCAGGACCCTGAAGAGGCAGGAAGGCCGAGGGCCAGATGGGCCATCAGCCCAGGGGAACGCAGGCTGGGGCGAGGCTTGGGTGGGAAGGGGGCGCAGCCCTGAGGACTGTGGGCCGGGTGGTTTCAGCAGAGAGGAGGGGCAGGAAGCAAAGTGCAGCAAGTTGAACAAAATGAAGTGAGAACATTTATCGATTTATTTCTCATTCAACAACATTTGTAAACATTTGTAAACACTGGGAGCGAAGTAGGAGACAAGACAAAGATCTGCCCTCAAGTGTTCACAGTCCTGAGGTTGGGGAGACAGACCACGTCTGAGCGAGGACAATTCGGTGTGATGTGCACGGCCCTCTCCCTGAGTACTCGGCCCTGATGGCTAAGTGCCTGAGCCAGGCGCTTACACAGCCTTGGGCTGGATCCCCCACTCTGCCGCTGAGGCCCTCGGGCAGCTTAGCTTTGATTGTCTTCTAGAGAGCTAGCAGGGTCAGTTAGCTGCTCATTAGGGAAGTTTGCGAACGGGAAGAGGTAGGACACCAAGAAAGGAAGTCCCCTTGCTTGGTGCATAGAAGGTACCAAACAAAAGTGAGCCCTCAGCAGCCTTTAGGCTTGTGACCCACAGAACACCTATGACATCTGCACGAAGCAGCTTGCTTCGTAGGGAATTTCCTGGAGCAAATGATTGGCAGAGCACTGTAAAGGCATCCTAGCGAAGAGTTTTGTTTAGTTTCTAAAAGACTTTTGTCTTTATTATTCTGCACAAGAGCTTGTCTTGCTCACTTACCACGGCTGCATTTCCATAGCACAGAAGGCCATCTCCGTCATAGCCCTCTTGGCAAACACAGCTCCAGACGCCAGAAGACGTAAACTGACAGGTTGCCTGACAAAAGGAAGAGAAAAGAAAGAATTGGCATTCCTCACAAAAGATTTGCCTCACATCCGTGAGCCCTCTGGCTCCATCTAAGGTGGGAACGTGCAGCTCTGGGGTTGGAAGATGTTGGGAGTGACCCACAGACCCTGCCCTGTAGCAATGAAAGGTTCCTGTCTACACGATTGGTGCCTCGCTGCTGGGCTATGAATGTCACGTGCATCCATATAGGGGACAGCATTTTAAAACTGTCAAACACCATGAAAATGGCAACAACAGTTATCACATGCAAATGTGCCCAGAGGCAATAAACGTTAATCACAATTACATTCTGTCCTTTCATCCCGCTCAGATTGAACCTATGAAAGCACAGGACACCGCGTGAATTTGAATTTCAGATCAACAAATACGTTTTAGTGTAAGTCTGTCCCGTGTAATGTTTGGGGCACACTGGTGCTGAAGAAGGATTCACTGAAATTCAAACTTCGCCGGCTGTCCTGTACTGATTTTTTTTTTTTTAAATTTTTTTTTTTCAACGTTTATTTATTTTTGGGATAGAGAGAGACAGAGCATGAACGGGGGAGGGGCAGAGAGAGAGGGAGACACAGCATCGGAAACAGGCTCCAGGCTCCGAGCCATCAGCCCAGAGCCCGACGCGGGGCTCGAACTCACGGACCGCGAGATCGTGACCTGGCTGAAGTCGGACGCTTAACCGACTGCGCCACCCAGGTGCCCCGGTCCTGTACTGATTTTATCTGGAATCTCTATGTTTCTTCCTCCAGGCTTTGGAAGGAAGTGAAAGTAGCAATAACTTCCCATGTTTGGATTGTCAGGACTTGGTTGGGCTTAAAGGTAGCAAGAATGTTGGATCTCCTTCAGATTTATGAAGGGCTCACATGATTCTTGAGAAATAGATACTGTGGGGGCATCTCTCCCACCTTTCTTCTTTAACAACTACTCTGCCCCTACCCTGGCAACCATGTTCCCAATATGTCGCCACCCTCCCTGGCCATCATTGACTGGCTCATATGTGGACACGTGGACTCCTCTGGGTTGGCCAGATCCTTTCTTCTTTGGGAGTGGAGGGTGACGTTGATCTAAGAAAAGGGAGCTGTGTACCCCCAAGATGCAAAGAGAAACATTAAAAGTTGGGAGAGAGGGAGAGAGAGAGAGAGAGAGAGAAAGAGACAAAGAGAAAACAGATGCACAGAGAAAAGCAACGTGAGAGATCACATAGTCTCAGAGGATTAGAGGAAGAGGCTGCTTTGACCTTGCTGTCTTCAGGTTTTGATTCTGGGTCCTTGGGAAGTCTGCTTGTATTTCCTGCCATGGTGCTACCCTAGGGTACTCCCTGCAAATTCCTCTTTTGCGTAAGTTGATTTGTGTGGATTCTGCTCCTGGCCTTCAAAAGCACTGTGACCAAGGTGCAATCTTCATTGGTTCCGATGTCAGGTGCATAATGATGCTCTTCTGCAAGCCTGTTCTTCCATAATTTAGACACAAGACACACTCTACCCTTGAATGGGCATCGTCACCAATAATTTGTGGTAAACTCTGTTATGACATTCAAAAGGGGAGTCCAGTTATCTTGTTGGTTCAGAATCGCTGGATTTAGCAGATAAAAAATTACCAAGTTGAAGATGAACTTTGGAGAGGGTATGAATAATTTTTGGTATAAATTTGTCCTACACAATCTTTGGAACATACTTGTGCTGCAGAATTTTTATTTATTTCAAATTCTGATTTCACTGGGGACCCTGTGTTACATGTTGGTTCTTCCAACACTTGGGTTGGGGCGAAATTTGTAAGAACTACTCTCATTTTGCTTGGGGACTCTCTTCAGGGGGAGAAAAGATTTTGTTCATTAGTAGGTCCAAATAAGAAGTAATCTAGCTTTCTTTCTTTCTCAGGTAACTTATTTTCTTTTTAAACTTAAAAAAAATTTATTTATTTTTGAGAGAGAGAGAGAGAGAGAGAGAGAGAGAGAGGAACAGAGCGTGAGCAGGGGAAGGGCAGAGAGAGAGGGAGACACAGAATCCGAAGCAGGATCAAGGCACCGAGCTGTTAGCGCAGAGCCCGACACGGGCTCAAGCCCACGAACTGCGAGATCATGACCTGAGCCAAAGTCAGATGCTTAACCGACTGAACCATCCAGGAGCCCCAGCTTTTTTTCTTGTTAAGGTAAGGCTAAAGAAAATGAAGTAACTCACCAGTGGATGACATTTCCCAGTTTGTTCCAAGCACGAAGTGATTTCTTCGCAATCAATCCCATTGCCTCGAAATCCTTCCTTGCATTCACACTCATTCTGTAATTCCAAGAACAAAGGGGAGATGTGAAAACAACTGCCTTTCATGCCTTGCCATCATGTGGCCTGAAAACTGAACCACGGAAATCGTAGCTGCTTGGCCCTCTGAGAAAACAGAATGAATGTCTTTCATTTGTTACACTTCCAATTCCAGAGCGGCTGGTCTGCACATTCTACGTTACATTTCCCAGTCTGATTGTTTCTTGCTACTTCCTTTTTAAATTCATCATCCCAGAAGGGCCATACGTGATATAAGACAGCCCATTAAGTTGTGGGAAGAAATGAATAGAATTTCTACTTATGAATTCTTATCTTTAACAATATAACTATTATTTGCTATGTGTGCACTATAAGGTAAATATGTGTAACTTAGATGCAAGTATATGTGGACAGTAGCACCTAAATACGTCTTTACGTGATAGGGCAAGACTTTGTAAACGTGGGTGTTTAATCTCCTCCACTTAGTATTGGGGTAGCACCTTCTCGCACCCCTACCCTGACATATTAAGCCAAATATGGTTTGTCTTTTTATTTGTTTATTTATTTTAAAGTTTTTAAAATTTATTTTGAGAGAGAGATAAAGAGAGAGAACCAATGGGGAAGGGGCAGAAAAGGGAGGGGTACAGAGGATCGGAAGCAGGCTCTGTGCTGACAGCAGAGAGCTGGACGCGGAGCTCAAACTCACAAACTGTGAGATCATGACCTGAGCTGAGATCAAGAGTTGGACGCTTAACCGACTGAGTTACCCAGATGCCCCATGGTTTGTCTTTTAAAATAAATATTCATGGTAATTGCATTTGTGCCTACTTGGAATATCTGTTTTCAAGCCAACTAGTAACTACTGTGGGCATCCTAAATATGGTCTATTTTATTTCTTACATGGCAGTATAAAAAGACCTTTCTCTTCCTCCATTTCCCACATCAGGATGCCTTTAAAATTTGTCCACAGAAAGAAAGAGTAGAGAGGGGATAGATACTAATATGGGTGGAGCTGGGTATTCCTCACCATCCCCAATTCATACGTTAAAATCTTGACCCCAGTACCCCAGAATGTAACCTTACTTGGAAATAGGATTGTTATTATACAGTTAGTTAAGATGAGGTCACACTGGATGTGGGTAGGTCCTAATCCAATTAGACTGGTGTCCTCATAAAAAGGTGGGATTTGGACACAGACAGGCACACAGGGAGAACGCATGTGAAGACGAAGGCAGAGGTCAGGATGATGCACATATAAGCCAAGGAATGCAAAGATGGCCGGCAAACTAGCCAGAGCTAGGAGAGACGCACAGAACAGGTTCTTCTTCACAGACCTTTGAAGGAACCAAACCTGCCTGCCCACAGCTTGACCTTGGACCTCTAGTCTCCAGAACTGTGAGACAGTACCTTTTTGTTGTTCTATGCCACCCACCTAGAGATACTTTGTCACGGCATCCTTAGCAAACTGATAAAGATACCAAGACATTTTTTTTTTCTTTCTCAGATGCAATCTGGCAATTCAGGTGAGTCAAAATGAATGCAATTGCTTGCCAAATGCTTGGTGAGATGTAAGACAGCGGCGAGCTCTTCCAAGGAATAGGACTTTCCATGGCTATAATCACAGTACAGTCATCACCTCTCCAGAGCTGACTGGTCCTAAGCAGTAGCTTTCTCTGCTTCAGTTTCCCTTACATGAGGTTAAGTGAGAGTGATTGATGGATTGTAGAGTTCTACTGAAACTTGTATGGTCAGGTGGTGACTAGGAGTGGGGCTCTGGAGTCTGGGTGTGAATCTCGCACCATGATTTATTTTCTATGTCATGTGAGCAAATTATTTAGCATCTCTGTGCCTCAATTTCCTCTTTTGTAAGATGGAATAACCTATGGTTATGTTAAGATGGTAACCTATGTTAACCAATAAGATGGTACCTATGTTACAACAAAAGCAAAAATATGCAAGTGGGACTACATCAAACTAAAAAGCTTCTGCATAGCAAAGGAGCCCATCAATAAAATGAAATCACAATCTACTAAATGGGAAAAGGTATTTGCAAATTATGTATCTAATAAGTGGTTAATATCCAAAATATACCAAGAACTCATACAATGCAGTAACAAAACAGTAAACAATTCTATTTAAAAATGGGCAGAAGAGCTGGATAGACATTCCAAAGAAGATACTCAGATGGCCAACAGGCACACGAAAAGATGCCCAATATCACTAGTCATCAGGGAAATGCAAATCAAAACCACAATGAGATGTCACCTCACACCCGTTAGAAGGCCTATCACCAAAGAGACAAGAGATAACAAGTGTTGGCGAGGATGTGGAGAAAGGGGAACCCATGCACTCTTGGTGGGAATGTAAACTGGTGCAGCCACTATGGAAAACAGTATGGTGGTTCCTCAAAATACGAACACTAGAGCTACTATACCTTCAAGCAATTTCATTTCTGAATATTTATCCAAATTTGAAAAGATATCTGCAGTCTCATGTTCATGGCAGCATTATTTATAAAAGCCAAGATATGGAAGCAACTCAAATATCCATTGATAAATGGAAAAAGAAGATGTGAGATATATATCTATATCTATATATAAATATTACTCAGCCATAAAAAAGAATGAGATCTTGCCATTTACAGCAACATAGATGGACCTCAAGGGCATTGTGCTAAGTGAAGTAAATCAGACAGAGAAAGACAAATACCATATGATCTCACTTATGTACAGAATCTTAAAAAAAAAAAAAAAGTACCCACGTCATAGGTTTGTTGTGACCATTAACCCATTCTCCCCTACTACAAAGGATTAGAAAGCTGCAGTAAGTTCCAGCCAAAGTGCTTCTGTGTCTAGCGGGGAGAAGTCACTGCAGGAGTCCTGCTCCTCTAGGCTCTCTAGTACGTGGCACCTACCTGCCCGGGGCCCACATACAAACAGGTTGCATTGACGTGGCAGCCACCGGTGCCGGGCAACAGGCAGTTGTTGATCTCCGAGCAGTCTCTGCCGTCGCCGGTCCATCCCTGCTGGCACACGCATGTGTGGGTCCCCGGGCCGGTTTTGATGCATTCTGCCTGCAGGAGGAAAAGAAGCAAAATCTCTGAAACCTCAGAGCCACATGATCCCAAAAGCCAAAAAAGGAGGTACATTCTAGAAACGCATGTTTGCATGGAGTGCAATAGAAACAATTATTTCTGTATGCACTGTATCCTATATGCACATTTGCACTGAGATCCACAGAAAAGGTGAGATGATTTAAGGAACAGAATTGCTTGTTGTTGGCCAGCCAATGACCATCACCATGAACATCGCTGTCATTTATTGAGCCAGGACTGTTGTTAGTGTTTGGCTGGTATAAGCCATCATCTTGAGGAAGGTACTGTTATTGTCTCTGTGTTACAGGTAAGGAAAGTAGGCTTAGAGGAGGTAAGTAACTTGCCTCTGGTCACACAGCTACAAAACTTCACAAACCCAGGTCTCTATAATGCTGAAGACCAAGCTCCTAACCATGGTACCAAGTCCAGACCTGTCGGGATGACCACCTTAGGAGGCTGAAAGGCAGCACGAGAGGAGAAAGGTGCTAGGTATGTTGTTGTTTAGTGGGCGGGACTAGCCCAAGGGGCACCTGGTGGGGGTGGGGCAAGGCATTAACATTGAATTTCACCCTCAGAGCCAAGAGAAGTTACTGAAGGGGTTTCAGCATGGGAGAAACGCGATCTGATCCACCTCAAGTCACTGTGGCTGTGCGTGGGCCATGAATACTTGGTGGGTGGGCCAGAGAGGTTCTAAACTGTGGGTAAGGAATGGAGGTGACTCCGGCCTGGTGGTGGTAATCAAAAGGTGTTCTGAAGGCAGCGGTGGGCTTGGGCTATACCTCTGGGCTATATCCAATAATAGAATTTAGTTTCTATTATTGTCCCCAAACCTCAGTTTCTTCATCAGTATAATGGGGATAAGAACATCTGCCCCGTTGGGCTGGCGGGGAGGGAAGAGCAAATGAGATCAGGTGCACTCGTCTCTTGTAAGCTGTAATATTTGAATCAGTAGTTTAGTACTAATAATCTCCAATATCTGATCCTCAGGCTGTGCTTTTAAGAGCCCAAAGACCCGCGCTCCTGTGGTCCTGGGACATCCCTTGCACATGTGGATTTAGGAATGGAAGCTCACAGAAATCACCAGCACCATCTTCAAAGCTTCAGGAATCCAGCAAATCTGCTAACACGAAAAGCCATCAGACACCGCTCTTTTTGGTAAGGCCTTCCGTCAGGATTTCCTAAAACACCAGGCCGCTTGGAAATGAAGACCAACACTCACATTGTGGCTGCAGCCCCCCAGGGTGAATCCTGCGCAAGGGTCCGTCTCTGAACAGAGGCTTCCGTCCCCTTCGTATCCTGCTTTGCAAACACAGCTGTGAAAGAAGAGTGAGTGCACAAATTCAGCCCCAGACGTGGAAGCAGTCACTGCCCAGGAGAAAGCCGGCCAGCCAGGGCTGAACCGGTTCCTGGCCAGGCGCTGGACAGTTTGCCCTCGTGGAGGGAGCCAGTTTAGTCAGGTGGTCACGGGCACTTCAGGGGGTCTGCAGTCAGACCTGGGAAGCCAGGCCCCATCTCATAGCAGTCGTGTGACCCTGGACGAGTCCCTTAACCTCTGGGAGACTGTTTCCTCCTCGGGAACGAGAGTCTAAAATCTCGTTCCCAGAGCTGTGGAGATGAGATCAACACGTGGAGCCTTTAGCAGGGCACCTGTACACACTTGCTTCTCGTGAGGCCCCACGTCTGGCAGCTTTCCTGCTTCCACAGGGCTGGAATCTGCCTCTAGCTTAGCATCTGTGGTTCTGCAGAGAACAACTCCCGTCCCTTCTATGCAATAGTTTTTAGCATACTTGAAAATGACGGTCAGATGAGACCTCTCCTCTCTCCCCTCTCTGGTCCCTCAGATTTTCTTTTTTTGGAGCAAGACACTCTCAGGCGTCTGATTCCGTGAGAGGACATAGTTCACTGACCCATCACCCTTTCTTTCAGACACGCATTTCAAAATGTCCCATCGTGATACTGTAACTATCAAACATGCCGTTCATTCATTTTTTCATTACACTAATAATTTATTGAGACCCTTCTGAGAGGTGCTGGGTCGCCTGTGGCTTCATCCTATCCCATGTCACTGTGGCAAATTCAATCATATGTGCTTCACAAAAATTTAAATAGAATTGTTTTCCATGTATCAAGCCTCCTGGAGGAAAAAAAATACTTAGTCTGGTACCCGCATGAAAAAACCAGACTGATGGGTTCCAACACTGTTTGATTTACCTAGGTTTATATAGTATTGCTGCAGACCCATGTTGATAGCCCTTTGTGGGTGATTTCAGAGGTTTTAAGGGCAGTTTTGATAACTTGTGATTTTTGGCTTATGCATGGATGTAGATCCTAACTCTCAAGGCAGATGCATTTCTATTGGACCACTGTGGAGGAGAAGACACAGTCTCTGGGCCCATGCTGCCCACGGTCTAGTGGGGGAGACAGATCATAAGCAGGTAAGTAAGTAACTACGCAATTGCAAATTAAGAAAAATGCTTTAAAAATAAGACCAAGAATACTAGACATTCTCTACATCTCCCAGGATATTTCTTGGGTGGTCACTGACTTTGAAGCAGATTTTCCTGGAGAGGGAAATCTCCTCTGACATTGCCCCTCCCACATCTCTAAGCCCACTGCATGATCTAATGACCAAGAGCCAATTTCCTATAAGATGCCTTTAACAGGGGAGTCATTATTAATGGCTTTAGTAAGTAAAAGCATTCTTATTTATTTTTTTTTATTTTTAAAGTTTATTTATGTATTTTGAGAGAGAGAGAGAGAGAGAGAGAGAG
This sequence comes from Herpailurus yagouaroundi, assembly GCF_014898765.1. Classification (NCBI taxonomy): domain Eukaryota; kingdom Metazoa; phylum Chordata; class Mammalia; order Carnivora; family Felidae; genus Herpailurus; species Herpailurus yagouaroundi. Next base: position 18,274,740 of record NW_024412413.1, read on the forward strand.
AGAGAGAGAGAGCACACAAGCTGGGGAGGGGCAGAGAGAGGGAGAGACAGAATCCCAAGCAGTTTCTGTGCAATTAGCGCAGAGCCTGATGTGGGGCTCCAACTGTGAGATCATGACCTGAGCTGAGCTGGAGAGTTGGACACTTACCTGACTGTGCCACCCACGTGCCCCAGTAAAGGCATTTTTAAAGGGTTGGAAAGTGGTGGACAAATGTTCATTTCTTTGCATAAGTGGTGATAATAATCATAGTTTCCATGACTGAACACCTGTGATGTGCTAGCCCTGGTGCTGGGTGCTTTTACATTCAGTTTTTATAATCTCCAGTGCCCTGCTACGTAGGCAACATCATCCTTACTGTACTGATGAAGAAAGTGAGACTCAGAGAGGTTAAGCGACTTACCCACGGTCACACAGCTGATAAGTCTCAAAGCAGGGGGTGCTGCAATTTGAATCCAGCTCAGTCTGAGGTTTTCTCCACAAAAGCCACACTGGCAGCCAGAGAAAGCAGGGCTTTGTTTGCAAAGAGTGTAGTTATGGGTGGGGTCTATCTACAGGGAGCACAGTGGCTGTGGGCTGTTAAGGGTGGTGCCTACCTTGCCGTCCCATTGCTGTATTCACAGGTGGCGTGGATATGACAGGACTGTACGTAGGGCCCGCAGGTGGAGGTCTGCTTGTGGCAGAACGTCCCCGTGGAGCCTTCTCTGCATGTGCCAGCCAGGCAGGCCCCGTCACTGTCGATCCTGTTATTGCACGTTCCGTAAATGCACAGACATTCTGGAAGGGAAGGAAGAGGGACATTGAGGGGTTGGGTTGGAATAAGTGTAGCAATGGGACACATGAGGTATGGAGGAGAGAGACCACCTCCCCTCACCGCCCCTCATGCCTACAGAGAAGAGAAGAACGTGGGGCTGAGCCTGGCTGGGGAAGGCTCTGGGGCTATTTCTTAGCTTGTCAAGTGTCTCTCAGTGTGCCTGAGACAGGGAGCTTGGCTGTCCCATCAAGGAGGGGAATAACATAGTCTCAGAAATGCTTTGCGTGTGTGTGTGTGTGTGTGTGTGTGTGTGTGTGTGTGTGTGTGTGTGTGTGAAAGAGGCCAAGGAACTCGGTCTTCATTTACTTCGTGGTTAGAGAGCTTAGTTTGGAAATTTCTGACCTTTCTGGAATCCGTAGAAGGGGTTTCTCATGCCAGCATGGCCTCTGATGTGCAGCTGACACGTGCTCCTCACTCTCAAGCACAGCAAACCAGGATAACTGATAGTATCTGTGCACTGACCTCGTCCTAGGCACTGGGCCAGACTTGAACTGCACCATCTCATGAACAGTCACCAGCCTCTGAAGGTGAGTGCTTTCATCATCCTCATTTCCAGGCGAGGAAACGGAGGCCCAGGGAGGCGAAGCAAATTGCTTAACTTGCTGCTAAGTTTTCAAACAGGGACTCGAACTTAGGTCTTCAAATTTCATTTCTGTTCGTGCCCAAGTGCCGACACAGTAGGTCAGCGTAGTAGCTGGTGTTCCACGTGCCTGTTACCAGTTTCCACTTGAGCTGTTTACTTTGCTTTTGATTACAGGTGTTTAAAAATTGCAATGGGGGCTTCAGACTCAGGCTCCAATGCATGTGGGAGAGAGAGGAAGGAGGGGACGTTTCTCAAACTTCAGTGGCAAGGATTTGGGGATTTGGATATGATCAGAAAGGAAGGCATCTGTGGTTCTGCCCCAGGAGGGCGATGGGAGAGGGATTCCTGTGGGTGCTTGGAGCCAATATCCAGGACAGGGAAGAGAGCCAGAGTGACAGGGCTGGAAAAGCATGGCTGCATTTAAAACAAAAGACTTTTCATAAACTTTTAAACCAGCCAGGGCTTAATTGGCAAGGGACAGGGGGCCAGAAGGAAGGGGAGGCTCTCCCACCGGGGATGGCAGGCAGCCACAGAGCGGGACGAGAGGCGTTGGTATAGGCAGCCCCCACCAAGCCTTCCCTGACCTCGGCATCTTGCCCCACTGGCCTCATAAAAATGCCAGTGTTAGTAGGCTTTGTAAGGTTTCCCTCAGAAACCTTATTTGGCACAAAGAACAGTGGATTAAGATCAGCAGCCGTGCCCCTGCTGTGCTCTAATGTCCTGGCCATCTTCAAAGGTGGCTATGAAGATCAGACAAGGTAAGAGAGGGGAAGGGCTGTGTTCTTTGTAACAAATGGATGAGTTAGTAGTGAGAGTAGTAACAGCTCCATCTACGGATTTCCTGCTGGTGCAAGCTCTGTACTAAAGCCTTAAATTATGATCTGATTTCATCAAAAACCCATGATGTGGGTACCAAACTTCATTTTATAAATGGGGAAATTGAGGCTCGATGAGAGACTTTTTCTAAGGTCACACAACCTGTCAGTTGCAGCGTGGGGATTTAACTTTGGTCGGCTTGATTCCACAGCAACTCTGATCTAATCATTTTGTTCTTTCAAGTTCTAATCTTAGTGAAGAAACATACATCGATATTTATTTTGGTAGATCTATGTATCTCTCCTCTTAAATATATACATGATGCAATTTTAAAAAGCATGATGCATGTTTTCAAGATCATGCAACTGCATTTTTGTTTAATGCCTAGCCAAGGGGGCGCGTTTGCACTATTGCTTTGCTGCAGTGCAGCAGGGATCCCGGCCGAGGAGCAGGAGGAAGCCTGGGAAGTGCCACTTACTTTTGTCACACCGGGGTCCATATTTATTGGGGTCTGAGCAGAACTGGCACTGGGAGCCTTGGAAGCCATCCTGGCAAATGCACGTCCCGTTGCCGTCGAGGCCATCTGCGCACTGCGAGCAAAGGAGGCCCCAAGGGCGTTAGGACAACGCTCACCCGTGAAGGAGTCCCAGATGCCATCGTGCCATGGCCTGACTCTTTTGAGTGCAGATTCCATCTCTTTGGGACTCCTTGTAGAAAGCAGAGTTGTATTGGTATCAGGTAGGATGCTAAAACAGTGACAGGCTTGGGCTCCTGAGTTGGGATCTCGAACGTTAAGGGAAGCCATTCAGGGAAGAAGGGGGTCACGGTGGCACACTGGGAACCTGCAAACAATGCTTGAGGGATGGTGTGACAAGCCACCGACCTTTAGCAAGAAAGCTGGCTGTTGTCTCCATTGCTCTGCTTTATGACTTCAGACAGCAGTGTCTCCCCCTGCAGCGTAAAACTTTTTGCCTTTTCAGCCTTTTCCAGGTTGGCTTTGCAGCGCTTGCCGAGCATCCCGGTCGGGCCCCCGTGCCTCCCGCCGTCAGCTGCAGTAGCTGATCGGTACCCGCTCTGCCCTGTTCTCCTCACCTCACCTCAACCTGCTCACGAGTGCGGTTTTTCCTTCTCCTCAAAAGGGGCATATTTCAGATCTGGGTTTCTTAAATGCGTAGATCTGTAATTTCCCATGTGAACCGTAGCTGGTTTTACCTTTGTTTGTTTAGCCTCCAAACTAGGTGAGTTAAATTTGGGCCTTTACATTTTACTAGGTTGTGGAGGTGGGTTGAAAAAGGCAATCACCCAGGGGCACCTGGGTGGCGCAGTCAATTAAGCGTCTGACTCTTGATCTAGCCTCTCAGATCATGATCTCATGGTTCGTGAGTTTGAGCCCCACATCGGGCTCTGCACTGATGATGCAGAGACTGCTTAAGATTCTCTCTCCTCTCTCTGCCCCTCCCCCGCTAGCACTCTGTGTCTGTCTGTTTCTCAAAATAAATAAATAAACTTAAAAAAAAAAAGCAATCACTGGGCAGTGCTTTTTTTTTGTTTGTTTAAATTATCACAGAATCTTAGTTTTGGAAGGAATCTTGGAGGTCAACGCAGGGTACCCTGCTACCTCCCATAAGAGGAAAGTGGGGTCAGAGGGAGCCTCGTTGAGCTAGCCAAGGTGAAGTGGTCAGCAGCAGGAAAACAGATACTGGAACACCACCAGACTCCCCACTCCCCACCCCTGTTGCCCTCTGTCCCCAGATTCCTTCTGCTGCAGAACCTTCTGTTCTTTTAGCAACTGATCTATTTCTTGTACTTCCTGGGAGTAGTGGTTGACACTGTAACACTTCTTGGTTTAGTGATTTTAAAACTTATTTTTCCACTTGACTTAGGACAGGTCAACCTCAGCATTCATGACAAAGTTTTCATCACCTGGCCGTTCCCAGAGCACGGATTCGAGAAGCCTCCTGGACACTGGTTGCAGTCCGGCCCGTAGAAGCCTTTGCAGCACTTTGGTATCTGAGAAACAAAACGCATGTTGCTTTTTGAAACCGCAAGCAGAGTGCCAGTTCCTCAAAGAAAGTGTATTTTAATTTCCATTATTATAATCAACCCTGTGTGAGCCCGACTTTCTCTCTTGCAGATGACAGCAAGGCTGGTGCATAGCCATCTGCTCGCCACACATGTACTAAGGCCAACTGCGTGCCAACCCGGCTCTGGCACCGTGAGAACGAGATATGAAGGCTTGTGCTCATGCAGCCCATGGTCTATCAAGAAAGAAAGAAAGGAAGGAAGGAAGAAAGGAAGGAAGAAAGAAAGGAAGAAAGGAAGGAAGGAAGGAAAGAAGGAAGGAAGGAAGGAAGGAAGGAAGGAAGGAAGGAAGGAAGGAGGGAGGAAAGAAAGAAAGGAAGGAAGGAAGGAAGGAAGGAAGGAAGGAGGAAAGAAAGAAAGGAAGGAAGGAAGGCTGGAAGGAAGGAAGGAAGGAAGGAAGGAAGAAAGAAAGAAAGAGAAAGAAAGGAAGAAAGTTTCCAAGATCTGTAATTGCTGGGAAGACAAAATACTGTAGTGAAATGGTGGCAGGTGGGGACAAAGGTCAGGGGAGACTGGGGGGCCACTGTGCATTGGGTGGTGACAGGGGGTGAGTTAAACACTTGAAAGATGAACCAGTTCTAAGACAATCCTGGAAGAGCTCTCCGAGGGAGGGAGGGGAAAGCGTGCACGTTCTGATGTGGGAGTGAGGGTAAGAGACAGGTCGGAGCCCTGGCAGAGGCTGGGCCGGGCGGGAGCATCAGGAGTGTAGGCTCTGTGTTAAGAGCAATAGGGAGCCACAGGAGAGAGGGATGCAGGGAGGGGGGTGACCCAGATGCCATGTAGAGTCCGCCCTTCCATTCCCCTGTAGGAAGACCTTGCCAAGGCCCCACCAGCAACCTGTGAGCCCGCAGACCCTGAGGCCCAAGAGCGTCGCCCTGGAGCTGCCCTTTGCTGCTGGCCTCACCTTCACAGTGGCGTTACAGTATCTGGCACAGCCGCTCTTCAGGCTCCTTATTCTGCCAGTGTAGACACATCTGTGTGTGAAGAGCGTCTGGAAGAAAGCCAATGGGAAAAATGCACTGAGTCTGTGTTTTGAGGTCCTCTGGGGGTTGGTCAGCTTCTGCATATACTGGACATCCTACTTCCATTTACTGTCGATGTCAGGGAAGCGCCCCAGAGCACACCAGCCCACGTGGCTCCCAGCCAGAGCTCAGTCACCTTCTTTAGGCCTCGGTTACCTTCTTGGTAGAATACAGGCGGGATTTGCACAAATAAGGGCACATGTATCTTTACATCTCCTCTCATGCCACAGCAGACATTGCCAATCAATCAGGGAACACTTTCCTGTTCATCCAGGATGTGGCTTAGCCTCCCCTTCCAATCAATAGCCATCCCTAAGCTCCTGCTATATAGAAATTTTGGAGGCAGTACAGAGTCTCTCTCTAATTTGTAGAAAGATCTACAATCAGGAGTGGTGTGTATGGGTAGGGGGGCAGGTTTAAATGCAACTTTTCACTCTGTAACCCCTGGTGCCTAATCATAATTATCTAGAGCTCCCGTTTCAGTGAGAACTTACTAAGGGCAGACACATTGCATATATGAGGTCATCTATCTTTCACTCCATGTGGATATTTTTCATCCCTCTTTGTAGATGAGGGAACTGAGGCCCAGACAGGTAAATCTTTTTTTTCTAAAATGTCCCGAGAATGGGTCTTACCATGTACTAGCTTTAGGATAGCAGAGGCAAGTCACGTAGTCTCTGTGGGCCTCAGCTGCCTCATCTGTGAAATGGGACGATAATGCTGATCCCAGGTTTTATCGTAAGCATTTTGTCCCTGGCTCAAAGTTTATGTTAGAGAAACATTGATGCTGAAGCTTAAGAAGGTAGCACTGAGAATTTCACGGACTATAAAATCCTAAAATCTGAGATATATAAAGGAATTTTGAGGACACCGAGGAAGGAATATTCAGTCCTCTTGTCGGATCTCAGGATAATTAAGCAAGTCTAGATCATAGGAGCCTGCAAAGGGCAGTTTTGAGGCTTTTCTGGTTCTAACCCATGGTCTAATTACCCCTTCTTCCTCTCCTTCTTTTCCTTACTTGGGCTGAGGCAATGTAGAGTCACGGTTTTGCCACATATTAGCTGTGTGACCTTGTGCAAGATATTCTGTGTTTCCTTACCTCATTCCCAGATTACACGATGGATATAATGATAATATACCTACCTCATAGGTTTGCTATAGAAAGCATTTAGAACAATGTCTGGCACACAACAATTACTGATGCTAGTCAACATGATTTCCTCTTTTCTCCTCCCTCTCCATACTCCCTGGTTGACAGCATCCTGCAGGACTCAGCGGTGATGGCTGTACTGAGCAAAATAAATACGTGAACAGCTGTGCCTATTTAATTTTAACGTTTTGCCTTATTAAGTGCTTCTCAGTAGGATTGTGTTAAAGATCTCATGTCCTTCCCTAGTGATCTATGCTAGTGTTGAATGAAACTTCTGGTTGATATGCTCTCTTTTAGGACAAAATTATAGGCAGAAATTTCTCTCATCAATTTTACCTTGGAGCATTTTGCTTTTGCCAGCAGTAGAGTCCTTGACATGTGAATTCTGGATTGTTATATACTATCTGTTTCCTTGTTAGATTAGAGCTTCTCAACACAAGAACAAAACCAGAACAAAACAGTAACTCATTTGTCTTTATGCTCTAGGAACCAGCTCTCAATAGATGTGTCCAGAATTCAGTGAAACTTGAGAAGGGTTTGATGGTCCTAATATCATTTTCTTGATAGTCTTTGTATTTCTATCTAGAAAAATGCTTAGGAAGGGCAAACAGGAGTATGGTGTGGCAGCATGTGCCAAATAAGGCCATTTCGACATAGGGATTATTTTGACTCAAGGCACTTGAAAAACAGCAGATAGAAAAGGGACACTCAGGCTTCTGACCTCCCCATTTCTTTCTGAAAACAGGAGATCAAACTGTCCTGTGAAAGATGCCCTCCCTGCATCAGGACCCAAGAGACATCTTGTCACCAGAGACAGGAAGCTGAGGTCAAGAAAAACCTGCACCAATGGACCTTGTTAAAATAGCTGTGAACTTCCTCGAGCCTTCCTGTACGTTTTTGCGACTTTTCCACGATTGCCTCTCTTTAGTCAACCTACTATATAAAAGTTTGGGTTTTGCCGTTTCTTCGCATCTTCATTTTCCTCAGGTGGTTCCCAAGGAGCATGTGAAAGCTGTGAACTTTCCTCTTGTTAATCCGTCTAATGTTAATTTAATTCTCAGGCCCAGCTGGAGACCTTAAGATGGTGAAGGTAAAGGTTTGCCCCCCCTGCACCAACTTAGGAGGGCTAAGTAGAGAAGGAATGAAACTTTACTGAGCAGCCACTTGATTTACGTATTGTACTTGGGTTTTTATCTATGCTAATCCTATTACTGATATTATTATTATTATTATTATTATCATTATTACTTACAGACAAAGGAAGTTAGTGTAAAGGTTAAGCAATGCACCTAGGGTTAATGAGCAAGGATTCAAACACAGCTCTGTCTACCCTCCCCCATATAGTAGGCTAAGAGCTAGTGTGAAGTTACCCCAGTTGGAATAGATATCTGTTTTCTTTTTCAGTTTATTTGAGAGAGAAAAAGAGTGAGCAGGGGAGAGGCAGAGAGAGAGGGAAAGAGAGACAATCTCAAGCAGGCCCCACACGGCTAGTGCAGAGCCTGACGTGGGGCTCGAACTCACAAACTGTGAGATCATGACCTGAGCAGAGACCAAGAGTCAGATGCTTCACTGACTGAGCCACCCAGGCGCCCCTGAATTAATATCTTTTAAGAAGAAAGGTAGAAAGGATGAGAAACACCACCAGTGGGGGTTGCTTGGGTGTTGTGTGGTTTCATGAAGCTGTCACACTCACTGTGCGCTCAGAATTAGCAGGACATTTGCTCCAATACACCAGGGAACAGCTCACACAGGTGCCCTGGAAGGGAAGACAATGGATCAGTACAGGTGCCCCTGGAAGAGGGAGCAGGGACCACCCGATCCAGTCTCATGTGTCCCTCCTACGGAGGGGGTTCCACTAGATCAACACTCGAGGCCTCTGTCTCCACTCCCCACTGATTCCTCCCCAGCGAGGAGTGAAGTCAGTGCCAGAGGGATTGGGACCTGGAGCTCAGCCTGTTCAGAGCGGCCCACTCCACCCCCGCTTTCAGGGTCAGATTGTAGGTCCGCCGGCCTCAGGCTTCTGATTGACTCTGTGCCATGTAAGGCGCCCATCCCCAGGGAGGCACTACAGTTGTCCACCTGCTAGGGATGACACATTAGTGCTGGCTGCACACTTATGGCCTTGTTCTCCAATTAGCTTCCCACCAGTGGAGCTGAATGTTGAATCTCTGCCTTTCACTCCCTTGGGCTTCTTGCTTTATTGGTTCTGAATTCAGGAGGAAGGAGAGGGGTGTGTGCCTCTAAATCTTTCCAGATCAATTCTCTGACATTCTCTATTGGGCTCTGTGCTCCAGCAGGTAGATGTCAAAGAACGGTCTCTCAGCCTCTCCTGCCAGCTTCTGATTGGTCTTGGCCAATGTGAGGTGCCAGCAGGAGACTGGTGGGTAGGAGGAGGGCAAGATCAAGGTACTTCTTCCCTACATCTCTGCTTGGATATCATTCCTATAGCTCCTGATAGATGTCACTTCTTCCATCCTTCCAGCCCTCATTGGGTTCAGGTACCTCCAGTCCCTTCCCTCCTCACTTCTTTGGTCTTGGGTGGTAATGGTTTCCTGCCATTACTTCTCCTTGGATGCGCCAGCATCACTGGTTTGTCTCCTTAGCCCTGCCCACCTCTCTGTAGTAGCGTCTTCATTAAAGTCTCTTCATTTGAACTGTTGGGATAAGTTCTGTTTCCTGCGGGGGCTCTAACTAGAACAGAGAATTACTAATTAAACCTCTAAACGTACATACCTAAAGGCAGCTATGGGTTCAAGCTGGTGAAAATCGAGACTTCTAGACACTGCCTGCCTCTCCTAGTCTGTGCTAGCCCTAAATATTTCACAGAGAATGCATTTGTACTTTTAATAGACCTCATCGAAACCATCCTAAATCATGTAGAGCATATAGATTTGGCCTTAAACCCAGAGAAAATAGTAAAAGAAGACTATCCTAAGGCAGGTGTTGGCAAGCTCTTTCCCCTATTAAACCAAAATCCTTCGGGTTGCCTCTCAAAGTCACATATTGAGTTGCAGCTGCTTGGGGTGGGGAAGCTCTGAAGTCAATAATTAGACTCCTGTTGAGTCTTTCTGGCAGAGGCCCTATTTTCCTAAATCTTTCACCTTTGCAATAGAAGATGAGACTATTCTCAGCTGGCCTATTCTGATCTTCACCCCGGCCCAAGCCAGGTGATGCACCTGCCAAAACTTTTTTCCGAGAATGAACCAAGCATAAATCACTGCCAGAAACTGGCCGTGAGAGTGATTCTCTGCCTCTCTTAAAAGGCGGTGCTCAGAGTTGAATCAAATCCTCCTTAGGGTATATGAAGGGCACAGAGGACTAGTCCCATCACAATATCCTAAAACATATCAGAAGAGCCAGCCACAATCCTGTGCCAGGTGTCCAACTAGCTATGTCCAGCCTTCACGATAAGAAGAGGGAATAAATAAAACCTATAAAATGAGGCCATTATTCCTTGTTCAATGCCCATATTCCAAGGATATTTTGAGAACAATCATTGAAGCATTATTGAAGTGTCCTGAAGAGTATTATTGAGTGTCCCAGACCTATTATTGCTGCAACTTTGGGGGTATGGTTTCCATGGGAACTGAAAGATTACATGTGCAGCAGTGTTGAAATTTGGGGTGCTTTGAAGAGAAGCAGCTGAACCAAGTAAGTTGCTATGGAAACAGGAAAGGCCATTAGAGGGTACCCAAGCTCTTAGGCAAACAGAAAGTTTGGTATTTGAAAAGAAAAACAGAAAGATGGTTGATTGGTGAGGCCAGAGCATCTCCCTGAGAAGAAATTCTATTTTAAGTTTCTTAGAGTAAAGCTAGGGGCCTGGAGCAAGGTAGTCCCAGGTGACAGAGACAGGGATTGATCCTGCTTCTTCAAGGGAAGTGGGTTGAATAGTGTTCCCCACCAAATTCATGTTCTCCTGATTGAGTCTTTGCAAATGTAGTTAGTTAAGATGGGGTCATACTAGATTAGGGTCTGCTCTGAATCTAATGACTGGTGTCCTTAAAAGAAGTGAAGGGGACACACAGTGACCTACACAGGGAAGAAAGCCAATGCCAAGGATCACTGGGAGGCAGCAGTAGCCAGAAGAGGCAAGGAAGGATCTCCCTTCCAGAGCCTTCAGAGGGAGCACGGCCCTGCTAATCCCTTGATTTCAGGCCACTGGCCGCCAGAATTGTGGGAGAATAAATTTCTGTTGCTCTAAGCCTCTGAGTCTGTGGTAGTTTGTTATGGCAGCTCTAAAAAGCCAATATAGCTGGGAGGCATCGATCATTGTGGAAAATTCCCCAGTGGAGCCTTCATTCACACTTTATGAAATAGGACCTTGGGTCTGCCTGCCTCTTCATGGAGGCGGAAACCCCTCTGGAATGAGTCTCCTGTGGTGAAATTCTCCTTGTCAGCTTCCTGAGAATTGTGAGAGGAAAGAATGTTGCCTACTCTGTGGGGCTGTTTAGGGGCCCCTCTTTATTTTTCTAGTTTCCTTACCAATTTCATCTCTCTCTTGGTTTCATCACATCGGTGAGGCAGCATGGGCACAATGGAGGGAGGAACAAGAACTCCAGTCAGGGTGTAGATTCGACCATTTTTGGCAGTGACTTCAGTGTCTTCCATTGCTACACCGTTTGCCAGAATCCGTCCCTGGAAAGAAGCAATGACAGCTTTTGTTCGGTCCTGCAGGACCAGCAATCCTCAGGCAGAGCTGAGTAGTGGCAACCTCTCTAAAGAGCCTTCAACATCACTTAACTTTTTTTTGACTGGAAGGTTGCTATGAGAAGGGCTGGGCTCATATTCCAGCTCTATAATGTATTTGCTAAGAGACCCTGGCGTAACTGTTTTGCCTCTCTGTTGGCGAATTGGGGATCTATTCATTCAGATACATTTATTGACCTTGTATTAAGCTCTGCTTTTGGTGCTGGGGATACATCAGTAAAAAAAAAAAACCCAAAAAACAAACAAAAAAAACCCACAAAAAAACCCACCCCAAAACCAAAACCAAAACCAAACCAGACAAGCCCTTGCTAATGTTGTAGGCAGGGAGCAGAAAATGAATAGATTAGCAAAGAATTCTGACCTCCACACCACTCCCCCCAAATCTGCTCCACCTGCAGTATTAATGGCAACTCCATCCTTCTGGGGGGTCGAGTCAGAAGCTCAGGAGTCTTCTTCCTCTAATCCATCAGCAAATTCTCTTGAGGCTTCCTTCAAAATAGCTTCAGAAGGCATCCACGTCTTCCCACACCCCTGCTCCTTGGTCTGAGTCACCATCGTTCTTCTCTGGGTTATTGTGATCAGCTCCAGACTAGCCTTTCCTGAACATGCATCCGATCATGTCATCTGCCCTGCTTGAAATCCCCCACGGTCTCTCATCTCATTTAAAGTAAAGAGTTCTTCGGCCATGTGTGACCTGACCCCACTTCTCCTTCTCCCTCCTACTGCCTTGACTTCTCCTACCGCTCCTCCTTCAACCCCTCAGTTCCAGCCATGATGAGCTTGCTGTTTCTCATCCAGGAATATCCTTTGTTTCCTGTCTCTAGAATGTTCCTTCCTCCAGATATTCATGCTGCTTGTTCCTTCATTTCCTTCAGGACTTTGCCCTGATATTTTCTTCTCCATGAGGATTTCTTGGGCACTTTATGTAAAATGTCAGCCCCACCCTTGCTTCATATTCCCCTTGTTTGTTTGCCTTAGCACTTACTACTTTCTAATAGATGCTGTGTTTTATTTACTTAATTTGTTTATTGTCTGTCATCCTATTCACTAGAATGAAAGTTCCATGCAGCTAGAGACTTTTCCCTATTTGCTCAGTGGGCTACATATAGGACCCAGAATGATGTCTGGCACATAGTTGCAACTCGGTAGATACAGAAAAGATGAATCGTCATCATCATCATCATCATCAACAGTGAATCAACAAGAACCATAACCTGCATGCTGTCAGGCTTTGGCTGTATTAGCTCAGAGAAGTACTGGAATAACACTGCCTCACGGAGTTTCTTGAATAAGTCATGTTCCCTCCCACCTCAGGACCTTTGCACATGTTCTCCCTTCTGCCTGGAACTCTCTTCTACTCATCTCTGACCAAGTTTACTGTACTCATCCATTGAAGCTTGGCTAATACATTGCTCCCTCACTGAGGACCTCTAGACCCCCAGATTGGTACAGCCTCCTCCTATTGTAAGCCCTCATTATAATTACAATGACACTTCTTACAATTATAATTAAATAATTAACTGGCTGCTAATTCCTTGTTTAAAGTCTGTTTTCCTTGCTGAAATGTAAGCTTGTCTTCTTCATTGCTTTATCCTTGGCATCTAGTTCAGAGTCTCACACACGTAGCTGCTCAGCAAATTAATAACGAATTGAAATAATGAAATGAAGGAAATGGCAAGTGAATGAAATAATCATAAAGATTGTAAGCCTGTGAGTTAGCATAGAGGTAGGATAACATGGTGAACAGCATAAGCAGAGCATAAATGCTTATGAGTCATGACATCTGCGGTAAAATTTTCACCTACGTTGTTGGTTGTGTTGAACTGTATGATCTGGTTGGCCATGCTCCTAATGTGTGGGGTCGAAATGAGAGTGGCCACTTCAAGCTGCAAAAGAGAACAATAGAGACTTTTTGAGCAATGCATAGAGCCCTGATTTTGTAAAGTTCTCACTGGGAAAAAATAGCCTGGAAGTCTATGAAATAAATAATGGGAGCTTTGATGTCATGAGTTTTGTGGCTTTGAGGATTTCTCTGATAACAGGCTCACTATTCATTGCTAAGGGTATGCTCAGGGCTACAGATAAAGAACAATATCCACACATTTTCTAGCACTGTAATAATGGAATTTAAGAGGGGTCAGATATGTGTAGAGCAGGAAAGTGGGGCCAACCTGAGTAAATGGGACAATGTGGTATCTGACGAGTTCCAGAAGCTTCCGAGATCCCTGCAAAGGAATCAAAATACTTCTTTAGTCATTGCAGAAAACACAACTTTCCCCCTCTTGTGGGTACCTCCTCCAGTGACTCTGGACACATAAATAAAAAATAAGAAAAATAAATGACCCATTAACTCTTCACTGGGAAGTGGAAGGTGAGAAAAACCCCATCTGCAAATAGCTAACATTCACCAACTCCCTGCTTTGTGTCAGGGACTGTTCTGAAAACATTATGCACACATTTTATTTAATTTTCTTAAAAACCTATGGGGGAGGGACTGCTATTGAGTCATTTTATGCGTGATAACACCGAGTTTTATTTTTCAAAAAAAATTTTTTTTTCAACGTTTTTATTTATTTTTGGGACAGAGAGAGACAGAGCATGAACGGGGGAGGGGCAGAGAGAGAGAGGGAGACACAGAATCGGAAACAGGCTCCAGGCTCTGAGCCATCAGTCCAGAGCCCGACGCAGGGCTCGAACTCACGGACCGCGAGATCGTGACCTGGTTGAAGTCGGACGCTTAACCGACTGCGCCACCCAGGCGCCCCAACACCGAGTTTTAAAGACGCGACAGAGGTCACAAAGTTAACCTAGGGTATAAGACTAAGAAGTTCTCAGTCACTCTGCTCCATTATCTCTCTGAGTGTCTAAAGCTACATTCTGGATTTTCTAAGAGAGCCTCAGTTTAGGATTCTGTTTTCTTTCTCTATAAATAAACGCCTGCTTGTCAGACCACATACTGGTTATTTAGGAATATACAATCCTTAGGAATATGTGGTCAGGACATTTTCCCCTTCTGTGCTACCATGGTAGCACAAAGCCCTTTCCAAGATTTCTCATACTTCGGAAAAACTGTAGCAGCAGAGGGAAAAAGAGAGCCTTGGGACCATCAGCAGGTCCCCACAGGGGTGCCGTGGGGAGAGCGTACAGAGGTGAGGAGCATGGGGAACCATTCTCTCTGGGGACCAGTGGCCATGGCGGTCTGCTGCAGGACGTCTGCAATCTCCCAGTAGAGTCAGAGCTGAGAGTTAGAAGCTTCATAGCCCTTAAGTTCTGCTTCTTTATTTTTGAAAATGTTTATTTATTAGAGACAGAGACAGAGACAGAGACAGAGAATGCCAAGCAGGCTCCATCCCATCAGCTCAGAGCCCAACGTGGGACTCGCTCCCATGAACTGTGAGATCATGACCTGAGCTGAAGCCAAGAGTTGGATGTTGAACCAACTGAGCCACCCAGAGCCCGCCATCCTTGAGTTCTGCTTCTCACGTGGCACAGCCATGGTTACTCTGGCTTGGACAGGAGGAGGGTCACGAATCAAGATCATAGTAACCTTCCAGAGGCTGACCATTGTAGGGACACGTTACAATAGCGAAAAGTCCCAGGCCAAAAGAAATCCCTGCTGAATCTGAGTTCTGTTCTCTCAGACTCCCTTCTGCATTTGTTCTTGGTCCCTGTGCCGGGGGAGTTACCCACAGGCGGCATCCTGGCCTGTCTGGGGCGGCCCCGGTTCACACCTGTTATTTTGGCAGCCCCATTCGCTCTCAGGTGTCCCGGTGTGGATGATAGATTGCACGGCCACCACATCTATAAGCCAAAGGCAGTATGCGCAGAGCAGGGTTACCGTAAGAATGTTCAAGTTGAACACCAGGTAGCCAGCCCTGGAAGGGATGTTTTCTGGAGCCCTGGCTCTGTTCCTGCATGGCTTTGAGCAAGTCACTTTGACTCTGGGTCTTCACTTCCCCTTGCAGCTGCTTTATGGTACTCAGAAGTGAGGGCTTGGGGGGCAGACGTGATGCTATTACAAGTTTGGACGTTCAGTGGCAGAAAATGTGAGAAAAAGTGGGGACCGCTGGGGAACGTCAGCCCAAACTGGGCTGCGAACTCTTGCAAGGCAGGGACGGGGTCTGTCTGGCTTATAAATCAGCGTCGCCAGGTGGTACAGTGCAGGACCCACAGCGGACCCTGCGTAAACATCTGCGCCAATAAGTTAAATGGGGGAAGAGGTCCTGGGAAGAGCACTGAGCTGGACGTTGGCGTCTTGAGTTCTAATCCCGAGTCTGCTTCTGTGACCTTGAGCTAGCCACTTAGCTCCTCTAGTCTCGGTTTCACCTGCAAGAGAACGGGCCTGGTGTGGACCCCTTCCAACCCTCTGATTCTGTAGGAAAGCCTTTATCAGCTGGGTAATTCACTTCTAAAGCCCTACGAATTCATTGGTGTTGGATCCTTTTTACAAGAAAGAGGAGAATAAAAGGGACAAAGGGATGGATGAGCGTCATTCCTGCCATTGTGGAGAGCCCGTCTCCTGTGCCATGGCTGGGAGCCATGAAGGTCATCATTCAGTCCAGCGCGGCTCAAATTGACAGGATGTGTGTCCAGGTGCTGCTGGTGTTGGGGGGCCTGTCGGTGTAGTGCATCTTTTCCCTTATGAAGACATTCGCTTCCTCCCTGCTGTTTTAGGTAAAAATAACAAAAAACCAAGCCTTTTGATGCTAGGGCAGAAAGAGAGCGGGTTTTCTACCAAACTGTTAATGTGACCTTCAACTCTTTAATTTCACCTCCCTTTGTCCCACTTTACTTGCAGGGTATCTGTGAGCTGGCAAGGGCCAGTCTCTGGTATCCTCTGCTTTCATTTTGCCTAGTTCAGTGATGAAGTCATAAACTGGGGCTGGTAATCAGTAGCTGTGGTCTCTGTGGGGATAGGGTGGTTTCAGGACAGAAATTTTGCCTCAGGGAGAAGCAGAAAGATACACTGGAAAGGAAACACGGCATTCCAAAATCAGAATTAGAAACCATTCCTCTAATGAAATCAGTTTATTTTCCATTTCACTGGCTTAGCTGATGGGGGCTTTACTGTCTCCAGCTGAGGTTGTTCCCCGAAATAAAGCTAAAAGATGCTATTAAAATGCATGGAGAGAGAAGGACCTTCCTACAGGTTGAGAAGTTTTAACTAAACAGGTTCTGGACCTGAGAAAAGAGCAGAAATGATCATTTTATTCCTCACCTAGGAATTAAAGTAGAAGAACAGTTTGGGCTAAGAAAAAAAGAGATTTGAAATTTTTATATTCTTTGCAGGCAGAAAAGTACTGCCTTTGAGAACAAGGAGATTGAGAGCCAGAAGCAGTAGTGTCCTGGTAAATCAGTTCTACGGGGGAAAAAAGTAGCCCAGATTTATAGAGCTGGCCAATTTCTGTCATGGTCATATTCTTACCATAGGTGAGAATTTCAAGCTACAAGGTTATCTCACTGAACTAAGCTGGGAAGAGGCTCACAATCTACTCTCCAGAGCCTGAGCAAGCCAGCTCCAGCCACAGCTGGAAGGAGTTCTGAGGAGGGAGGAAGATAAGAGGTTTCTGAGCAAAATTGCTTGACAGAAAAGCAGGGAGGTTGATTTTCTTCAATTCTAGTTAAAACGTGTTGTTTTAATTTTAAGTGTAGCTGGTTAGGTGTCTGAGAACTCCTTTAATATTATTATTTTTTTAATGGTATCATATAAGAAGCCATGTACTCAGCGCGGCCATATAATCTCAAGATTTTAATAATTTCCTAGGGGAGCCACATTAACTTTTTAGCTTTAAAAGTAAGTATGAGTGTGAGCTCCAAAGAGAGCTATAACCATCTTTCTGCAATAGCTACATTTCGGAAAACTTGCATGTGAATAGTATTTTTAAAATAGCATCCTATCTTGAAGACACTGGGAAATCTGACATTTTAAGTGGAAACCTGTAGCAATGTTTTAATATGTTGAACATCTATTTGCAGTGTAAGAGATTACCTTCTGATTTATCTCCTCAATCCACATATTTTTAATCCAAAGTTTTCTGAAAGCAAAATATCCTTGTAGATACCTGAAAGTATTCTAGAAAGGTATGTATCCATGTACATCTCTAAACTATACATGCAATGAGTTTGAGGTTTCAAAAAACAGTGTAGCCCAGGTCACCTGGGTTAGAAAGTTGGTTCTTCCCCAGATGTCTATTTTTAGGTCTCATACAGGTGTCATTAAATCAAAATTCTTGGGGTATGGTTTGTGAAACTTTCTACTTTAACAAGCCCCATGGGTGATTCCTAAGTCTACTGAAGTTTGGGAATCACTACTCTAAAAGATCCAGACCCCCCATTCTGTATAATGAACTGATCTACGTGAGGTCATGGATAGTCTGGCCCCATTTCCAAGATGGTGGCATAATTTCAGGGCACTGGAGGAAAGCTTGTGGCCCTTCCTATAATTCCATCATTTGACATTCTAATGAACAAAATTCCATAATTTGTTACCCCTCTGTTCAGTTTAAGGCTGTTATTTCTGGGAGAGGAAACACCTGAAATGGTTTTAGTCATTTACATTCTTGTGTGAAGGAGTAAAAAAAAAAAAAAAAAATCTCCTTTCTGGAGGAAAATGTGAAAGAGTTGAAGGATTATGGTATATAAGGAGAGGGTTATTGTGAAGAGAGATGGAAGCAATGGAAGGGAATGAATGGAGCATCTAAAAATAACATTTATTCCTTTCAAATTTAGCCTACACCTGGTCCAGAATGGCCTGGTTTAGAATTCATTTTCTAGGTGGTTTTAGAGTTGGAGGGAACTTAAAATCTTGATTTTGCTAGTGAGAAATATTTGAAGACCCAGGAAAAATCAAAGCAATCATTTAGATCTGGGGTTGCAGATAGATTTTATTTCCTGTGCTCAGTCTAACTGACTGGTAATAGCTACTTGGAACTCTGACCAGGAGATTGGAGCCACAACCATAGTTCCAGAGAACTGTGATTGATTAATGATTTCTGCCTTGGTTGAGGGAGGATAGGTGGTGATACATATGTTATTTATTGGACATCCCTAGTTTAGGAAAAAATCTGTATGGGTGCAGACTGAGGCAGTAATGCTGACATGATGCCGTCAGAGTAAGTAGGATACCATACCTCTGGAGAAAGGAGGTAATCAAGAGTGCCATCCTTCATATTAACTAATGCTTCATTACTTGGAACAAAAATGGTGTATGGTCCACCAGCCCCGTCTTCATCTAAAGCATGTCCCACATTGGTTTCCTGCATTTGAAAAATGAAATTTTATATCTACAACCTATCTCTGACAAATACTTGAAGTAATTCCTCAGCACATATTTATAATTGACACCCTTGCTCATTATACAAAAGACAAGACATAAAACCATTTTCCAGAAATTCATGAAAAGTACATACCTCTAGCAAAGATCTGAACTTGCTGTATCTTGGTTGTAACATTGTCATTATGGTTTTCTAAAAATCACGAGAAGAAATAAGGTGGTTTAAGAAATAGATGTCCCAACATTAAAAGGTTCATGACAGAATTTATGTGTGAATGTGGATGGAAAAGAACCTGGTCAACTGCAACACATATAGAATATTTCCTGTTGTTATTGAATTAGTGGTTCAGATGTGCATGTTCAGAAATAGACTTTGGCCATCATCAAATGAGTCAAAAGGAATAAATTTTTATTGCGGTGAGGACTCCACAAAGCACGAGGGATAACTTTTCATGACAGCTGGTCACTGGACAGAATCATCATATGTGGCCATAAAAGAGGTCACAAAATTGAGATCTTGCCTGTCTTTATTGTAGGCTTTTCTTTCTGTTGGCAGAGGTACCCAGAATTCTACTGAAAACAGAAATGATCCCATTTTCCCCATGGCTGGGGTCTTAGCACACACAAAGGACAAGCACATAGTGTGCATTTTCTTCTTCAGTATGACTCTCCAGGGAACAAAGAAAGATGGCTTTGGACTGACCTAACTTTTACCTGAAATGCCTCACCTCAGTGTTGCTCTCAAATGTGGGTGCCATCTTGTCCATGGCTCTGTCGAGGATGTGCAGGAGCCCATTGGAAGCAACTATGTTCCCTTGTATAATTTTTGCCTTCTTTTTGCCTCCATAGAGTTTAAGCTTTATTTGATTGTCCTAAAACACAAAGAAAAATAAAATTAAGCTGGTATCCTTGAAGGAGTACTGGATTAGAAGTCTTAAGTCCTTGGGTCTGGCCATTTGTGGGTTATATGAGCGTGGGTAAGTCACTTAACCCAAAATGGGAAAGATGGCATTTGCTTGCTTGATTTGACTAGTCTTTTGTTAAGATCAGATGAGATAATGTGTGAAATTACTGATGACTACCAGTGATTTCTAAATGTGAAGAAGCAATCATAAGTCTCCCCCAATAGACCACAAGGCCAAAAAGGGCAAAACAATTCAATTTATTGTAAATTTATCACCTACTTAAGAGCGTTGTACACACAAGGCACACAATAAAATTTTTTTTGCTGCATAAATGACTAAAGCTAATTCCTTCTTCCTTTATGTGGCTCTTACAAGCTATAGGAAAGAAATATGAGTGAATAAATGAAGGAATGAGTGAGTGAATGAATGAATGAATGAATGAGTGAAAGAATGTCCTTGTGAGAAAAGAAGTAAAATTTTCATCCATCTATTTAGGTTTCTATCCATCCATCCAGCCATCCATCCATCCATCTATCCTCACACACACAGTACAACACACTGCTTAATGATTTAGGTCATGGAGTCAAGGAGACCTGCATTTGAATCCTGGCTCTGGCCCTTACTTGCGACCTCTCAGTTTTCCCACTTGAAAAATCTCCTTTACGGGGTTGTTGCAAGTCTTATAGAAAACAAATAAAGGTTCACCTCAGTACTTTGTATAGAGTAAGTGCTCAATAATCTATCAGCTATTGGTAGTTGGTGAAATGCAACGATATAGGCCATAACCCACACACGTACATTCTAGTAATCAAGTGCCTTCCTGCTCAGTAAAGTCACAGAAAGAGTTATTTGTGAGGGGGGGAAGGGTAGTTTTACTCAAACAATGGAACAGACCTAACGGCCTTAGGAGAGAGCAATGTTAGGTTTGCAGAGGAAAGATAAACTCCAGCAACCTAAAGCAAATATAGTCTATTTCCTTCTGTAAGAGGGAAGTTGATCTGGCTTTGGGCCGGTGCTTCCAGGAAACAGGTTTACTATAAAGCTTCTCCTTCCCCCTGACACCTGAATGATGTTCTCTTGACAATGAATTCAGACCAGAGCAAAATCCCACACTTTATAACCCTCTTTTCACAACAGTCCCCTCCTGCCTGGTCCTTCCTGGGGTTGTTCTTCGCTTCTTTCCTCATAGGGAAGTGCTTTGACAAACAAGGGAGAAGGAAAGAAGTTCTTCATAAACTTTGCAAGCCCAACCACAGACAGAGATGGCTGTGGGCACTGGTTCAGCAGACACTTTTGTTCTGGAGTGAAAATCAGAGAGCCCCTTACCTTATCGTCATTGAAGATTTCTCCCGACTTTCCAGTCAAGGTATAGAAGGTGTCTGTGTTATTCATACTCTCAATGTTCATCT
Source organism: Herpailurus yagouaroundi (assembly GCF_014898765.1). Taxonomy (NCBI): domain Eukaryota; kingdom Metazoa; phylum Chordata; class Mammalia; order Carnivora; family Felidae; genus Herpailurus; species Herpailurus yagouaroundi. The sequence goes on from NW_024412413.1 coordinate 18,295,498, forward strand.
GCCCAGCAATTACATGGAGTTTCACAAAGTACTGAGCAGACTCTTTATCCATCAAGAGCTCTTTTACCTGAGGAGAGAGAGCCACTTCTTTCAGTCTCCACTGTTGTTTGGAGGAGAAAATGAGGTTGTGAGGCAGGCATTGGCCAATCAAAGACATCAATGCCAGGGCTCCCTAACTTGGGCTTGGGCTCTTTCAGATACAGGTGACTTTGGGGGGAGCACAATCTGGAGAGTGGGAGGCGATGCTCAATGTCCTCTCAAACCACCAGGAACAAGGAAGGTGCAGGCACCCAGGGAATCATCTTGAGCCCGGGGAGCATATGGAAATGAAACAAGAAATCGCATGAAAAGAAAGTGCAGACTAGACCCATGGAGTTTTTGAACAGTAAGTTTAGGGTTTTTGCAATCCACCGGACCGAGTCGACATTTTGTCAATACTATATATCATCAGCAATCAATCAACAGATGCTTTTTATTAACTGTGTAAATAAAACCTATATGTTAAACAAGAGACCACATGCAAAGTGCATAGTGCAGAGACATTCAATATTTGTGAGTTCTCCTCCCCAGTAGGAGGGATGTGAGGGTACTTCTGAAGTTAAATTGTTGATTCATCTCAGATTGTCCAACGGTGGTGACAGATTAGGGTGAGACGTTCTGGAACTTCCTGTGTTTTTATTCCATGCAGCAACAATTATTGTGACAAAATATCGTGGATGAAGATAAACCACTTGTATGCAAATCAATATGTCCATTATCTCCATCAATCTGAATGTAACAATTTCATTGACACCCTCATGATAGGACACCTCCACCAGGCACTATGAGCTTCATTCCCACTGCATGACATCACCTCAAACAACAGCTGTTCACATGGAAGACCACAGTTTTCTCTTAGTTTCCTCTACCACTGTTATCATTTATGATGATTATAAGAAACAAATATGTAGCTAATATATTAGGTTAATTCTTGCAGGAAGTAAGCAGTTTTGCATTATGTAAATCCTATTTTTCACATGACTATAGTTAAGATCCCTCAGTCATTAATTACCCTTGAAGGGGTCATGTTTGGAAGGGGGCATCCTTGGGTCCTCTAGGGAGCCAGTAATGGTCTCGCTGGATATACAAGTACATTCACTTTGTGACAACTCAATGAGCTGTGTGTTTACAATCTGTATACTTTCTGTAAATAGTTCCCCATTTTAGTCTCTCAAAATCATCATCTTTATCATCAGTAGGTTTCATTTAATAGAGGTTTCCCACTTTATTGTAAATACTTACACTGAATCCTCTTAGTCCCTTGTCTGTGGGCAACAGCACAGTGAATGGTCCCAGGTTACTTAGTGGCCAGGCATAGGCTTTGTCTTAGGAATAGAAATTCATAAAGAAAGAAAACACCAAATGAATCAGTGTCACATGAAGAGTAAAATCAAGCAATGGCCCTTGGGATCCATTTAGGCCCTTTGAATCAAGATCTTCTCTATTCTCATTGGCGTGAGTAGGCCTTGGTAAACTAGGAAGCTCTCTAAGAAAGAATGGCTTCATAATGCCATGGCTCCCAAAGCTTCTGCATAATTGTGTGGCATGTCCTGCAGCCATAGCCTTGGCTTCAAGGAGACCCTGGAATGAGACCTTCTACGAGGGTCATGTGACAAAATCCTCAGCCAATCCCAGCAGGTCACCGTCCCTGCCCCAGACTCTCTGAGCAGTTGTCATCCCAGTGAGCAAAGACACAGCCCTGTTCCATCCAAGGCCAGCTCAGAAGAGCCTCATGCTTGGCTTAATATTCTACTGTTACCATCTTGAAATGTTTAATAATTTTTAAATTTTTTTTTTCAACGTTTATTTATTTTTGGGACAGAGAGAGACAGAGCATGAACGGGGGAGGAGCAGAGAGAGAGGGAGACACAGAATCCGAAGCAGGCTCCAGGCTCCGAGCTGTTAACACAGAGCCTGATGCGGGGCTCGAACTCACGGACCGCGAGATCGTTGACCTGGCTGAAGTCGGACACTTAACCGACTGCGCCACCCAGGCGCCCCTGTTTAATAATTTTTGAACAAGGAGTTCTTGTCATTACGCACGGTGTCCTACAAGTTATGTAGCTGGTCCTGTTTCTATCCCCCTGGAGAAGCTGGGACGTCAGGGTGGGCTCCGGGCTTTCATACAGCAGGCAAGGTTGACCAGCGCTACATAAATGGGTAGAAGGTCAACAGGACTTTGTCCAGGGAAATGTTCGAGAGCACAACCTGCAGAGAACACTCTGTCACCCTGTCTGCTGTCACTGGATAGTCTGAGTTCTTAGAGGAAGGCTGTAAGAAGCCTGAGGCATGCCACAAATGCTTGTCCCCTGTAGGATGCCCTGGAAAGAGAAGGGCATTTGTGCAGGATATATGTTAAGATTTATGCAGACAACGTGGCCTTGACCCATTCTCCGTTTGTGCTCTTTCCGGGAAATCATTTTTTGGTGACTGGTAAATTTTAGATTTTGCTATTTTGGAACTTCTGTCGATTGGTCAAGTCTGTGTTTTATTTTCTGTTGATTGGCCAAACTTGTGTTTTATTGAAAGACTTGTCCAAGGCTGCAATCAGCTGTATTATTTCATTCTCAAGGGGGTGTGGGGTAATGACCCCCTGAAGTGCATTTGGAAATGATGAGGGCGTTTTAGATTGTCACCCTGCCTGGGGGACTGGGAAAGGACATGTCACTACAGACAACTAGTCCTTGGGGGAGGGGGGAGGGCAAAAATCCTAAACATCCAGCCAGGTGTGAGATGATCACACCAACCAAAACCATTCTCAAAAGTCAAATGGCACCCATTGCCGAACATGGATACAGCCTCAGGTTTTAGTCACTCTCTTTTCCCAGTATTACCTGTCAACCTTGCTTCACACCTGGAGGACCCATAAGGTCAAGGGAAAGAGGACAGTCTCCATCCTCACATCAGTAGCTGCCCCGTCTCATTGTTGTTGCAGATCAGTTAATCTGTGGTGACTCCAGGACCCTGTCCTCAGGACTCTGCCTACGAACTGCTGCTTGACAGGACCTCTTGGCACTAACTCCTTGTCTCCTGGAAAAGGCTGCCTGCCCTTTCCCTTTCCCCTGCAAGATGCCTCCCTAGGAGGGCCAATTCCAATAGATAAACCTTGCCTCTCCTGCTCACCCCTTCCTGAATGATTGTGTCTTGGAGGTGTCTTGCCTGAAAGAAGGTTGCCCTTTACGTGGAAACCTGTACCCGTAGCTGCATACCCAGGAGCGAGATGAAAGAGGTCAGCCTTCCTTGCCATTTTCCTCTGGGTTCAGTGTTTAATTCTCTGAGTCGCTCCATGATGTTTCCATAACACGTCGAGCCGTCACCCACGTAACCTTTCCGGCAAGTGCATCTACAGGGAGGGTGAAAACACATTCTCAGGGTCTTAGCGTGTTGAGATCCTACAGTCCAACTCCCTCATTTTGCAGATGGGGAAAACGGTGCCCAGAAGAAGAGGGTCAAGACCAGGAGAGGAGAGGCACAAATAGAGGTGAGCATTCCTGTGGCAATACCTGACATATAGTAGGTCCAGGAGAAATGGATATTTAATAAATTTTGCATACCTATAAACACTGGATATCTTTGTACGCTCTTCGTCTCAGTATTTTTCAAAGTGTGGTCAAGAGACCATGTACATCAGCGTCACCTGGAGTGCTTATTATAAATGCAGATTCTAGATTCTACAGAACAACTGAGGCAGCATAGACTACTGAAGTCAGCCCCAAGTCAAGATGTAGAGCTACTGATCTGCTTAGTAGATCTTCCCCTTACCCTGTCTTCCTAGTTGAGATGTCTGCTCAAATGACCCTTCCTCATAGGAAACTTCTGCTATCGGCCACCTCTCCCCACACCCTCAACAGTAGATCAGGACCCTACCTGCCTTAGTGTGTGCTCTCATGGGACCATGTAGCCCTTCTCTGTAGCAGCGATCCCAGCTGTAATTTCATCGTAACCTGTGCAGTTATTTGATTTGTATCTGCTTTTGCATCTACACTGAGAACAGGGAAAAGGCAAGGGTCGTGTGCATATTTATGCCCTATTTTAACGTCAGGATCTAGGGCAGGGTTTGGTTCAGAACAGGTACATAATTAACAGCTGAACGATAAGTAGCAATTGAATTGCAATGAATATGTAAATAATGAAGTTTGCAGAAATTTTATACAATAGTTTCATAAAAGGTGAATACAGTTAAGGATGAAGTTTAAAGGCGCACTGGCAGTATCGTGCTGGTAAGTGTTTAATAGCCAGCTCTCAGCGGGAGCTGGGGCAGGGCCCCTGCTTTTCAGGATTTGCCAATTTCGACAGGTCCTACTCCCACCGTGGCCAATCTCAAACTGCCAGCGTGAGGAAAACCAGCTTGCAAAATCCTGAAGCTTCAACCATCAGCTTTCATGCCTCAGTAAACCCTGGCTCTGGCACACCACTGCTACCTAGCAAAGATTAGTTGACAGCTGGCTAAATCTGGCAAGGTGCTTAGGAAGGCAACATTCAACAGGATCTTGGGATAGGTGAAGAACCAAACACGAGGTCAGGGAGCGGCCCTGCAGAGACGAGAGCTGCAGGGAGGCTGCGGTCATCCATACCGCAGACATGACTCATAAAGAGGAGAGGCTTCCAAAGGACAGTTATACACTCGAGTTCAGTTGTGTTTCCAAATATGGTCCCATGGCAAATAGGCATATTTTCAACAGGTTGGCTGAACTAACATTTCAGAGTTTTATGTTCCCTGCTTGGATTGCTGCGGTGACTTCCTAACTGGTCTTCCGGCTCTTAATTTCCCTCCCCTCAAATCTACCCTCTGACTGGTCTCTCCGAAAGGGAAATCTGGAAAACCTTCATTCTTAAAACTCTCATGGACTCCATCTATCTACAGAAGAAGGTCTAAGTACTTAGCATGGCATGCAAAGTCCCCCAAAGGGGGATCTTGCTTATGTCTCCTTCTTGCTGCGCATTGCAAATTCTGGCAATACTCAATTGCTTTCTTTTTTAATGCTCTCCTCATGGCGCAGGTGTGACCTGCTCTAAGGGGTCTTACCTGGCCTCCAGACTCTCCCCGACAGGAGCAGTCTGTTGGTCCCTCCTCTAGCACAACCCTCCCCACCAAAATGAGCTCCTGAGATATTGTCTCCTCTGCTGGATGAGAAGCTCTCCTAGAATCTGCATCCCACTCATGCCTCATTATATTCCAGCACTTGGGACAATGCCTAATTGTTGAACTGATTATTTACCAAGTACCTACTTAACTTAAGGAACCTACTTAAGCTGGGGAGGAGGGCTACAAAGATGATGATAACAGATATCTTGTCCTTTTAGTGTCTCATTGCTGAAGATGGGCCTGGAAACAATTTTTAGCAACATGATAAAGCCACTTAGCCACCTACAGTGTCAGCTTCCTCCTCCATGAGATGAGTTTACTAATACCTTTAGGATTGTTGATGGAAGAGATAATGCATGGAGAGTAGCTAGCACAGTGACAGACACACAGGAAAAGCTCAGTACTTGATAGATGATGATCGATGATGATGATGATGATGATGATGATGATAGTGATGATGATGGCGACAGAGACGGTGTCAATAACACCACCAGTCCTGTCGGGGAGCCGGGATATAGCAGGACAAATCCACAAACACACAGCTGACGTTCCGGAGAAATGCCACAATGGAAGATTGAATAGGATGCTATGGGACACGGAGGAGGAAGTGACTAATTGTGCCTGGAGAAATATGGGACAAGTTCTAGGAGAAAGTACCATTGAAGATATTTCTAGAATACATCTGAGTTTCCCGGCTGCATGGAAGATTGGCAGATATTTACTGACTGAGCCTTTGGGATTTTTACAGACCAGTATTTTCCCGCTTCCCCTACTCCTTGCCCCAGCCCTGGGGACATTTGGGAATGTCTGGGGATACATTCACAACTAGGTGAAGGTGTTGCTGGCATCTAGTGGGTAGAGGCCAGGGGTGCCACTAAACACCTTACAACACACAGGACAGCCCCCACAACAAAGTGTTCTCCAGCCCCCAAATATCAAGTGCTGAGCCTGAGAAACCTTGTTATAAGGAGTCACTAAGATAGATCTAACCATGAAACAATAGTCTACTAAGAGTTTCCTGCTCAAGCATCCACTTCCTCTTAAGCACTGTGCAACAAGACAGTGAATTTGAGAAGCACACGGGGAGATTGGTAATTCTTAGGAGTGATACAATAGTCCTTGTTCGAAATCACATAAATTTCATTTGAAGGCAGCCGATAATAGCAAGACAATGAACTTTTACAAACTGCTAAGTATGTTTCTCTCTGAAAGTTCTCTAAGTTGTTTATGAGGCCAATGGTCTGTTTTGTGTAAAGTGACTTGACTTGTCTTGCCTAAGGATGGCAGGAGAATCGTAATTTAATGGTCACAGTGCTGAACGGAATGCATGAGATATAAATACTTTTTATTGTTGTTTAAAATCTTGGTCCAGAGTCTGAGATTTTAGGAGACAGTTTTCTGACTTAGATGTTCTCAGTTGGCCGTGGCACATTCACATCAGGGGCCTCTTTTGTAAATTGCTTCTTTGTTAGGAGTAACGGTCTCTTGCTGTCTTATGGCTCTAAAAACACCCAGAAGAGAGGCGCCTGGGTGACTCAGTCGGTTGAGTGTCTGACTTCGGCTCATGTCACGATCTCACGGTTCGTGAGTTCGAGCCTCGCGTATGGCTCTTTGCTGACAGCTCAGAGCCTAGAGCCTGCTTCTGATTCTGTCTCCATCTCTCTGTCCCATCCCTGTTCATGCTCTGTCTCTCTGAGTATAAATAAACATTAAAAAAAGTTAAAAAAAAAATAAAAACACCCATAAGATATTGGCATTTTATATGTTACGGGATGGAATTAATTGCATAGAGTGCCGGATGAGACTTAGTGAAATTATAGGGTGTCCCAAAAGGCTTCCTTCCTTCCTTCACTTCTTCACTTCATTCCTTCATTTATTCCTCCAAACTGTCCCTCATGTCATTGTTTTAATCGGTGACCGAAGTTGTTGCAATAAAGATGAGTAAGACATGGATTCCCAGGGACTTACATTCTAATTGGAATAGAGATCAGTGATCCTAACAGCTAACCTCTATTGATAGCTGCTTTCCCAGTTACATTTGTAGGGGCTTTACTATGGTGTCTTATTTAATACAACCATCCTACGAGGTGGGTTCTGTTACTAGCCCCGTTACAGATGGATGAGGGAGCATAGGGACAGAGGTTAAGAATCTCACTCAAGATCACACAGCCTGTAGGTGGCAGTATTTGTGCACATCACTTCTGTGCTATGTACTCCTCACAGTTCAGGGTGATCAGTGTTATAACAGAAGTATTCCGGGCCGCTCTGGGAGCCCGGGGTGAGCTGAATGGACTGGGAGTCCAGGAGAGACATCCTAGAGGTGAAGACACTTGAGCTGAACAGTGAAGGATCAGTGCATTAGCCTGACTCAGAGGAGGCGCAGAGGGAACTATGTCTAAGCAGGGGGAAAAGCATCTGCAAGTGTGTGGAGCTGGGAATATCTTGGCTTGTTTAAAGAACAGTAGTTGGGGGGGCCCCCCGGGTGGTTCAGTCGATTAAGTGTCTGACTTCGGCTCAGGTCATGATCTCATGTTTCTTGAGTTGGAGCCCTACATTGGGCTCCCTGCTGCCAGCACAGAGCCTGCTTTGGATCCTCTGCCCCCCCCCCACCCCTCTCCCACTTGCACTCTCTCTCTCAAAAATAAACAAACTTTAGAAGAAAAGAACAGTAGTTGGGTGGGACGGAGCCAAGGGGGTGTTCATGAGAGCTGTGGAAACAAAGTTGCTCATCCACACCTTCCATAAACAATCAGCCTCTGCCATACCCAGGGGAGAAGGATACCCGGAAGAGCTTGTGCAGGTCCTGGAGGCTGGTTTGGAGACATTTAGGCAGAGAATTATGGGGTTCTGGATATCTGAGCATGGTCTATAAGGGGGGCTCAGGCTCTGGGGGAGCAGGTCCCCTTAGTCCTTTAGTCCCTTGCCCTGGTGTAGCTAGTGGAGGACCTGAATGGAGCCCTCTAAAATGTAGTGCCCAGGGCAGGGCAGGAAGATACTTGTTCTTAGTAATAATCCACATGGAGCTTCAACTTTAAAAGGATGCTTATATGCATCAACTCCACTCTTTCCAGGGAGATATTCTTGTTCTTTAGCGGACCTGTCAGGGGAAAAAACTGCAGTTCAGAAAAGTTACGTGACCTGTCCAAGGTCACTCCAGTGGTGAGTGGGACAGCCCACGTTTGAGCCCATTTTTCTTTACTGGGTGGACTTCTGTGACTAACACAGTGTGATTTTGAATATTCTGCATAAACTCCTTGCCATGTTGGGGAGGCAAAAACAAACAAATCTTTGTCCATGGTAAACTAAATTGCCTGAACTAAATGAGTGATGGCCCCTTATTTTATCAATGTAACATCTCCAGTCTTTAACTTAGTCCTCTTTCCAGCCTTTCCAGACAGTCCGTTTTCTGGTCGGGGCGATGATCAATGAGGTTTGTGAGGGACACACTTGTCTTAAAATCCACTGACAGCCCCAACTGACATTCTAAACACAAGCTTTAATGCCACTTATAAAGGAGAGAAAGCATTTAAAGTATTCTTCTCAGACTTTCTGAGAGGATGGTAAGAGGTACGTAAGTGATACATACACGAATGTTGGGTGCACACGTGTCTACACGCATGACGGTGGCATGTTGGTGTTGCACTCACATGTGTGATTTCTACATGCCATGTTCTGCTCAGAGATTGATCAATGTATTCTCATTTAATCCTGCTCACAGGCCTGGTAGGAGGTACAATTCTCCTCCTTTTATGACAGAGGAAACATCATTCAGAGAGGGTAAGGCAAATGGCAGAGCTGGGACTTGAACCCAGGTGTTCTTGACTTTACCCATAGTGATTACAGACTTACTTATCTGCCCAGATAAAACACGAAAATCATAAAACCTATCTGGGAAGATCCACACATTTGAGACCCAACTATAAAAAGAATAAGCTTCAAAGAAGACAGAAAGGGGCTCTAGGAGCACAGAAACTGCTTAATAATTTTATGGTTCAGTGTCGACTATGGTTTTTTTTTAAACTTTTTTTTCAGTGTTTATTTTTGAAAGACAGAGAGAGACACAGAGTGTGAGCGGGGGAAGGGCAGAGAAAGAGGGAGACACAGAATCCGAAGCAGGCTCCAGGCTCTGAGCTGTCAGCACAGAGCCCGACATGAGGCTCGAACTCACAAACCATGAGATCATGACCTGAGCTGAAGTCAGATGCTTAACCGACTGGGCCACCCAGGTGCTCCAAGGTTTTGAGCTTACAGTGACAGTGAGTCCTGCTCCAACGCTGATGACAGTGAGAACAGAAGGTAGAAGCCTCAGTCTGGGAGCAAAACACTGGGATTCTAGCCTCAGTTCACCTACTCATAAAAACATAATAGCTCTATGGTAATTTCTAGAACATTCTGTTATGTAATGTTCGCAACACTGTGAAGTAGACATCACTGTGCTCATTTTGTACGTGGAGAAACAAAGACCAGAGAGATGATGCCACTTTCCCAAGGTCATTCACCTGGCGGATACCAGATCCGAGACTCAAACCCAGCTCCTTCCCTTCCGAATACCATCTTCTTAACACCATGCAGAGCACCTTTGCCTCAGGAATTTTCACACAAATATTTTTACTCTCGGTAAGTCCCTTCTTGTAAAACCTGGAGTCCAGGAAGCACCACTCATGTTATTCACCTTCCCCTGTCTTGTTAGGTACTACCAGCAAGCAATATTTCACGACTGAGGAAACAGGTATATACATTAGAGGTCAAATGCCTGTCATCACAGCAGATGTTTGTTTTCCTAGCGACGGTGGTTTCCTTCTCCCATGCTCTGACCACTTACTACCGAGCTGCCGGGCCAGGTCAGTATTTCAGCATGTTCTGATGGTCATTATAAAGGAAACGACTGTTGAATGATTCAGTGATTAAAGAAAGATTTATTGAGCCCCTACTACGCTTCTTGCATCGTGCTCTGTGGGGGTGAGGGTGAATACGAGACTAAGACACATTTCCTGCCCTTCAAGGAAGGCACAGCACTGACTGACCAGCACTTGGAATGATGGTGATGGAACTGAACAGACTTACTTGGTTTGGCCTGGTGCGATGGTAGTGCAGTTAGCATTCCTGTGACAGGGGTTATTGAGTTTACAGACATCGATCACACTGCACCCCACTCCGGGCACATAATCGCGGTAATGTTTCTTACACTCACAGTGAGACTTCAGAAGACACGGAGAGAAAAACAAAAGGTTCTCGTTAGCCATGGAAGCTGACATCCTTCTTCAATCCATCTGTGTTCTGCCATAAAAGCTAACCTGGGGCAGGTCCAAAGCGCGGGCTTAAAAATGTGTCAAGGTATCCAGAATTGGGGATCTGGTTTATGTACCTCACCGGTTGCGAAACGTGTAATTACACCTTGTTTGTAAAGTTTACCTTTTTGGTTTTCTTGTTTCCTAACCCTGGGCCTTTCTGGCTCCATAATTCCCGGTTTTAGATTGTCTACAGGTGAGTAGAGACTGAAGTTCAGATGGGAGATATCATTGCTTCAGAAGAGTGACTTTCAGCCGGGAGTCTCAACCTAAGATACATTGGGCAGCGTCTAGAGATATTTTGATTGTCACAAGAGGAGAGGGGGGCAGTGTCACCAGAGGCCAGGGATGCTGCTAAACATCTTACTATGTACAGGACAGCCCCACAACAAAGAATCCAAAGTGCTAATAATGCCAAAATTGAGGAAACCTTCTCTGGGATAATGGAAATAATGAACGCCCTGTTTCTGTGTGAACACGGGGGCTTTCTAAGACCTGAAAATCTGCCTTGGGGTCCAGTTTTTGGAGACAAAGTTTATTTTTAATCTCACTCCCAAGGTCCTGGGACTTTGGCTCAGAGTGTAATGTGACTTTTCCCATAAGGGACTGCACTGTGAGGATGGAGGCCCAGCTCCTTGAATTTCTTTCCAAATCCGTCTCAGGCATTGACAGCAGAAATGGCATGTGATGTGCATTTTCCCTGGAAGATGAGATTGGGTGGCTACTCTGCAGGAGACTCCAGGAACCATGGGGTGACTGGATTGCTAGGGACACATGACTCTCTTTGGGTCAGACACTGAAGTCTTTCCTCCTACCAGGGCAGCAATATCCTTTTGTGTGGATAGATTTTCTCCCCTGAACTTGATGTGCAGTTATGGATTCAGAGGACACCCACTAAATAGTTGATAGATGGATGAGGTATTAGTGAAAGGGATCTTTCAGTCGAACTCCTCAGCAAAGGTCTCTGGACCTGGCTGGTTTTTAGCGGTCAAGATCATGATGTGAGTTAGAGGGGCAGGGTCTCCCCCCAGAACATCCTCAGTGCTGCCTACTGTCTTTCAGTGCTGCCTGACATTTTGTCAGTGCTCATCTCTTTGGGGCACAGTCTTTTGGTTCTTAGAGTCCTCTCTTGCCTTGAAAAGATATGAGAGAGAAACGGAGGATTGTAGGTGAAAGTCAATGACATATTCACTCAAGACTTGGTTAACAGTTAATTTGTTAATCGCCTTTGAGTCGTGTATATATTTTGTCTGTCACCGTCTACGACCAGGACACAAGAGAGTGCAGGGCAGGTAAATTCTCCCTGGGGAGCTGGGAAAGTGTGAGTTCAGAAGACAGACCGGAGAAGGGACACACGGAAGTTCGTCCTGAGCACATGGAGGTGTGCCTGGAGAGGAGGCCCAAACTGAGCATCAAAATGGCAAACTGGGTCAACCTAGCAGACAAATGACACCTACGGCACGGTTTTACCTTTGGTGGCTGTCCTATTGCGAGACACCCCAGTTCCAAGCATCATGTGCTCACCTGTCCAGGACCGTCATATATGCACACTGTAGACTTTGCAGAGCAGTTTCCATAGTTCGTCTGGCAAGGGTCTACTGGTAAGCACACTCGGCCATCCCCGTGGTAGCCTTCTTGACACGTGCAACTGTGCCGATTCGGTCCCTCGTACGTGCAAAGAGCGTGAGGATGGCATACTTCTTTTAAACATGGATTGATGGCTTGAGAGGCAATGACAGGATAAGAGCTCATCAAAGTTGCACAGGCAATTCATTGTTTTAAGAGAGAGAGAAACAGTTCATCTTACCCCACCTGATGCCCCCTACCTGTTGAACAGATTCATGTATGGCTGTCAGAGATTATAACTAAAAATATTGTATTGATATATTACTATGCCATGTTATGTGTGGATTTAAATATAAAATAGCATGAAAGAAAGCACTAATTCTTGTAGTATTTATATGCACTGGCCCTGTCTAAGCATTTGCCATACATTAACTCAGTTAATTCTTACAACAACTCTCTAAGAGAGGAGCCATTATTATTCTCATTTGATAGATAGGAGAATGGAGGCACAGGCAGGTTAAAGAATTTGTCCAAGGTCATGTAGTTCATAATAAGCAGATCTGGGATTTGAATGCTGGCAGCCTGACTTGAGAGTTCATGTTCAATACATAACACAACCTCTCACAAAGTGAATGAGCATGAAAAGAAAAAGAAAGGAAGGGAGGAAGGAAAGAAGGAAGGAAGGAAAGAAAGAAGGGAAGGAAGGGAGGGAAGGAAGGAAGGAGGGAAGGAAGGAAGGAAGGATAAAGAAAGAAGAAAGACAGACTGTATTTTATCCTAACATTGATATGGTTGATATAAAACTATGTGTAAGAATCTATTTATGTGCTTCGATAATAGAAGCAGAAATTGCCACTTACTGAAAAGCTACCACAGATGAACATTTTCTCGGTACTTGTTATATATTTCATTTAACTTAACACAGAGAGAAATAGAAGTATCATTGTGTTAACATTAGAAAGGTTATGAAGTTTTGTTTTTTTTTTTTTCTGTTTAGTAACCTAAACATCTCAATGAATGACTAGCAGGATCTAAATCCTACTCACGTTCACAGTATTGGCCATCGCCTTGGTAATTGGGAAGGCATTTGCATACTAGTTTTGTTTCATCTTGGCTGGAAGGTGAGCATCTGGAATTTTCTGGGCAGAGCAAGTCTGCACATTCAGGGATGGCTGCAAAGGAATATTGTTGAGGTACCTGCATTAGTAGAATAACGGATTCTGAAAAATTCAACCAATGTAATGTTCTTTGTGATTAAAAAGAGTAATTAAAAAAGACTCACTGCAACCGTTCAAAAAACCCCAGGATGTAGAAAGTAAAAATTAACTCTTTCTTATTCTCATTCTTCCATTTCATTCCCAAAGTAAACAATATCAACAACCCATATACTACATTCACCTATAAATTTATTTAGATGTTTTTTTAAACAAAATGGAATCCTGTGAAAATATTTAGCAAATTGATTTTTAATTTAACAAATATTATGGAGTTATTTAAGGATCCACTGTAATCTCTAACAACTGTGTGGTGCTTCATCACATCGGGGGCACAGATGGTTGTCAGAAACTATAAGGAATCTGGCATATTATCCAATATGCAAAGCTACGAAATTGAGCTAATGTAGTTCCATGGATGCTAGTAGAAGCTATGAGATTCCTGGGTCAGAGATGAAGGACAGTTTATTGCTTACATCAAGAGTAATAGCCAGAGTGTTGGCAGTTTTGCATTAATTCTTCCAAGCCCCAAGTCCCCTGGGACAATGTAGAAAGGGTCATGAAGTGGATTTCATTTCATTACAGGGGAGGAGCCCCAATCTTAGGGAATCTAAGTTTTGTTTTATTTTTCAAGTACTAGGCAATGTATTAGTTAGGGCCCAGGCAGGAGACAGAAACCACACAATAAGGGAATGTTTTAGTGTAAAGAATTATCAATGGAAAATTACAATAATGGGGAATTGGTTCATGAGTGTTAAAAGGAATTCTAAAGAATGAAGAAATAGCAGGTATATAAAGAGCAACCTCTTTCCTAGGGTTGAGATAAATAAATACCCAAGGTAGAGCCTTCCTCTGTCCAGGACTGAGATCCAGAGGTCACTGGAAAAGGCATGCCTTGGTCACTGAATGGTAGAGAAGGTGCTGAGGTGCCTTAATGGTGAGACTTGCTGGAAATCTTCCCCTTAGGGCTCTAGGGAAGGTCATCCACAAAGAGGTGCCAAGCTTCCCGGGTTCACTTAGTGCCTGGGAAGCTGCTGGCCACTGGGTGCTACCAGAACCAGAAACTAAGAAGCCACCCCCACAGAAGTGTAGTATAGTTTTGTGGCTGGGGCCAGAGCATCTTCAGGGGTCAGCTGTGTGGGAGAGGTGGGATGGCTGGCTCTCCAGATGGCCAACCCTGCAGACACCTTGGTGTGCATGGCATCGAGGAGAAGCCATACCAAACAGTGAGCACATCTCTGCATGGTGGGGCACAGGCCTGTGCTGTCTGGGGCTCCTGGCTCTACTGCTGCCACCTCAGTCAAGCACTTGACAAAGTATGCAGTGGTCAAACCCTGGAGGAAGCTGAGCCCTGCAGGAATCTATCACTGGATAAACTGTGTAGGACTGAGCAGTGGAGAAAAACCATGTTCTCTGGGGCTCTGGTGAGTGAGCTAAACCAGAAACAGGAGGAGAAAACCCTTCCTTCTTCAGTGTCCCTCCAAAACTCTCTATTGATAAGACTTCATGTCTTGCTAGCTGGCAAGTGAGAGATATTTACAAGTTCCTCTCCATTATCACAGAGCAGGCAAAGAGGACAACTTTTGAGCTGAAAGCAAGCCATTGATAACTAGAACAGGCAGTAAGCCTGTCTATACTTCGTTCCCAAGAGAAACCCTACATCTTCCAAGGCTGTTTGTGATACAAACATCCTTGAAAAGATATTGGAGTGAAGAGCAGTCAGTGTGCCACACTCAAGAGGCATGTAAATATGAGACACTCAACTGGGGATTGTCCCCAACAGTGGCTAGTTGAACCAAACATTGATAGAGAATATTCCCCCAATTCTTTCCATAGAGTAGAATTGTTGCCAGGAAGTGGCTGCCCTTTCAAGGATTACATTTTCAACCCCTTTGCATCCAGGTGGGGTCATGTGACTACTTTCCATTGATGGAATATTGAGAGGAATTTGTATGTGTCATCTTGGATTTCATAAGCAGGGACTTTTCCATCCTGTCTTCTTTCCATGGCTCAAAGCAGAGCACTCTGAGGTGCTATAGAATGGCAGAGGCACAAAATAGAAAAATCTGGAACTGTAATCGCCATGTAGCGGGAAGCTGGTGTCAGATTCCCACACTGGACTGTACATGAGTAAGCCAGAGGTTCCCTAAATTCTCAGGTCATAGTGTTTAGTATCTTAACTTTCTTCATGTCCCAAAAGAAATACCTACCAGGTCCATTTATGAAGTTGTTAGAACCAAGGAATTCAGTAAGTGTGTCATGAGACCTTAGGAGCCATTTGAAAAAGTAATGTGGTTAATATAAAGAGAAAGATTTTTACTTCATTTTCAAATAGCCACATTTACTTGTAAATGGAATATGTGAGCTTCTTTTTTTAAAAAACATGCTTATTTATTTATTTTGAGAGACAGAGAGCACATGCATGTGTGGTTCACATCCCATGAACTGTGAGATCATGACCTGAGCCAAAATCAAGAGTTAGAGGCTCAACCGACTGAGCCACCCAGGTGCCCCTGGAATGTGTGAGCTTTTGGACACTGCCCAACTTCTTAAACCTTGGAATCAGATTGGAAACCATCACGCTTATTCCATTAGAAAGGATTTTTACATGATACCTGCTTTTTATCTTAGCAAGCACTGAAAACACAGCTTTATAAAGATATGATATTGTTGAAAGGGATGTAGTGCTACCTAATGTTGAAATTGTGAACTAACTCAAGCTAGCATTTGTACAGTACTCTGCAGATGCATCACTGTCTCCCTCAAAAGTTTAAAATATCCCAGGGGCACCTGGGTGGCTTGTTGCTTAAGCATTCAACTTTAGTTCAGGTCATGATCTCACAGTTTGTGAGTTCGAGCCCTGCACTGGGCTCTGTGCTGACAACTCAGAGCCTGGAGCCTGCTTTGGATTCTGTGTCTCCCTCTCTCTCTCTCTGCCCCTTTCCTGCTTGTGCTCTTGCTCTCTCTCAAAAGTAAGTAAGCAAACTTAAAAAAAAATTAAAATGTCCCCGTAACACCCTTGTGAGTTTGATGTGGTACCTTGGGGTGCCTTGGTACAGTTTTGAAACCTTTGTGTTAGGCCAGTGAATTTTTGTGTTTGTTTCTTACAGCAGCTGGCATTATCCTGACTGGTATAGGATATACCACAGTTCACTCAACCATTTTCTACTGATGAATCTTTCAGTCGTTTCCAGACAACACTGTTATGGATTTCTTGGTACATATATTCTTACCTACTGGTGCTTGTGTCTCTCTTTTTCCAGGTAAATCCCTAGAATTGGGGCCAGAGCAGCAAACTATAAGCATTATTTTAAAATTTAATGGATAAATTTCCCTCAGGTTGCAGCAATTCATCTCTCTGTTGACAGTACTGTGATTTTCCTCATACCCACAGGTGGGTATTATCTATCTTTGCAATCTATGTAACATAGTGAGCAAAAAACTAAAACCAAACCCAAACCTCCAAATCTCTGAAATACCACTTCATTATGGTTTTAAATGAACCTGTGATTCATTTGCATTTCTGCATGGGGGTAAGCACTTTTTCTATACCTGTTGGCTAGTTTTTATTTCTTCTCCTGTGAAGTCGCTGCTCTTTGGCAAATGGCCTATGGACTTTATGTTATTAGAAAAACTTTTCTGCTCTGTGGGTTGCAAATATTTTGTGCCAGTCTATTGTTTACCTTTTGATTTGGCAGAATTATTTTGTCATTTGGAGGCAAATATGTCTATGTTCTTCATGAAGCTGGCTTCTGGACTATGTCTGCTATCTTATTAAAAAAAATCTTTGCTCATGAGTCCACTGGGCAATGACAGGAGTGGCCTTAGAAGTAGGCTGACTGAGGTCTACAAAAGGGGTTATCCTATTCATTCGAGTTTCATTCTGCTGTTGATTTGAACGGGTCATTTGAGCGTCTGCCCCCTCCAGAGGCTGTGTTTTATTCATCGTCCTTACTGTTAATAGTGCCTCAGTGATTTTCAATAAAATGAGTTGGAATTCGTTGAATTGGAATCTTGTCCAATCCTTTCATTTTATAGATCAGAAGAGTAAAATCCAGAGGATAAGTGAGGCTAGTGTCACAGGAAGAATGTCCAATTTCATAATGGATAAGCTCCAAATTCACCCTTCATTACCTGCTCTTTGATAAGATTCCGACCATTTCTCCTTTACAGTGATATGTTAAGTTTGGCCAGTAGGGGGTGCTTGAGGGCCATTGTAGGAGAAGGCTCCTCTTGTTGCTTCCTTTGTGCAGCGTTGTGTTTCTGCTGTGTTTGCTTGCTGCTGTTGCATAGTCTGTCAGTGGTGCAAACGTGTGAGGACATTCAGTGATGCTCTGCCCCAGCCATGCACTCAGAGTATACACTCTATTGGTGGCCCTGCATCCTCAACCTGGACTTAGTGACCACCTTCTTGCAGCTTTTCCACACACGGACATTGCACACTCCAAGTCTGGCACCCACCACACCCCAACTCCCTCTGTGTGCTTGCCCACCAGGCTTGGCTCATCAGTGTCCCGGAGGGTTGTTTTTCGTGTGCCTAATGACTGTGGATCCATGCCGGCTTGGGCAAACCAGAAAACTTCTTCTCTACCCAGTGGGCTGCCACCATACCTTCTCCAAAAAGATTTGAACTCAGCCTTGGGGATGGCCACCCTTTCCAAGTTTGTCCTTCTCTGTTATGCTCGGCCGCCCTAGAGTTCACTTTGCGTTTTTGTGGCCACTCTCCTGTCATATCTTGCTAATTCTTTATATTAAACTTCCCTTGTTTCGATCACCCTGTGGTTTCTACCTCTTGCTTGGGCCCAGTATGATAGAGCATTTAAAGAATTTCAAATGATCTGAGTTCCAGCTCTTCGATTTAGTAGTTTTATGACCTCTAGTGAATCACTTAACCTTAGTGGGTCTCTGTTTCCTATGAATATGTTCTGTCCTTGAGACCTGCAACTGAGAACACACCTTACCTCCCTTACTGGGTGGCCAACTTATTACAATGACCTTGGCTGGTTTTCCAACCCTCTCTATTCTATCCTTTGCACTGTCACCAGTTTGACCTTCCTAAAGCATAGCTATGTCAGTACGTTGCTCCCAAATCTTCCATGAGTTCCACTCTTCTAGACTATCTCTTCCCTCCCCTCCCCTTCCCACTCCTCCCTTCCCCCTCCCATCCTCTCTTTTTCTTTTTTTCCCTGTCTTTTTAATTTTTGGTGTTCTCCCAGGAAAACATTTGATGGCACCTTGCCCATGTAGAGCCCCAGGATGCGACTATGTGAATACAAAGTGGAAGCACATATGTCTGTGCCTATCTGACCCAGTATAGCGTCAAGGAAAGCAGTAGTACTTACGCTTGTCACAGTTGGGGCCAGCGTACCCGGAGTAGCACTCACAGCTTCCGTCACCGTCCACCCCACCATTGCATATGCCGTGCACACAGCTGCACACTGCAGACAGAACACGGGGGTTGTTCATTACTCAATGGAGACCTCTTCCAAAGATTCTGGAGGAGTAATGCTTTGAGATAGTTTTTATTGAGAATCTGCATGATGAGAGGGGAAGAACCATAAATTTGGGGTCCCAGAGACCCTGGTTTAGATCTTGGCTTCATTTCCCTTTTATTACCTTCAATTTATTTACATATAACATGAGGGCAGTAATCCCTTCCTCATGCAATTTCTCCAGCTGGATGAGATAATGTGTTGGTGCACTGGAATGCACTGGAGTGCTTTTCTCTACTTTTAAACTAGTTACTTCATCTTTGTACACCTCAAGAAGAGAATTAACTTGTTGTTTGGTATGCGTCTGTCATATTTAACACAGAGAAGCTACCACTGGCTCAATCATTACTGGTGGTGGGGATCTACTCTCTACTAGAGTAAATCCTACTTCCTGAATGATGGGGGAAATTCAAGCATAAAAAAGAAATTTGAAAGGGCAGAGAATAACTATGCCATGATTTCTAGCTTGAAATAGCAGGCGTTTTGACTCACTGACAGACCGTTTCAGAAATGACAAATGAGGGGGCATTTGAAATAAATAGTCAATTCCTTAGCACTCAGTTTGCAGCTCATTTGTAGCAAGATTTATTACCTGGCTGGGTTGCCAGCATCCTAGGCCCAGACCTCTGTGCAACATACTGTATTGGTTTCCTTTTGCTGCTGGAACAAATTACCTCACAACTTAATTATGACTTAAAACCACACAAATTTATTATCTTAATTAAATTAATTAATTAATTAATTAATTCTTAATTCTCTTTTGCCATGTAACCTAACACATTTACAAGTTCCAGGGATCCGGATACGGACTTCTTTGGGGGGGGGGGCATACTTCTGCCTATTACACATGCATTCAGTGTCAGCCAATTTCATATTAATTCAAGTGAAACATAAGAAGACCCACTTGCTTAAAAACATAACCAAATACTGGAAAAGCAAGGATTAATAAAGTATTCCAAACATCTAATAAAAAAATCCTTTGAATTCTTGTGTCCACCTCAATCTCCTGCTTTTTGTATCCATCAGAACTGTTCTCCTTCAGGTGTTTATCATGTTTTGCCTGGACTGTTGCAGTAGCATTTTACCTGGCCTTGCTGTCCAAGCTCTCACCTCTCCATTCCACCCATTTCATATGATCAGTAATGGCATCAGGTGATCTTCCCCCCAAATATCTCAGTGACTCCCAACTGATAACCAAATGAAATCTAAATCCCTCTCTTTGGCGAACAAGGCTCTGTCCAATCTAATTCCAACAACTTTACTTTTCAGTTTCCATTGCTTCCTTTTATACATCTTAGGTTCTAAGCACATGGGGACGACTCATTAGTTTATCTTCCTCCCTTTATAACACATATTGAACACCTCTCTTGTCCAGGGTGCTGTGCTTGGGATTAATGACCCAGAGATAAAAAGGGTAAAGTCCGTGCCCTCCAAGTCTAACGGCAGAGGAAGGCAGCCCATCCCAACACAGCGTGACACACACTAGGACAGGATAGATCAATGACAATGGGAGGAAGAGATGGGTGGGCTGGCCTAGGAGAGACACGCCTCCTGCATCTCACACCTCCATGACTTAGCCTCCAACATGCTCTCTTTTGCATGCCAACGGAAATCCCCGAGTGGCTCTGTGGCTTCTGTCACGACTGCTGACCCTTGCTGCTGACTTTGTTTGACCAATGGTGGTAGTAGGCTCTCAGGCATAGACAGTCTGGTGTGATAGTGGACCAGGTTTAAAGTTGGTAGTTACAGTAGGGTGTGGTAGGGGACAAGGTACAAAGAAGGTGCTGTTGGAGCCCAGAGAAGCAGATTCTGCATTGGGACCACTGAGTGGCACAACGGAGGTGGGGGCTTTGGTTGGCCTTGAAGGGTGAGCAGCTCCCCGACTCACGGTGACCAGGAGAGGCAGCTATCGGGTTATTTTTATTGTTGCCCATTGTCATTGTTCATTTCTCTGTCCAGATGTGATTTCTCAGTGGCTTAGTTTCTGTGTCTTGTTCCAGCATGGATATAGCAAGTCATCGATGGTGATATTCCGTGAAATTGTCTGTGCTCAGTGGGGCAGCACCACAGCCTAGCTGGGAGCAAAAAGGCTGACCGCCAACAGCTGTCAGGGCTGCTTTTTCTTTCTCAGTGTGTGCATTTTTTTTCTTCTATTAGACGGAATCCCTTGGAAGCCCTCACCCCCTCTCTGTATTTACCTACAACATTTTTTGTGGGGGCTTTATAACCATACCAATAACTGTACAACTAGATTATCAACAAAGACAACATCCTGCAGGACCAGGATTCAGCTGAGGAGGGGAGAAAGGATATAGGGAGAGAAGGGGGAGGCAGGGCAGAAGGTGGGGAGAATGAGACAGGGTAGCTCAAGTGCAGAGCTGGATCCTGCCTTTCTTTGGTATTTTTTTAATAACTTTATTTTAATATTTTAATAACTATTTATTTTAATAAATATTTTAAATTTTTAATATTTTAATAACTTTATTTTTAAAGTTTATTTATTTATGTCGACAGAGATAGAGCATGAGCAGGAGAGGGGCAGAGAGAGGGACAGAGAATCCCAAGCAGGCTCCACACTGGCAGTGCAGAGCCCAACATGGGCCTCAAACCCACGAACTGTGAGATCATGACCTGAGCCAAAACCAAGAGTTGGACATTTAACCGACTGAGCCACCCTGGCGCCCCTTGATTACTGAGTTTTTGATGCCCATTTAAATTTGGCACCTGAGGCATGTCCCTCCCTCAGCTCACTGTAGAACGGGCCCTGCACTTCCCTCTGTTGAGCACTTACTACCCATCAGGCATTTTGCCACTTGCTTTACTAGCATTATCTCATCTGATGCTAGCCTCACCCTGTGAGGTGGGGCTCATTAACTTTGAATTACGTACAAAAAATGGGAGACACCTAGCTCAACTATTCATTCAGATAATGTGAACTTTTGAATCGGATTTGGAATCGTCATCCTCACTTCAAAAACTGATTTGCCATCCTTTCTATTTTAACAGAGCACTTTGATGTTCACCTACGGCTGTAGCTGTTGGAAGAGGAGTTCCAGAGAGAAGTCAAATTGGTCACGGAGGTAACTGGGGTGTGGAGGGAGGTGTACTATGTCTCAGTAGAGAAGGCTCAATTCAATTCAATTACAAAATATCTACCCAGGGGCACCTGGGTGGCTCAGTCGGTTAAGCATCCAACTCTTGATGTTGGCTCAGGTCATGATCTCACGGTTCGTGAATTCGAGCCCACATTGGGTTCTGTGCTGACAGCGTGGAGCTTGTCTGGGAGTCTCTCTCTCCCTCTCTCTCTGCCCCCCCCGACCTCTCTCTCAAAATAAATAAACATTTTTTAAAAAAGTCATCTCTTTCATTAAAAAAAAACAAAACAAAGTTATCTACCCAGCTCCTACCTAGAGGCAGTCACCGTAGGAGTTACTGGATATATGAATATGAGTAGTTCACAATACCTAAACTCAAGGACTCACAGTGCAGTGGGGAAGCTGGACTAAGAGGTTCAAGGTCTTGAGTGTCATGTAGCCAGTGGAAGAGGGCGAGGAGGCAGAAGGCGGAGTTGAATGTAACTCAGCCCAGGCTCCCAACTTAGATGCTAACTGCTAAAGCTGTCCTTGTCCCTTAGCTTCCCTCTGGGCTACATGCTGTGAGCTTCTCCCTGTGTCCTGTCTTCTGGTATAGACTCTGTACTGGATTAACTGACCAGGCAAGGACAGCCTTGGGGAATGTCTGATACACATTGCAGGATCACCAGCCATTGCCAAGAAAGTGTCCCTGGGAAGGAGAAGTGAGTGGTGGAGGGATTCTGATATGTCTTTTAAAGAGTCCTTGGAATTTTTTTAAACTGGTGTCAGCAAATCTTTAGAGACATGAAAAAACTTGGGGTGTGTGACTTTAAAGGTGTCGAAATTCTGGCCATTTGGGTCAGAGGGACTGTGCCTGAAGCCCTCAGTGCTATGCCACTTGGCAGAGTGAGCTGCTAGCTCTCCCGTGTTCCTGTAGCATCCTGTTACAGATCACAATGGTCACCTGCATTTCCAGATCCTTGGCGAATCTGTCTCCTCTTTAGAATATCATTGTCAGGGGTCTAATGCATGGTAGATCTCACCAGGGGCAGAACAGTGTCGTGTTTGGGCACCCAGGCTCTGGAGTCAGATATTTGGAGCCAAATTCTGCTTCTGTCCCTGAAATAGCTGCTTGACCTTGAGAAACCTGCTTCTTTCTCCATAAAATGAGGAACCCAGCTCGCACAGTTGTGGGAATCCAGAGAGACCATCGCATGTCAAACTTTGCACACTGCCTGGTGCATAGCAGGTGCTCCACAAATGCTAGCTGCTGCTATGAACGTGACACAGCTGTGGGAACGATCTGAGGGTTATGTTGGAGAAAGTGGACTTTGCAATCTGCCCTAACCAGGAGAGAGGCACACAGCAGGCTAGGGCATTGGCAGCGGGGATAAAAATCCTCGGCTGATGTGACTCTAAATCATTTCTAAACTAATCAACAGCAGGATAGGAGAGGGTTCTGGCAGCAGGTTAAAGTCAGTGTTAAAAATAAGCTGTGGCTAATAGAGCTGTCCTACTTACAGACAGAGCTGCCACCGCTATGGGACCAGTGCCCCACTGGATGAAACAACACTGGCACCCAGCGGAGGCCCAGCTGAGAAAGTTTGTAAGTTGCTCTTGTCCTGATTAATGGAAAAGGACCAGCCATCACTGAGCCATCCATCCATCCATCCATCCATCCATCCATCCATCCATCCATCCATGGCTTGCTTACCATTGGACTGATTTTGTCCTCACTGCCTATGTGCTTCCATTGAGTGAGTGTTTGTGACCTGCTGCTTAGGGCTTTGCTACACTGTCAGTCCCACAGGCAGGTGTTATTATTATTCCTGTTTTATAGATGAAGAAGGCTTTGGGAGGTTAAATAGCTTGCCCTGAGTCACACAGCAGCTTGGGGTGGTTTCAAACTCATGACAGTCATATTTCAAAGCCTGATCTCTTAACCATTATGTTCTGGAGCTGCACCATACAATATGGTGGAGACTAGCCACGTGTGGCATATGCGGCTATCTAAATTTATTTATTTTTCTTTATATAATATGTATGTGTGTTATATATATAATGCACATATGTATACATATTTAAATATTTATTTATTTTGAGAAGGAGGGGGAGGGGGCAGAGAGACAGGGGGACAGAGGATGTGAAGTGGGCTCTGGGCCGGCAGCAGCAAGCCTGATTCAGGTTTGCTCACAAATTAGGAGATCATGACCTGAGCTAAAGTCTGATGCTCAACCAACTGAGTCCCCCAGGCAGCCCATGGCTATTCAAATCTCAATTAAATGACATGAACTAAGATTTAAAACTCAGTTCTTCGTTGCACTAGCTGTATTTCAGGTGCTCAGTGGCCATGTATGTCCAACACCTGCTTGGATGGTGCAGATTCAGGACATTCCATTATCTCCAAAGTTCTATTGATTGGAACCTAGAGCTTGGACTTTTTTTCCCTGAGCATCAGGTTAGGTTCCTGATCCACCTCCCTTTGTTTCTCCCGCTTATTTGCCCTCCCTCCCTCCACGGCACAAACAGGTGTGAAGGCAGGACACTTTCTTTAGAAGTGTTTAGAATTTCCTTGTATCAGCAACCAGCACCAACTCTTGGAGGCACCATGGACTCATCTTCTTTCCAAATTTTCACCCCCAAACCGTACTTGGCTTTCTTGGTTAAGTAAACAGTGTTGGATGCTATTTTTTTTCCTTTCCGTTTCAATATTTATTTAAAATATGTGATTCAGATCCTAGTATTATGGTAAGGAAGGGCCAATTTGGGAGACATGTCCCTTAATATAATATATAATGTTAAAAACACACTGAATACCAACGTCTGTTTTAAATTCATTTTTGCCAACACTTTATGAAATAATCTATGGAGAGCGGTCGGTGAACAAAAACATAAGATTGGGGGCCACTAGGAACTAATAGGTATTAATAATTGCTAACATATATTGTGCATTGATTATCTCACTAAATCCTCATAATAACACTGAAGGAGACAGTATTGTTTCTATTTTTACAGATGAAGACAAAGACAGAGAATGTGCTTAGGAAACAAAGTTCTCACAATTAGAAGCCCTAGGCTGAAGCCAGTCTGAGTGTAAAGCCAAGGCTCTAATTATCTCTATATGCTGCCTCTCAAAATCAAGTTTGTGGGTCAGGACAACGTGGTTGGAGTGAATTGGATCATTCATTCATTCATTCATTCACTCATTTATACACTCCTTCAATCACTCATCAGGCAGCACTGTGGGAGGTACTGGAGATAAAGACAAGTCCTGCCTTCAAGGAACCATGGATTAGAAGGAGACAATACCTCTGGTGCGTCAGGTCAAAGTTATTACGCAGTGCAAATGTATGGGGATGAGATGTCTATGTATGTGCATAGGTTTTCTTGCAAAAAATATTTGAATCAAAGCTGTGTCTACTAAATTTGACTTTCCCATAAAGGCCAGAACCAAGGTGGTGTTGGAGAAAGGCTACATGACATATCCTTTTTGGGAGGCTCTGAATCCGGCAGACACGGTCCCTTCCATGCCCACGTTCTCTAAGCCTTACTAATTCTGTGCATTGCGGCCAACTTCCAGTAAGGCCTGTGAGCCCTTCCTAGGAAGGCTGCTCTGCCCAAATGCCCACTGGGGGCTGGTTTTTTGTTTTTAGTTTTTCTTAGAGAGAGCAAGTGGAGGAGGACAGAGAGAGAGAGAGAGAGAGAGAGAGGGAGAGAGAGAATCCCAAGCAGGCTCTGTGCTGAGCTTGGAACCTGACTCGACGCTCGATGTCACAACCTTGAGATCACGACCTGAGCTGAAATCAAGAGGCAGACGTGTAACCGACTGAGCCACCCAGGTGCCCCATGCTGGAATCAGTTTGTTATCTTGTCTTTCCTGGCTTCTAGAGGCTGCCCACGTTGCTTGGCTTATGGCCCCCTTTCATGTTCAAAGCCAGCAAAGGCTGGTGGAGTTTTTCTGACTTCTCATCTGACACTATACCTTCTGTGTTCTTCCTCCACATTTAAGGACCTTTGTGTACAGTGGGCCCGCCCGGATAATCCAGGAAAATCTCTCTATTTCTGCAAACATAAGTCCCCTTGTCATGTAAGGTAACACATTCCTTGGTCCAAGGAATTAGTTGTGGACACTTTGCGGAAGCCATCAGTCTGCCTACCATGCTCGGTTCCCGCTCCCCTCTGGTGGGATGACTCTCAGATGACTATTCTACACTGATGCCCCCGTTCCCCAGGGCGTTAATCTCTAAGCATCCACACTTGTCTGGCTTGATGGGACACACCCTTTGTTTCCCCCGTGCCATTTTCTTAGTGTTTCTGGGGTCACATGACAAATCTGCTACCTTGTCTCAGACTCCACTTCCCGGGGGCGGGGACCAAGAGAGTGGACAAGCCAGCGTCAGTTATGTTTGTTTGTTTGTTTGTTTAATTTGCAAGATGGAGCCCACAATCCTCGGTCACCTCAGGTATTTGAGAACTCCCCAAAAGGAAGGGACAGAGTGTGGTGAGGCCCATCGTGGAAGAAGAGGCTCCTGGGGAGAAGGTCTGTGCTGAGACCAGGACCCAGAAAGACCTCCAGGGCAAGCAACAGGTGGATGTTGGATCCTGGAACCTGGAGAGAGGAAACCATATGTTGCCAAGTTTGCCAGAAGGCATCTCTGGCGAGGGGTCCCCGAAAACCACAGAAAACACTGTCTCTCTTTTCAAAGACTGCATTTTTGTCCACTCTTGGTGTTTCCTGTGTAGACTTAGTTCTGCATAACTGTTTGATGCTTCCCCCCAGTCCTCCCTAAGAATAGCCTCTCTGAGGCCACCTGACATATCCTTCAGCTGCATAAGCCATGTTTGACCTTCAGCCTTTACAGATGCATTTGATTACACAAAAATCAGACATACCTGCTGAGCAGCTGGGTCCAAATACATTGTCATCCGTGCAGGTTTCACAGGCCGCTCCCCCAAACCCGTCCTGCGGAACACCCAGACAGATGGCGTGAGACCCAAGTGATCTATGTCCCGGGAAGCCTGGATCTCTCACTGATGCTCTGGTCAACATTTGTTTCTCGACTGTATCTTCCATCTGTGCTTTCCTGAAGCTCCTTCTTTCTATTTCTGCCTTTATTCTTTGCTGGTTTTATGTTATAACGTGAAGACTAATCCCTGCCTCACTTTTCACTAAGAGTCTGGAGAGCTTCCGAAGGGAACTGCTTTGTTAGCCCAGAGATACAACCAGAGGGTAAATGCTAACAGCCTCATCATTAATTTCACTCAAGAGTGAAATGAAAACTCTTTCAGTTTTGCATTTCTTTTCTTGTCTTTTTTTTTCTTTCTTTCTTTATTTCTGACAGAGACAGAGAGAAAGAGAGAGAGAGCATGTGCATGAGTGGGGAAGAGGCAGAGAGGGAGGAAGAGAATCTCAAGCAGGCTCTGTGCTGAGAGGGCAGAGCCTGATACGGGGCTCGAACTCACGAACTGTGAGATCATGACCTGAGATGAAATCAAGAGTCAGGCACTTTACCGCTTTACCGACTGAGCCACTTAGGCCCCCCAAGTTTTGCATTTCTGAAGACAGTTGAGGTCCATCCCTTTCGGAGGAATTTCTTTGTATTTAAATTATCTAAGGCTTGCAGTTCACAGCATGTCACTTTCATGGGACAACAAAAGACTTTCTTCTCTTAGACCCAGTGACCACAGAGTAGTTTGCCAATAGTGGTGATTATTGTTTTTTAAATTTTTTTTAATGTTTATTTTATTTTTTAGAGAAAGAGAGACATAACATGAGCAGGGGAGGGGCAGAGAGACACACACACACACACACACACACACACACACACACACACACACACAGAATCTGAAGCAGGCTCCAGGCTCTGAGCTGTCAGCACAGAGCTGGATGCAGATCTCAAACCCATGAACCGCGAGATCGTGACCTGAGCCAAAGTCAGACGATTAACCGACTGAGCCACCCACCCAGGCACCCCAATAGTGGTGATTATTAACAGGAACAAAGACAGTAATTTATACAGCTCTGTAGAGGCCCACAAAATATTTTCACATAGATGATCTCACTTCACTTTTTCAACAGATGTAATTACATAGGTGTGTTTTTCAAACCCATTTTATAGATGGATGCACTTAAGGCCGAGCAGTGAACTGACTCTCTCAAAGGTCTCCAGCCCCTAAGAGGTCATTTTATTGCTGATCGTATACTCTTTTCACAAACCTCGCTATTTCTTAGAGACCCCACTTGTTGTACAGGTGTTCAAGGAGGGACCACGGGAAAGGAGAAGGGGGAGGAGACCACGTCTCTGATCTTACCTGGCAGGAGCAGCTTCCGTTTCCTTCCATGCCTTCTGCACAACTGCCCCTGCCATTGCAGGGGGACTGGGCACCTCCCGGGCACTCTAGGGAATGAAAGGTCTCAGATTCACTCGTTTGTGACCGCACAAAGCATTCTGCATGGAAGCGGTAAGCACCTACTGTGTGCCAGGTCCTGTGCTAGTGGCCAGGGATAAGGAATAATTAAAACTCCTGTTGGCATCATCCAGTCTCACACAAAGGAGTATGAATCACAATGTAGTCAGGTGCTGTGACAGAAGGCATTGGACTATCTACTATTTCTTGAGCATTTGCTATCCTTTAGGCTTTTTAATTTTTATACTTTATAATTTTCTTTTTTTAATGTTTATTTATTTTTGAGAGAGAGAGAGAGAGAGAGAGAGAGCAAGCAGGGAAGGGGCAAAGAGAGAGGGAGACACAGAATCTGAAGCAGGCTCAGGGCTCTGAGCTGTCAGCAACAGAGCTCGATGTGGGGCTCGAAACCATGAACCGTGAGATCATGACCTGAGCTGAAGTCAGACGCTTAACCGACTGAGCGTGCCCCAATACTTTATAATTTTTTAGTTAACTTATTCCCACTGAAACCTTCAGGTGGTGCTCTTGGTGCTGATTAGCAGATGAAGAGACTGAAGTTCAGAGAGGCCATGTACCTTGCCCCAGGTTTCCCACTTTATAAGTTGCAAAGCTGGGACTGGTGTTCAGCCCTCAGCAGGACTCTAAAGCCAGGCCTCTTACTCAGGGCTCTACACAGGGCACTGAGGGAGCCCAGAGATGAGAGCTATCGATCCTGCCTTGAGAAGTCTGGGAGACATCCTTGAGGAGGAATCATTCAAGCTGGGGTTTTGAAGGGTTAGTAGGAGTTGGCCGTGCTTAAATGACCTTCTGAAGGGCATTTCAGAAACAGAACAGGAAGTACCAAGCTTCAGGGTTGTAAAAGGGCACAACCTATTCTGGGAATAATATAAAGTTTATTGGGGCTGGAACTTGGTAGTTGGGGTTTGGGAGAAGTGGTGGTTGATGAGGGTTAATAGGAGGTTGGTGCCAATCAAGGAAATGCTTCGTATGGCAAAAGAATTTTGATTTCACTCACAAGCTAATTCCAAACAAGCATGGATTTTGCACTTTTGGGCTATACTGGACCTGAATTGGAGCTTTTCTAGACATTAGAGGATTTCAGTCATTGACTAATCATTCAGGGAATACCTACTATGTGCCAAGCATTATATTACATGTTGGTGGGGAGGGACATTTAGCTAGAAAGTCAGATACTGCAATGCCCAAAATCAAATAGAGGATTTAAAGTAATGGGAAGTGACAGAAGGTACTGCTGTAATGAGGTAGAAAAGCTTTTTCTTTCTTTCTTTCATTCTTTCTTTCATATTTTTAAGTTTGAGAGAGAGAGAGAGAGAGAGCGAGCGCGCGCTCAAGTGGGATAGGGGCAGAGAGAAAAGGGAGAGAGAATCCCAAGCAGGCTCCACTCTGTCAGCGTGGATCCTGATGTGGGGCTCAAACTCACGAACCGTGAGATCATGACCTGAGCCGAAACCAAGAGACGGACGTTTACCTGACTGAGCCACCAGGCGCCCCTCTTTTTCTTTTTATACTTGCCATTGTTCTGCACCTTGAGTGCTGAGTCAGCATGGATTTACCGTCAGTTTGGGTGAGTCTGACATTAAAATAAGTGGTCTGGACCAGCCAACACCGAGCAGAAATCATGCAATGGTCATGAACTGTGTTTGTGTGAATGAGGCAGAATCAAATATTATCCCAAATTAAAGTTGGCAGGACAAATGCTTTCCACAAACTAGCAAATGACATGGGGTTCTAGATAATAATAAAGGATGCACGTATTTACTGGTCAAAGTAATCCTCTGAGGTTAAGTCCTATCTTTTGCCCTGTTTTCTAGATAAAGAAACTGAGGCACAGGGTAGTAGAGTGGGCTTGCCTAGAGTTACCCAGCTGGTAAGGAAGGGATAATGAGGGACTCACCCCTCCTGCACCTGCACTTTCCAGCCCTCCCTCCTCTCCAACCCCGACTGACAAAGCCCACAACCTCGCTCTGCCATGTATCTTCCAAGAAATCAGCATCCATAGAAAATTAAAAACGGTTCTTGGAAAGAGACTTTTATCTACTGAGAGAAACAGTTCTCCCGAAGAGACCCCGATGGCTCATTTGAGTCACTAGGTTAGTTCTTTAAAGGAACATTTATAGGGGTGCCTGGGTGGCTCATTCGGTGAAGCGTCGGACTCTTGATTTCAGCTGCAGTCATGATCTCACAGTTAATGGGTTTGAGCCCCGCATTGGGCTCCATGCTGACAGTGCGGAGCCTGCTTGGGATTCTATCTCCCTCTCTTTGCCCCTCCCCCACTCTCTCTCTCTCTCTCTCTAAATAAATAAATAAATAAACTTAAAACATAAAAGAGCAGTGGTACTTGTAGGTATGGGGAGATGAGAGAGTGTAGTTTCACACCTGTGGCTGGTGTTCTCCCTGGCTCCCCTGTCTCTTTCCTGCATGCAGAATACTGGTAACCTACAGAGTCTAGCTTATACGTTTTGCGTCTGTGGTCTTCCTTCCCACTACAGGGTCAGAGCCAGGCTTCAAACCCTGGCAGGTGCCCCAGAGTCTACTGCACTTGTACCATCTGTCACTATCCTGTGTACTCACCAAGCACCGCTGTGTACCAGCGTCACAGCACAGAGAACAGAAATGTTCATGGAGTGAGCAAAAGAGAAGACACACGGACATGTAGCGAATATTTATAAATCACCTTGAAAACGAATATGTTGGTTTGGGCTGCTCTCACCAGCTGGGGCACCGGCTACACGAGATTCAATAGTGTCATGAAAAAGCCTGGACACTGTGGTCAAAACCTCCTGGGTTTGAGCCCCAGTACGACCATTTGCTAGCTGTACCCTTTTGGGAAAGTCAATGCATGGCTCTGAAATTCTGTTCAAGTGTCTTCCTGGAAGGTTGCAGTAGGGATGGAAATATTAGGTGCTCAATAAATGGTGGTTATTATTTAGGATGCTCCCCATCCTCTCCGGTTTCTGTTCGTTCAGATTAGCACTATGATAGGTAACAATACTCAGGGACTAAATCACTGGGTACCCATTTGAATCAGGAGTCGGTCCCTTATTTCCATGGTCCTACCAGTCTGGTGGGGAGAGAGTCAGGGATTAACAGACCATCAGGTAAACACTGGTTTACAAACTAGGATAAGGCTAATGCAGGGCGGGGGAGGGGGGAAACTTTCCTCAATCCACCTACCGGCAGTCACCAAAAAACCTAACCCTCAAAGGCCCAGCTGACTTAGATTTGGTCTCAATAGGGGGCAACATTATTAAAGAAGAACCTTGTTAAAGATTGTGTCTTTATCCTAAAAAGAGCAGTGGGGGTTGGGGATGAAGAGGAAGGCTGAGGGTCTAACCAAGCAGGTGCCAGGCATACACTTTGAAGTTCACCTGAAACCCACTTGCGTTCATGATGCCGAGCAAGGGGTGCTGGGAGAGCGTCTCCATAGATTTTTGACCATCAAATAGCTCTTCTAACATTTCCTTTTGATATTAGGCCCTTCTGGGGCTGAGGTGGTGTTTTGGGAACCGGGCGCATCTCTGGGCAGGACCAGGAAGATTCTGGACCAGTTCTGCCAGTCTCCCTCTTGTGGCCCCTGTGCCTTTCCCTATGGCTAGGCGTGCAAGGTGCTGAGTGACCCGTAGCTTGCCCTCTGGGCCGGCTCAGAAGCACACAGGGTATCCTCAGCCCTGGGACTCAGTACTCGGTGCTGCCTTGCAAAAATGCTCTCTCTCCAAGGCATTTTTAATCTGCGGGAAATGACCACAGAATCCCAGTCTCCCGCACTCGCATTCTGCTCGTTAGCTTCCTCCCTGCAATGAGCCACCTCCTCTCCCATCTCCCATTCCTTCTGTCCCTCCCAAGGCCCAGGCATACCCTTCCCTCCTCACCTTGCCTGTACCTTTCCCCCCATTCAAACACACTCTCTGGGACCCTCCTCTGAGTCAGATACGACTCTTCCAACCTCTGGGTGTCCCTTCTGCTCGGCCCTTGCCTTGTGATAATATATAGAGCAGTGGGGCGCCTGCATGGCTCAGTTGGTTAAGGTCTGACTCTTGATTTTGGCTCAGGTCATGATCCCACAGTTCGTGAGATCAAGCCTGTGCTGACAGTGGGGAGCCTGCTTGGGATTCTCTTTCTCCCTTTCTCTCTGTCCCTTTCCCATTCTCTCTCGCTGTCTCTCTCAAGATAAATAAGTAAACATTAAAAAAACATAGAGCAGAAAACAGGGCAGAGCCATTTTCTGAGAATATAACTACAGGCCAAAGGCTGATGCCAGAGTAATTAGGCTGCTTCTCTCATCCCAGTTCTCAAGACTGTGATGCTGTGTCCAAGAAGTCTGGGCTTCCTTTTTCTTTAGGAGACAGTTAGCAAGCCCTTCTTTTCACTTATTAAATTTTTTAAAAAATTTATTTTGAGAAAGAATGTGAGCAGGAGAGGGGCAGAGAGAGAGGGGGATAGAGAATCCCAAGCAGGCTTTGCAAGGTGAGCCCACAGAACCTCACAGGGCACTTGAACCCACGAAACTGTGAGATTCTGACCTGAGCAGAAGAGTCAAGACACTTAACCGACTGAGCCACCCAGATGCCCCAGCCTTTCTTTTTAAAAATTTAAGCTGGTGTTCCTCTGAGAGTGATTCACTGGACCCGCTGTTTCTAATCACCTGGGGGATGGGGGGGGGGTGGTTGTTATAAAGGCAGCTTCCCGAGGCCCTCCTCTCTGGCTAGAGTCGCTATGAACGTATACCTCTCAGATGTACCCAGTGGGAGCGTAATTTCCCAGCAAGCAACCATCCTGTTCATGAGACCACACCTCCCGCCACTGCTTCTGGTCCATGCCTGTGCATGGCAGTGATACCAGGGCAGGTCCATTCCTGCAAAACGGAGGACTCCTCTGTTGGGTGACTTTGGCTGGAGTGCTCCCCATCAGCTTTACCAAATGTTCTTGGAACTACACATGGTCTAAGACTTTTCCAATCTAACCTCTCTTGGTTCCCTCTCTTATTCAAAAGGGTCAAATCTGCATCTTTTTATCTATTTGAGAAGGTGAATTTGAAGTTAAAATCCTTCCTACAAAGAAAACTCCACGCCAGCTGGCTTCACTGGTGGATGCTACTTCGCATTTAAGGAAGAAATCATTCAAATTATACAAAAACTCTTCTAAGAAAAAGAAGGGAGAACATTTCCCAGCTCTATATATACACAGAACATTCTTAGTTTGATTCCCAAGCCTGACAAATACATCATAAGTACAGACCGACATCTCTAATGAACATAGACACACAAGTTATTTAAAAAATCTAAGGCAAAAATTAAAAAATTCTAAAAGTTGTAGCCAACTGAATCCAACGATGCACAAAACAGATAATACATCACAAGTGCAATAAAATAAGAAAAAGATATAAAGTGCATAAATATTGGAAAGGAAGAAATACAATTGTCTCCATTCTTAGACAACGTGTCTACAGAGGAAATTCAAAAGAATCCCCCCAAAGTTATTAGACCTAATACATGAATTTAATAAGTTCTCAGGATACAGGATCAATACACAAAAATCAATTGTATTTCTATAAACTAGTCGGAAACAGGTGGAAATTGAAATAAGAATATACCGTTAAAAATAGTACCAAAAACCAAGAACTTAGGTATGAACATAATAAAAATTGTGCAAAATCTGCAAGCTAATATCAATAAGAAACTAACAAATAACAAAATAAATTGATAAAATTGATGAATTGATAAAACACTAACAAAATAAAAGAAGTCTTAAGTAAATGGAGAAATATAGTGTGGTTATAGTTTAAAAGATTTAATACTTTAAAAAGTCCCTTCTCTGTAAACTGACCTATAGATTCAATGTAATTCCAGTTAAAATTCTAGCAGGGCTTTTTGGTAGATAGTCACAAAATGATTCTAAATTTTACCTGGAAAAACAAAGAAGCTAGAATGACCAAGATGATTTTGAAAATGACCAAGTTGGAAGACTTATACTACCTGATTTCATGACTTAGTGTGATGATATGGTAATCTTGCTGGCGTGGTATGGCAAAGGGATATACATGCAGATCACCGGAACAGAATAGAGAGTCCAGAAATAAACCCATACAGAGATGGTCAGCTTTTTCTACAACAGTCCAAAGGCAATCCGATGAGGAGAGGATAGTTTTTTCAAGAAACAATGCTGGAATTATTAGGTATTTATATGTAAGAAACCGAACCTTGATCCGTACCTCAAATCATATACAAAGATGAACTTGCATGGATGATACACCTAAACATAATTCCTAAAATTATAAAGCTTCCAGAAGAAAAGATGAAAGAAAATCTTTGTGATATTAGGTTAGGCAAGGATTTCTAAATGATACAAAAGACACTATCTATAAAAGAAAAATTGATATATTTGACCTCACCAAAATTAAGAACATTTGCTCATCAAAACTTAGTGTTAGGAGAGAAAAAAGACAAGCTACAGACTGCGAAGAAATATTTACAAATCACGTATTACATGAAGGATTTGTATCTCAGACATTTAAGGAACTCTCAACAATCAAGAAAGCAAACAACTTGAAAGAAAGATGAATACCAAATACACATATGAAAAGATGCAGATTAAAATATGAAATGCCGCTTCACACAATGGCAAAAGCTTTTCAAAATCTGATTCTATCCACTGCTAGCAAGGAGGCTAAAAAATGGAAGTCTCACACGTTGGTAGGAATGACAAAATGATACACACACATTGGAAAACAGCCGGCGGTTTCTTACCAAGTGAAACATGCATTGATCATACAACCAGGACTCCCACTTCTGGGTATTTTGCCAGGTGAAATGGAAACTTAGGTTAGTATAAAAACCTGTGCAAGCATGCGCACAATGGCGGCTTTATTCTTAGTTGCACCAGACTGGAAACAAACCCAAATGTCTCCCAGCTGGTGAATGGATTGACTGGCTGCAGCCAGGTCACGACAGCCTATGAAGCATTAGAAAAGAATGAACTACGGACACGGACAGCAACACAGACAAACCTTGATGCGTTATGCTAAGTGAAAGAAGCCAGACTCAAAAGGCACACACTGTATCATTCCAATTGTATGACATGAAGGTAAAATTACAGGCACAGTAAACAAATCAGTATTTGCCAGGACTTGGGGAATGAGGGGTGGAGGGACTTGACAGCAAAGGGAATTTGGGGGGAATTGAATAGCTCTTCTCTAGGTTAATTGTGGTGGTTTTATACAAACTAGGTCTGTCAGAATTCCTATAACTGGGTTTTACTGTATGAAAATTATAAATTAAGAATAAAAGAGGGGAGGAGCCAAGGTGGTGGAACAGCATGGAAGATTTTGTGTATCTCGCATCCATGAAATACAGCCAGACCAACACTAGACCATCCTGCACACCTAGAAAACTGATTGGAGGATTAACACAACAATCTGCACAACCTGAACCACAGAATTCAGCAAGTATGCGGCGCGGAGAGGTGAACTTGGGGAGCAAGAAGTCGTGGGAAGAGAGGTGCTTTTGCAGGTGGAGACGGGAGGGAGAATACGGGAAAAGCACCCCTCCCCAAAAGCATCTGGAGAGAAAGTGGAAAATTGGAAACAGCCGCAGGGACTAAACTAAAAAGGGAGAAAGGAGAGGGTTCAAATTCCATTAAGACTGTGAACAAAGGGAGCGCGAAGGCTGCAACTCCGCAGCTCCATACCTGGTGGTGCTCTGGTGGGAAAGGTGAATCCCCAGGAGCAGAGTGGGGTCTGGGAGGTTCTTGGGCCACGTGGGGTAAAGCGGTTCCACTGCTGGAAGGACATTTGGTAGAGATTGTTGAAGCCACCTGGTGCCAGCAAACCCCAGAGAACGGCCACATTCGCTGGTGCCGGAACAAGGTCGTTAAGGGTGAAGCCTGGTGTTGTGATTTAACATAATCCCTGAAAAGCTACTGCGACATTATCTGGTGAAATTTTTCTGGGGTGGGCTGGCACCTGGCCGCAGTCTCGGGGTACCGGCAGCAGCAGGGTCCAGCAAGCATTCCTGGGTGCAGCCGACATTCGGCCATTGCTCATTCAGCCATTGCTCGGTGAGACCCTCTCGCAGAGGGGTGGGACCAGTCAAAGCCGCAGTCCTTCGGAAGTAAGGGGCCGGGGAAAACAGCCGCATCTGAGACAAAACTCAGGAGAGAGGTACTGCCTGGGGCTTGGTCACGGACAGTGAAGGAGTGGGAAGTGGACGAAAGCTGAAGACAGAGGACGGGTGCGTGATTGCTGATAGGGGAGAACAGACTGGGTGGCTGGGTGGCGCCATTTTTCGCTACTCCCGCGCATGCTCCTAGGCACCTCCGAGCGCCGCAATAATCCACCCCAGTGTGCTAGCAGCGCCATCTAGTGGAGAACGGAGCTGCTACACTTAGCCCCGCCCAACAGGGCCAACCTCCCTCTTCAAGAATACAAGTCTCACTGCCTACTTAGTTTATGAACTATAAAGAGCTACATAGTCTGACTTCAAGGGGAAAACGAAGTAATTTCAGTCCTATCTCAATTTGTTAGCAAGTCCATCTATTCAATTTTCTTTTTCTCTTTTTCTCTTTTACACTATTCTTTCTTTTTTTAAAAATTTTTTAATGTTTATTTTTGAGACAGAGAGAGACAGAGCATGAATGGGGGAGGGTCAGAGAGAGAGGGAGACACAGAATCTGAAGCAGGCTCCAGGCTCTGAGCTGTCAGCACAGAGCCCGGCGCGGGGCTTGAGCTCAAGGACCATGAGATCACGACCTGAGCCAAAGTTGGACGCTTAACTGACTGAGCCACCCAGGCGCCCCTACACTACTTTTCTTGAGTACAGAAAGAAAAAATTCATTTTTATTTTCAATTTTTATTAAAAATATTTGTCTTTAATTTCTTTCCTATATTTTTGTTTGTGTAAATTTTTTCAAATTCTATTTTACTTCCATCATTTTATTTTAGTCTACTTCAGTGTATTCACTTTTCAAATTTTCAAATGATTTCCTTTTTTTCTTTTTGTTTCTTTTCTTTTTCTTGAATACAGAAAGAGAAAAAATTAATTTTTATTTTTAATTTTTATTAAAAATATTTTTCTTTAATTTTTTCTACTATATTCTTTACCTTTGTATAATTTTTTTTCAAATTCTATTTTACTCCCATCATCTCATTTTAGTCTACTTCAGTGTATTCACTTTTTCAAATTCTCAAATGATTTCCTTTTTTTTTTTTCTTTCTCCCCTTTTTTTCTCTAATCTGTCAAACCACTTTCAACACCCAGACCAAAACACACCTAGGATCTAGCATCATTTATTTGATTTGTGTGTGTGTGTGTGTGTGTGTGTGTGTGTGTGTGTTTAATTTGTTAATTTTAATTTTCCTACCTAATTAATTCCTTTTCTCCCTTCAAAATGACAAAACAATGTAATTCACCCCCCCAAAAAAGAGCATGAAGAAATGACAGCCAGGGATTTAACCAACACAGGTAAGCGAGATGTCTGAACCAGAGTTTAGAATCATGATAATAAGAATACTAGCTGGAGTCAAAAATAGATTAGAATCCCTTCCTGCAGAGATAAAAGAAGTAAAAAATAGCCAGAATGAAATTAAAAATGCTAGAACTGAGCTGCAATCACGGATGGATGCAGCGGCAGCAAGGATGAAGGAGGCAGAACAGAGAATCATTGATATAGAGGACAAACTTAGAATAATGAAGCAGAAAAAAAGAGGGGATTAAGGCAAAAGAGCACGATTTAAGATATTAGAGAAATCAGTAACTCATTAAAAAGGAACAATATCAGAATCATAGGGGTCCCAGAGGAGGAAGAGAGAGAAATAGGGGTAGAAGGGTTATGTGAGCAAATCATAGCAGAAAACTTTCCTAACCTGGGGAAAGACACAGACATCAAAATCCAGGAAGCACAGAGGACCCCCATTAGATTCAACAAAAGCCGACCATCAACAAAGCATATCATAGTCAAATTCACAAACTACTCAGGCAAGGAGAGAATCGTGAAAGCAACAAGGGAAAAAAAGTCCCTAACCTACAAGGGAAGACAGATCAGGTTTGCAGCAGACCTATCCACAGCAACTTGGCAGGCCAGAAAGGAGTGGCAGGATATATTCAGGGTGCTGAATCAGAAAAATATGCAGCCAAGAATTCTTTATCCAGCAAGGCTGTCATTCAAAATAGAAGGAGAGATAAAAAGTTTCCCGGACAAACACAAATTAAAGGAGTTTGTGACCACTAAACCAGCCCTGCAAGAAATTTTAAGGGGGACTCTCTGAGGGGAGAAAAGATGAATATATACATACATCATACACACACGTGCACACACACGCACACACACACACACACATATGTATAAATACCAAAAGTAACAAAGATTAGAAAGAACCAGAGAACACCACCAGTAACTCCAACTTTACAAGCATCATAATGGCAATAAATTCATATCTTTCAGTACTCATTCTAAACGTCAATGGAGTCAATGCTCCAATCAAAAGACATAGGGTAACAGAATGGATAAGAAAATAAGATCCATCTATCAGCTGTTTACAAGAGACCCACTTTAGACCTAAAGACACCTTCAGATTGAAAATAAGGGGATGGAGAACCATCTATCATGCTAAGGGTCAAGAAAAGAAAGCCAGAATAGCCATACTTATATCAGACAATCTAGACTTCAAAATAGACTGTATCAAGAGATGCAAAAGGGCATTATATCATAATCAAGGGGTCAATCCACCAAGAAGACCTAACAATTGTAAACATTTATGCACCAAATATGGAAGCACCCAAATATATAAATCAATTAATCACAAACGTAAATAAACTCATTGATAGTAATACCATAATAGTAGGAGACTTCAACACACCACCCACAGCAAAGGACAGATCATCTAATCAAAAATGAACAAGGAAACAATGGCTTTTAATGACACACTGGACCAGGTGGACTTAACAGATATATTCAGAACTTTTCATCCTAAAGCATCAGAATATACATTCTTCTCCAGTGCACATGGAATGTTCTAAAGAATAGACCATATACTGGGACACAAATCAGCCCTAAGTAAGTACAAAAAGATCGCGACCATACCGTGCATATTTTCAGACCACAATGCTATGAAACTCTAAATCAACCACAAGAAAAAGATTGGAAAAATAACAAATACTTGGAGACTGAAGAACATCCTACTAAAGAATGGATGGGCCAATCAAGAAGTTAAAGAGGAAATTAAAAAGTATATGGAAGCCAATGAAAATGATAACACCACAACCCAAAACCTCTGGGACACAGCAAAGGCGGTCATAAGAGGAAAGTATATAGCAATCCAGGCCTTCCTAAAGAAGGAAGAAAGGTCTCAGATACACAACCTAACCTTATGCCTTAAGGAGCTGGAAGAAGAACAGCAAATAAAACCCAAAACCAGCAGAAGACAGGAAATAATAAAGATTAGAGCAGAAATTAATGATATAGAAACCAAAAAACAAAACAAAACCAAAAACCAAAAACCAGTAGAACAGATCAATGAAATCAGAAGCTGGTTCTTTGAAAGAATTAACAAAATTGATAAACCACTAGCCAGTTTGATAAAAAAAAAAAAAAAGGAAAAGACCCAAATAAATAAAATCAAGAATGAAAGAGGAGAAATCACAACCAACACGGCAGAAATAAAAACAATAATAAGAGAATATTATGAGCAATGATATGCTAATAAAATGAGCAATCGGGAAGAAATGGACAAATTCCTAGAAATATATATACTACCAAAACTGAAACAGGAAGAAATAGAAAATTTGAACAGATCCATAACCAGTAAGGAAATCAAATTAGTAATCAAAAATCTCCCAAAAAACAAGAGTCCAGGGCCAGATGGCTTTCCAGGGGAATTCTACCAAACATTTAAGGAAGAGTTAATACCTATTTCTTGAAGCTGTTCCAAAAAATAGAAATGGAAGGAAAACTTCCAAACTCCTTCTATGAAGCCAGCATTACCCTGATTCCAAAACCAGACAGAGACCCCACTAAAGAGGAGAACTATAGACCAATTTCCCTGATGAACACGGATGCAAAAATCCTCAACAAGATATTAGCCAACCATATCCAACGATACATTAAAAAAATTATTCACCACGACCAAGTGGAATTTATACCTGGGATGCAGGGCTGGTTCAGTATCCACAAAACAATTCACATGATTTATCACATCAATAAAAGAAAGGACAAGAACCATATGATCCTCTCAATAGATGCAGAAAAAGCATTTGACAAAATACAGCATCCTTTCTTGATAAAAACCCTCAAGAAAGTAGGGATAGAAGGAGCATACCTCGAGATCATAAAAGCCATATATGAATGACCCAACGCTAATATCATCCTCAATGGGGAAAAACTGAGAGCTTTCCCCCTAAGGTCAGGAACAAGACAGGGATGTCCACTCTTGCCACTTTTATTCAACACAGTATTGGAAATCTTAGCCTCTGCAATCAGACAACACAAAGAAATGAAAGGCATCCAAATCGGCCAGCAGGAGGTCAAACGTTCACTCTTTGGTGATGACATGATATTCTATATGGCAAACCCAAGAGATTCCACCAAAAAACTGCTAGAATTGATTCAGGAATTCAGCAAAGCTGCAGGATATAAAATCAATGCACAGAAATAAGTTGCATTGAGAAATCCTATACACCAACAATGAAGCAACAGAAAGAGAAATCGAGGAATCGATCCCATTTACAGTTGCACCAAAACCCATAAAATACCTAGGAATAAATCTAACCAAAGAGGTGAAAAATCTATACACTGAAAACTATAGAAAGCTGATGAAAGAAATTGAAGAAGACACACACACACACACACACACACACACACACACACACACACACAAATGGAAAAAGATTCCATGCTCCTGGATAGGAAGAACAAATATTGTTAAAAATGTCAATCTTACCCAAAGCAATCTACATATTCAATGCAATCCCTATCAAAATAACACCAGCATTCTTCACAGAGCTAGAACAAATAATCCTAAAATTTGTAAGGAACCAGAAAAGACCCGAAATAGCCAACCTTGATAAAGAAAACGAAGCAGGAGGCATCACAATCACAGACTCAAACTATACTACAAAGCTGTAATCATCAAGACAGTATGGTACTGGCACAAGAATAGACACTCAGATCAATGGAACAGAATAGAGAACCCAGAAATGGACCCACAAATGTATGGACAACTAATCTTTGACAAAGCAGGAAAGAATATCCAACAGAATAAAGACAGTCTCTTCAACAAGTGGTGCTGGGAAAACTGGACAGCGACATGCAAAAGAATGAACCTGGACCACTTTCTTACTTACACCAGACACAAAAATAAACTCCAAATGGATTAAAGACCTAAATGTCAGACAGGAAGCCATCAAAACCCTCGAATAGAAAGCAGGCAAAAACCTCTTTGATCTTGGCCGCTGCAACTTCTTACCCAACACGTGTCCAGAGGCAAAGGAAACAAAAGCAAAACTGAACTACTGGGACCTCATCAAAATAAAAAAGCTTCTGCACAGCGAAGGAAACAATCAGCAAAACTAAAAGGCAACTGACAGAATGGGAGAAGATATTTGCAAATGACATATCAGATAAAGGGTTAGTATCCAAAATCTATAAGAACTTATCAAAATCAACACCCAGAAAACAAATAATCCAGTGAAGAAGTGGGCAAAAGACATGAATAGACACTTCTCCAAAGAAGACATCCAGATGGCCAACCGACACGTGAAAAAATGCTCGACATCACCCATCATCAGGGAAATACAGATCAAAAGCACAGTGAGATACCACCTCACATCTGTCAGAGTGGCTAACATTACCAACTCAGGAAACAATAGATGTTCATGAGGATGTGGACAAAGAGGATCTCTTTTACATTGTTGGTGGGAATGCAAGTTGGTGAAGCCACTCTGGAAAACAGTATGGAGGTTCC
Organism: Herpailurus yagouaroundi; assembly: GCF_014898765.1. Taxonomy (NCBI): domain Eukaryota; kingdom Metazoa; phylum Chordata; class Mammalia; order Carnivora; family Felidae; genus Herpailurus; species Herpailurus yagouaroundi. The sequence goes on from NW_024412413.1 coordinate 18,337,637, forward strand.
TCAAAAAACTAAAAATAGAACTACCCTACGACCCAGCAATTGCACTACTAGGCATTTATCCAAGGGATACAGGTGTGCTGTTTTGAAGGGACACATGCACCCCCACGTTTATAGCAGCACTATCAAAAATAGCCAAAGTATGGAAAGAGCCCAAATGTCCATCAATGGATGAACGGATAAAAAACATATGGTATATATATACAATGGAATTACAATGGAGTATTACTCGGCAATCAAAAAGAATGAAATCTTGCCATTTGCAACTACGTGGATGGAATTGGAGGGTATTATGCTAAGTGAAATTAGTCAGTCAGAGAAAGACAAAAATCATATGACTTCACTCATATGAGGACTGTAAGAGACAAAACAGATGAACATAAGGGAAAGGAAACAAAAATAATATAAAAACAGGGAGGGGAACAAAACATAAGAGACTCATAAATATGGAGAACAAACAGAGGGTTACTGGAGGGGTTTTTGGGAGGGGGGATGGGCTAAATGGATAAGGGGCACTAAGGAATCTACTCCTGAAATCATTGTTTCACTATATGCTAACTACTTTGGATGTAAATTAAAGAAAAATTTTTTTAAATTAAAAAAAAAAAGGAGAACACGGGGCACCTGTGTGGCTCAGTCAGTTAAGCGTCTGACTCTTGGTTTCAGCTCAGGTCATGATCTCCAGGGTTTGAGTTCAAGCCTCACTTTGGGCTCTACGCTGGCAGCATGGAGCCTGCTTGGGATTCTCTGTCTCCTTCCCTCTCTGCCCCTCCCCACTCGCACTGTCTCTGTCTCTCTCAAAATAAATAAATAAACTTCAAAAAAAAAAAAAAAAGGAAAAAAAGAAAACAATCCATTAGCTCATCATGTGCCCTAATGCTAGGTTTAGAAAATGTAGTCAATGTCCCCGTAAATAAACAATGAAACCTGACTTCTGTTTAGTCCTTAGAGATGTCCTTTTCTATGATTAGACTCACCAGAAAGGAAAATGGGAAGACAGTAGAATTGGAAAGGGCTACTCTTGAACACATGGTTAAAGTCCTTCAGTTTTCTACCTTTGATCTCTGAACCTTTTCATCTGAATACTTCAGTATAGTTCTGGAACAAGGATGTTCAGGAAGCGTTTCTTCAGGGCCACATCACCATTTGGCAGACTGTTACTGAAAACCTTCATGGGCCAGAAGTTGGTCTTAAAAAGACCAACTTGACTTGGTTTTGTCTCCTTTCTGTGCTGTTCTTTTCATTATTATTGTTAGCAGTCTAAGCCTTGGATGACATGCCAAGGTTTACAATTACATCACATGTAGTGCCCTTGGCATTTCACCCCACGAAGTGTTAACGATAGCCATTTTACCTAAGAGGATGTGGAAGTGAGGTAGGGCCTCAGTTAGGACCGTTGATGAGGTCACACGGCTGTCAGACTTGGAGATGGCAATTCCCACTGAGCTCTGACTTTAAAGGCTCAGAATTGTGCTTCTCTATGTGGACAGCTTAAAATTATTTTCCGTGGTTTAAATGTGTTTACAAAGCATTCATTTAATTAAGTAATCAAGATTCAGTGAATGCCTACAATTATTTTCAAGGCTGTTAATGTTTTCTCTTTGTGTTTTCACAAGAAAGTGAAATGAGATTTAGCCTGAACAGAAAAGGGGCCTTCATTCCTGTTGCTATGGGCAGGAAGGGGCTGGTGAGGCCAGCTTCAGTGCTCTAGACTTATTTCTAAAGAGGTGTCTCAACACATACTTCTCATTGAGATGAGCAGCTCATTTTATTCAGGTCCCATTGGGTGTCTGCCTGTGGGTGAAGGCATCTACTGGTTGAGTATTAATTTGCTGTCTCCTTGGAATCTTCCTGATCTTCAACATCACATATTCTGTAGAGGAGGGAAGGCTTTCTCTTAGCAGGTATATCATCCTGGCCCAGCTCTGTCTCCAGTGGCTTGTGATCCATGGGCTAAAGGCCAAGGTGAATCCTTACAGTTATGGACTAAATGTCTGTGCCAGCCCAAATTCATATGCTAAAGTCCTAAACCCCAACAGGATGGCACTTGGAGGTGGGGCTTTGGGGAGGTCATTAGGTTTAGATGAGATCATGAGGGTGGGGACTCCATGAAGGGATTAGTGTCCTTATAAGAAGGGAAAGAGGGACCAGAGCACTTTCTCTTTCTCTGCCTCGTGGGGACAGAAGAGCTTCACCCGGAACCAAATCTGTAGCATCTTGTTTTTTTAATTTTCTTTTTAATTTTAATTTTTTTATTTGAGAGAGAGAGAGAGAGAAAGTGCAAGAGGGGGAGAGGGACAGAGGAAGAGGGAGAGAGACAGAAAAAGAGAGAGAATCTTAAGCAGGCTCCATGATCAGCACAGAGCCCAATGCAGGGCTTGATCCCATGACCCTGGGATCATGACCTGAGCTGAAATCAAGAGTTGGACGCTCAACCAACTGAGACACCTAGGCACCCTGTAACCTCTTGATCTTGGACTTCCCAGCCCCCAGAACAGTGGGAAATAAATGTCTGTTGTAATGGTATTCTTTTATAGCAGCCCGCACAGGCTGATGTTTACCTTCCCCACATTTCTTTTTGTTTTTGAAAATTTTTAAGTTTATTTATTTATTTTGAGACAGAGAGAGACGGAGAGAACACACACAGGGGAGGGGCAGAGAGGGAGGGAGAGAGAGAATCCCAAGCGGGCTCTGGGATGTGGGGCTTGAACTCACAAATCTCGAGATCATGACCTGAGCTGAAACCGAGAGTCCGACGCTTAACGACGGAGCCACATAGGCTCCTCTCCCCACATTTCCGAAGAGCAGGCCTTTGGTTTGGCCTGAGGTATCAGAGTGGCCCATAGAGTCCACAGAAGGGCAGACAATGGTGGGAAGAAAAATAATAGACCTAAGGGCCACAAGCTACATAAAAACTGGGATACACAGGAACATCTTCAACCAGGCTGCCAGCACTGTGAGTTATCAGCCTGACAACAGACGGACAGAATTCGTTGAGCATTTACTGTCGCTAAGTACCTTACATGCACAGTCTCATTCTCACAACAACTGAGGAAGGCATGGATGCTGTTGACATCATTATCATCATCATTATCTTCAGGTGATAGATAAGAAAACTGAGGCCCAGAGAGGTAGGTAAGTTGCCCCAAATCACATGATTGGTAAGTGCTGGAATGGGCATTGCAGTCAGACCTGACTCAAGATTTCGAGTCCTGAACCACGAAGCAAGAGCGTACAAGATCAGTACCTTAGAATAAAAAATCTAACCAAGACACATCCGCTGGAATAAAGAGGCCAGCCAGTGATCTGAGAGCCACAAAAGACAGACATGGTAACTAGCATATTCTGAATACCTGCCATCTTTCAGGCGCATCCTAAGTCCTATGTATGTATGAGCTCACCTAATCCTCAGCACGACTTTGGAGGTAGCCGTATTGGCATAGTTATTTCCATTTTGTAGATGAGAAAACTAAGGCCAAAGGAAGGGTTTACCAGATAAAATGTAGGATGCCAGTTAAATTTGAATTGCAGATAAAACAATGAATAATTTTTTAGAATAAGTATGTCCCAAACACTATGCATGTACGTTATTTCTCTGTAATTATTTTAACTGGGTGTCCTCCATTGTCGTTTACTGAATCTGATAGCCCTACAGAGAGAGTAAGGAACTTGCAAGGTCCCAGAACAAGAGTATGGGCCATGCTGGGACCAGGGGCCGATCCGACTTTGGGGTCTGTGAGCCATCTTACTGTAAAACCACATGTCCTCTCAGTTAAAGGTTAGAACGAGAGGGAGCCCAGGGGTCATGGCATCGACTCCAGGCAGCGACAGGCATCTGGCTAATGGTGGAAGCAAGTGTTCTAGGAGAAGGGCTAGAGAGAGGCAGGCAGCTTTCCCAGCAGTTGACTTGGCAAAACCAGCAGTCATTTGGGGAAACAGGGGAGAGTAGCGGGTTAGAGCTGGGTCTCTCCCATGAGACGTGCCCTTTGCACCTACCAGCTGGCTGCCTTCGGGCAAACTGCAAAGCTCCTCCCAATCCCCAGGTCCTCTGTGGGGCTCTCAGGTATGACTGATTCTCCTCGTCTGCTTTTGTGTCTCTTTCTTATATTAACCTGTGAGCTCCTTGGGGGTAGGGACTAGACCTATCTATTATATATGCGATTATGTGCAGCCTATAGTCGGTGCTCAATAAATGTTTGATTTTTATGAGTTGGCCAACCCTGGAGGGAACTTTGGGAAAAAGATAGCTGGAGGGTGGGAGTACAAAGGGTGTGCACTTTATATCCTAAACTGAACGGTTTAAGTTCAAAATTTATGAAATGACTTGTTCAGTTTTTAAATAAAAATGTTAAGGCCAAAGTGTCAACTTTATTCCTGTTTCTCGAATCATGTTCAACCACCTCAGGTCCCCATTATGAAGAAAGATGATAACATTGATGTTCTCAGCAACCATACTTGAAAAGATATTACAGAATGTGCTATAAGAGCACATTGCTGATGCACTGTGAGGTTCAAATAGCTGATAAAACTCTTTTAGGTCATTATCACATTTCCTGTTGGTTACTAGATACTCTGGTGGTCTCTTGTGTTGGGACTTTCCTCACGCAGGAGGCTCACCTGTTATAAGCTGTCAGCAAATCATCAGCAGTTCTGTTTCTTTAAAGGAAGATAATAAACTTCCTGGGCAGCAAGATCTTGACCAAAGTCCTCCCTGTAATTTTCTCTCCCAATGAACACCAGAAATGCCTACTTCGTCACGTGACCACCTTTGTTTAAAAGCTTGGCTCACAGTGTTCAGGCAGAGAATATGCACCACTTATAGCTCCGGCTGAAATTGTCTCCCTGGGAAACTGATGTGAAATAGGTTCCTCGTGTGAACGCAGCTTTATTTCTCACTCAAAGCCGAAAGGAATGTGCCTAGAAGACTGGTTTCAAATCTGTAGAAGTCCGTTATTTACAACCTGTGCAGTGAATGGCAAGAAACATAGAACAGGAAAGAAAGAGATCTGGAAACACAAATAATACAGCAGAAGAAAAAATGCATGTGCAGAATTTGATGACGCTGACCTCAAAAAGAAGAATCAAGACCATTTCCCTTTGAAGTAATCAGGTTGTTTTGGCCACAGTCCAATTTCTGTGTAACCCTTTTGCCTGCATTCTTTTTCCATTACTTTGAGTTGTTGCCCAAATCAGTTAATGTTCATGGTGGAATAAAAAGAACTGGGATGTTCCAATAAAAAAAAAAAATCTATTTCCTCTCAAGTAGGATATTGGTTGTTGAAATGTGATTGTTTCAACGTTAAAAATATGTTTTTGTGCTATAGAATAAAGACTTCTATATGCTGATCTGATAGAGCAGTACAGTTTTAATGAGGGAGAAGCAAGTTAAATCTGGGTAGAAACAACTTCCTTATGTCAGGATGACATATCTTTTTTTTCCCCCCCAAGTGAGAATTCATGCCTTATTCTTAATTTCAACAGACGATGAGTAATTTTTTTCTCATTGTGCTTTTTTGTGTTTTCTGATTTTTCGGAATTGAAACAAGTGTTATTTTCTAGTTGGAATAAGGCACTCTTAAAACAGTTTTAGAAGTAACCCAGAGGTATCCAGAGTGAATGTATTTGTTGATGCTTTGAAAAGGAACTGGATGCCATGATTGCCTTGGAAAGAAGGCCATTCCAGGGCTTGGGCTTCCTCAAAAAGATGTATGGGCACACGTCAGCAGCTCTGAAATGGCCTTATCCTTGCGGAAATGTCGAGCGATAGGCAAGATCTCACTTGTCATCACCACAGAATGTGAGAGGTGAAATATACAGCCAAGTAGAACATTTATCTCTTTCCTGAACTAAAGGAAGGAAGCCTTTGGAGACATTTGGTATGTTTGGAAGATGCAGATAAAGGGAAGTGTCCTTTTGCTCCAACAAGAGGATAGAAGAATGACCATCTGTCCGGTCCCTGCTTTTCACATACTTTGCTTCTCGGGCCTCAAGATGCAGCAGAAGGAAATGTGTGACCCCTCGAGGAACTGTGCACACTCAGTGGCAGGCAGGAGCCTTGCCCCATTCGCGCCTGGCACATTGTGACGGCATGAAGCCCACTGAAGATTTTGGATCCCATTTGCCTGCTCATGTTTAGGAGTTACCTGCTGTTTAAGAAGGGCTCAAAGAAAGAATGCCACTTTATTTGGCTTTCATTTCATTAACAGTCTGTTTTGACTGTTACTCATTCATTTATTTATAAAACATTATTAAAGTGCCTTCTTTGTGTCCCTCTGTCAAGCACTCTCATCTACATTAATATTATAATATTACTACAGGTTTGTAGAGTAGGATTTTGTACCCCCACTTGGCATGGCAGCAATTAACTCGCCCGGTGACAGAACTGGATTCAAGCCAAAACGTGGGAGCAGGACTAGTGTCTTTTTGTCCCCCTGGCTGTGGGGGACATTCTTTCTGTTCGGTTCTGTTCTGTTGCACATTGCCATTCCTTCTGTTGCACATGCTGACTTTGGTTGCTGTATCCTGTGCAAAGCCTTGTCTACAGGGGGTCTGTTCAATAACAGCGTCAGATTAGTTTTTGTGGGTCAGAAAGAGAAAAACCAACCTAAAAGTTTTTGTATCATATCAGGATGTCTCTAAGAACTGGATGTGAGCATGATCACATCTGGAGCTAAAAAAGGTCTTGAAATCTGGAAGGGTGGGTTAATCACTTGATTCTGTTGTAACACACGATCACGCAGTGCCCCCATGCTGGTGTGAACCCGACAGAACAGTCAATAGAGAGAAGGCCAGGATTTCCTGAACCCCAACCTTGACCTTTCCAGGATAAGGAGCATAACGCAGTCATTGACTGGGAGGGCTAAAGGGACCTACCAATCAAGAGGGAAGTTAGAAACACATTTGGAGGATCTCCCTTTCCTTTCTTTCTTTTTTTATAAGCTCTGTTCCAGCAATGGGGCAGAGTAGAAAGACAGCAGGCTTTGGTGACAGGCAGCCCTGAACTTGAACTTGCTTTATCATTGATCAGGCCAAAAGAAATTGGTAAGATATCATCTTTAAATCTCTGATTCCTCACAGGCGAAATGGAGATAAAAATGTCTAACTCAAAGATGTGTTTTAAGAATTAAAGGAGGTAATACAGGCTGAGTACCTCTCTGGTGCCTAATGTCAGAAATGTTGAATAAATGGAAGTTATTATTTATTTTATCATTAGTTTAAACAACAACAACAACAACAACAGTGTAAGGGGAACCTGGGTGGCTCAATCGGTTAAGTATCTGACTCTTGATTTCAGCTCAGGTCATGATCTTATGGTTCGTGAGTTCCAGCCCCACATCAGGTTCCTCACACTGACAGTGCAGAGCCTGCTTAGGATTCTCTCTCTCTCCCTCTTTCTCTGCTCCCCCGCTCCCGCCCTGCTCACTTGCTCTCTCTCAAGATAACTAAATGAACTTAAAAAAAAAAAAAAAAAGCAGTGTCAACATCAGGCAAGAAGGGCTCGACTGTTTAGAAGCCACATGGGAAAAAAAAAGACCAGGGAAATGAGCTAAACCGATTAGGGTTTCCTATATGTGACAGAAAGAAGTTTCTATTTTGCTATTTTGTTCTTTCTCTATACCTTTCTAAACTTTGCAAGCTGTGTGCAATTTGCTTGTATTATTTTAGTCAGAAAAAAAGAAAAGCAAAAGAGAACTAATCTCTCTCCTTAAATGGATTCTTTTTTTAAAGTTTATTTATTTTGAGAGAGAGAGAGAGAGAGAGAGAGAGAGAGAGAGAGAATGTGAGCAGGGAAAAGACAGAGAGAGAAAGAGAGAGAAAATCCCAAGCAGGCTCCATGCTGTCAGCAGAGAGCCCTATGCAGGGCTCAAACTCACAAACGATGAGATCATGACCTGAGCTGAAAGCAAGAGTCAGACGCTTAACCAACTGAGCCTTCTTGGCGCCCCTCTCCTTAAGTGGATCCTTAAGGAGATGTTTCATTACGCTGAAAAATGGGGAAAAATGGTAAATGCATGAATTAAAATGCCTGATTTTTTACTATTCAAGGGAAAAAAAGAGATTTTTCATAATTTGCCTATCCTAGCAAGGACCTAGTTACTACTTGAGTGTTAACATCCTTAATCATGATAGAAGTTCAATTTTAGCTCACAAATGTTACGCTTGACCACAGGAGTCTAACTATACCATTGGCTCAGATTTGGCTAGTAGTTTTTCTTACAGTGGAACTGGTCCTTATAGAGTTTGATTCCATCTTAAGATTAAAGTTTTAGTAGATTTAACTATTATTTCTGTTGTCAAACAATAACTACGTTCTTTGAGATGCTATAATAAAATCTCACCTTAAAGAAAATTGTACTTGGGGTTATAGTAGCCCAGAATTCTTACATCCTCTCTATGATCAGTTATCTTTTTTATAAAAATGGATATCCTTTCAATTGTCCCTTTTTCTGACTTGTAAGGGAATTCTCTTAAAGGGAGATCTCTAACTGGAGGAAAGTAGATTTCTTTGTAAAAGCTGACAGGGCAAGAAAGATTTTCTACATATAGACTGAGAAGGAATTTTCTAAAAAAGGTGCTGACACTCTCCTTTTATCAGACTTCCTTCCTTTCAATCTTCTGTGAAATGGGACCTTGAAAATCAAGTATCAAAGTCCAAGAAAAGTGCTGTGCCACTTACCCATGCAGTCTGGGCCCCAATGGCCTGGACAGCACTGAGGTTGGACATAGTCCTTCCTACAGATATGGCGGCATCCAGGGAGAGACAGCGAGTACTTCCTGATTTCAAAGGTGTACCTTAGAGAGGAAGGAGAAGACATAAACCCATGATCAGAGCAATTCAGTTAACTCTGGGCAGTGGGATTTTCCTAGATTTTTATTTAGGTCTTTCTTTACACTTGCCTATATTTTAAAAAGCATAGATTGAACAGAATTTTGCTGTCTAGGGAGAATAAAACTTAATCATGATTTACCTTTAATTGTATAAAATGGATGACAATGAAAATAAAAGTGAAATATCAGAGCACAATGAAAATAAAGGTGAAATGATGTCAGAAGTGGGGCTGGTAGACAAAGGAAATAGTGTTAGGCTCTGGGTACATGCTACCAGTGGACGTCACACTTGTTGCAGCTAATACAAGAAGGAAAAGATCGTAGGTTCTGGGATGCACAGGATCTCTGGATCAAACTGCCTAGGATGAGAATGTCTTTTGCAGGGACTCTATATGTAAACATTTCTGTGAGAGGTGGTGTAATTTAGTGGGCAATATATGTCACAATATCCTCAAGGGAGATGTAATGATGAATTCCTTAGAACAGTTTTTATACCATCTGAGGTACATATCTGGAATAGCAATTCTATGGAGGCTAAACACCATTGTCTATTTTGATGGAATCTCTGCATGGATGGCTTATTCCAGGATTTGACTTTAGTGTATCTAGAGACGATTCTCCAGGAATATCATTTCTTTCAACTGGGCTATTAAGAATAGTGTGCAGGATGGCGCGCTTGGGTGGCTCAGTCGGTTAAGCGGTTGACTTCGGCTCAGGTCATGATCTTGCGGTCTGTGGGTTCGAGCCCCGTATCGGGCTCTGTACTTATAGCTCAGAGCCTGGAGCCTGTTTCAGATTCTGTGTCTCCCTCTCTCTGACCCTCCCCCGTTCATGCTCTGTCTCTCTCTGTCTCAAAAATAAATAAACGTTAAAAAAAAATAAAAAAAAAAAAAGAATAGTGTGCAGGTGAGTTTAAGGTTGTACTTCTAATCCAGTCCCTGAGCTACTGGCTTTATCGGCCGTCAAGATGGAGACAGAGTTGACAATTCCTCTGGAAGCTTGAGAATACTGGCAGGGGCATCTCTTCGCAAAGATGGGAAGAGGAAGAGCCAAGGGCAGAACGAAACATCCCCTCAGGGGCCAATCTTGGGTTTATTTCAGCATAAATGAATGACGGATCAAAGTCTTCAATTCTGCAACAGAGAGCACGAGTATAATAATCTTATCCTGTGTGTGTGTGTGTGTGTGTGTGTGTGTGTGTGTGTTGGAGGGGGGATGGTAGGGTGGGGTGGACATAACCAAGTGCCCACCTGGGCCATGAAAAAAAGTTGCCAGTACAAAGAGGTCTTCAATAAAGCCATCGTATAATTTTAACCTCAAATCCTAAATCTTTATATGCTTCCTAAGAGAACCTGGTCAAAATGGGTGACCATTTTGGTACCTGAATGGTCACCTGTTGCGTATGCTTGCTAATTCTAGGTCAGTTAGCCTTGGGAAGCTTTTTTTAAAATTTTTACTTTGAGAGAGAGAGCAAGAGGGAGAGCAGGGGAGAGAGGTAGAGGGAGACAGAGAGAGAATCTAAGCAGGTGCCATGCTCAGTGTGGAACCCAACCCAGGGCTCGATCTCATGACTCTGTAATCATGACCTGAACTGAATCAGGAGTTGGATGCTCAATCAACTGAGCCACCCACATGCCCCAGAAAGCTTTTATTAAAATTGATGATTTTGGTCATAGAATATATCGTGATCATATTAAGCAAACATGAATTTAAAATAGTGTAATATAACAGTGTTAAGTTTCCATTTTATACAAAATCAGAAATAGTACTGATCCTTCATCCCTGAATTAGGAATGAGCTCATTGAGAGATGTCTAATGTCTAAATCAGTAGACTTAGTACACTGAACATTGTGTTGACACTTGAGCTGTGTGGCTGCTTGCATTAGCCAGTAAGTGAAACTGCTCGTCTTTGCAAGGATTAGCCTTGAATTATGAGAGTTTTGAATCATTAGAAGACTTCAGCAATGCAATGCTCACAGAAAATGTATGAAGCTGTAACTCCTTTGTCTTCTCTCATTAGGTTCTAATTAGTATCAGGATCCATAGCTGGCTAATAAGATGACTGCCGGATCCATGGCTTTTCAGTCCATGTTCTGACTAGAAACTTTCCAAATGAAACAAAACCCAGATTTTTAAAATAGAGAAGGGCACAATGAGGGGAAAATGTTTGTGTGCCATGCAATATAGTCAATTTTGTATGGAAATGTGAATTAAAAATATATTTTTTAGATGCAAGGTTGTAAGTTGTGAGTTTGGATTGAATGTAATTCTAAAGTAAGGGAAAACTCACGGAAATGCTTTGTAGTTTTTGAGATGGGAAGTTTCCATTTAGATTCACAATCCCTTAAATTTCAAGACTTGAGTACATTTATTTTCTCATGAGTACCTGCAATCTCGAACCCCTACGGAGCCATTGGTAACCTTTGTGTAACCATCTGGGCACTTAATTTCTAAGTTGAGCAAGCAGGATCGGCACTCAGTCCTAATTGTAAGCAGAGATGTCCTATCACACCTTTTTGCCTGTGAAGACATAAAAAAAAATCAAGTCCCATTAGCAGAACCTTGGTTGGCCAATCTTTCCCATTGGCTTCATGTCCGTGGAATGACAGGGATGGCAACAGGTTGATTGGTAATGACTGGCTGGTTGCCTTCAACCTTATGTAGAAAGTTTGCTGTCCTTGATCTAAAGTGTGGAATCCAATAAAGCAAGGTAACTTCATTACATACACTTACCCAATTGGGAATCCTGAAATATAGAGTACACTTTCCAAATGGGAAAAATTTTAAAGTGGTTATTTAGGGTCAATTGGTCATAGATCAACAGGTCTCAAGAATATTCTTTCAGCATTGATTCTACAGCAATAGTCTAGTCTGGGTGCTAAATGCTACGAAGCATATAGTTCCTGCTCCAAAGGTGTTTGCAACATTTTGATTAGAATTCAGCTAGACTATGGGCTCCAACAGGCAGTGATCTTTTTCTGTTTGGTCCTTGAATATTTCCCAAGCACATAGAACAGTGCCTGGTACATAGTAGTGCTTAGTAAAATATTTGTTGATTGAATGCGTTGTAGGAAATACAACAGACCCACTAGAAACAGTCACTTAGCAACATTAAGCAGTAGAGAATCAACTGCTAGTATGAATGATGCAGACCCACGTTGGCCCTGTCTTCAGGATCTCTCATTGTCCAAGATGTTGGTGGTGGTTCTCCCAAATAGATTTGGTCCCCTGTCTCTAATCTCCTTCATTTCCCATCAAGTTTAAGAAGAAGCAGTTTCATACACTGAAGAGAGACAAAATGTGGGAGTCAAAAAAAACCTAAGATTGGAATCAAGCTCTGTATCTTGCTAAGTGTACAGTCTTGAATGCATTACTCACCCTTTGCCATCCTCTGTAAGGGGGAGGTGCAAATAATCACTCTCCAGGTTACGGAGACCTTTAAATGATATGTGCAAATTGCCTGGTCCAGTATCTGGAATATTTTAGGCAGTAAATGCTAGCTCCTGTAATGCTTCTCTGTCCCCACCTCTGTGTTTTGCTTATTGTCTCTTTTGATAGAAACGTGCTTCTTCCTCCTCTTGGCTCCCCAAACTTCATCTTTCAAGCCCCTGCTTAAGACACTATTTCCACAAAACCACACCCATCTCTCTTCCTTTTCTCAACTTCTTCTCTTCATGTGGTTGGCCAGTGGAACACATTTTGTTGTCTTTGTTTTCCATTTAAAAATCCCTGTGGGAGGGGACCCTGTCTCTTACTTCTTACTTACTCCCATCCACAAATAGCACACAGGCCAGCACTAGGTAGGGGTGGTGAGAATGTCATAACTACTTCTAAATTTACTGAAATATATAAAGGCTGCAGAAGAAGAAGTCTTATTTTTGCAGAGAAATTTATGGTTATGCATACTTCTAAGAGCATCATCTAATTTGACCTTGACTATGCTGAAGATAAACAGGGAGGTATCATCATCCCCATTCTAGGGGGGAGAAAACTGAGGTGAGGGGAGGTTCTGTGACTTGCCAAGGCCACACTGTAAGCTTTTGGTCTTTTGATTCCTTTTTTTTTAAATTTAATTTTTTATTTTTTAAAACTTACATCCAAATTAGTTAGCATATAGTGAAACAATGATTTCAGGAGTAGATTCCTTAGTGCCCCTTACCCATTTAGCCCATTCCCCCTCCCACACCCCCTCCAGTAACCCTCTGTTTGTTCTCCATATTTATGAGTCTCTTCTGTTTTGTCCCCCTCCCTGTTTTTATATTATTTTTGCTTCCCTTCCCTTATGTTCATCTGTTTTGTCTCTTAAAGTCCTCATATAAGTGAAGTCATATGATTTTTGTCTTTCTCTGACCGACTAATTTCACTTAGCATAATACTCTCCAGTTCTATCCACGTAGTTGCAAATGGCAAGATTTCATTCTTTTTGATTGACGAGTATTACTCCATTGTATATATGTACCACATCTTTTTTATCCATTCATCCATCGATGGACATTTGGGCTCTTTCCATACTTTGGCTATTTTTGATAGTGCTGCTATGAACATGGGGATGCATGTGTCCCTTTGAAACAGCACACCCGTATCCCGTGGATAAATGCCTAGTAGTGCAATTGCTGGGTCGTAGAGTAGTTCTATTTTTAGTTTTTTTGGGAACCTCCATACTGTTTTCCAGAGTGGCTGCACCAGCTTGCATTCCTAGGTCTTTTGATTCCTTGATTAGCTTATTCCTCTTCCCTGCATGCTGTACAACGGCACATAGAAAAATAAAATCTGTTTTTATGGGCAGCTTTCATTTGATGATCATTATGAACCAAAATAGCCCTGGAATATTCTTTATGGAATAATAGTAAGAGCCACCCTTAGCTAGAGTTTGAATAAACTCCCTTCAATGGTCATGAAGCCTCTACATCTGTTAAAACCGGCTTTTCTTTATATTAGGTTTTCCCACTTAGATAAGCGGATGGAAGGACATTACTTTTTCTTTTCTTTCTCAAAAGGTCAGGTTTAATACTTGCTTTTCAAGAAATCTCTTGACTTTCAAGTTGTCCTTTTCAAATGGAATGGCTTATTTGGTCTCTTATACAGTCTCCTCTGAAAAGCAAACTCAGCTTTAAACCTGGTCAAGGCCTGATTTCTGCACTTAAGCAAGCACTCGATGCTGCCAATGGTGATGATGATAAAGAAGATGATGATTCTGGCTGTTTGTGGAGCACTGTCAGGGGAGGAACTGCAGTTCAGAGAGATGAATTAACCTGCTCAGGCTTGGACCACTGGTAGGCTGTGGAGCACAGTGACCGGTCCTCAGACATAGTTGGTAAACAAACATATGAGAGCCACGGTTCAAACTCACCACTCTCAAACCTCTAAGCTGGAGCACGAAACCGTTATGCTAGCTTCCAGCATTTTCGTGAAAAGCATTATCAGAGGACATCCAACTGGCGTCGAGTCGGTAGGGATAAATATTTGCCTGGCTCAGATGCAGAATCATGTTTAAGTTTTATGATGAATAGAAATCATGCCTGGGGAAATGCATTTTAAATAAATCACTCAGATTGCCTTGTTCCTACACCTCGTTTCGGCTGACCTAGCTGCACATCTGATACCCAACTTGCTCTATTAAGACAGCTCACGTGAGGGGCGCCTGGGTGGCTCAGTTGGTTAAGCATCCGACTTTGGCCCAGGTCATGATCTCACGGTCTGTGGGTTCGAGCCGTGCGTCGGGCTCTGTGCTGACAGCTCAGAGCCTGGAGCCTGTTTCAGATTCTGTGTCTCCCTCTTTCTCTGACCCTCCCCTGTTCATGCTCTCTCTCTCTCTGTCTCAAAAATAAATAAATGTTGTTAAAAAAAAAAAAAAGACAGCTCACGTGAGCCTGCTTGAGATGTTGGTGTTCCAGTGGGTTTCACGAGAGATGCTGACCCTACCACCCTGGGTACTTCTTTTTCGTTTTCTTTCTTTCTTTCTTTCTTTCTTTCTAAAATTTTTTTAATGTTTATTTTTGAGAGAGAGAGAGAGAGCAAGAGCGTGAGCAGGGGCAGGGCAGAGAGACAGGGAATCACAGAATCCAAAGCAGGTTCCAGGCTCTTGAGCTGTCAGTACAGAGCCTGACACGGGGCTCGAATCCACAAACTGTGAGATCATGACCTGAGCCGAAGTTGGGAGCTTAACCGACTGAGCCACCCAGGTGCCCCTCTTTTTCTTTTTTCATGTTTTATTTGTTTTTGAGAGAGAGACACAAAGTGTGAGCAGGGGAGAGGGAGACACAGAATCCGAAGCAGGCTCCAGGCTCTGAGCTGTCAGCATAGAGCTCGGTATGGAGCTCCAACCCACAAACTATGACATCATGACCTGAGCCGAAGTTGGACACTTAACCAACTGAGCCACCCAGGCACCCCTTTGGGTACTTCTACTACAACTCTGTGGAAGCTAGAAGGGATGAGTTCCTGATGCATTCTGTAACACTGTTTCTCAACCAGACATCACCTACAACTCCCTAGAACATCTGTCTGCTCATCTGTCTTCAGCCATGGTTATTTTCTATATTCAAAATGATGCAATGGGAGGTATTCACAGTGAATTATTAACACAAAACAAACCCCCCTGCCCCAGGGGGATACCAACATCTGCAATGGAAAGAGGAACATTAGCATGAGCGTCAGAGATCCTAACAACGGGGTTTGGCATAGGAATAGAACCAACTGGGTGAGCTCACCTTTGGAAAGATGGTTCACGACCATTAGGATCCTATTCTCTGCAGCCTTTCTCTTTATTTTATGAAGTCCAGAGAGTACCCTTTACCCATCACCACAGAGGAAAGCAAAAAGGTTTTTAACATATCATGAACGTAACAACAACAACAACAACAACAACAAAAATGCGAGTCTCATCTTACCTGCTCCGTAGTTTCAGGCGGGGAGCAGAAATTTTGTGCCACCAATCCAAGAAGAAAAAGCATGAACTTCTGTAGCATAGTGAGAAAATATTTACTCCTTCTGGCTCCAGGCACCTGTTGGAACTATTCAGCTATTCTAACCTAGTCTGATGAACTCCTAGCGAATTCTCTTTCATTTCAGTGTTTGCTTTCAAATCCTTCCCCCTCTTTTTCCTGGATTGAAGCACATGATATGCGAGAACTGCCTCGAGACAGGAAAAATGGCCAATTCAGGGGTCGTGGTGAAATTGGCCACTCTCGACTCTATATATGTCTTGGTTGAATGACAGGATATCCTGAAGGGGCTGAGGCGGAGACATGCTCTGGAATTTTTGTGCCTCGTGCAACTCCCAAGAACGAGCTCCCACCTCCCAGGGCTCTGCCCATCCCTCTTCTGGTCCTGCCTGCTCCTGGACCCACGGCCCCACGGACACGTATCCAGCCACACCATGGAAAACTGCAGGCCCCTCTCTCCGAATGCAAAGTCCCAATCTTGGTGCCAGGCAGTATTTGTGGGAGTCCCCATAAACAAGAACGATCCCACAGAGGGAATGCTGCAGGAGTTCGGGGCTTTGACTTGGGAGAGGGTGGTGGCCCGTCACTTTGGCACGGCTGCCAGACTCTGTTGCAAAAACATGTCTCTTTGTAGTTGCCAACAGGGGGCATTTCGATCTTCCCTTCCTCTCTTCCATGTCACGTCCTAACAGATGACTGAGTGTATAGGTCTCATCTTACCGTTCAAGGTCTAGGTCAAATGCCACCTCTTTGGGGAAGACTTCCTGTCCTGCCCCTCCAATACCACCTGGGAAACCCTCCCAGCATTTTGCATGTAATACTAGGAAAGCCCAGTCACATCTGTCACAATCCATCTATCTGTATATCTGTCTCCCAGGCCCGATTGTGAATTCCTTGAGGACAGAGAGAGGCCTTCATCTTCTCTGTATCTCTAAGAGCCTGGAGCAGAGACCTGCATTTGAAAATAATAAAAACAAATAGTAACAGTCAACATTTGTTGAAAACGTTCTGTATGCTAGTCACTATTCTAGACTTCTCCATGGATTACCTTGTTTCATCCTCACAACTCTTAGTGAAATAGTTATTTTCCCCATTTTACAGAGAAGGAAACTGAGGCAAAGAGGTTAGGCAACTTTTCTAAGGTCACACAGCTAGTAGGTGGGCATCCAGTTTTCAAACTGTGTGGCCCCAGGGTCAGTACTATGAACCACTCCCCTCTCCTGCCTGAAACAATGATTATTTAATGCATAAATAGCTAAGAGGTGGTGTTCCAGTCTCATGGAGTCTGATGGAAAAATGTCAGGCCCAGAACCAGAAAAGATAAAGTCTGGGCTTATCCACAAGTCAGGCATATGAGGCTGTGTTTTATGACACTGAGTTAACTGAGAGACTCATGCAGTTATAGACACTAGTTTTGGTTAAATAATTCTTCTC
Organism: Herpailurus yagouaroundi; assembly: GCF_014898765.1. Classification (NCBI taxonomy): domain Eukaryota; kingdom Metazoa; phylum Chordata; class Mammalia; order Carnivora; family Felidae; genus Herpailurus; species Herpailurus yagouaroundi. The sequence continues at coordinate 18,354,842 of NW_024412413.1, forward strand.
TCTCTGCAGTCCTTCTCTCTTTGAGTTTTGGAAATAACATTATATTATATGGCTCAATAATCTAAGAAACTTCCAATACAGACAGGCCCTTCAGAGGCTAACCCAGTGGTCTGACTGGAAGATGCCAGATGAGGAAGTTCTTACCATCTCTTGGTTCAGTGCGTCTCAATCCTGGTTTAAGGTCCTGGAGGAGTTTAGAAGGAATCCCCCAATGTCTGGCCCTCATCCAGAACAATCAAATCAGCACTTCTGGGTGCGGGGCACAGAACTAATGGTTTTCAAGGCTTCCTGGGTGATTCTGCCTGCATGGGACTGTTGCTTGAGGAAAAATGAGCAACTATTGTGTGAAGCCAAGGAGATCTGGAGGCTTATCTGTCGCACGGGTGTGTTGCCTTAACCTTTCCTTCCACCAGGGAAAGACATTGGAGACTTCTTTCTGATTCTTTTCTCTCTGAAGGACATGACTAAATATCTGGGGCTTGGAATGGGCTAGATACCTAGGGAAATGATAAAATGAACTCACACTTGCGTTTCCTAAAATAGTTCCGGGAGATGCTGCAGGAGAGCCAGGAGAGGATTCACTTATCAAATAATTTGGAAAACCCTGCCCTTGATGTCCCTTTCTTATGGATTAACCATGCTCATTAGCCCGTTAGAGGTTCTGAGAAGTCCTGCGGTAAAGCATAATGTAACAAAACCAACCGAAAACAGTTCAACTTTGCTGAAAGCAGTATTTTCCAATTTTTTAAGACCCTCCCTTGCAAACGAAACTTCCAGATCCAGTGTTTTATGGATCACTCTTAGAGAGATACTGTCCTAGATTTTAGGAGGTCAAATATTCTATTTTAGAAGCTGCTGGGAAGTAGAGGTCAGCCTGCCACTGGCCATGGAGACTCCATAGTCTAGGACCTGTTCATATACATCACTAATCAGTTTGCCTTAAAAAATACATATAACTTTCATGGCTTTGTTTAGAAATTGTTCAAATCGTTTTGTTAATTAATTTTATTTCTGTTGGGCTCATTTGATGGCTATGAAGAGACGTTCTTCAAGTTGTTTCAAACCCCTACCGCCACCTGTCCCTGCAGTCAACAAGCAACGTGCTCTGAATGGTGCCTAGCACATAGTGGGTGCTCAATCACTCTTCATCGTTATTATTATCATCATATTATTAAAATGGGCCAATGTCATAGACAGCAGCTACACAAACCTCTACCCTTATCTCAGTGTAGCTGCGAGTTGGGTCTAGATTTCCTGTCCTGAGTTGCCCCATTTCTGCTGAGCTGTGTGTCCTCCCTTAGTGGAATGTCACTTTCATTTTTTTAAAGGTGTATTTATTTTGGGGGGTGGAGAGGGGCATAGAGAGAGACACACACACAGAATCTGAAGCAGGCTCCAGGCTCCGAGCTGTCAGCACAGAGCCCGACATAAGGCTCAAACCCATGAACTGTGAGATCATGACCTGAGCTGAAGTCGGTCGCTTGACCAACTGAGCCACCCAGGGACCCCAGTGGAATGTCACTTTCTTGATGGCCACCCACATTCATTTTTTTGCAGACTGTTGTAATCTCTGTCTCTAACCATTCAAAATTGTTTTGAGGTGAGGGCTTTTTTTTTTTTTTGAAGGAGGGAGAGAGTGAGGGAGAGGGACAGAGAGAGAGAATCTCAAGAAGGCACCCCCCCCCCCCGTCAGCCCAGAGCTTGATGAGGGGCTCGAACTCATAGACCACAAGATCGTGACCTAAGCCCAAATCAAAAGTCGGATGCTCGACTGACTGAGCCACTCAAGCACCCCTGAGACAAGGGTTTTTAATCAGTAACATTTTTCAGACAGTTTGCTCCCTCCAGTATCCCCTATTGTGTTGCTGTCACTTACTTAAGATGTGGGACTGGCTTTCCTCTACCCAGGGCTGTGCTTCTGCCTTCTCCCGGCTTCCAGCTTGGTCCTCCTGGGTTAGCACACCTCTCCTCTGGTGTCTGTTCTTAGTGTGGTAACTCGGGAGGGGATGGTCTCCTCTTTGGGAATGGCAGAAGAGGTGCTGAGACACTTGCTGGGTGACACTGTTGTGTGTCCTCTGTGGCTCCAGGACGCTGGGTTGTTAGTGTTTAACTGCTCCTTTCTCTACAGCATCCAGCTACAAAGATTTCAGTCCTTGGTAATAAAGTATTTCGTGTCTGCTTTGAGTAGCATGCCAAGAAGGGACACCTTCACCATCACTGTCATTGTCACCTACATTGTCCTCCTCCTCATCACAGACCCAAACACAGCTTTTACATGTGCCAGGCATTTAAAAAATATTAGCTCACTTAATTTATTTGATCTTCCCCACAAGCCTATGACACAGGTATTACTATTACCTTATCTCCATCCCCATTCTGCAGATGAGAAGACTGAGGCAGACAGAAGTTGAGTAACTTGTCTGAGGTCACAAGGTTAGCAAGTGGTGGAACAAGGCCTTGAACACAGGTAGTGTGGAGCCAGAGGTTGATGCTGAGGTATTCACATGACACGCTTTCGTTCTTGAATCTTGAACAACGTTCTTATGGACCTCATGAGGTGGCCAACAGGGCAAGAGTTTTATGTTTCTTCTGTTTTTAATGTTTGTTTATTTATTTACTGGGGTGGGGGGAGAGAGAGAATCCCAAGCAGGCACCACTCTCAGCGCAGAGCCCAATGTAGGGCTCGATCCCACGAACCGAGAGATCATGACCTGAGCCAAAATCAAGTCAGATGCTTAACCGATTGAGCCACCCAGGTGCCCCAAGTTTATGCTTCCAAAGCAGGACAAACCTAGCCGTTTACATGGCGGTCAATTGTCTCTTTTGCTTTGCTGGAAATAAAAGGGCAGAAATTGGGATCTAAGGTTGATTTTCTGGTTAGAATTTATGTTTCACTCTCTCAGCCATTTTTGCCAGATGGAAGAAGAACAATCTTGCAGAATAGCGGCTAGGTTTTGATCTTTCTTGAGCATCAATCTAGAAAATTATAACTTGCTTCACATAGTTAACAAATTGCTAATATTTAACAAATAGTTAATAGTTAATATTTAACTATTAATAGTTAATATTTAACAAATAGTTAAATATTGCTTCACATAGTTTAACAAATCCACAGGCTCCCACAATTTTCCCCTTTCTAAGTTTTCACTCTGGGAAGTAAACATTTAGGAAAGGGAAAATAATCGTATGTCCCTGAAAACCTCCAGGAGCAGAAATCAGTGGAGATTCTTGGGAGATGCCTCCCACTCCTACCTGAAGTCCTCTCTGCCTAATGTGGTCCTTGATAAAACTTAGATGCTGGGCAACATGGAGCAAGCAGGACTAATAAAACGGGCTTTCAGAGTCTCAGTTCACAGTATTAAATTCCTGTTTTACCATTAAAAGTAGTGTCCCAGTAGGAGAACTGGATGTTTCTGCCTGAGCATGTGGTTTTCATGCGGAGTAAGCATTTTCAATGGAATCCAATTTTATTAAACAAATAGTTTGGGGTTACATTCACCTGGACGTGTGTGTGTGTGTGTGTGTGTGTGTGTGTGTGTGTACTCACTGGGAAGAATTTTTCACACTTAAAACATCTTGGTCAGAGTACAAAATACTTCCTTCTCTCCTTTATATCTTATTGTAACATTGAAACAATTCAACAGCTATCTTTATCCCAATATAGAAATTATTAAAAAGGAATTCACATTTGTCTTCATTAAAAAAAAAAATCTCTTTCTTGTACTGATCTGCTGAGCAATAATTAATTCTTTTTTGATTTGTCTTCTTCCTTCCCTGCCTTGGGTAAGGATATCTTGTGTTTTTATAGATCAAAGGAGTTAATAAGTTAAGCTGAGAGTAATCTATAATTTTTTATCATGTTTTGAAATAACTTCTGTTTAAAAAGTCTTCAAGTGAACGTCTGAATAACATATTTTTTGGCCTGATTTATATAGATAGCTATCCCAAAGACCCATCTTTACTTTGATTGTGTAGACATGAGTCATATCTAACAGAATGATTTTTTTCTTGATTGCTGTCACACTGTAAATTTCACTTACCTATTCATTTATTCAATAAACACTTGTGGAATGTCAGACACTATTGCTGGGCTGAGGACACAGGGGTGAGTAAGCCACATTTCACTCTGCATTATAGCTTCCACCATACTTTTGCCCGTATTATGTCACTTAAACCTTATCACGAGTTTGTGGGGCGCCTGGGTGGCTCAGTCGGTCAAGCGTCTGATTCTTGGTTTCAGCTCAGGCCATGATCTCACAGTTCATGAGTTCCAGCCCCGCATCAGGCTCTGTGCTGACAGCGAGGAACCTGCTTGGGATTTTCTCTCTCCCCTTCTCTCTCTGCCCCTCCTCTGCTCTCTCTCTCTCTCTGTCTCTCAAAATAAATAAATAAAACTAAAAAAAAAAAAAACCTTATTAGAAGCTTGAAAATAGACTTGGCAAAGAGTAGTATTATGATTTGATAGATGTGAAAATGGAGGCATAAAGGGATCGAGTGATTTAGTCAGGGTCAATCAATTAGTATGAACTAGTATTAGATGCCAGGTAATCTCACTCTACTCTGCCTGTTAGAGTAGGCCACCATTCCGATCCCTGATGCCTAAACTCATGAATGGATTATCTGCGGTTCATCTAATTCAGTCACTAACATTCTAAACTGAATTGAGTGCTATTTGTTGTCCCACTGAAAGAAAGCCACGGTCACTGAAGTCCTGAAGAGCAAATATAAAGAAGATGGTTGAGATCAACCACAGGCATACTTGGACCAGAACGGAGGGTCAGGTCGCTGATTCCCAATGGTCCACTACATGGTCTACTGGTCTTGTCCTGCATGGCATAGCACAACATGGGTAAATTGGATGGGTCAAGGCTCCATGTTCCATATAAAAGATCTCAGCCATGTTCTAGAAACAGGTGCCACACCGGCTCTAGGGACCACATGGTGAGGCTCACACCTGCCAGTCATGCCTCTGTCTTAGCGGCTTATCTGGGCCTGGAATGACCTTCCCCCAGGAGACACTTAGCTAACTCCTTCCTTTCCTTCAAGCCCTTGTTCAAAGCCACTCTCTCCACAAGACCTGTGCAGATCACTCAACTGAAAACTGCTATGTGTGTCCCTTCCATCCTGATGTCCCACCTCCTCTTGTCCTGATCCTTTTCTTTGTCCTGGGGCACGTATCCCTTTCTTAGTCACCCTACAGTTTGCTTTTTACTATGCCTATTGTTAGTTCACTGTCTCTCCAGTTAGAATGTATGCTCATTAAGGGCAGGGATGTTTTCTGTTTAATTAACTGATAATATCCCAAATACTTGGAACAGTGCTTGGTCTGTAGTAAGCACTCAATACAAATGATTGACAGAATAATCCATGGAAGTGAAATTTTCTCAGCTATGTTGGTAAGCAGTTTAGATAATTCAACTAAAATACCATCACCCTCCACAGGGTACCTGAGTGGCTCGGTTGGTTAAGCGTCTGACTCTTGGTTTTGGCTCAGGACATGATCTCACAATTTGTGAGTTCAAGTGCTGCCTTGGGGTCTGTGCTGACATCGTGGAACCTGCTTGGGATTCTCTCTCTCCCTCTCCCTCTCCCTCTCCCTCTCCCTCTCTCTCTGCCTCTCCCCTACTCGCTCTTTCCATCTCTCCCCCTCTCTCTCTCTCTCTCTCTCTCTCACACACACACACACACACACACAAAACCCAACTTGAAACACCACCATCCTCCAAAAAAAATTTATTAAAACAGACTCTTCTGTTTTTTTTAAATTCCCTGAGCCAATTATAAAATTACTTCTTTCTGCACTTTGCACCACTCCGCTCTGCCACAGCGCCTTCCTCTCAATGAAGCATTCTGAAATCCCCTTGTTATTTGGCTTTTCCACATGTTATTCTGTTGCATTCTTATCATTATTGTTCCTAGATTTTTATTTTGGTATCTGCGAGTGTCTGCAGGGACGTTAAATATTTTTCTCTTTTCTGCAAATGAAAGTGATTTCCATCCACAGATTCTCAGACTCTTTCCCTATGTGATGAGTATTGGTTCAGAAGAGAGTTGGTTCAACACACATCAGGGTCTGGCTCTAGTCCTGCCCCAAACCACTGACCCTGTCCTTGAGCAAGGACACAGCCTCCATGAGAACATAACGGGATGAGATGACAAAATGCTCACTCTCTTTCTGTGCATCTACAGGACTGGAAACATTTCTTTTCACACTTCTCAGCCCGAGGGGATTTCTACCCTCCCCCAGCACCAAACTTCTTCGGGCCTTGAACATTTTGGTGGTTGGCTCAAATGCTGGGTACATCCTGGAGGAATATAAGTGAATTGTTTCCTCCTGCAAGTAATCTGAAATGCTCCAATCCCTCAAAATTACTTTCTCCAAGGAAGCAGAAACACTCTAGGATTTTGAAGAAAGAGTAGTGCGATATACTTAAGCTAAGGTTTATTGGCCACGGGGGTGTTTTGCCCAAACTATTTCATCAGCCTGCAGAGGCAGATATCAGGTTGAACCATATGAAATAGCCACTATTTTAGGGGGAAAAAAGGATTAATACCAGCAACTTCATATGGTGTACCCTACCATGTATACATATTTAGCCTTCTACATGGTTAGGAAATATTCTAAACTTTTAATCTTCATAGAGAGGCACCCTTCGTCCACCGCCCTTCTTCAAGGACTGAATTTTCCAGGAAGGATAGATATCATTGTGGGCATAAGACACCAGGGCTCAAGGGGCTATCCGTTTTGGCTGAAGTGCTGTGTCTGTCTTCAGGTAGCATGAACACTGGGGCCCAGGAATCCCCTGCCTGTAATGCTTCCCATCCGACAGAAAGGGCTGAACAAACAGATGGACAAGTGTCCATGCCTTTACCTGGCCCCGAACACCCCTCCTGGTCCCTCTGCATCGTGCTCTGACAGAGTAAATAAAACACACCAGTTGTTATTAGGAGCTGACGGGGCAAAAGGGTTTCCTGCACACTCATCAGATACTGGCCTTCTCAGGAGTCAGCTTTCCCATGCGGGGATGTGTCCAAACACGTGTATCCCTGTCCTCCTGGCCCTTTCCTCTTCCTTTGTTAGCTGAAATCTTTCCACGCAGCAGACTTTTTTTTTTTTTTTTTTTAATTTTGTTTTTCCTTTTTGTGGAGGCCAGTCAGCAGGTCCTGCTTTCGGCAAAACTGTAAAGTAGGCAAAGTTCCCCTGGAGCTGCCCCTCTGCTTCCCATTCCGTGTTCTCCCTTCCCCCAGTCAGTCAACCAGCATTCCCCGGGGAACCACTGGCCTTCACCCTGGCACCTTTCTGCTTAGCTGTTCGTTCCTGGTAACATCCTGATTGTTAGTGAGGGTTCGTGGTCAGTTAATTAGTCGGTATGAATTATTTGGCATTTACATCGTCATATTTGGGAGTCACGAGGTCACGGTGAACGCTGATCTGCTCAGCTGCTCGGAATCATGTTTGTTTCTTCTCTTGTCCCCACTGCTGATAGCAGCAATTCTTCCTCCTTCCACCTGCAGCTGGAAGGATCTGATCGCAAATCTGACCACTTCTCTTCTCCCCCAGCACTGTCGCCCTGCTTCGAGCCATCGTCACGTCCTGCCTACCGGATTGTAGTGGTGCGGCCACCTCCTGCCTGTCACTCCTCCTCCCACCCTGGCCCTCCCCAACCCGTTTTCCCCATACTGGTCAGAGTTCTCTTTTAAACCTGTAAGCAAGATCGGGCTTTTGCAGCTTACAACCCTTGAATGATGACTTATCATCACAGTGCGCGGGCACCAAGCCGTTGCCGTGGCTTTGGATCCTACCGGATCTGGGCTCTGGTCTTCTTCCTGCTTCGTCCTGAAGATTCCGTAGGGTACTCTGCTACGCCTGCCCTGCCTTTATCCTGTGCCTCCCATACCGCCTGCCAGTTCCCGTCCTTGGCACTCACGGTGGCGGTTCCCTTTGCCCGGAATGCCCTTCCCTCTGCTTTTTGCATCATTGATTTATTCTTATCTTGAGTTTCCATTTACATGTCACCTCACAGAGAAGCCACCTCTGATTCTCCAAGCTAATGTGGTCATCCAGTCACTCTGTCACATCATTCCATTTTAGTTCCTCACCTAGTACCTATTCCACGTGATAGTGTCTTGTTTGCCATTTGTCTTTCCCTCGCTGGAAAGTAAGGTCCATGGGAGTGATTTCTCGTAGGCATTTCCCCAATGCTTAGAGCAGTCCCTGAGACATAGTAGACAGTCAGATTGTTGTGAACGAATGTGTAAGTATTACGTGCTGGTATTTAATACATACTATGTTATTGATTGATTGATTGATTTACTGTTTACTTATTTATTTTCAGAGAGAGAGAGAGTAAGGGGGAGGGGGAGGGGCAGAGAGACAAGGAGAGGGAGAATCCCAAGCAGGCTCCATGCTGTCAGTGCAGAGGCTGACATGGGGCTTATTCCCACAAACTGGGAGATCATGACCTGAGCTGAAATCAAGAGCCAGACCCTCAACTGACTGAAGCCACCCAGGTGCCCCAACGCACACTATGTTATTTAATGCTCTCAAATTCCCTATGAGGAAGGTACTATTATTATTATTATCATTTTAAAGTAGGCTTCACGCCCAGCATGGAGCTTGAGCTCATAATCCTGAGATCGAGACTTGACCTGAGATCAAGAGTGGACACCCAATCGACTGAGCCTCCCAGGCACCCAGAGGAAGGTGATATTATTATCTTTACTTTACAAATTAGAAAACGGAGGCAAGGAGAGACCTTTCAGTAAGACTGTCTATGTAACCTGTGGGCCCCTGTGCAAAATGCAAATGCAGGGCCCCGTGTTAAAAAACAATGAATAATTTAGGGCGCCTGGGTGGCTCAGTCGGTCAAGCCTCTGACTCTTGATTTCAGCTTAAGTCATGCTCCCAGGGTGGTAAGACCAAGCCCCTTCTCAGACTCTGAGCTGGGCATGGAACCTGCTTAAGATTCTCTTTCTCCCTCTCCCTCTGCCCCTCCTCCACTCGCATGCACACACACTCTGTCTCTTTCTCTCTCAAACACATTAAGAATTTCAGAACAGAAGCAGTAGAGCAGGTGAAAGGGTGTCCGGAGAGCTAGGAAAACGAAACAGGGCAGTGAAATATTAGAGAAGGTAAATCTGGGTGAAAAGGTGAAATGTGAGGAGGACTTACCGGAGGTGACGGAGTTTTCTAAGTGGTTGTCCAAGAGGAGCACTCCAGGCAGAGGGAACAGAGAAGAAAAGGCCCTCAGGTAGGAGTAGAAATGGCAGCTGGGAGGTAAGGGACTTGGCGAGGATTCTGGGCATCATTGGAGGGGTTTGAATAGAGGAAAGACATAGCCGGGCTCGTTAGGAGGCCATCATCCCAGCTGCTGTGTGGAGAATAGGCCTGGGCGAAGCAAGAGAGAAGACCTCCCAGCAGGCTGTAGAACAAGCCAGGTGAGTGATTTTGGTAAGCTGAGCCACTGTGGGAGCCATGGAAGTTGCAGGAAGGAGTCAGCTTCTTGGTATAGTTCACAATGAAGGCCACCAAAATTGCTGATGGTTTGGATGGCAGTGAGTCAGAAAGAGAGGAGTCAAGGATGACTCCAATGTTTTTGGCCTGAGCAATTCAAAGAATTAAGTTGCCAACCTCCGAGAAGGGAGGACATGAGCAAAGCAGAGTTTTGTGGGCAGGATATTTAGGAATTCCATCTTGGATATGATAAGTTTGAGATGTCTATTAGATATCCAAGTGCGGTGGTCAAGGACAGTTGAATGAATGAGTCCACAGTTCTAGGAGAAGTCTGGGCAGGATATCCACATTTGAAAAATCGCCAGCACTGTGGGTCATATTTAAAGCCTTGGGACAGGGACTATCCCCAAAGGAGACAGCACAGGGAGCAGACTGAGCATGAGCTCTGATAGTAGCAGGTGCAGGAGAACCGGGTCAGGGAGGAGGAATGATCACCTGCGTCGAACGGTGGTGGCAGGTGAAGCATGGATGCTGTGCCTTTGGACTCAGCAACATGGCGACTTTTGGTGAACTTGACAAGAGCAATTTCGGTGGAGAGGTGGGGAAGAACGCCTGAATGGAGTACGTTTGAGGAAGAATGGGATTAGAGAACTGGAGACAGAGTAGATCTCTTTTTCATGGAGTTCTGCAGCAAATGAAAAGAAAAGGAATAAGGGCAGTGACTGGCGAGGGTTAGGGGGTGGAAATGAGACAAGAAATATGTTTAAAAGATGAGAGAAATAACAGCATTTTTATTGCCTGGAGGGAATGTTCCAAAAGGTAAGGAAACATTGATGTTAATCACAATGAATGTCAATATTGAAAAACCATCTTGGTTTATGTCATGCTAAATGAGATGTTTAGATACCAAAGTGGTGGTTACTTCTGGCTTGTAAACTTCTGTTTGGAAACTTTCAAATGTTAACAAACTTTTCCTAGAGTTTGTATTCCAGATGGAAGGGAGATACATTTAACCATCCTCTGTCCTTGATAAAGATCAATGTGCATGCGCGCGCACACACACACACACACACACACACACACACACACACACACAGTTGCCATATTGTCTATCCTAAGTAATTTCAAGTGGATCACAGGCAATCTGATACTCGTAAACCAATGACTTATCCCTCAACTCCACCTATAGTTTCCCTTCAACATTGCCATGCCCCATGGTCCCTACCGGAGCCCCAGCCCCAGCTGGTTCTCCAGAGATGGAGCCTTCAGTGGCTTAAGTGGCCTATGCTGTTCCCGAGGACTTCTTGCCCTGTGGCCTTGGCTGGAGTGAAGGCCTTTGTTAGAGATGGAGGGAGATGTGGTGCTGTTATAAACTCTCAGAGAAGACTCAATGAAGCATTTGAAATTGATCTTTCCCAATTTCTTACTCCAATATGTGAAAATCACTAAATCATCAGAGCTGCTCCAGGGTTATAGTTTACCTCTCTGGTTAACGGGCTGTGTAACCGGACAAGCCTTGTAACTGTCAGGGTCTGTGGGTTCTTCAACTTGTCTCCATTCTGTTTTGACTTTTTTATCATTCTAACTTTACTAAGTCTTTTCAGAGATCTGAAGCAGCAATTATCTTTTCTTTCTTTCATTTTACTTCCATTTCTCTTTCTCTTTGGTTGAGGACTACTAACCTCAGAAAATACAGTTCAAGGGCACGTAAGTCAAAAGGCAATTCATTTTCTTTTTTATTGTGTTGAAATACACATGACATTTACCATGTTAACCATTTAAAAAAATATTTATTTTGAGAGAGAGAGCGAGAGAGCACGCAAACATAAGTGGAGGAGGGGCAGAGAGAGAGGGAGGGTGAGAATCCCAAGCAGGCTCTGCACTGTCAGCACAGAGCCCGAGGTGGGGCTTGAACTCACAAACTGTGGGATCATGACCTGAGCTGAAATCAAGAGTTGGTTGCTTAACTGACTGAACCACCCAGGCGCCCCATGTTAGCCACTTTAAAGAGTACAGGTCATGGCAATCGTATCGTTGTGCAGCCATCACTTTTATTCATCTTCCCAAACTGAAGCTCCATATCCATTAAACAAAAACCATTCATCTCCTCCTTCCCCCACCCCGGTGACCACTGCTCTACTTTGTGTCTCTATGAATCTGACTGCTCTGGATACCACATATATATGGATGGCACAATATCTGTCCTTCTGTGTCCGGCTAACGTCACTTAGCAGAATGTCTTCGAGGTTCATCCATGTTGAAGCATTTGTCAGAACCTCCTTCCTTTTTAAGGCTGAACAAGATTCCATTGTATGTGTCTGTCACATTTTGTCTACCCACTCATCCTTCAAAGAACATTTGGGCTTTTCTACCTTTGGCTATGATGAATAACACTGCCAGGAACATGGGTGCACAAATATCTGTTTGGGTCCCTGCTTTCAATTCTTGTGTGTATATACCCCAAAGTGGAGTTGTTAGATCAGCTGCTAATTCTGTTCATTTATTTCTTTTCAGGACGAAGCGGATAGTTTGTGCGGGTCAGGAATTTGCGAGAAGCAGAGCTGTGTGGTTCTAGCTTAGAGTCACTCATGATGTCACAGTCGTTTGTTTAATTTTGAGGACCTGCCACAGTGTTTTCCACGGCAGTTGTACCATTTTCTATTTCCACCAGCAGTGCACAGGGTTCCAATCCCCCCACATCCTCACCAACACTTTGTTAGTTTTATTTTTTTCATAGTAACCATCCTAATGGATGTGAACTGATATCACTGTATACCTGATGATTAATAATGTAGAGCATCTTTCTAGGTACTCATTGGACATTTGCAAATCTTCTTTAAACAATGTTTATTCAACACCTTTGCTCATTTTAAAATTGAGTTGTTTTTGTTGTTCAGTTGTAGGGGCTCTTTGCATATTCCGGGTATTAATCTCTTCCCCAATATATGATCTACAAATATTGTCTCCCTTTCCATGGCTTACCTTTTCACTCTGTTGATAGTGTCCCTTGAGGCACAAAGGTTTTAACGTTTTGAGGAAGTCCAATTTGTCTAGTTTTTCTTTTGTTGCCCATGCTTTTTGTGTCATATCCAATGAATCATTGACAAGTCAATGTCACAAAACTTTTCCCTGATGATTTCTTTAAAGAGTTTCATAGTTTTAGTTCTTCTATTTTCATAATATGATATATTTGCGTCCTTGATGTAGAAAAAAGTTCCACTAAAACTATTTCTTAAAGAACAGGGACCATTATGTTTTATTCAATAAATACATTAATTAAAACACTTCAGTTGAATATGGCCAACAGTCAAAGGGCAACCGGAAGGATCAAGAGGGTAAAAAGCGTTAGACAATGAGGAAGGAAGATAGAAAAAGAGAGGAAGGTGGAGAAGGGAAAACAGAAAAACACCTCGTGTAGTTGAAAAAGCAGAGATCTGATTTAATCATCCTGCTCTTAAAATATATGCCCACTGCCTGCATTTGTTATAATACAGTGTATATTTTAATGATTGCCTAAATTGTGTGTGCATAGGAGTCACTGAAAAAGTTATAATGAAAAAACTGCTTACTGCATACTTTGGAAAGCTGGTTAAGTAAAAAACAAAAGTTAAAAAAATCTAACGGCTCATTTTGTGGGCTTTTTGGTACTGATCTAAAGGCAGACGGGTCACCTCCCGATAGTTCACAAATCCCTAAGGGATTGAATGGTCCCCAAAAGGAGAGTCAATGGGATTTTATGTATGTACGTATGTATGTATGTATGTATGTATGTATGTATTTAAAGTTTATTTATTTTGAGAGAGAAAGAGAGCGAGAGACAGGGAGAGGAAGGGGCAGAGAGAGAGAGAGAGAGAGAGAGAGAACCTCAAGCATCAGCACAGAGCTGGATGTGGGGCTCAGACTCATGAATTTCAAGATCATGACCTGAGCAGAAATCAAGAGTCAGACTCTTAACTGACTGAGCCACCCAGGTGCACCGAAGTCAATGGGATTTTAGCAAAAATAAACACAAAATTATATTTCCTTCCGTGTCCTGTAGATTTAATAACATTAACTCAAGGAGTTACATCAGTAGATACAGGGCAAGCAACGTCTTCAAGTGGCACGTGGAGTGTGGGTGAGGTCTTGGACAGGGCCCAAGGTGAAGTGCACACACCTCAAGTTCCTTTCCTTTTCTTGCTTCCCTTCCTGCTTAAGAGGCGTCAGCAGGACTTTGTGTTGCAGCAGGATGCTCTGCCTGATCCTTAACGTGTTTTCTTTCTGTCATGAGAGAAGTGCCTTTTGGAGTCACTGAGGGCGATTTCCTTTCTAAAGCCATTGCGTCTGGCAGCCACCGAGGAGAGTCCCCCGTAGATGGGAAGGATGTAATACGACCCTTCTTAAAAAAAATGGTGTCACTGGAGGAAATTAGAGGAAAAGGAAGGTGATTCCGGCCGTGAGGAGGGAATCCTGATTCCGTGAGCCTGGGAAGCCGATGTTCTGGAAAGTGACATGTGAACTGAAAGAGCCAATCCCTGAGAGTGGCAGCCTTGGGAGCGCATTAGATTCACCTGGCCTTAGATCAACTTCCTTGGGGAACCAGGACCGGACACCTCGCGCAAGAACCCGACCAGCAAGCAGCGTGGTCACTGATGTCTGGGGCATCTGTCTTTAACAGTGACCCCGTGTGGCGACAAGACGCAACGACAGTACCCGAGACCAATTTTCTTCCAGCCTGAGTGTGGGAGTCTCATGCACCTGCCTTTTGGCCTCCCCTTTTGGATCGTACAACCCCAGAGGTTTGTGGACTATCCGCAGATGGAGTGGGGGTGGAATCTTCTAGAAAGAGATGATAGATTTCATGTCAAGCACAGTTCAGAGGGCCTTGAGAAAATAAATATTGCCTCTGGTTTATGGAGTGGTTCATGCTTGGCTACATTTTAGTGGAGAAAAAGTGGCATTTTGACTTTATACTTGGGTTCCCTCCTGCCACCTTCCAAGAGAGGATTTTCAGGCACAGTAAATGAAAAATGGAGCTTTGGCTCTTTGGTACTTTTGGTTTGCGTGTATCTCTGATTGCTAATATATGGCAGCTCTAGGGTCCAAAAAGGCCATTTTATCCAGGGCAAGCTAGTGGAGCCATCTTGGGTAGTAAAATAATTTATCCCCTGCCCCAATTCCATGCCAATTAGGATAGGAGAAGTGGGTGTGGGTGAAAGAGGGGTGCAGAGGAAAAGAGAGGAGGGGGATCTAGGGGGAGCATCAGGTAGCTGAAAAGATAAGACTTCTTTGAGGTGAGGGCAAAGGCTGCAAGGTAGTCTGACTCATCACCACAGTAATGATGGCAAGTATCTGTATCGTCTTCTTAAGCATTAGGCACTATTCTCAGCATTTACATAAATTACTTCACAGATCGTCAACAATCTGATGAGGTAGGTACTATTTTTTTTTAAGGGTATTTAATTATTTTTAGCGGGGGGAGAGGCAGAGAGGGAGGGAAAGAATCTCAAGCCCAATGCAGGGCTCAAAGTCACGAACTATGAGCTCATGACCTGAACCAAAACTAAGAGTCGGATACTTAACTAACTGAGCCACCCAGGCACCCCTGAGGTAGGTACTATTTTGTTCTTCATTTATCAGTGGGGAAACCGAGGCACAAAGATGTAACGTGCCCAGGGGCGATTGGAAATTTTTGGGTTCAAATCCAGGCAGATTGGCTGCAGATTCTGCATCCTTAGCCTCTCCTTTTGCTGCCTCTTTGCCATCAATAGAATTGGGAGGATTGGAGGGCAGAGTTCATTGGTAGCCAACAATAATGGTATAGCTTTAATAACTTTAGTAGCAAGCAAAAGAAAAGCCAAGTCAAATGGGCTTATACCAAAAGGGAATTTCTTGGTTCACATAAGTGAAAAGTCCAGAGATAGGCCTGGCTTCAGGCATGGCTTGATACAGGATTCAAATGATGTCCCCAGTTTCTATGTCTCAGCTCTGCTTCTGCAGGTTGGTACCATTCTCAGACTGCTTAATGAGCCCAGTATTTTAGGCACACTTCCTCTCCATGCCTAATCAATGGGGTATCTTTTACCCAGAATTCCCGGCAAACCTAACTTCATGCATCACTGGCTCTGATTAGAGTAATGCCCATTTGGGGCAGAGACTGACTCACTGTTGACTAAATCCAGCATCTCTTCTGTGTAAGCAGCTAGACTACACTTCTCAACCTCTCTTGTAGTTAGATGTGGCCACATGACAATTCTGGCTGATATAATATGAGTAGAAGTGAGATGATCCTGATGTATTCTTTCCTTTCTGGCTGACTGTAATGG
>NW_024412413.1:18371000-18375008 GCF_014898765.1 Herpailurus yagouaroundi
TTTTTTTTAATGTTTATTTTTGAGAGAGAGACAGAGTGTGAGTGGGGGAGGGGCAGAGAGAGAAGGAGACAAGAATCTGAAGCAGGCTCCAGGCTCCGAGCTGTCAGCACAGAGCCCGATGCGGGGCTCAAATCATGAACTGTGAGATCATGACCTGAGCTGAAGTTGGACGCTTACCACTTGAGCCACCCAGGGGCTCCTAAGCTAGGAATTTTGATGGAAGTTTCAGCAGACAATTGTGGTCAACCAGCCAAAGCTTTAGCCAAAATCTAAACTCAAGTTGTATTTAGTTTTTGCTGTCAAAATGACTGTACTCACTGATCTCTCTGAATGTTGAGGTCTACATCTCTTATTGCAAGATTGGGAATCAGGTGCATTCTTTCCCGTTGTTACCTCTAGAGGCAAACACACCGTTTGCCAGTTTGCCCCCTTTTGTTTTCTATTCTTTATATTGTCTCAATGTAAATTTAATGTACCTCCCACTATCACCAACTTCCTCTCTTCTTCTTCTGCTTGAATAGGGCAGAGGATGGAACACTTGGAGCCAACTGGCAGGAACCCAGTACTGTTTGTGTCTGATTTACAAGTGATATTTATGCCCTATTCATTCCTAACAATGGCTCAAGCAATTCCCCAGGACAATAATAGAGCTGACACATCAATATGAAGTGGTTGTGACTTCATGAAGACCTTGATCGCTCAGGACCAGCAATAAATCAGCTGCTTCCTAGGTATTCAAGTATTCAGTTCTTTCATTCTTTTCAACGTATATTTACTGATGACCTACTATGAGTCAGATGCTGTTTTAGGTCCATTCTCTTCTCTCTGGCCCAAGGGCCAGCAAACTTTCTTTTCTTTTTAAGATTTTATTTTTAAGTGATCTCGACACCCAATGTGGGGCTCGAACTCACAACCCCAAGATCAAGAGTCCCTCGCTCCACCTGCTGAGCCAGCCAGGTGCCTCAGCAAACTTTCTTTGCAAAGGACCAGAGAGTAAATATGTTAGGCTTTGTAGGTCGTGAAGCCTATTTGGCAACTACTCAACTCTGCCATTGTAATGCAAAAGCAGCCACAGATAGCATATGAACTGTGAGTGGGGTTGTGTTTCCATAAAAACTGTATTTACCAGTGCAGGCAGTGGGCTTGGATTTGCCCTGTGGGCCCTCAGTCATTGATCCCTCTTCTAACCCAATTCTTTTTTTTTTTTTTTTTAATTTTTTTTTTCAACGTTTATTTATTTTTGGGACAGAGAGAGACAGAGCATGAACGGGGGAGGGGCAGAGAGAGAGGGAGACACAGAATCGGAAACAGGCTCCAGGCTCTGAGCCATCAGCCCAGAGCCTGACGCGGGGCTCGAACTCACGGACCGCGAGATAGTGACCTGGCTGAAGTCGGACGCTCAACCGACTGCGCCACCCAGGCGCCTCTAACCCGATTCTAACCATGCTTCATCTCCATCCCTTAGGAAATTTCCTCTTCCTTTTTCTCCCAGAATTGCAGAGCAGAGAAAGCCAGTAACTAATCAGTGGATCAAGTCAACTGAGTTCTGGTTCCAAAGGGTATGTAGTTTCTCACTCAATAATAACCGTAATAATCATGCTATCAGCAATAACAACACTAGCTGGCAATTATACAGCACTTATTGTACTGTTCAGTGCTTATAATCACTTTCCAAATAGTAACTCATTTCCCCTGATTAGAGACAGGGATCCAACCTGATAAAGAGAAGATCTAGGAAATGGGGTATGTATGTGTGTTTATATATGTACACACGCGCGCGCGTGCACACACGTTTTTGACTATTGTCTTTTAGTATAGTTGGTAAAATAAATAATACCCAATACCTACTGGGCCGCTAAAAGGCGCCAGATGCCAGGTGAAGTGTTGTCCATGCCTTATCCCACTCAGTCCCCCACTGTAGCCCTTTGGGGAGGTACGATTTTTATATCAGTTTTCTAGCTGAGAAACGTGGAGCTCCAAGTGGTTCAATAACTTGTCCCATCAAGCAAGTGTGGACTTCGGACTTGTTCACTCCTCCAAAGCTTATGCTCCGAACCGCGTTGCCTTAAGGACTTGCTCAGACTAGGGGAGAATTAATAAAACCCACCAGGCAGGAATGTGGATTTTATTGTGATTGTATTTCATTTTTAAATGAAAAAAAAATCTTGCAATGGTGCAACCTTCTCAGATGGCAGGACACAGGATGGTTGTGTCTCCGGTGCTCTGGCATCATGATGAGTGTCATTTGCAAACGCACTGCCTGAGAGGCCTCATTCAATCAACAGCACAATGGGACGCGTTAAACAGAAGCGCAGCTGCTCTGAGGAACGTAGTCTCTGCGTCTGCGGGTCGGGGTCGCCTTTATGGGACAGGGCGCGGTGGCGGTGGCGTCAGGGACAGGGCACTTGCTGCCTTTCCCCGGCGGAATGCGGCCCTGCGGCTGACAGCTGACAAGCCACCCTGCTTGCCTGGAAGGGGTGGTCTTACCCACAGATTAGATCTTGAAAGCTGCCTCTTTTTGTTGTGTGGCTCAAAAGAGTGGCTCCGCAGGCGGGCACGGTTGATGTCAACAAAAGGAAAGCCTAGGAAGGCCTCTTTGAGCGGGACGGGAGCGGGAGCGAGCGGGGCAGGCCTGCCTGTGAGCCTCCAGGCACTGCGTTCGCTGGGCTCCCTGCGGATGCTGAGTATAACCCAAGAGCTCAGTCTCCCGATTTCTCAGATCAAGGTTCTGCGGCGCGTGCACCTGTTTTGAGGAAATGTCGCCTCTTTCTGGTGGAGCCTGCCTTTGGTGTGATGAGGCAGGCAGAGAGGTTTCTCTTACTCTCTCAACTCAAAGTGATACAAGTGATACAAAGTCAGCTGCAAGACTTAAAAAAAAATTTTTTTTTAATATTTATTTTTGAGAGACAGAGTATAAGCGGGGGTGAGGCAGAGAAAGAGGGAGACACAGAATCCCAAGCAGGCTCCAGGCTCCCAGCTGTCAACACAGAGCCCATCGCAGGGGCTGGAACCCACAAACTGTGAGGTCATGACCTGAGCCGAAGTCGGACGCTCAACCGACTGAGCCACCCAGGAGCCCGGGACTTTTTTTTTTTTCTAGATGTTCTATCTAAGATTGTCAGAGACATAGTGGAAATTATAATGGTTAGGTTTCAGAATATCTGAACTTGAGACTCAGTTCTGTCCCAAAGCACCGTGTAGGCTTGGATGGGTCTTTTCAGCTGTTTGGATCTTAGCACATTTTTGCCTGTTAAATAATGGGGTTGACAGACACGACTTTTCCAATTACCTTCATAAATGTAATGGTGACATGTAAATGACCTTAGAACATTTTTTATTGTTTTAGCTGTTGCTACTGAGAAATTATAATGAGAGAGGAAAATAAAGCGTATCTGCTTATACCTGGCAAGATCTGTGGGTTGAGACCGGCGGTAAGTTTTGGGATTGAAGGGAGTATAAGACGGAACTAAAGCCATTTTCCCTTTGTAATGGGCGTATTTCTTTTGTGTGTGTGTGTGACTCTTCCCTTCTATTAAGAATATTATAATTTTTTCCTCTCGATAGGGTAGCCACGTTCAGCAAATAAACCTACAGGACACCCAGTTCCACCTAGGTAAATTTAAATTTCAGATGAACAACAAACCGTTTTTTAGTATAAGTATACGGACATACTTATATTTTATTTTTATATTTTATGTGGCAATCGTGCCCCTGGAGAACGAGGCCTTTCCCATTCTATGTGCTTTGGATGACAGGATTTTCACTGGCAGTGGTGTTGTGAAGGGTGACCTTGCAGTCCCAGAGGCCACTTGGAAGAAAATGCACCCTGAGAGAAGCCAATGTAGGGAGAAGCAGAGTTATGAGCTTAAGAGGAGAGGACGGGCCCTAATCATACTGGGCTTTACCCATCAGGTCTTTAATAAGATCTACCCCCTGGATTTTCAGTTAATTGCACCTATAATTTCTTTCTTTCTTTCTTTCTTTCTTTCTTTCTTTCTTTCTTTCTTT
>NW_024412413.1:18375018-18384434 GCF_014898765.1 Herpailurus yagouaroundi
TTTCTTTCTTTCTTTCTTTCTTTCTTTCTTTCTTTCTTTCTTTCTTTCACTTTAAGTTGCTTTGAGTCATGTTCTCTACCTCTTGCAAATCAAATTGTTCTTATGAATTTCCTCCTCTTATTTTAAAACCTTCTTCCCCAGCCCCTCCCTGTGAAAGCAGAAGAAACAAGGAGACAGGACCCAATGTCTGCCGCACCTGCTGGGCACTTACTACACATTGTGTCATTTATTATTCACAGCTGGCACTGCAATAGATCTTCTGGCTTCACACAGAAGGAAGTTAAGGCTCAGAGACGTGAAGTACTTCTGCCCCAGTGCGCATGGCCTGTAAGTGAATAAGCCAAGAAGTCAACTAAAGGTTGTCTGACTCAAAACCTGTGCTTTCCCTAACACGCAACAAGGATTAAAAGAGAAAGAGGCTGGGGACCTCATGGGGGAGATCAGAGAGAGGTGACACCTAAGGGAGTCACATGGGAGGGGAAGGTGACATCGAACGCACCCAAGATTTCCACCACAAATGTGTCTTCCCTCTGCTTTCTCGTATTGATTTGTACAAAACCATTTAAAAATCAAAACCCAGAGACTGAACCTTAGATGACTTCCTGTTTATGGGGAGCTATACAGGAGCGTGTGTTATGAGGTAGAAGTCTGGAGGAGAGACCACCTGTTCCCTGTTCTTCACCCCCCCTCTGATCCATGACCTCTGCAGTATAACTTTGTAGTTCCCTCCCTGCTTGACCCTGAGTTCTGCCATATGCTTTCCTTTGCCAATGGGATGTTAGCAGATGTGATGCAAGCAGAGACTTGAAATTGTCTTGGGGCACCTGGGTGGCTCAGTCTGTTGGGTGCCCTACCTCAGCTTAGATCATATCTCATGGTTTGTGAGTTTGAGCCCCACATCTGGCTTACTGCTGTCAATGCAGATCCCGCTTCAGATCCTCTGTCCCTACCTCTCTCTTCCCCTCTCTTGCTTGCACTCTCCCTCTCTCTCAAAAAAAAAAAAAAAAAAAACAACAAAAAAAAAAAAAAAAAAGAAAGGAAGAAATTGTCTTGAGCACTGGGATTTGATCTCGTGGTCCTCTGCTGTAGCCATTAGAATGTACCAGGGATGGCCTGCTGGAGGATAAGGGACAAGTGGAGCAGAGCTGAGTCACCCCAGAAGCCTCTGCTGAAACCAGTCTAGATCACCTGAGGCCCAGGTAGGTGAATGAGCTGAGAGGAGATAACAGAACCCCCAGACCAAGTCCCAGCTGAACTCAAACTTGTGAGCCATAAATGCCTATTGTTGTATGACAATGAGGTTTTATGGTTATTTGTTATATAGTGTAAACTTATAACATGGACTCAGGGAATTTGATTTTTGTCACAGCCCTTAAATGCCAGGCATGTTCTTAGTGCAACTGGGACCTCCAAGGCAACTCTAGATCTTTTTTAGGATGGACTATAATTGGCTCTGGAACGCTGTGGTAACTGTCAAGGGAACCAGAGAATATCTGGAATTAGTCCAGGATTTACACTCCTGGAGCTGGACCAGAGCCAGACTGACCTTGAGGCTGGGGGCCCAGAGATGTTCTTATTGGTGATTCACTGCTCTGTTGGACACAGGTATCTGTGAAGATTTATTTGTTCAAGGGACTTAAAGAGAATATGGCTATGGATCAGGAGCACACAGTCAGTACACGAGAAGCTACGATGGGGAGGTGCTGCATCCAGGCAGGAGATTTATAGTGTTTTAGGGGTCTGACTTCTGGATCTTTCGAAGCAGGGGCCTGACGGAGAACCGGCACACGTTGAGATACAGTGGTTCGTTGAGATACAGTGGTTTGTTAAGATACAGTGGTCTAGGATTGAGCACACAGTGGGGTGAGGTTCAGAAGTGAGCCTTGAAGAGTAAACAGTGGTTTGATGACCCCAGTTGAGAGTTCTGAGAAAGGGCCTGTTGTTTGTTAAGTAGTCTGTTGTTCAAATAAGTGAATTTTCAGAAAGTCCCTGGAACAAACAACGGAGTTATTTGGATCTTCATCTTCCTGGACTAGAAACTTCTGAGATAGTAACATCACGTTGGGGTAGAGAGGGCTGAGTCCACCTCTCTGCTGGAGATGGTAAGCTGTGCTGTGGGGGACACTTTCTGTGCTCTAGCGTCAGTAAAACTTGCCCTCCTACCATGTGGGTTGGGAACCTGAATGCCTTCTCTGATTATGTCCGCTTCACTGGTACAGTGAGGATCGTGACAGCTCCTTTGGGGATGTGTTGTGAAGTCTGAAGCAGATAAAGCACAGGATGTGCTAACGCAATGTCAAGTTTGCAGGAAATGCTCGCTAAATGGGAACCATTTCCAGATTCCAACCGCCAGAGAATCAAATGACTCCAGCAACACTTCTGAGGTGTCAGGTTTTGCTTAATCCAACTGCCAGAGTGAGAAAGGAAGAAGCTACAACAGCTCTGCCCAGATCGGATACCCTGGCATCGGCAGTTGGGTTTAACGGTGTGAGACACCTGGATAAACTGAAGAGGTGAAAATTAAAATAAAGTACCTGCAGCACCACAGAAAGAGACTTTTAGTGTAATAAATTGATTTTGCAAAGCCTGACTCAGAGATCTCCGGCAGCAGAACATATGATAACTTTTTGCTTTAGAGCTTCCAGAAGGAATACAGCCCCATTGACTCGTATTGGACTTCTGACGGCCAGAACTGAAAGATAAGAAAGGCCCTACATTTGTGGTAATTTATTTCAGTAGCAAGAAGGTACTATTATGGAAGATCCACACTTTTTTTTTTTAATTTTTTTTTCAACGTTTTTATTTATTTATGGGACAGAGAGAGACAGAGCATGAACGGGCGAGGGGCAGAGAGAGAGGGAGACACAGAATCGGAAACAGGCTCCAGGCTCTGAGCCATCAGCCCAGAGCCCGACGCGGGGCTCGAACTCCCGGACCGCGAGATCGTGACCTGGTTGAAGTCGGACGCTTAACCGACTGCGCCACCCAGGCGCCCCTCCACACTTTTTAATAGTGTAAAGGAGTCCTGAGACTAAAAGTTTGAAAAACAGAGCCCTAGGTCATCTAGATCAATGCTGTAGGCAGAGGGGGGAACACAATGGAAGTCAGCAGAAAGGCGAAGATGCAGCCCGGGCCATGGTTCAGTAGTGCCGGGGACCCTGTCTTCCATTTTACACAAGAGTGCAGACGTGGGTATTTGTCTGTTTTTTGCTATTGTTGTCGTTTTTGATTTTTGTTTCAAACAGTACCGCCCTTTCTTTTTTTCTTTTGTTTAGTGTTTATTTATTTTTTGAGAGACAGAGAGACAGAAACAGAGACAGAGCATGAGCAGGGGAGGGGCAGAGAGAGAGAGAGAGACAGAACCTGAAGGAGGCTCCAGGCTCTGAGCTGTCAGCACAGAGCCTGATGTGGGGCTTGAACTCACGAACTGTGATATCATGACCTGAGCTGAAGTTGGATGCTTAACTGACTGAGCCACCAGGTGCCCCATACAGCCCTTTCTTTAAAAAAAAATTTCTTTTAAGTTTATTTATTTATTTTGAGGTGGCGGAGGAGGGCAGAGAGAGAGAGAGGGAGAGACAGAAAACCAAGCAGGCTCGTGCCATCAGCATAGAGCCCAACATGGAGGTCAAACTCGTGAACCATGAGGTCATGTCTTGAGCCGAGATCGAGAGTTGGATGCTTAACCCACTAAGCCACCCAGGCCCCCCTCAGCCCTTTATTTAAAATGGAAGGAAGTCCAGTGTACAAAATCCATAAGGCTGGGCTTGCTTTGGTTCACGTAAGAACAGCAGGAGGAGACACACCTTGAAGCACACTCTGAAGACCTCTGCTTTAGGCCAGGGTCTATGGGTCTTAAGTCCCATTAGCATTTTATTTTATTCTATTTTTATTATTTATTTATTTATTACTCTATTTTTTATTTTTTAATTTTTTTTTTCAACGTTTATTTATTTTTGGGACAGAGAGAGACAGAGCATGAACAGGGGAGGGGCAGAGAGAGAGGGAGACACAGAATCGGAAACAGGCTCCAGGCTCTGAGCCATCAGCCCAGAGCCCGACGCGGGGCTCGAACTCACGGACCGCGAGATCGTGACCTGGCTGAAGTCGGACGCTCAACCGACTGCGCCACCCAGGCGCCCCTATTTTTTATTTTTTAAAACTTACATCCAAATTAGTTAGTATATAGTGAAGCAATGATTTCAGTAGATTCCTTAATGCCCTTTCCCCATTTAGCCCACCCCCCCTCCCACACCCCCTCCAGCGGGCCCGGGGGTAGTCGCCATATTTATGAATCTCTTTTGTTTTGTCCCCCCTCCCTGATTTTATATTATTTTTGCTTCCCTTCCCCTATGTTCATCTGTTTTGTCTCTTAAAGTCCTCATATGAGTGAAGTCATATGATTTTTGTCTTTCTCTGACTAATTTCACTTAGCATAATACCCTCCAGTTCCATCCATGTAGTTGCAAATGGCAAGATTTCATTCTTTGTGACTCTCAAGTAATACTCCATTGTATATATATATAACAGTTCTTTATCCATTCATCCATTGATGGACATTGGGCTCTTTCCATACTTTGGCTATTTTTGATAGTGCTGCTATAAACGTGGGGGTGCATGTGTCCCTTCAAAACAGCACACCCATATCCCTTGGATAAATGCCTAGTAGTGCAATTGCTGGGTCATAGGTCGTATTTTTAGTTTTTTGAGGAACCTCCATACTGTTTTCCAGAGTGGCTGCACCAGCTTGCATTCCCACCAATGATGCAAAAGAGATCCTCTTTCTCTGCATCCTCGCCAACATCTGTTGTTGCCTGAGTTGTTAATGTTAGCCATTCTGACAGGGGTGAGGTGGTATCTCCTTGTGGTTTTGATTTGTATTTCCCTGATGGTGAGTGATGTGGAGCATTTTTTCATATGTCGGTTGGCCATCTGGATGTCTTCTTTGGAGAAGTATCTATTCATGTCTTTTGCCCATTTCTTCACTGGATTATTTGTTTTTTGGGTGTTGAGTTTGATAAGTTCTTTATAGATTTTGGATGCTATTCCTATATCATTTGCAAATATCTTCTCCCATTCTGCCAGTTGCCTTTTAGTTTTGCTGATTGTTTCCTTTGCTGTGCAGAAGATTTTATTTTGATGAGATCCCAGTAGTTCATTTTTGCTTTTGTTTCCCTTGCCTCCGGAGATGTGTTGAGTAAGAAATTGCTGCAGGCAAGATCAAAGAGGTTTTTGCCTGCTTTCTCCTCAAGGATTCTGATGGCTTCCTGTCTTACATTGAGGTCTTTCATCCACTTTGAGTTTATTTTTGTGGCTGGTGTAAGAAAGCGGTCCAGGTTCATTCTTTTGCATGTTGCTGTCCAGTTTTCCCAGCACCACTTGCTGAAGAGACTGTCTTTATTCCAATGGATATTCTTTCCTGCTTTGTCAAAGATTAGTTGCCC
Organism: Herpailurus yagouaroundi; assembly: GCF_014898765.1. Classification (NCBI taxonomy): domain Eukaryota; kingdom Metazoa; phylum Chordata; class Mammalia; order Carnivora; family Felidae; genus Herpailurus; species Herpailurus yagouaroundi. Next base: position 18,380,463 of record NW_024412413.1, read on the forward strand.
ATACATTTGTGGGTCCATTTCTGGGTTTTCTATTCTATTCCATTGATCTGAGTATCTGTTCTTGTGCCAGTACCATACTGTCTTGATGATTACAACTTTGTAGTATAGCTTTAAGTCTGTGATTGTGATGCCTCCTGCTTTGGTTTTCTTTTTCAAGATTGCTTTGGCTATTCAGGGTCTTTTCTGGTTCCATACACATTTTAGGATTCTTTGTTCTAGCTCTGTGAAGAATACTGGTGTCACTTTGATAGGGATCGCGTTGAATATGTAGATTGCTTTGGGTAGTATCGACATTTTAACAATATTTGTTCTTCCTATCCAGGAGCATGGAATCTTTTTCCATTTCTTTGTGTCTTCTTCAATTTCTTTCATCAGCTTTCTATAGTTTTCAGTGTATAGATTTTTCACCTCTTTGGTTAGATTTATTCCTAGGTATTTTATGGGTTTTGGTGCAACTGTAAATGGGATCGATTCCTCGATTTCTCTTTCTGTTGCTTCATTGTTGGTGTATAGGATTTCTCAATGCAACTGATTTCTGTGCGTTGATTTTATATCCTGCAGCTTTGCTGAATTCCTGAATCAATTCTAGCAGTTTTTTGGTGGAATCTCTTGGGTTTGCCATATAGAATGTCATGTCATCACCAAAGAGTGAACGTTTGACCTCCTGCTGGCCGATTTGGATGCCTTTCATTTCTTTGTGTTGTCTGATTGCAGAGGCTAAGATTTCCAATACTGTGTTGAATAAAAGTGGCAAGAGTGGACATCCCTGTCTTGTTCCTGACCTTAGGGGGAAAGCTCTCAGTTTTTCCCCATTGAGGATGATATTAGCGTTGGGTCATTCATATATGGCTTTTATGATCTCGAGGTATGCTCCTTCTATCCCTACTTTCTTGAGGGTTTTTATCAAGAAAGGATGCTGTATTTTGTCAAATGCTTTTTCTGCATCTATTGAGAGGATCATATGGTTCTTGTCCTTTCTTTTATTGATGTGATGAATCACGTGAATTGTTTTGTGGATACTGAACCAGCCCTGCATCCCAGGTATAAATCCCACTTGGTCGTGAATAATTTTTTTAATGTATTGTTGGATCTGGTTGGCTAATATGTTGTTGAGGATTTTTGCATCCATGTTCATCAGGGAAATTGGTCTATAGTTCTCCTCTTTAGTGGGGTCTCTGATTTTGGAATCAGGGTAATGCTGGCTTCATAGAAGGAGTTTGGAAGTTTTCTTTCCATTTCTATTTTTTGGAACAGCTTCAAGAGAATAGGTGTTAACTCTTCCTTAAATGTGTGGTAGAATTCCCCTGGAAAGCCATCTGGCCCTAGACTCTTGTTTTTTGGGAGATTTTTGATTACTAATTTGATTTCCTTACTGGTTATGGATCTGTTCAAATTTTCTGTTTCTTCCTGTTTCAGTTTTGTTAGTGTATATGTTTCTAGGAATTTGTCCATTTCTTCCCGATTGCTCATTTTACTGGCATATAATTGCTCATAATATTCTCTTATTATTGTTTTTATATCTGCTGTGTTGGTTGTGATTTCTCCTCTTTCATTCTTGATTTTACTTATTTGGGGCCTTTCCTTTTTCTTCTTGATCAAACTGGCTAGTGGTTTATCAATTTTGTTAATTCTTTCAAAGAACCAGCTTCTGATTTCATTGTCTGTTCTACTGATTTTTTTTTTGTTTGTTTGTTTTCTATATCATTATTTTCTGCTCTACTCTTTATTATTTCCTGTCTTCTGCTGGATTTTGGTTTTATTTGCTGTTCTTTTTCCAGCTCCTTAAGGCATAAGGTTAGGTTGTGTATCTAAGACCTTTCTTCCTTCTTTAGGAAGGCCTGGATTGCTATATACTTTCCTCTTATGACCGCCTTTGCTGCATCCCAGAGGTTTTAGGTTGTGGTGTTATCATTTTCATTAGCTTCCATATACTTTTTAATTTCCTCTTTAACTTCTTGATTAGCACATCCATTACTTAGTAGGATGTTGTTCAGTCTCCAAGTATTTGTTCTTGGAGAAAAAATCCAATTTGTTTCTTGTGGTTGATTTAGAGTTTCATAGCATTGTGGTTTGAAAATATGCACGGTATGATAGCAATTTTTTTGTACTTACTTAGGGTTGATTTGTGTCCCATTATAGGGTCTATTCTGGAGAACGTTCCATGTGCATTGGAGAAGAATGTATATTCTGATGCTTTAGGATAAGTCCACACTGGTTCAGTGTGTCATTCAAAGCCATTGTTTCCTTATTCATATTTGATTAGATGATCTGTCCATTGCTGTGAGTGGGGTGTTGAAGTCTCCTACTATTATGGTATTAACTATCAATGAGTTTATTATGTTTGTGATTAATTGATTTATATATTTGGGTGCTCCCATATTTGGCATGTAAATGTTTACAATTGTTAGGTCTTCTTGGTGGATAGACCCCTTGATTATGATATAATGCCCTTCTGCATCTCTTGATACAGTCTATTTTAAAGTCTAGATTGTCTGATATAAGTATGGCTACTCCGGCTTTCTTTTGTTGACCGTTAGCATGATAGATGGTTCTCCATCCCCTTATTTTCAATCTGAAGGTGCCTTTAGGTCTAAAGTGGGTCTCTTGTAAACAGCATATAGATGGATCTTGTTTTATTATCCATTCTGTTACCCTATGTCTTTTGATTGGAGCACTGACTCCATTGACGTTTAGAGTGAGTACTGAAAGATATGAATTTATTGCCATTATGATGCTTGTAAAGTTGGAGTTACTGGTGGTGTTCTCTGGTCCTTTCTAATCTTTTGTTGCTTTTGGTATATATATATGTGTGTGTGTGTATGTGTGTACACACACACACACACACACACACACACACATATATATATATATATATATATATATTCATCTTTTCTCCCATCAGAGAGTCCCCCTTAAAATTTCTTGCAGGGCTGGTTTAGTGGTCACAAACTCCTTTAATTTGTGTTTGTCTGGGAAACTTTTTATCTCTCCTTCTATTTTGAATGACAGCCTTGCTGGATAAAGAGTTCTTGGCTGCATATTTTTCTGATTCAGCACCCTGAATATATCCCGCCACTCCTTTCTGGCCTGCCAAGTTTCTGTGGATAGGTCTGCTGCAAACATAATCTGTCTTCCCTGTAGGTTAGGGACTGTTTTTCCCTTGCTGCTTTCATGATTCTCTCCTTGCCTGAGTATTTTGTGAATTTGACTATGATATGCCTTGTTGATGGTCTGTTTTTATTGAATCTAATGGGGGTCCTCTGTGCTTCCTGGATTTTGAGGTCTGTGTCTTTCCCCAGGTTAGGAACGTTTTCCGCTATGATTTGCTCACATAACCCTTCTACCCCTATTTCTCTCTCTTCCTCCTCTGGGACCCCTATGATTCTAATGTTGTTCTTTTTTAATGAGTCACTGATTTGTCTAATTTCTTAAATCATGCTCTTTTGCCTTAATCTCCCTCTTTCTTTCTGCTTCGTTATTCTCTATAAGGTTGTCCTCTATATCGCTGATTCCCTGTTCTGCCTCGTTCATCCTTGCCGCCACTGCATCCATCCGTGATTGCAGCTCAGTTACAGCATTTTTAATTTCATTCTGGTTATTTTTCACTTCTTTTATCTCTGAAGGAAGGGATTGTAATCTATTTTCGACTCCATCTAGTATTCTTATTATCGTGATTCTAAATTCTTGTTGAGACATCTTGCTTGTGTCTGTGTTGGTTAAATCCCTGGCTGTCATTTCTTCATGCTCTTTCTTTTGGGGTGAATTCTGTTGTTTTGTCATTTTGAAGGGAGAAAAGGAATTAATGAGGTAGAAAAATTGAAATTAAAAAAATTAAAATAAAAAATATTAAAATTAAAAATTAAACACACACACACAGACACACAAATCGAATAGATGATGCTAGATCCTAGGTGTGTTTAGGTCTGGGTGTAGAAAGTCGTTTGACAGATTAGAGAAACAAACAAAAAAAAA
>NW_024412413.1:18384534-18385448 GCF_014898765.1 Herpailurus yagouaroundi
AAAAAATATAGAAAAATAATTTTAATAAAAATTAAAAAGAAATATGAATTTTTTAGTTTTCTGTATTTAAGAAAAAAGAAAAGAAACGAAAAAGAGTAAAAAGATTTAAAGAAAAAAGAGAAAAGACAAAAAAAAGAAATCGTTTGCAAATTTGAAAAAGTGAATACACTGTAGTAGACTGAAATAAAATGATGGGAGTAAGATAGAATTTGAAAAAAATTACCTAAAAGCAAAAAAATATAGTAATAAAAATTAAATAAAAATATTTTTAAAAGAAATTGAAAGTAAAAATGAAGTTTTTCTCCTGCTGCATTCAAGAAAAAGAAAATAAATTAAAAAGAGAAAAAAGAAAAAGAAAGAAAAAAAGGAAATTGTTTGAAAATTTGAAAAGGTATGTTCATAGCAGCACTCTCAACAATAGCCAAATTATGGAAAGAGCCTAAATGTCCATCAACTGATGAATGGATAAAGAAATTGTGGTTTATATACACTATGGAATACTACGTGGCAATGAGAAAAAATGAAATATGGCCTTTTGTAGCAACGTGGATGGAACTGGAGAGTGTGATGCTAAGTGAAATAAGCCATACAGAGAAAGACAGATACCATATGGTTTCACTCTTATGTGGATCCTGAGAAACTTAACAGGAACCCATGGGGGAGGGGAAGAAAAAAAAAAAAAAGAGGTTAGAGTGGGAGAGAGCCAAAGCATAAGAGACTGTTGAGAACTGAGAACAAACTAAGGGTTGATGGGGGGTGGGAGGGAGGAGAGGGTGGGTGATGGGTATTGAGGAGGGCACCTTTTGGGATGAGCAGTGGGTGTTGTATGAAACCAATTTGACAATAAATTTCATATAAAAAAAAGAAAATTTGAAAAGGTGAGTACACTGAAGTAGACTAAAATAAAATGACAG
>NW_024412413.1:18390448-18390734 GCF_014898765.1 Herpailurus yagouaroundi
ATGTTCATAGCAGCACTCTCAACAATAGCCAAATTATGGAAAGAGCCTAAATGTTCATCAACTGATGAATGGATAAAGAAATTGTGGTTTATATACACAATGGAATACTACGTGGCAATGAGAAAAAATGAAATATGGCCTTTTGTAGCAACGTGGATGGAACTGGAGAGTGTGATGCTAAGTGAAATAAGCCATACAGAGAAAGACAGATACCATATGGTTTCACTCTTATGTGGATCCTGAGAAACTTAACAGGAACCCATGGGGGAGGGGAAGGAAAAAAAAA
>NW_024412413.1:18390834-18734620 GCF_014898765.1 Herpailurus yagouaroundi
AAAAAAAGAGGTTAGAGTGGGAGAGAGCCAAAGCATAAGAGACTGTTGAGAACTGAGAACAAACTAAGGGTTGATGGGGGGTGGGAGGGAGGAGAGGGTGGGTGATGGGTATTGAGGAGGGCACCTTTTGGGATGAGCAGTGGGTGTTGTATGAAACCAATTTGACAATAAATTTCATATAAAAAAAAAGAAAATTTGAAAAGGTGAGTACACTGAAGTAGACTAAAATAAAATGATGGGAGTAGAATTTGAAAAAATTTACACAAAAGTAAAAAATATAGTAATAAAAATTAAAGACAGATATTTTTAACAAAAATTGAAAATAAAAATGAGTTTTTTCTTTCTTTATTCAAGAAAAAGAATTGTAAAAAAGAAAAAGGAATAAGAGAAAAAAAAATTGAATAGATGAACCTGCTAACAGATTGAAGTGGGACTGAAATTGCTTCATTTTCCCCTAGAGGTCAGTCCATGTAGCTCTTTATAGTTCATAAATTAAGCCGGCAGTGAGACTTGTGTTCTTGAAGAGCAAAGTTGGCCCAGTTGGGTGGGGCTCAGTGTAACTGCTCCACTCTCCCCTAGATGGCGCTGCTAGCCTGCTGGGGTGGATTGTTGCTGTGCTGGTTGGTGCGCATGTGCATGCGCGGGGGCAGTGAAAAATGGCGCCACCCAGTCTGTTCTCCCGGATCAGCAATCACGCACCAGTCCTCTGTCTTCAGTTCTCGTCCACTCCCCGCTTTTCCACTCTCCGTGACCAGGCCCCAGGCAATACCTCTCACCCAAGTTTTGTCTCAGATGCGGCTGTTTTCCCCGGCCCCTTACTTCCGAAGGACTGCGGCTTTGACCGGTTCCGCCCCTCTGCGGGAGGGTCTCACCGAGCAATGACCAAATGAGCAATGGCCGAATGTTGGCTGCACCCAGGAATGCTTCCTGGACCCTGCTGCTGCCGGTGCCCCGAGACTGTGGCCAGGTGCCAGCCCGCACCCCCCCCCCCCAAAAAAAAGCGAGACAGTGTAGCCTCAGCATTTCAGGGACCGTGGAAAATCGCAACACACATCTGGCACCAGGCTTCACCCTCAACAACCTTGCCCCAGCACCAGCGAATGTGGCTCCCTTCCGGGGTCTGCTGGGACCAGGTGGCTTCAACAGTCTCTACCAAGTGTCCTTCCAGCAGTGGAACCGCTTTTCCCCTGTGTGGCCTGAGAACCTCCCGGACGGAGAGTCACCCTTCCCACCAGAGCACCGCCAGGTATGGAGCTGCGGAGTTGCAGCCTTCGCGCTCCCCTTGTTTACAGTCTTAATGGAATTTAAACCCTCTCCTTTCTCCTTTCTCCCTTTTTAGTTTAGTCCCTGCGGCTGTTTCCAATTTTCCACTTTCTCTCCAGCTGCTTTTGGGAAGGAGTGCTTTTCCTGTATTTTCCCTCCCGTCTCCACCCACAAAAGCACCTCCCTTCCCACGGCTTCTTGCTCCCCAGGTTCACCTCTCCGCGCCGCGTACCTGCTGAATTCTGTGGTTCAGGTTGTGCAGATTGTTGTGTTAATCTTCCAATCGGTTTTCTAGGTGTGTAGGATGGTTTAGTGTTGGTCTGGCTGTATTTCATGGACGTGAGACACACACAAAAAACTTCCATGCTGTTCTGCCATCTTGGCTCCTCCCCCACGTTTCATTAACATTTTAGTGCCTATGGATCACCCTGGTGGAGGAAGGATTTGAGGGTGATGAAGCATAGAGATTCACCGGAAGACAGGATGGGGGTAGGGCCTGAATTAGAGAGGTGAAGGTTGGCTTAAAAATAAGGTGAAAGAATTGAAAAGCATTTCAGGTTAAAAACCAGTGATACTTGCTGTTGATTCAATGCCATGGGTGATGAAGGAGGGTAACGCACAGTGCCACCCCTCCCAGGTCAGTGCCCCTCCACCCACGTTGGCTTGTGGAAACAGTGATAGCAATGACCATAGGGCTTTTGAGCCTGCTGTTCCCTCTGCCTCGAGGGCTCTCATTGGTCATGTGTCCGGGGGCCCCAAGAGCACCTCAGGCTGAATGATTTGCTAGAAGGACTCACAGGACTTAGAAAAAAAGCTGTTACACTCATGGTTACAGTTTATTACAATGAAAGGAAATGGATAAAACTCAGAAAAGTGAAAAGGCACATGGGGCAGAATGAAGAAGGAACCAGGCGCAAGTTTCCAGATGTCATCTCCCAGGGGAGTCCCATGGACGCTTCACCTTCTCAGAAACAGTGTGTGACAACTCGGGAGTAGTGTTGCCAACTGGGGAAGTTTACCCTGAAAAACATTCAGAGTTTTTAATTGTGGATGTCAGTATGTAGGCACGCAGCCCCTGTGTAACTGACCTCAGCTACTCCCTAGGGCACAAACCCCCAGAGCAAAAACTTGACATTCACCATGGACCACATTGTTAGCATAAACTGGTACCATGTGGCCAAAAATACTCTGGTCTGGCAGAGCAGTTCCCAGGGCTCAGGGCTCATCTCCCAGGGCAAGTCCTGAAGACAGCCTTTCTTGGGAATGTGCAGGGTGTGAACAATGCCCAGCTGCTGAGTTAACCCTTTCTTGCACAGACCCTCAGATCTTTTTTTACTTCCTTGGGGATACCTTTCCTAGCTAGGCCAAATGTGTCTAGTTTGAGCTCTGGAGGGACCCAGGACATAATACTTTCCACATTTCCGGCTTTAAAATTGTGTATGTTACCTGTTTAACAGCTGTCTATCTCACTGGACTCTTTGCCCAGTGAAGACGGGGCCATGACTGTTTTTGATGACTGCATCTCTTCCACACCTGGCAGGGGCAATGGGCCTGGCACATGTAGGGGCTGGTATATATATTTTTTTGAACGAGCAAATAAATACAGAAATGGAAGGGCACTGGTTATAGGTTCAATGAAGGAAATAAACAGAGGGCAATACTAGAGAATGACATAGTGGGGTGTGTAGGGGGATGATTTTTGATGAGGTCATTGGAGAACACATTCAGAGAAGGAGATATGAAAGATGGGGAGGAGGAAGCACGCATACCGAGAGTCTGGGCAGAGTACTTGAAGGAGAGGGAGGGGAAAGCACAGAGACCTGGAGGCTGGCAAATGTCCATCGATTGATGGATGGTAGAGAAGATGTGATATCTATCTAGATCTGTCCATCACCTGTCTATCATCTATCATCTATCTATAGCTATAGATATAATGCAATATTACTCAGGCATCAAAAAAGGATGAAATCGTGCCATTTGCAATGATGTGGATGGAGCCAGAGTGTATTATGCTAAGTGAAATGAGTCAGAGAAAAACAAATACCATATGAGTTCATTCACAGGTGGAATTTAAGAAACAAAACAGATGAACATAGAGGAAGGCAAAAAGAGAAAGAGGGAGGCAAAACAATAAGAGATTCTCAAATACAGATAACAAGGGTTATCTGAGAGTTGCTGGCAGGAGGTGGGTGGGGGATGGTGATGGGCATTAAGGAGGGCACTTGTGATGAGCACTGGGTGTTGTATTTAAGTGATGAATCACTAAATTCTACATCTGGAACAATTTTTTTTTAATTTTTTTTTTTAACGTTTATTTATTTTTGAGATAGGGAGAGACAGAGCATGAACGGGGGAGGGTCAGAGAGAGAGGGAGACACAGAATCTGAAACAGGCTCCAGGCTCTGAGCAGTCAGCACAGAGCCCAACGCGGGGCTCGAACTCCTGGACCGCGAGATCGTGACCTGAGCTAAGTCGGACGCTTAACTGACTGAGCCACCCAGGCGCCCCTACATCTGGAAAAATTTTATCATATATGTTAACTAACTAGAATTTAAATAATAACTTGAAAATAGAAAAAAAGATATGGAGGCTGGGAGAACCCGGGTCCATTCCTGAAACTGAGAGGAATTGAGGTCTCTGGAGCATTGAGAGTGGAGGCTGGAGAAGCCTTGTAGGCCAGGAGAGGGAGTTGGGATTTCGTTGTGTGTGCAGTGGGAAGCTACTGAAGGTCTCTCTGAAGGGAGTCACAGGAACTGATTTATTTCAAATGATCTCCTTAGTTGCTATTTGAAGAGTAGATTGGAAGGCTCAAGAGTGGAAGCAGAGTGGACCCGTCAGGAGGCTGCTGTGACAGTCTAGCAGGAGATGGAAATGGTGGACCAGGGGACTAGCAGTGGCCATGGAGAGTAGGGACTGATACAACGTGTATTTTGGAGTCAGAAGTTGCCTGCCGGTGGAGGGTAGGTTTGAGGTTGAGAAAAAGGGGAGTTCTATAGTTCAGTGTGTGTCTCTTTGGAGTAAATGCGGCAGATGTCAAAGTCAGGCAAGGCCAGCCTGACACTTGAGGTCATTTTCTGACATTGAAGTGAAATCGGCGGGCAGTTCAGAAAGAATGCCTAAAAGGCCTCATGTTATTATGCTTTTTGGTTTGGAATCACTTCCAGCATGGTATTTCTGCAATCTGCCTTAGCTTGGGTTCCTCAAGAAGCAGACCTTTGGACAAGGACTCAAGTGGAAGTGGTTTATTTGGGAAGCAATCATGACATTTGTAGGGAGGTAGGGACAGGAGACGGAAAGGGAAGCATCCATCATGGAGCAGGTTAGTGCCCTGGGTAGCTGGGGGTCAGTCCTGCTGAGGATTCACTGGTCAGAGAATCCCAGCTAGAGATTGGGGCACGTACACTGCCACACCAATCCCACATGCTTGCCGGATACTCCCGGGGCCTTTCGTTTCCCAGTGCTCCACCTTGCTGTGGGTCCCAGGCAGAGCAGGCTCTGGTGGCCAGAAGAAAGCCCCAGGCACAGAGGTGCGGGTGTTGGCCCTTGGCGGTTGGGCCACGTTGCGCCGTAACTGTAAAGCCCATATGGTGGACAACTTTTGCCACACAGTGGAAATAACATCAGCAGTTACTGAAACACTCCATAAACAGAGTGTACCAAGGCTTTCTTTCAAAGAATTAGATATTGCACGTGTGAGCACAGGCAGTTATAGTGTTGAGCTGTTGTTGAGTTAAAAAACTTAAAAAACATTTTTTTCAGTTAAAAGTTTTGGACATATTTTGTGTGATTTCTGAACTTTGTGTCCTTCATTGTGCTCAGACTCTCTTCCCCATCATTTGATTTTTCTGCTTGCGTGGCTCTGTGTGAACCCAAGTGGCTTCTTGGAATTGAGTATTTGTTTCTTTTGCGCTCGGATACTGCATTAGTTTCCTAGGCCTGTGGGATCAGATGGTCACACACGGATCTATCCATTCGCAGTTCTAGAAGCCGGAAGTCTGAAATCAAGGTGCTGGCAGGGTTGTGCTCCTTTCGAAGGCTCCAGGGGGATTCTTCCTTGCTTCTTCCAGGTGTTCCTCTGCTTGCCGCTGCGTAACTCCAGTCTCCGCCCCATCCCATGATGGGCGGCTTCTCTTTTCCCTCTGTCTCTCTTCTGTGTGCCTCTTAGAAGGACACTTGTCATTGGATAGAGGGCCCATCTAGAAAATCTGGGACCATTTCACCTCCAGATCTTTAACTTAATACATCCCCAAAGACGATTTAAGAAAGGTGACATTCACAGGTTTTGGGGATGAGAATATGGATCACGATTCAACCCACTGCAGACCCTATGAGGTTTGTTAGTTTAAATCCTCTGACCTTCACATGGGCCAAAAGTTTTCATCTAAATGTAGCTAATTGCATATTTTCAGGATTCTTTTGCATGACCTCTCCACAACTGGGTTAATTCTGTTAGGCTGCTGCTACTCCCTCTTCAGAACATTTGCTCTAAATATAGGTGAGTGTTTGCCAAACAGAGGCAGCCTCTGATAGAGTAATACTCCAAACTAACCTCTTGGAGGATGGTGTGATGATTAATTTTATGTGCTAACTTGGCTGGACTAAGGAGGTGCCCTAATGGTTGGCAAAACATTAGTACCGATGAGGTTTGGGGATGATGGTGGGGTTCATGGGGTTCAGAGCTGACAGCCAAGAAAGGATTCTTGAAGACATTGTTGGTGCAAATAGGTGATTTTATTAAAGCATGAGGACAGAGGACAGGACCCGTGGGCAGAGAGAGCTTCACTTGGGTTGTGAAGAGAGACTGGTTTATACCTTGGAGTTGGGGAGGTTAGGTCAAACAGGAGGCCTGTAGAAGGACTTTGATATGCTAAAGAGGACTCCTAAAATACCTGAGAGCTTGCTGTTGTCAAGCTAAGGTTGTTTTTCCCTCTAGCAAAGCATTAACATTAATACTGTTATTGGAAATGTAGGGGTTTCCCTTGAGACCTGTTCTACTCTGCCAGCCTCAAGTATTTGTCAATGGGCTGTGGGTTATAAGGAAATTTAATTTTACCTGCCATTTCCTTCTTGCCTGTTCCCCACATCACTATGGAGGGGAGGGTGATATTAGGGGCTCTAGGAAACTGAATCTATAGGTTTCTGGAGATTAGGCTATTGACAGGATTGCCTTTTTCTTGTAATTTACCAAGACATTTATAAAGTGGTGGAGACTCGAGTCCTGCATGACGGTGATCTCTATCAGTTAACCATTTGTTTTCTTTCCTACGTTCTTGGGCAGCCAGGAGTGCCTGAGGAATGTCACACATATCCCACCTGGGGGGTGGTGGTACACTAGCTTGTACTTTGGCTCAGCCTGCCTCATGGTCCCTCATCAGTACTGGGTGTCTCTGGAGGGTGTTTCTGGAAGAGGTTAGCATTTGTATCCGTAGGCTGAGTAACGATTGTCCTCACCAACGTGGGTAGGTATCATCCAATCCTTTGAGGGCCTGAATGGAATAAAAAGGTGAGTTTGGTCTCTCCTTGAGCTGGAACATACATCTCCTCCCTTTGAACATCAGTGCTGCTGGCTCTCCGGGTCTTCAGACTCAGACTCCCAGCACTGGCTTTCCTGGTTCTCAAGCCTTCAGATTTGGGCTGGAGCTCCACAAAGACATGTGTGGGCCTGGGCCTCCAGCTCGCAGATGGAGGGACTTCTTAGCTTCCATAATCGCATGAGCCGGTCCCTCCTAATAAATCTCTTTTCCTGTTTGTCTACATATCCTGTTGGTTCTGTTTCTCTGGAGAACCCTGACTAATGCACATGGCTGTTTGAGTTCTCACCCTGATATTCTTTATGACTCAGCCCTGAACTTCAGTCTATGATATTCCAGCATTGAGAGGTTCATAGCTTGGCAGTAATCACAAAACAATAATATTAAGTATTGTTTTTGAGTGCGTGACCATAAGCAACCCAAGGAAGGTTTAAATATCCCCATTTGCAGATGAAAACTGGATTTTTGAGAGGCCAGGTAATCCCTCCCATTGGGAATGTGATACGGGATACAGTCAGGTTTTGGACTCAGGGCTGTAGGACTCCAGAGCTTGCTTCTTCCCACCTGTACATGCTATATCTCAAGGCAATACCGGCCACTCTGCTAGGTTGTGTCTGTCAGCAGTAATCGAAGATTGCTGGTGCCCACTCCACCCCCCTACATCTCTGGGCCTCCCTATGAAACAGGGTGCTGTCGGAAAAACCACCCGATGCTGCATAGAAGAGAGGCAAGATTTTATTCACGGCTGGGCCAAACCTGACCTCCTGATCTTAAGGAGAAAAGTACAGAGAATGGCTCCGAACAAAGGCAGCAGTGAGCTTATACGGATTTTAGCAAGTCAGAATACGTCATTATTTGGTTAACCAATTACAATTTACAACATTTCATGGTAGCCAATTATATTGTGACACATAAACGTTAGTTTTGGTGGGAACCTATCAATTTAAAGGTCTTTGTCCTAAGAGGGTTTAAAATGACCAATCATAGTTAGACACCTAAGATGCCATAGGGCAGTGAGTACGTGACTTTTTACATGTTGGTCTTGCCTAGGCCAGATCTTGGTAGAAGGGATGGGGGAGCGTTTTGCATCCTAAGTTATCTATTTAGCAAGCAGGCGAGGTCACAGAAACGAGATAGTAATTTCCGATAACCCTAATAGGGAACTACATAAGCCTTTTATATCAATTGTTCATGAAGAGTGAGTTTAAGCCGAACTTATATACAATAAGCTTTCTGATATCTTATAAGTTGACCTATTACATCCTACATCAGTGGAAAGAACTGACTTCCAACTGCCCCTGCCTGCATTGCTTTCCACAAGGCTGCTTTGCTGCACACACAGAGCAGATGAGAAGCTGGTGGGGTGGGGGGGGGGAGGGGCAGGGAGGGCATTTACTCACAAACCACCAGTAGATTTCAACCAGTGGCTCATGAGCGTTAGTGTATGAATGACTACCCTAGCTCTCTGGAGCTATAAATCTAAGATTTGTGTTCTGCACCTGGGTTTCTTAAGCCTTCATGTACATACAAACTCTTCAAGTTTTGTTCAAAATCTGATTCTGATTCAGTAGGTTCGAGGTGGGACCTGTGACTTGATATTTCTAACCAGATCTCCGGCAATGCCAGTGTGGCTAGTGTGCTCTGTATCAGAGCTACTCAAAGTTTGATCCTCATACTGGCAGCACTGGCAGGTTCTGGGAGCTTGTGAAAAATGCCAGTTCCTCGGCCCCACCCTAGACCTACTGAGTCAGAATCTCTGGGCATGGGACCCCGGTACCAGGTATTTCTGATGCCCTGCAAGTTTGGGAAGCACTGCTCCACACTGTTTTTCCATTTCCCTGCAGGGTTAAGCCCACAGCGGTAATGACCTTGGAGAGTACCCAGCATTTCCTCACTACTTCCCTGATTCCCACAGGGTATTTCCCGCTACCTCCTAAATAAATAATGTGTACTTGAATCCTGGTCTCAGGGCTGCCTTCTGGAGAATTCAAACTAGGATAACACTTTCTGTAGTTTGCTTAATTATTGACCTTTTGTCATGATGAATCTCCATATAAGATGCATTTAGCTGAGTAGTACAAAGCTTATTTGCAACTCTTGGGCTACAGGCCAGATTTCAGCCCCCTTGCCTACCCAGGACTCCTTCTCCACTTTTCTTTCAAGGCTGCTCTTGATGTTTATTTTGGCCAAAGGTCATTTGTATCAGAGGTGGGCAAGTCATGGTACCCTGCTTGTGTAAATACAGTATCTTTTGGAACCCAGTCCTGCCTGGTTGTTTATGTTTTACCTATGGTTGCTTTGCAGCTATAACCACCTGTGACAGAGATCATGTGGCTTACAAAGTGAAAACACTTCTCCCTTGTCCTTTGCAGGAAGTTTCCTGACCCCTGAACTACACATGGACAGGTGATTTGCAGGGCGCCTGGGTGGTTCAGTTGGTTAAGTTTCTGACTTGGGCTCAGGTCATGGGTTTAAGCCCCATGAGAGCTCAGAGTCTGTGTCTCCCTCTTTCTCTACCCCTCCTCTGCTTGTTCTCTCTCTCTCTCTCTCTCTCTCTCTCTCAAAAGTAAGTAAACTTAAAAAAAAAAAAAGACAAAAAACAGGTGATTTGCTTTATCCCTCCTCTCAACCCTCCTGCCATCTGACCTGGGATAGCGTTTTTTTTTCTGTGCTTTCTCCCTGAGGGCTTTGCTAATCCTGCCAGCTTCAGGTTGATGTAAAAGAAAGAGCACCGGACTAAGAGTCGGGAGCCTCCTGGCCTGAATCCTAGGTTGTCACTTTCCCTCTGGGGGATGATGGGGAAATCACTTCCCCAGAGCTCAGCTGTCTATTACCTGGGCACTTACTACAATCAGATTCCCGGTCTCCACTCCTGACTGTAGTAAGCAAGTGGGGCTAGGGTGGGGCGTGGGCATCTGCAAATTGGCCGAGCAGCCTGAGAGTTTGGGAACCACTGACCTAAGCCATTTCCTATGATTTTTTGGTACTAAAATGCCCTGTTGTTCAATATAACATTAATGAAATGGGTTTCTTCTATGAATATAACATTTTGTGCATAAATATTTTTATTCATGCTGTGTTGCTGGTGAAGAGGTGATATTATGATTGTCTCTTTGAATATGGGAACTTTCCTTGAGGTTACAATTCTTCCTTGTAGACTCTGTTGCTTGAAGAAGCTTCTTTGTTTTAAGGACTGCGTACTATTTATACCATTTCCAGGGGAGGGTGGCTGACTAGCTGAAGCCTGAGAGCCCTATACTTTCTTATATTAACCAAACATTCATTTTTGCATTCAGACAGAGAGGAGAGGTAGGATTAGACCAGTAGGTCTCCACCAGGTGATTTGTGTCCCCTCAGCATCTAGTGGGTGGAGGCCAGGGATGCCTCCAGGGCACAGCACCTACAGCAGAGAATTATCCAGCCCTGAAAAGCAATAGCCCTGAGGTTGGGAAATCCGGGGTTAGATGTGGGTGCTCATCACCCAGGGTGTGAGTGGACTCAGGATTTGTATTGAATGCCCAGTATTCCTACTTCGAGCACCATCTCTTCTGTGAAGCCTTCCCAGACCTCACTGGATCTCTTGAGAGACAGCTTCGTCCCACCTTTCTTGTGTCACAACAACCTACTCTCTGTGGCACCGATCACACTCTGTGGCAATTGTTCATTTGTCTTCTCTCCTCCACTAGTCAGGTTCTGCAGAAACAAAGAAGAAATAGGATCTCTACAGATTTTTAGAAAGAGATTTTTCATGAAGGATTGGCTCATGTGATTATGGAGGCTGAGAAGTCCCATGATCTGCTGTCTGCCAGCTGGACCCTCAGGAAAGCCAGTGGTGTAGTTCTCCTCCAAACATGGCGGAAACAAGCAAGAGATGGATTCTTACCTTCCGGAGAAGAGGGGCTATTTAGGGGCAAAAGGGAAACCATAGCAGCTCATCTCATACCAAAATAAGTCCGTAGGTGTTAAAATTTAAATATAAAAGACCAAAATCATAAGTGAAAGAAAAAAATGTACATAAATAGTTAAGTAATTCTAGAGAATGGATTTCTAGCGAAAGCCAAAAAAAAAAAAAAAAAAGCAAAAGAAATATTAATAAAGCAACGGGTAGTTGTCATAAATATTAAGGGCAAAACTGAACAACAAATATAACAAGCATTCACACCCATAACATATAAACTAATACGACATTAATAAGAAAACACTAACATCCTAATTTGAGGTGAAGAACAGAGAATTTGCAACCTTGCTATTTGATAAATATGATGCTGTTTTATAGATACACAGAAGCCTAAATTTATTAGCCAGTAAAAACAATGTAAATAAAAACAAAGAGATATAATTTTCCAACTGTAAAATTTTAGGCAAAGTTTTAAAAATAATTATTTTACCAAAGGTGTAATGAATGTATGCACTCTCACTTAGCAGAGATGTAAATTGTAACTACCTTTTAAGAATATAATTCCTCGATACAGGTTTGTATTAAGAGTCTTAAAGAAATGACTGCACTGTGACCCAATAATCATGCAAACATGTTCATGTCAGGTTTACTCATAATAGGAAAAAAAAGGAGGGGGGAAGAGTAAATGCCTGACATAGAAATGATTAAATATATTAATAGTATGTTAGAATGATGGAATACTCTACAAATATTGGAAGACTATTTTATGATCTGAGGCAATACCTTCAAGATAATTAAAATAAATTTTTTTTAAGTTTATTTACTTATTTTCAGAGAGACAGAGACAGTGTGAGTTGGGGAGGGGCAGAAAAAGGGAGAGAGAGAGAATCCCAAGCAGGCTTTGTGCTGTCATCACAGAGTCAGACATGGGGCTCAAACTCATGAAACCATGAGATCATGACCTGAGCTGAAAGCAAGAGTCTGACGCTTAACCAACCGAGCCACCTGGGTGCCCCTCAAGATAATTTTAATAGAAAAAGACACAGCACTCAAAGCTTCTGGGGATCCTAGTGCCCCAGAACTTCAAGTATAGTTTGATGCACGCCAGAGACCAGCTCCAGCAACCAGGGGTTCCCGAAGGAAGAATGGCATCTGTGAAAATAAAATAAAACTAAAATAAAAAACTGGAAAATAAAAAACTAAAATAAAAACCTAAAACTAAAATAAAAATGGACACAGACAACAGCAGTGTGTTGAACTGGCCAATTTATTGTGGCAAACGTGGCATTATATATGCTAGTGATTTCCTTGTAGCATACGTCAACTATGATTTTCTAACATTACCTAATTTTGAAAATGTTCTTATGCATAAACAACCTAACTTTTTCCCGCATACCCTTTGATTATAGATTCCCCTAACTTTCCCGCATACCCTTTGATTATAGATTAATTTCTTACATTATTCCATTATGCGTCTGCATTTATCTATAATCTACAAAGCATTTGCTTTGCTGTTCTTGTGAAAGGCCCTCCATTTCTCAACACCTCAAGTGGAACAGTTACAAGGACATGACCTCCTAACCACATGAGGCCAGAAGAACAATGTGTTTGCCTCAGTCTGAGGTGCCAGAAAGGGGCTGAAAAGGCCTTAGAAACCCATGCCTCATACATTCTGAGAGAGACAATGCACCTAGGAACCAATGAACCATTCTGTAGCTAAACTGACTAGTTTCAGTCATCATCTGGAATGCCTCCGGGGGTCCAGGTGGGCCTAGGGGTTGAAGTCACCTGTGCCCAGAGATACACTCCTTAGTTGCCGGAGTGAGGCTTTCAGAATCCATACGTCTCTCCTATACAGGCCCTCTTTGCTGGCAAATGTATGAGGCTCTCCTTCCTGTAAGTAGAGGAGTCTCCATGGGGAATGGCAAGGGCTAAACGTAAGGCCGCACAATTTCTTGTGGAACCTTATTTTCTTCCCTAATGGTTCTTTTCCCAGGGGGCCTGCCGAGGGCAATTCCCCAACAGACAATACCCCAGGTAGTTTTAAGGCCGAATTACCTAAAAGCGGGAGTACAAGAAGCTTCACTGTGGGTGGTGACCCTGCAGTCACCAATCCCTGCACAGCCTGGGCCCTGCCACTCAGGCTGGGTAGCTCAGCTTCCAGCAGATGCACAATTAAGTAAATATATTTTATTTCCTTAGGCATTTGAATGTATATATTTATATATGTATATATATATATGTATACGTATACATATATGTGTATGATATATGATATATACATATATGTGTGTGTATATATACATATACATATATATGTATGTGTGTGTATATATATATATATATATATATAAAACAGATGGACAGGTATAGAACTGAAATAAAAGTAAATCCTTAGAGATATTAATTCTATATCATCAGTGGATGAGATTATAGGTGATTAGAATTTTCTTTTTCAATACATTTTGGGGGGGGCATTTTTGTAACAAGCAAATATTTATTAAATTTGTATGTTATACAAGAGTAGTCTTAAAAAGAAAGTCCTGATATTGTAGAGCCATAGAATTATTAGAATATCATTTTTGAAAAGGACATTTGCCATTTTTCACATGGAAAAATGGAGACCCAGAGAGTGAGTCACTGCCTCAAGTAAAACAGGCCTTCAGCAGCTCTTTTAGAGACAGCCTTAAAAACAAGAAGAGAAAAAGAAAAGGTGCATGTTAGGGCCTCATCGGCCACCTGAACAGCCGTTGAAAACCCAGGAGGTTCTGTAATTTGCAGGATGTTATTTATATGGACATCTTGAGGACTGGCATATTGAATGATCTGTTAAGTTTAATAAAAGGAAAAAAAAGACCATAGGTCTGAGTGAAAAGCTGGGTTTTCACATTGATCTAGCTTGTTATCTTAGAAAAATCCACTAAAGTACTGCTTTAATTTATGGATTGATTTGTGTTACTAATTGCCAGGAGTCCCCTCTTCTTGTATGTTGCTCTTCACCAACATCTAAGGAAAGTCACTTGTCTGCCAGGCACTGTATTAGAAGTCAGGTAATCTAAAATGAGGGTATATATATGTAAATGACCTACACACACACACACAAAGAAGTACATGCAAAACTGGTAAAGCCTGAGTAAACTCTAGATTACACTAGTGTCTATTTCCTGGTTTTGCTCATGCACTGTAGGTATGTAAGATGTTACCATGGGGTTGGGGGGGGGGGAAAGTTGAGAAGTGTGCTTGGGACCTCCTTGTACTCCCCCCACCTGTAAATGTACAATTATTTCAAACTAAAAAGTAAAAAAAAAAAAAAAACCAACAACAACAACAACAAAAAAAAAAACCAACAAAAAATAAACAACCTAATAACTGTAAGAAACAAATCTGTTTTAAAAATGATTAAAGAAGACAATTTAGGTGATACAACTTTCATTCAACACTTTGTGAAGTAGGCAGTGTCCATTCCCAAGGGTCCACAGAACTCCAAAATGGGATGGAAGGCAGGAACCTTTATTGCTATTATTTTTTAACATTTTATTTTTAAGTAATCTCTATACCCAATGTGGGGCTCAAACCAATACTGAGATCAAGAGTTGCACACTCCACCGATGGAGGTAGCCAGGTGCCGCAGGCAAGAAGATTTTATGGGACAGAGAATAAAGAACAAGAAATAGAAAAAGAGGAAGTGAAAAAGGAACAAGGAAATAAGAGAACCCAGAGATGGCTTGGCGTTTGGGGCTTGGCTGACCCGATATACTGTGTTTCTAGCCAAGAGGATTGTTTTGAGGGACCTGAAAGTTACCTAAGTTTCAGTTTGCTGACCTGGCATCCTGGGCCTGAGAGGCTCCACCTTGAAATAGAGGCCTGATATTTCTTTCAACATTTGTGTACACAGTATGACATTGAAACAGAGAAGGAATGGCTAACTTTGCACTCTTACAGCTCTTTATGGAGCTATAAAGGGTTTGGCAGCTATAAATAAAGGGTTTGGCAGCCAGTAAAATGAAAAGTGACACCGATTAAAATGATAGACATTTTAGAACTAGAGGTGTTTTTGAAGTTCACTAAGAGTTTGCAAATCATCAATGTTTTACAGATTCAGGAAAGAGGGGTCCAAAGAAGTGGGGTATCCTACTAACGTTGCAGGATCCTGACCCGACACTGGCCTGAGTCCTCACATTTTTCAGGTGTTGCAGACAGTGACACTTGTGAGGATTCAGATTCTTTTCTTTTGGGCTCTGGGATCCTCAGAAGTTTGGAGTTCACTGGTCCAAGCCCGTCCTCCCCAGTTCCCAAAGCCGTGTCCCTAGCATGCTCACCACGAGATGGCGGCAGAACATAAGCCATTGGCCCAGACATAGGTCTGAGGTCCTGTGGTTGGTGATCTTAGCGTCATTGCTCCTGTTTTTGATCCGGGACCCTGCCCCCCTGCACTGCTGTACTGACATATTACCTACATTATAAAACATACCAACAGATAGAAGGAGAAGATGGTGTGAAGATGAAGTAGATAAGTCACCGTCCTGTCTCCATTCTATCGTTCGCTGGATCTTCCTATATACAGTGAGGTTCACAGTTAAGGATAGTGGATATATGTCCATATTGCCAGTGGTGTTGATAATTTCACCTTTTTGGGGCTCCCTTCCTATCACATTCTGTTAGATGGTCATTGTGCCTCATAACGTGGCCTATTGGCTAGCACAAGGAATAGCGCCATTTCTTTATCGCTTGCAAGCACGAGTGTGAACCAGGTCAAACTGCTATTTTTCTTAGGTAAAAACGGAGCAAATACTGGCAGTATCATGTAGGTTACCTTTCGATGTGTCCTTTGTGTTACCTTCAGTCTGCATTATCTTTGGCAGAGTTTTTTTTTGTTTTTTTTTTTTTTTTTTAACTGCTTGTCTATTTTGGAAGAATAGGTTATCTAATTCATATAACACGCTTCTACTCCCGTCCCTCCCCTCCGCCACACTGTACAGTGTCACCACACATTCAAGGCCCAGACTGCACTGCCTGGGGAGTTCCTCACATACCTTCAGAGACCACCCTCTGACAGTCTCCAGGTGAGGGCCTCGGGTCAATCTAGCTGAGTAAAACCTTATTATTTTTTTTTTTCTCCTATTTTCAGATAAAAAAAAATGTCACTTGGACATGATCTTTTTGTGACTGCATATTATTTTGCACTCCAACTTGCTCTTTTTACAAAAGAGGAAATAGGCCAGGACAAGCCTATTTATATTCCTTTCTTTGGAGCAAGGTGGAAATTTAGTGTCACACAGCCTTGAACCACATTGGACCACGTGCTACCACACCAGAATGCTCTCTCTAGTCTATCCTGAAAATGGGGTTGGGGAGAAAACTTTGTAAGAATCCTAGCCTTGGTTTTTGTACTGGAGAACTATGTGGTCACAGTGTACAAATCTTATTCCATTGTCCTCAAAGTTCCAGAAACCTACACTTTGACACTAAGATGAGAGAATCTGTGATGTGGTACTTCCTCTAATTCCAGCCTCGGAAGAAACTGTGCTTAAGGAAAAGTTTCCTGAGTTCTTTCAGCCCCTGAAGCAGATCACAGATCTCTATAAACGTCTGAAGGCAGTGGGTGTATCTAATTTGTTTCTCTATCTCCCCTAGTGGTTGGTTCAGTGTCTTGCATCTGGAAGGTGGTTAATAAATGTTTACTGAGGTGGATAGGATTTCCACGTAAGACATTTAATTTTGGACCACGGCGTCCTGCATTGAAAATTGTATCTCTAAATGTAGTAGGACACTTAGGGAGGGCTTTTCCCTTCTGAGCTCTCCTCAGTTCATCCAGTAGAACTTTCTGCAATAATGGAGCTGTTCTCTATTTGAGCTGTCTGATGCAGTAGCTGCTAGCCACAAATATCTATTGAGCACTTGAAATATGGCTTATGAGATTGAGAAATTTAATCTTTAATTTTATTTAGTTAACATTTAAATAATCATATATGGTTAGTGGCTGCACCTGGGCAGCATAAAAAATCTAGATGCTAAATTGTTGACTTGTAGCAGCTTCAAACATCAATACTCTTCATTTCTCTTGCAATTATCTTCTTCAGAACACTTCACCATTTGGTACCACCTCACCATCAAGTGACTGTTCAATTTTCTCCCATTCTCCCATATCCCTTAAGATCCTGAGGAAATATTCTTTCTTCTAAGTGCTTATTTTTTCACTTCATCATCTAAACAACAGAAATTACAAAAAACCTAAAAGCAACCAAGAAGAAAATGCTAATTGAAATACAAAATTAATCCTGTCAATCTCTTAGGGAAGATGTGTCCTGAGTCCTTCCAGAGAGAGCAGTGACATGACCATTTGGCCAGAGCTTCAAGCTCAATGGGACTCCAAATATTGGCTCCTTTACCCTTAAAAGGGCAAATGTGTAGTCCTAGCTTTAAAAAATATATCCATATAGTTTCCTTTGCCAATTAGAAGGTTAGTATTGAATCATTACATGTTGCATTTCCTGGATTCAGTTCCTTGGGATGCAGTCACCTGTTTAACTCCTTCCCACCCATTCTTCAAGGGTTGGCTTCATCATCACCTCCTCAGGATGAGTGTCCTGATTTCCTTCGCTGATCAAATTTCTCTAGGATGCTTTCTCTCAGCATTTGAACCTCTCCTCAAAGAGTTATTGTAAAGATAAATAAAATAAAATAATGCACAGTAAGCATCCATTTAGTGCCTGACATATAAGCTCATCACATAACGGTTGTCCCCATTCCTGTACTAGAGGCACCCTATCCAGATGGAGAATCTGAGCCATAGTGAAGTTCACCAATATTGAGCTTTGGGTTTAAGACTCAGGGAGAAATTGTAAACAGATGGGAGAATTCCAAGGTCACAAGTAGGCCAACGTGGGTACTATGGATGGGCTGGAATGTAAGTATAGAATAAGGCAGAGGAAGTGGTTCTGGACTGTCTCCGGGAAAGAGAGGAGATTACTGTGCATTTGTTGTTATTCTGGGCTCCCTGAATGATAACTTAAAGGATATGTACAATATAATCTGGTCAATTCCTTTATAGTTGGGCAAGGTAATACCTAAACCACGGAAACATTCGTCCATGTTAACTTTTAGTCCTTGTCCATAGACTTATTAAACTTGTACGTATTTGGAAGAGTATTTTGTTGTACATTTTATCAACTTGTATATTTTCTCCCTTTTTAATAATATTTTCCCCTTATTTTCTCACCTCCTGTCTTAGCCATTTTGAAATAACCCAAACAGTTTCGTATGTACATCTTTCTGTATGCTCATGTACATACACAAGCAAATATATATTCAAAGCTTTTTTAATAGTTATTTTTACAAAAGTTGGGTTGTACTGTATACATTTATTTGCAACTTGCTTTTCATACATCATATATATCCAACATCTGCTTGAACTGCTCATACAAAATCTGGGATGTGTGCTGGCTTTGGAGTCTGTTCTTATCCCAATTTAAAGCAAACCCATCTTCTACTTTTGTAAGAATGGTAGATAGGATACTCTGAATTACCCTCCCGATGAAATCTTCAAATGCAGAATAAAATTTTTAAAAAATCCTAAAATTAATGAAAGATCTGTTAGGAGGGAAGAAAATCAAAGAAGTATGCAGATTTACAAAGATACTTTCATTCTGAGGACATCCGCTAAAACCCCAATGAAGTCTAGTATTGATTGTAATGTCCTCTTATGGATAGGAGAAAGGAGGAAAACTAGATCTCACCCAAAGTGAGAAGAATAAAAGAAATCTCCAATATAGTTGCCACCCACAAGCCAACAGAGGCTGAGTATGTAAGGGGAAACTAAAAACAAACCTGCCAACTCCTCAAGCAGGGAACAGCAAGGAAAATGATCTGCCTTGAAACTTGTACTAGATGAAGAGAGATAAACATCAATGGATGGATTTTATTTTATTATTATTTTTTCAATGTTTATTTATTTTTGGGATAGAGAGAGACAGAGTATGAACGGGGGAGGGGCAGAGAGAGAGGGAGACACAGAATCAGAAACAGGCTCCAGGCTCTGAGCCATCAGCCCAGAGCCTGACGCGGGGCTCGAACTCACGGACCGCGAGATCGTGACCTGGCTGAAGTCGGACGCTTAACCGACTGCGCCACCCAGGCGCCCCAGGATGGATTTTAATAGTAGGTCCGACATGGTGAAAAAGAGAATTGAGGAATTGAAAGCTAGGTCTGAAAAAAGTGTCTAGAATGAAGCACAACGAAACAAAGAGATGGAAAATATTTAAGGAAGATGAGACACAGAATAGGGTATAAGGTAGTCTACTCTTTGGAGTTTCAGAAGAAGAGATGAGCTATTTGAGGGAGGGGGAATGTTTAAACAGATAATGGTAAGTATTTTTCAGAACCAGTGAAAAGCACCAATCAATTTTCATGTTCAGGAATCAAATCCACCCCAATCATGGTCAAGGGAAAGAAATATACAACTAGAAACATCACACTTGAACTTTAGAATCCCCCCCCAAAAGAGAGTATCTGAAAAGCATCTAGAGAAAAATAGACTATGAAAGAATGGCAGTTGAAAGGAACTGATTTCTGAACAGCAATAGTGAGAGCAAGTAGAGACAGTGGGATTCTGTGAATGTCTGGAGAAAATAACTGTCACCCTAAGATTATGCAGCAAAAAAATCTAATGGTCAAGGTGTAATAAAGACATGTCAAGGAAGAATAAAAACAGAGAGTTTGCTACCAACAGGATCTTACCACAGAGAATTCTAAAAGGATGTACTTGAGAAATAATAAACATATTCCTAAATGGAAGGTTCTTAGATATGAGAAAGTATGATCAGTGAAAAAGCTGTTAAAAAATTATGTATAGATAAAACAAACACCAATTATATAGAATATTTATGGTGAAAAGCCAAGTCAGAATTAAATAAACAGGACAACAATAATGCTATTGTTGCAAATAATAATTGTTGCAATAATGCAAATTAGAAATGGCTGATTGAATGAAAGCATTTTAAAGCCTTGTATTTCGTAAAATGAGGATAAATATATGATTAATTTTAGACTTTAATAACTTAAATATGCATGGTAAAATCTATATGGGAATATAGAATGATGGAAATAGATTATAAATTCTAAACTGATAAAAGAGACCATGGAATAAGAACAAAAATTCAATCCGAAAGAAGGCAAGAAAGGAAAAAAAAAAAAAAAACCCACAAAGTGTGAGACAAATAGAAAGCACAAAAGAAGCTGGTGGAAGTACATCCAGATACATCTGTCATCGCAAAAAATTAAGTCGTAAATATCTCAGGTAAAAGACAAAGATTGTCAGACTGGGTTTAAAAAAAAAGAGAGAGAGAAAGACAGATTGAAAACATCAGGATGTGGAAAAACCAAAGTATAACAAGTGATGTAGCAGGCAAGTGCTAGTCATACGAAATTGGTGCACCAATATTAGTAACTTCAGACTTTAAAAAAAGTATTTATTTTTGGGAGAACACAAGCGACAGGGGCAGAGAGAGGGGGACAGAGGATCTGAAGTGGGTTCTGCACCGACAGGCTGACAGCAGCGAGCCCGACGTGGGGTTCGAACTCACGAACCCCTAGATCATGACCTGAGCCAAAGGTGGATGCTCAACCAACTGAGCCACCCAGGTGTCCCAGTACCTTTAGACTTTAAGGCCAGAATGCTATGAGAAATAATGAAAGTTGTTACAAAATGAGAAAGGGTTCACATTATTAGAAAAGTAGACAAATTCTAATGGTGTATTTGCCTAGCAACATAGCCTCAGAAATGCATAAAACTAAAATTAGCTAAGAAAAAATGGACAAATCTAATATCATACTAGGAAGATTTTAATACAGTTTTCTCAGTAACTGATAGGTCAAGTAGACAAAAGTATTAACCATAATATGAAAAAGTTGAAAAGTGGGAACAATGTACATCTCATGTTTAATAAAGTATGACGCAAAAAAATTGTTTCAGAAGATTACATTTAGCACATCATCTTTTTATTGAAGTTAGGAAAAGTTAAAATCAAATATACAATTTTTGTGTATACACATGTATGTCATAAGACTATAATAAGTAAAAGTATGATGAAGACAAGTTTCAGTATAATGATTAGTTCGGATGGGGAGAGGCACAGGAACAGAACTGGGGAAACACATAGGTAAACGTAGCTTGTCAATATTGTAGTTCATGTATTGGATGGTGGGTAGATAGGTCCTTCTTAAAATAATAAATGAGCAAGAACCAAGGATAATATTAATGGGATTCCAATTCTGTAACTGAGCATCCGTATCTGCATGTATATCTACCCCAAGATGAACTGCCCAAGTTAAATTCTGGCTCTGCACTCAATCTTCTGTACCTTAGTTCCCTCTTTTGTAGATGTGGAGATGATAATAATTGTACTTATTACATCGTGAACATGAAGGGAACTAATACGTTTAAAGTCCTTAGATCACTATTTGATGTGTATCAGGGCGTCAAGAACTGTTAACAGTTATTATCGCTTCTGAGAGGGAAAAGAACTTTTAATGTCCTGCCTTTCTGTTTCGCTTTGGTTAATTCATGCTCACCCTTGCTTCCTTCTCTTCTGAGACAGCTGGGGAAGGATTTCTCCACCTCTTTAAAACCTTCTTCTTTAAGCAGATTCTGAATCCCGTCCGCATCTCCATGACCTCCATGTCTTCATTCCAGAAACTGTCTTGCTCTCTCTCTTGCTTCTCCCATTTCTTTATGTCAGTCAGGTTGGGTGGAGAAAACAGAATCCACTCTAGATATTTCAAGCAGTGAGGGATATATTACGGGGAATTGGAGGCTCACAAAACTATGGGGGTGGGTAAAGTTCAGGAAAGTCATTTCTAGCTTGTAGGGAAACAGAATACTCATGCCATTTTTTTTTTTTTTTCATCTGAGGCAACTTCTCTCCCCATTGACAAGTGAACTCTACTGAGCTTTCAGGATGTGGTTTCTTAATCCCCATTTCTGAGAAGATTACTCTAAAATACTAGCCTTCCACAGTCTCCTGAATTCTGGCAGAGGACACAAGACCCCTGGGTCAGAGTCAAAGGAAAGCATGTTACTCACAGAAATAACAGTGGCCAGAGTATCATCATTTTCTTGCTCTGGTTTCCTGAGCTCAAATTATATAGAGTGAGGTACTGGGGGCCAGGTGACCTTTGTATATGAGTGGTTGTTTCACAGGAGGGAAACCCTGAACTTAGAGAACATGAATTTTTATAGGGGTAACAAGCAAATCTGACCAGAATTTACCCCAAGGAGAGACATTATCTTTATTATCCTAGACAGTAAAAATCTTCCCTTTTCTCTGGAGGGAAATACTATATCTTCCAAGGATGTTTGTCATGCAAACATTCCTGAAGAGGCAGTGTGAGCTAAAGGGCAGTTAGTGCTTCTGCTCCCAAGATATGCAGAGATTTGAGAGACCTACGGGAACTGTCTCATACTACTTATTACTTGCTTATTTATTTGACCTTTTCTCTAACTGTACTGTAAGTTTCCTGTGGGAGGGTCGTCTCTTTCCATTGCTTTATCCCTAAGACGGTGACTAGTGCATAGTAAATGTGAAGTAAATGATTGAATGAATGAATGAATGAACACCTTCTGATTTACTTATGACAGAGGGGTAGGATCAACGCTTCATGTCCAGCTCTTCTTATCCAAGGTTAGAGGGGTGCCTGAGAAGCAGTTCTGGGCGTTCTCTGCTGGGTCATGGACTCCCTGGGTCATGCTTGGGCAAATATTTGGGAGTGTAACTAAAGTTTTAAGAAGGTGAGTGCAAGTATGAAATATCCCAACATTCTCCTTCTCCTTTCCCCTCTTCCAGAGCACATAAGCTGGGTGCGTGGAGTCCCAGAATAATTGCTGTGATATTTATTTGAATCTTAACTCTGTCTCAGGCTGGTGACTGGCAGATATTTCTTGTACAAGAAGAACTTTCAAATACCCCTCAAAGAATTTTGATAAAACGATAACACCCGCCAGAGTGAAAGCTCCATGAGGCCATTTTTGGAGATAATAGATGAGTTTTGTTGATTCAATCAAAGAATTTAATTTATTGAGCACTCACTATATACCCAGGCATGGGGCTAAGCACTTAATGTACTTCATTTAATGTGCACAGAGATCCTATGAGATAGGTACTATATTAGCCCCACTCTGCTGACAGGGAAACTGAGGCCTAGACTTGTCTACTACGGTGCTCTTAGCAAGTACTGGGTTGGAGTTCAGACCCAGGGAGTGGATCTACACAAAGCATCTCTCTGCCCGTAAATGTCAGTGTTGGAGGGTTATCGTTTATTGAGAAGCAGGGTGGCAGAATATTAACCTATGTCATGCATTTTCAGTGGATCATTATCCGATTTTGATTTGAAAATTTGTAGTTTGACAAGTATTGTGTGCTTGAACGAAATCAAATTGCTGATCGTTAACCCTTTCTGCCCTACAAAAATGTCAATTTCATATAGTTCAACCTCAAATATGTGCCGTAAACATCATCTCAGAATGTTGCTCTCGAAAGGCAGCTTCAGAAACTTCAACTATCCTTGGTGCAGTGTATGCTTTGGATGTCCAAATCATGCTTGGCACCAAGTTTTACTATTTACTTAGACCCTGAGGTCACCCAGGGGACTTTTTCATGGAAAATGGCGACCAAAGAGAGGATGTTTCATAACTAAGACCCATGCGACCAAAAGCACAGTGGAAAAGAACAGCGATAAAGACTAGAGCAGCTGCTGAAGATGCTGAACCAGTGAACATCAGATCTGCCGAGAGGTCTTCGGGGGTATTATAAATATTAAACTTTAGATTGTCCGAATGAATTCCTGCCTGGAAATCTAAGGGGACAATTTTGCTGTTTCCAGCAAGGACAAATCACCATAGTATTCAATTAGCGTAGTAATTACTGAGTTAGAGGACATAACGAGCACTGTTGCTCAAAGTGAATGTTCGAGGCTAAATATTCATTTACATCATCAGTGTTATGAAATGCAGCCAGAAAGTATTCAGTAGCTCACTCTGTCAGCCGACTTGGTCTGAAAGGAATCTCATCCCGTCAAGGACTGAACTGAAGGCTGAACCTTTGTTTGATTGGCGTCGGTTCCAGCCATGCCAGCAGACACACAATTCCCCGTTGTCCCTGTGATCCGCAGTTCACCTTGCCTGTGGGGCAAGTGGGGTTTGATGTGACCTCTTTGAAGACTCAATGCGGTGTCTCAGCCCACTGCTGGATGGATCTGGCAAGGCTTGATGCTACTGTAACGGTTACTGAGGCCGTGTCCTCATTTCTCTGCATTCTGTCACATAGTTAGTAGGTCACATGTACTAATGATAATTTAATAAGCATATCATTCAAACGGCAGATGACAATGTTTGATTTTGCCGTGGAGTTCGTAGAGCTAAAGTCAAGAGGTTTCTGGGTCATTGTGTCAGGAGTTCATAGAGAATTAAACAAAATAAAATCGAGCGATTTTCTTTTCTTATTAAATTGTCTTTCACTGAGAACATCATCTGTGGTAAGTACTGCCGATCAAATACGTTACTTTTTTTCTGATGGGCAACTACTGTTTTGTAAGTTTATTGTGTAAAATGTTTTAAATGCAAACTATAGAAAAGAAAGTAAAATTCTCACCATTCAGGGGCAACCGCGATTAGTATCTGTGTACATATTTCTTTTTTTTAAGTTTATTTACTTATTTTGAGGGAGAGAGAGAGAGTGAGCACAAGCAGGTGAGGGGCAGAAAGAGAGGGAGAGACAGAATCCCAAGCAGGCTCCATTCCATCAGTGCAGAGCCCGATATGCGGCTCGAACTCACGAACAGTGAGATCACGACCCAAGCCTGTCAAGAGTCGGATGCTTAACCGACTGAGCCACCCGGGTGCCCCGGTATTTGTGTACATATCTCTAATCTAGGCATGTAAATGAATCCATTGATAAAAGCAGATTACATCATACGACACATACTTTCGGTATCAGGTGTTTTTTCCATTTCATGTGTTGTAAATGTTTTCTCATCTTGATGAAAATTCTCCTTTTACCTGTTCGTTTGTTTGTTTTCCCCCTATGGCTGCTTGGTATTCCATGATGCAGACAGATGTGAGCATTGATGGGACTTTTCATACATAGGGTGTAGAGGAAAAGCACTGGGCATTAGGGTCAGTAGACAGAGCTCTAAATCATAGATCTTTGAGGGCCTCAGTTTCCTCAACTATAAAATGGGAATAACGACATTTGCCCGGCTGCCTTGTTGGTGTGAAATTTAGGCGTAGAACAGGATATGTTAGTAAGGATTCTTTTTTTTTTTTTTTAAATGGTTATTTATTTTTAAGAGAGAGAGAGAGAGAGAGAGAGAGAGCAGGGGAGGGGCAGAGAGAGGGAGACAGAGAATCCCAAGCAGACTCCGCACTGTCAGAACTCACCAGCTGGAGATTATGACTTGAGCCGAAATCAAGAGGTGGACGTTTAACTGACTGAGCCACTCAGGTGCCCAGTAAAGGATTCTTGTTGACAGGTGCGTTTATCCCGCACGTGTATAGCCCACAACACTGGAATCGGCCTCAATTATTTGGTCTTAAAAATAGAAAAATCAACCAACCAAACATCACAACCTGAGTTATGTCAAAACTGCAACCCCACAATGTCCCATAATGCTGTTTTAAAGTTTTGGTTAAAACAAAACTTTTAAGGAACCAGGATGCTCTTTTTAGGGATTTGTCTTCTCTTTAACAAAGAACTAATTCAAAGCGACTAACTCAAGCTCCTGTGTGCAGATTTGGCGAGGGCTTCGGTCTTCAAACAAAATCACTGGTGGGCTTTGATATTCAGTGGGAATTGAGGGAAGTCTCTCAGGTTCCAGGAATTAATACGTTTTGATGAATGCTAATTTTTAATAGTTCCCAGTGTAATAATCTTTTACGAAAAATGTAGTGAGAGGGACTTTCTTGCGTTTCAAACTACCGAGATCGTGAGCTGGGAGAAAACCCAGAGCCCTCAGTATTTCCAGTTTCAAATGCAACCCCTTGCTTTGGATGACAGAAAACCCAGTTTAGACAAAACGCTCCCAAGGTAAGCAGCCCTTGACCGGAGTCCTATGGCTACAGACCTCCCGGAGGATTATTTTACATGGGTTATCTGACTAGAGGGTAGGGCTGGCAAGAAATCGTTCCCTCCTTCTTACTGTGTGTAAAATTTGAGGTCTTGCGTTAATCACAACCCAGGTTAACGCAGGGTTTTGAAAAAAAAAAAAAGTAAAAGAAAAAAGGGACCCCCCCCCCCATTTAACAATTTAAACTCTTTACTGCCTGGACTAAAAGCTGGTGCCCCATTTTTAATGTTAGCAAGAAACTGTCCTGTAGGGAGCAGACACATACTCATTTTTGTTGCACAGAAAGATGATTTTAGGAACAGGTCACAAATCTTCAACTTGGAGGGGAAGGACTTGCTGGATTCCGCCTCCTTATTGTTACAGTGATTTCTTCCCCCCGCCCCCCTTTTTCTTTTTGAAATAAGTCCCCTGGAATTGTTAGGCAATGTGGGAAAATATTGTGACAAACATGTGACAAACATGGCTGTTTACGTTTGGGGGGGGCACAGTTTTGTTTGCAGCTAGCCGCCCCTGCCCCTCCTTTTCATGGTTGGCGTCCCCAGACAGCTCAGATTCCTCCGCTGACATCTGTTATAATGAGAGCTCTGACGGGAATAGATTTGCAAAATGATGGGCTCACAATGGGACGGGAGCTGTTCCCCAAACTCGCCTTGAGATAAGCAGATGGGATCTGAAAACAGAGCATTTGAACCGATTAGGTCGAGGTGAACGCATGTATTCAGCGCACACTGAAGCGTTATTCTGCTCCGGCCCCCACCCCACCCCAACTTCTCTCCCTGCCCCCCCCCCCCCCCCGCCCCCCCCCGTTGGGACACGGGGGGGTTTCCGATTTTTTTTTTTTTTTTTTTTTTTTTTTTTTTTTTAATTTGCCTCCCGAACACTTGCCTGGAGACAGGCCCGTCCGGCTCCTAAAGCAGAAGCATGCTGGGTACTTACCTTGTGCCAACCGTCTGAACAACAGAGAAAAACCACCCCTCATGCCTCATAAAGAGAAGCTGGGGCAACACATGGGGCTTTCCCACTCGGCACAAATGATGGCTGTTTGTGCTAGTTAACCTCTTCCAAGCCCGGGTCAGCTCCCGCTGGGAGGCAGGGGCATGGCGGAGAGAGTGAAAGCCTAGCAGACCCCAGAGTCGCCAGCGCGCCTCGGCCCCCCAACACACGCCAGTGCCTTTCCAGAATACCAAACGAGCACGCATCCCACTCTTCATAAGTCAGCCGGGCCCCATGTGCTGGTGACAGTTCGGATTCCAGAGAAGGGCCTCCGGCAGCACCGCAAACTGCTTCCTGATGCCTTTGAGTTTTCCTGGCTCGCTCACCTTCTCCTCTCAGAGGAATCTCTGAAAAAGGGTGTAGGTGCCATGTTTCCACCCCAGGCCTGATTACTTTTCAGCATCTCCACAGGTTCTGTTAGTACAGAGAGAAGACTTCTGGCTGCTTCTTGAAGCTAAAGGCAAGTCAGTAACACTCACCGAATGACTCGAGCCCGCAGCATATTGATTGAAGCGAAACTATGGCAGGATGATTGTAAGAAATTCAGTCCTAAGATGCGTTCCGTGGGTCTCTGGGGAGAATTTTGACAGTGTCGGAGGGCTAAGGCTATCGAATGAAGTATGAGAGAGGAGGGTGACCACACAGGGAAAATTGGGGAAGATCACATAGGAAGTTGGGGGCAGCAAAAGAAGTTTAAAAGGGATGAGGGTTCGATGCCCAAGCGAAGGAAAGGTCTGGCTTCCCCATTGACATAGCCACACGTCATAAGAGAAATCAGGTTTCTGCAAATTATAGATCGAAATGATCAGTGCGCATGCATCTATTACAGCTGTCAGGGTTCTGAAGAGCAGGTTTCATGCCCTCTAGTTCTCCAGAGAAACCCAGCGGGCTGTGGAGCTCAAATTCTCAAATCCCGCCATCCCTGACTATCTCCCGCTGCCAGCCCAGACCTGTGGATTACTGTGCGAACTCAGCAGACTGTTTATACAGTGCTATTGTGCAGGTTGGGGCCTCTACCTGGCAACAAATACCCTGGGAATGGAGAATGAGCTGAGACACAGATGAAATAGTTCATAAACTCTGAGAGCAGTCAGTGGTGAGGGGCCTGAGCCCCCACAGCGCTTTTATGACTGGATTGACAAATCTGACATTTTGGGTGTTCCATTCAGAAGAAATCTGCCTTCGAGTTACATCCTTGTTTATCAAAAGAAGTCGATAGAGGGTCCACTAAAGCTTAATATTTGTGGCTGTTAATAGTGGTAAACGAGAAGAGTGAAAAAAAGTAAGCAGAAAGTTGGGGATCTTGTGTTACTTGCATCAGGATGATTTGAGACGGGATACATGATATGGGAGTTGTCTCTGTTTTTAGGTTGTGGTCTTCATGGAAGCTCTCAGGTACCTGGAGGAGAGCCATTCACTGGTTCTCATAAGATCACGGGGCAAAATGTTAGATTCAGGTGGAACTGGTGCTTTCTTTTTTTAAGGGTACAAGCTCATAATCCTTTGCAAACATTACGTGGTAGAAAGAACATTGAATTTGGGCTCCAGAAAATTTGAATTTTGGCCTTACCGCTTACTGGCTGTGTGACTTTGAACACATTTCTTTTTTTTTTTTTTTTTTAATTTTTTTAATGTTTATTTCTGAGTGGGGAGGGGCAGAGAAAGAGGGAGACACAGAATCTGAAGCAGGTTCCAGGCTCCAAGCTGTCAGCACAGAGCCTGACGCGGGGCTCAAACTCACAGACCGCGAGATCATGACCTGAGCCGAAGTTGGACGCTCAACTGACTGAGCCATCCAGGTGCCCCATGAACACATTTCTTAACTTCTTTGAGTCTTGGTGCTGTGGAGTGAATGTTGTGTCCCCCTGAAATTCATATAGTGAAGACCTGATCCCCAATGTGATAACATTTGGAGGTGATTAGCTCATGGGGACGGGGCCCTCATGAATGGGACTAGTGCCCTTATAAAAAGAGACTTGAGAAAGATGGTCTCACCCTCCACCAGGTGGGGGTACAGCAAGAAGGTGGCAAGCCAGTGTAGCTTAAATGTGCTTAAAAAATAACCCAACTGTGTTTTATTCTGCCCAGGGATTATGTTATCTCTTCTCAAAGGTGGCTTCGTAATTCTGTGATAAGAACATTATTATGGATTCTCTATCATTTTTTGGTTGAGGACTACAAGATATAAAATTAGAAGTTCTGCACAGTTGAAGGATGAAACACGCTAGGATGACTGGTTTGGAGAAACCAGCATTGTTGGTTAGGACAGCCGTCTCAGGAAAGACTGCCACCAAGTCCCAGCTCTGCCTCTTATTACTGTGTCATATTGAGAAATTCCCTTCACTAGTTCGGTTTCCTCATTTGTGAAGTGGTAACAATAACTGCACTTACCTGATAGGGTTGCTATGAAGACAAACTGAGTTAATATATACGAAGTGCATAGACCAGTACCATCTGCCAACCACTGCCACCGCCACCACCACCACCATCATCATCACCATCATCACACTGTGATAACTCTATCGCCAAATCCTGGCATGCATTACAAAGAATTCCTAGAGCTGAATTACTGGCTCGAAGGGCATTTGTCGTACTGTTTCTTTAAGACTCAGGAACTCGGGGCACCTGGGTGGCTCAGTCAGTTAAGCATCCAACTCCGGCTCAGGTCATGACCTCGTGGGTTCGTGAGTTCGAGCCCCGTGTCGGGCTCTGTGCTGACAGCTTGGAGCCTGGAGCCTGCTTTGGATTCTGTGTCTCCTCGCTCTCTGCCCCTCCCCCCCCATCACTCGCGTGCTCTCTCTCTTTCAAAAATAAATAAACAGTACAAAAAAAGACTCACGAACTTCATGTAATGGATCTAACAGTGAATTGAGCAGCTGGGCAAGGTGTGTTTTGTCATTAGCATCCCTTGGACTCTGGTGAAGGCAACCCTGGTCAAAACCAGATGCAGGTGTTGTGGATGCTAAGCTTTGGCATCACAGGTGTCCCTGAAAATATTTCCTAGAGATGTCCCGTCATGGTACTTATGTTCATCTTCGTCCTATCTGGTGATGGATCTGGAAACAGCACTTCTGTTCATTCTGCCTCTGAGCACTCATTCATCACGAGACACCCTGTCAGGGAATGGCCTGGGCCACTATGACAGATAAATTTACTTAGCGAATCACACATTTCAGAGAAATCAGCATTGGTTGGGTCCAGCCTTACTGTGTCATTGGGTTGACAGTCATTCCGAGACGTGGTGGGATTGATGGATGACTGGCTTTGCTGGGTTTGTTCACAGGTGACATTTTAGAGGGAGGACTTGCCCAGGGTGAGATGTCACTTGCTGTGATTGGAGGAGGGTGCATGGGGAGGAGAGGGAAGCACGTCTCCCTGGTTTGGGAACAAAAAGGGCACACGTGGAACACGCGACCACACGTTTCTCTCTCGCCCCCACTCTGTGCCTCAGGGAAGCGTGGCTGGACATGATGAGGCCCTGTTTTTGCCAACATTTTGGTTTGTTTCTATAGACCCCAGCTCTCCCGGGCAGAAGGAAGGGATTGGGCTGGCAGAGGAGATGCAAGTCATTGGGCTTGTCTCCTCTTTCACCTTTCTTTGTAGGTGAGTTAAAGGCCAGAGAACAAACAGGTGATAAAAGAACAAGAAATCCTTGAAAAAGGATAGGCAGCTTGGGTTTTAGAGACTGCAAAAATAAGCTAAAAGACAAGGTCAGATTCTATTACTCTAAACCCGCTTAAGCTGAGTGGAAAGAATAATTGAATTAAATTGGCAGAAGAAAAGTATTTTGAGGAGCAGGGCTTGGAGAACGGCTATGTTTACCCGAAGTTTATAGCACATGCCATATCCCCAAACATGACTGTCCAATGAGTGAATGAATGAATGAGTGATAGTGACAATAAGTTCTCATAGGCCAGGATTTTGATCATAAATTCATCATTTATTATCCCCATGGCCTCAGGAAAGCTCCTTACACATCCTGAATCAGTTTTCTTACCTTTATTTATTTTTTTTTAATTTTTTAAAGTTTATTTATTTGTTGAGAGACAGAGTGCAAGTGGGGTAAGGGCAGAAAGAGAGGGAGATACAGAATCTGAAGCAGTCTCTAGGCTCTGAGCTATCAGCCCAGAGCCTGACTCGGGGTTTGAACCCATGGATGGCAAGATCATGACCTGAGCCGAAGTCGGATGCTTGACTGACTGAGCCACCCAGGCACCCCCGTTTTACCTTTATAATAAGACTAATAATACTTCATTGCAGGATTGTTGAGAGGTTTAAGATAATATACATAGGCACTTAGTGCATAGAAATTATTATTAAGCAATTATTGTTTTACATTATCATTTAAAACATGGAGTTGTCATACTTCTGGAATATGGGCACCCCTTCATTATTTTAAAGTAGTTTGCAGAAGCCCCTTCCATAGGACATGCGTCGCTGATGGAGAATATACATCCTGGCTGAAATCAGTACATTTTAAAACGAATTTCTCTCTGATTAATCATAATTCATCTGCATACATAGGTAGTCAGATGAAAATAATGAGCCAGGGGCACCTGGGTGGCTCAGTTGGTTAAGTGTCTGACTCTTGATTTCAGCTCAGGTCATGATCTCATGGTTTGTGAGTTTGAGCCCCACATCGTGCTCTGCACTGACAGTGTGGAGCCTTCTCAGGATTCTCTGTCTCCTTCTCTCTCTGCCCTCCCCCCCCCAAAAAATAAATGAACACTAAAAAAAATGATGAGTCATTTATTCTCTCTGCGTACAAGGCACAGTGCTCAGATAAATTTATTGCAAAAGCCCCATAGACTTCCAGGTCCAATGGTGAGCTGTCTTTGGAAATGACTGGACTGTAACTACGGGTGGACCATCTTTAGAAGAGAGGATTAGTTTGTCTTAGTACCGATAGTAAGCCATGTTGGATGGAGGAGATAACCTTGCTACATGAACATGGTCCTTCAGACTAACATCTTCCAAATTTGGGGTTATTTTCCTCTCTGAGAGTGGTAGTTTCGTGCTGATCTAGCCACAGGTGCCTGCTAGATACAATCTCTTTTCATAATCCTCATAACAATGGGACTGCTTTCCAAGCTGACCTGTTGAGGATAGAAGAGTAGTCTTTGCAGAGGTTCTGTTTTTCTGCGTGCTGTATCATCAACCATGATGAACTTGTATCTTAGCAGAGCCTGAGATGAGCGCCTGTTTGCAAGCAGTTTATTTTGGGAAGTGATTTCAAGGTATGTGGGGCAAGGGGTGCTTGCTAGACAGAGTGGAAATGGGAAGGCTTGAAAGCTAGTTGAAGGGTATGTCGTTAACTAGTTACTATGGAGGGCAACTGGAGACCTTTGAAGAGCTATGTAGAATGTACCTCAAAACCTGGGCACAGCTGGTGCCACAGCCAAGAGCTGGGTCAGAAAAGTGAGCAAACAGAATGGGAAGTGGAACACAAGAGGTGCCCAAGCAGTGAGACAAAGCACAATGAAGGGGGAAATTGGACCAAGGTCAGGGCTGGTCACTCCATCAACATCTGCCAAGCAGTGTCTCTGTACTACGTCCTGTGCTTGCTGATGGAGCTATAAGTTTAATGGAACATAGTGCTTACGACCCATATTTTGTCATAGTGTGAGATGACAACATAAAGGAAGGGTTCATTGCCTGGTTGAGAAGATAGGGGAACATTATTGCAGACGGAAGCATAAAAGCCTCTCACAAGTGGGAAGGGAATGACTAATTCCTTCTGAAATCATGGGGAGGGTTTTATAGAGAAAGCAGTAAATAATTAAGCTGGGTCTTGAAGGATGAATAGAAGCCCACCAGGTCGTGTCAGGGATGAAGTGCATTCATGCAAGACAGAGAGAGATGAAAGAGAGTGTGTGGTGTGGGTGTACCCTTCAAGTCTCCACATTTCTACCTTTTGTCTCAAGGGTTCCTGGCTCAGTCCACTATTTCAGTTAGGTTTTTTGTTTGCTTTGGTCATAAGAAATAGACAGTTATTCTGGGGGGATGTTTATTGTAAGGTGATATTAGAAATCGGGGAGTAGGGGCGCCTGGGTGGCGCAGTCGGTTAAGCGTCCGACTTCAGCCAGGTCACGATCTCGCGGTCCGTGAGTTCGAGCCCCGCGTCGGGCTCTGGGCTGATGGCTCAGAGCCTGGAGCCTGTTTCCAATTCTGTGTCTCCCTCTCTCTCTGCCCCTCCCCCGTTCATGTTCTGTCTCTCTCTGTCCCAAAAATAAACGTTTAAAAAAAAAAATAAAAAAATAAAAAGAAATCGGGGAGTAAACGCGGGAGGGTTTTTCATTGGCCAGAAATGAATTCAACCCTATGTGCTTGAGGCCCAGATATCTCCCCTTGCGTCCCCTCCTGCCCCTC
Source organism: Herpailurus yagouaroundi (assembly GCF_014898765.1). Taxonomy (NCBI): domain Eukaryota; kingdom Metazoa; phylum Chordata; class Mammalia; order Carnivora; family Felidae; genus Herpailurus; species Herpailurus yagouaroundi. Next base: position 18,424,006 of record NW_024412413.1, read on the forward strand.
TTACCTGGGACTGTTTTTACTCTGGGCGGTTGGGGGGGGCGGTGGGATGTGTGTGTGTGGGTAGTCTCTTCCCCCCTTATAAGGTGATGCAGGCACATCACATCAGGGTTTTCCAGTCTTCTGTGACTGCTATCTTATAATCCCTATAATATGGGTTGCTTATATTTGCAGCTCACTCTACACATTGGTCAGATGGCGCTTGTTGTCTGTCACTTTGAGGAATATCTGGGTTACTTCAGCACCTGCCTCCCCACTTATTACTTCCAGGCAGTACTCTATGGCCTCCACCTCCTGCCACCACCAGACTGTCAGCGTCCTTTGCCTTTTTCCCTCCTGTTCCTGTACAACTGCTCTCAGAATGGGATCTCATAGCTACCACTTATGTCTCAATTTGGGTTATTAAAATCCATGGTCTTGTCAAACTCATTTCTCATGGCTGGATCCCAGCATCTCCCTGACTCCGGTTATCAGTGAGCAGATGTGTCTGTGGGAATGTGTGTGTGTGTGTGTGTGTGTGTGTGTGTGTGTGTGTGTTTAGCGGGGGCTGCTTGAGGGGTGGGAGGGTTTCCTAGGACCTTGGAAATCACACAGCTAAGTATTGGCTTACTCCATTAAAGCACAAGGCTTGTTCCTGTGAGGAGCTTACATTCCTTGTGTGTCTTCCACTCCAGGCTTGGGCCTGAGTTTCTGAGAGAAACTCATCATTCCCACTTTGTGGAGGAGGAAACAGACTCAGGGGGTTTAGTAATTTGTCCAACATCACATAATTTCTAAGTGGCTGAGCTAAGATTCCCTTCTAAGCATTAAACATATAATTGTTGAAAAAAAAGCACAATTGCTGAAATAAGTTAAATTGCTATCTGCTTAGGACATGTCGTTAAACACCTAGTACTCGATACTTGGGGACAGTGGTGAAGGGTAGACTTTAAATCTAGTCTCAGCACATGGTGGAGGTGCAGACTCTGGCTCTCAGAATAGACTTAGAATAGACTTCTACTTCTTAGTAGTTGTGTGATCTTGAGTAAGCTGCTAAAATAAGCCTCCTATTGTAAAACTGGGGGTTAGGAAGCACAAGGAATAATAAAGAGACCAGGCTGCTGAGAATAGAGGGTTTGGGGAGAAGACATACGGAGAGAAAAGGCAGATTGGGATTCATGCTGAACTTTGTCATTTGCGGCTACCTGCCATCTTTGGACATTCTCTGTACATTTTGATACTTTCTCACCTATAAGTCCTTCTCAAGGTAGAAGGCCAAAACTTCACGGCCTTGGACTCTCTTGCATCTGGGATGCCCGTGTATGACAGGTTCTCCTAACTGGGCCCATCCATGTGTGACTCATTTCAGAAGACAGCAGTGGGAGGAGGTGGCCTGCCATGGGTACTTTGGGACAATGGTGTCCGCTTTGTCTGAGACAGCTACGGAAGTTTCTGGTGTCTGTTCCCAAGGAGGGGATGCTGAGCAGATGTGGCAGTGATGTTTCATTAGAGAATGCCATGGGCTGCCTGGGATTCCTCGCCAGATGGCTGCAGGTTCTGGGTCCTTGTCCCTCTCAAAGATTCTGTGAGTTACCTTATATAACTTTTAGTAAATGCTTATTCTGCTCAAACCAGTCAAAGAAGATTCTGTCGTTTGCCACCAAGAACTCTGCCTGACTCAGCATTAGACTATGGCAGGCCTGTGAGCCGGTTTATGCTTGGAGTTCAAAGTAACATCTGTGTACCTTTCTCCAAATTTACAATTTCTTTAACCCTTATATCCTGACAGAAGTGCTTTAATTTATACTAGGTCTTCAATGACATTAAAGTATTTCTATTGCCTTCTGAATATTGCTCATAAATTTTTTTTGCCTTCTGATTCATGATGATTAAAAAAAAAAACCAAAGGGAAGAAACACAGAAGCATAATCTACAAAGGTGCCATTAATTTGCACGCTTTCAGAAGAAATTACTTAAAATTGTTATCAATGAATTGTCTTGCAAATCTGAAAAATGTCATCCATGACTCTTTATTCTTTCCTCTAAGCAGAGCCTCACTAAAGTCTGTCTTTATTTTTAGTCTTTAATTTTTATTATTTTTAAAGTCTGCTTTAAATGTTAAATGCTGGGCATGGGAAGTTGTTAATAGAAAAATATAGGAAACATATAATCCAGTTTGAGAGAAAACACATTCCCATTTAAAAATCAATAATTCAAAACTCGAGGTAACATATTTCCCACAGGCCAGCCTCTCTTGTGCTACTGGACTGTCCTGTGGGTATCTTCTAATCAGAAAAGAATCAGAAAAGAAGTTTTAGTTCATCTGACTCTCTAACCACTCACCTGAAATGGTCCATTTAATTTGCTGGTCATCCATCAGGTGGATGATGTCAGTCTTGAACTTCAAGAGGGCTGACTACATTCCATGTTTGGCATTGGCAAAACCATCCTAAAGGCCTCCTTCCCACCCTGCTCTTGCGTTATAGCCTTGACGACTTATGCCAAAATCCCATGGCGAGCCATCCAGGCTGCAGGCTGTGAGCTTCCTGATGCATAGCTGGGGGGGTGGGGGGATGCTGGCTTGCAGTGAAGGTGGGCCAATGTAGACATGCAACTCCATGGTTCATTAATTCTACTGGTTTGACCAGAGCCAGCAGTACAAACTACTTGCCTGTCTGACCCAGAAAGTTCTCAGCCAGACAGCTTTGGACGTGTGCATGATTACAAAAGAGAAATGTCTATCCGATCTGTCCTACTGTTTCACCAGACTGGTTTGCCCCAACTTCTTCCTTCCGTTACCGTGTCATCTCTGGGCAGGGAATAGCAGCCTGGGCTGACTTCTGTCCTGGTTTTCCATTCTATTTCCCCAAATAGACTCACGCTGACTGATTTTCTTGGAAGGGTTTGTTGCACCATGACACACGTCTATGGTCAGAGCCAGGTGAGAACCTGTGATCTCTAACAAATCTGGTAGGTACAAATTGGTGTTCAACCAATGAGTATGATACTCACTGCTTTTGCCATTCGTTTATCTTTTTGTCAGAGAGCCCTATTTCTCTTCAGACATTTAAGTCTACCTATTTATAAAAATGCTACTTGAACTTGAACATGTATCAGGCTGTCTATTTTGCTTCCCATTGGGCTTACCTCCTAAGTTTTTTGTATGTGGAATTTTTGTTTTAGTCCTTTTTTGAGACAATACTAATTGGTAAAAAAAACAAAAACAAATTTCCATCTCTTTAACTTTTGGTTTGTTTTTAAATGTCAAGATAAAAACATCAAATGATAGTGGCTTCTTTGAAGGATTGCCTCTCCATGGGTTGGTTATATTATGTCCTTTAATTATCACAATAACATATTAAATAATTCATCAAGTTATAAATTTCTTGTGTTTACAGGTCCTCTATTCATTGCAGTAATTTTTAAAGTTTTGTAAACTTTTGTGAAGACAACTTTTCAAAGATTAACCATCTCCATAACTAAGCGAAAAGCTCAATCTGACGTACGTATATGCTCTCATACATCTTTCTCACACATGGTGTTAGCTAGAGTACAGATAAAAACATTATTCAGTCTTTCTGTAAGTGAAATTGTTGGTGAGTTAAAAATCCAGAAAGCATTCCTCTTGTCCATATAAAATGGAAATTAATAGCTTCTTTCTTTTTTTTTTAAGAAATAGATTATCATTACATTGTGCAGAAAACATCACATATGATAGTTTGCTTTCTCGTTCCAAGGAAACATTTCTTTTTATCAAATATGGTTTGCATCTACAACCTAGCAAATCATTAGAAAGCAGGCAGTTGGAAAACATAGTATTTGTAGTTCACACTTTTTTTTTTTTTTTTGGAAACACCCCTTCTGTAGCAGTTAAGGGCCTTGATTTGCACTTCACTGATGAGGGGCCAGAGCACTGAGGGATTTAGCTTTTCAAGCTCAGATTCAACTCCAACGTGCTGGAATGGAGCACAAAGTCCAGCGCTCTGAATTCATTATCACTTAATTATACGACTAGTTGGGTTTTCAAAGGCGTTTTCCTCCCCAAAGCAAATTCTGTGCCAGGTACTTTTGTTTCCCTCAAATGACATTTTCATATTAAAAAAAAAAATTAAGTCTTCTTCCTGTTACAAACAGAGGAATATTCTTCTGTCACTTCTTTTCCTAATGATCTATCAGAGAGCATAGGCCACTACGTATTTATTTTTTTTTCAGCAAGTTGTTCTTCAATGTAAAGCAGCAGTGACAGCTTTTGTCTTTCAAATGATTAGCCAAAGGGAAAAAGAATCCAACTCTGGTCTGTGCTTCTCTGATTTCATATTTAGTGCCAGTTTAAGAATCACGAACACGAAAACTGAGAACAATGAATCTTTACATTCATGTTTCAACCTCAGCACTATTGATATGTGAGGCTGGGTGATTCATTGTTGGGGGGGGGCGGGGGGCTGTCTCAGGCATTGTGGATGCGTAGCAGCCTCCATGGCCTCCACCCACAAGATGCTGGTAGCTCTCTCCCCTCCTTCCCCCTGCCATTTGGGACAACCATCAAGGTCTCCAGACATTGCCGGATGTATCCTGGGGGGAAAAATGGTCCTTGATTGAGAACCACTGGTATGGAACTATCAGGGACTAAAATAATAATTATTTATGTGCTGTGGTTTTGAACTCTTTCTCTGCAGGGATATTTGAGAATTGAGAATTGTTTTTCAATACTCAATTCTTCATCTTCTAGCAGACTGTTTGGATTTCGAGGTTTTACACTATTTCCATCTAACAGCTCGTGTAGAATTGGGATAGCATCCCTCAGCTTCTGTCCTTGTCCATCCAGTTCCCAGCCCCCCCTACCCCCCCAAACTGTTTTCAGTAAAGCAGCTAGAGGGAGTCTTTAAATGACTGAGTGGCTCAGTTGGTTAAGCATTGGACTTCAGTTCAGGTCATGATCTCACAGCTTGTGAACTCCAGCCCCACGTTGGGCTTTGCACTGGCAGCTCAGAGCCTGGAGCCTGCCTCAGATTTGGTGTCTCCCTCTCTCTCTCTGCCCCTCCACTGCTTGCTCTCTCTCTCTCTTTCTCTCAAATATAAATAGACATCAAAAAAAATTAAAAACAATACGTGACATGAGGTCACAGCTCTCCTCTTTTCAAAACTTACCAATGGCTCCCAGCTCACTTAGAGTCAAAGTCAAGTTCTTATGATGTCTAAGGGGTCCTACAGGATCTGGCCTCCCTTTTAGCTAGCTCTGACTTTACCTCCTGTGGATCCTTCCTTGCTGTTCTGTGGCCCTGCCCTGTGCATTCCCACCTCCAGGTTTTTGCTTTCATTCTGTCTTCTGGTGGGGACACCTTTCCCTCAGAGCTGCCTGGCTACCTCTGGCTTCTGCTTTCTGCTTTTCTGCCTCTCCTTATGGGCCCATCCCACATGCCCTATCCTCCTTACCCTGCCTTATGTTTCTCCCAGACGCATACCAACACATGATGTAGTACTTCCTTGTTCATTTTCTGTTTTTCTTCACTGGGGTGTGAGCGTAGGGCAGACCTCACCTCTTGTTCAGGGTCGTGTCCCAGCCTAGCACACTGACTCATCCCATGCCCTTGGTGCTCACTGAATATTTGTTAAAGGACTGAATACTCTTTCTGTGAGTAAATTGAGTTCAAATACGTTTTGGTTGTCTTAGTTTTCTTTCCAAATTAGAGTTCCCCGGATCCAGGTTCAGAGATGGACACTAGTCTATGCACAAAGAGAGAGCCCACTTCGTAAGCTCAGTGAAATCTTTGTTGTTGTGTTGTTGTTGTTTTGGGGGGAAGGCTGGTCCCAGAGCTTGCTTTATTAATCAGGATTTTTCAGTTGCAAAAGACAGAGAACCCAACTCAGATGGGGTTAAGCAAAGAGGGGAAGGTATTGGCTCATGAAACAAATTCAGGGGCATATCCAGCTTTAGGCATGGCTGGATCAGCTATGAAGTCATGTCTTCAGGGAACTCTTTCTTGGCTCTGCCTCCCTCCCTGTGGCTTCGTACTCTTTTGAAATGGTCAAATGGAGCGACGGGTTTCTATTCTGTCAGTTTAGCCTCTGTGGAAAGCGAGTTCCCTTTTCTTCCCTTTTCCTTAGGGTTCATGTGAACATCCTGACTCTCCCTGGCCTGGCTGGGGCCACACGTCCTTCTCTGAACCAGTTATTGTTCTAGTTCTGGGACACAAGCCCCATTGAACACAAGAACGGAGAGCAGAGGATTGATGAAGGAGCACGGGGCAGGCTGAGGACAAAGTGCAAGCTAGCACCCGCCCCCCCCCCCACCAAGGGGGGGTATGTGTGATATTCCTCAGGCACTCCTGGCTGCCCAAGGACAAAGGAGAGGAAAGAAAACAAATGGTCAACTGATAGACATCACAGCCATACACGATGTGAGTCCATCAGTTTACAAATGTCTTGCTAAATTACAAGAAAAAGTCCATCTTATCAATAGCCTAATCTCCAGAAACCTATAGACTCAGTTTCCTGGAGCCCCAACATCACCCATCCATAGTGATTTGGGGAGCAAAGGCAAGAAGGAAATGGCAGGTAAAATTAAATTTCCTCATAACCTGCAGCCCATTGACAAATACTTGAGGCAAAAACAGAGTATAACATTTCTCCAGGATCCCCCTTCCGTCCTAATGTTAACGCCTTACTAGAGGGAAAACAACCTTAGCTTGACAATAGCAAGGTCTCAGGTATTTTAGGAGTCCTCTTTAGCATATCAAAGTCCCTCTGGAGGCCTCCCTTGTGACTTTACCTCATCGTATACGATGGGCTACTCTTCGCAACCCCAGTGCAGCTCTTTGTGCCCCCAGGTCCTGTTCCCTGCTTTAATAAGGTCACCTTCTTGCACTCAAGACGTCTTCAAGAGTTTTTTCTTGGTCGTCAGCTCTAGACCCCCCAACATCACCCCAAAACCTCATCAGGATGAGCGTTTCCCCAAAGGAATATCAGCAAATTCTTACCTGAGGGAGCAGGAATGATTGCTGGGCAGGCAGAACAACAGATGTCTACTGCACTAAGGCCAGCTTCACCTCCACCCCAACTACAACAATCCTACAGATTTCCAAAGCTTCACTGGAGGACAGGCCCCCTGGATTGCTCTAAATTCCATCAAAGGAACCGAGATATCACTGAAAATGCAATGGGAGGGAGAAAACGGAATGTGTCATTACTTCTCACAATAGTCATAGAAAGGAAAATATGGCTAACCCACTTGAGAAGGGGTCAAAACTCCAGAAGCAGCCTCAAGTATGAACACTCTTATTTCCTGAACTGCTATCTAAGGCGGGTCAGGGTACCATCAGGGCTTCTGTTTTGCCAAGTAGATGAAGGCGCATTTGAAACAAGAACTTAAGTTTACATTACATACAAAGTGAGGCCAGAGCTGTCCTCAAGAGAAAAGCACATATGTCAAAAAACGATATTGAGGGAAGGAAAAAAAAAAAAGAAAAAAGAGGTTAGAGAGGGAGAGAGCCAAAGTATAAGAGACTCTTAAAAACTGAGAACAAACTGAGGGTAGATGGGGGGCGGGAGGGAGGGGGGGGTAGGTGATGGGTATAGAGGAGGGCACCTTTTGGGATGAGCACTGGGTGTTATATGGAAACCAATTTGACAATAAATTTCATATTAAAAAAAAGGACGCTGACTCTGATCCAGATATTGTAATAGAAATTAAAAAAAAAAAGATATTGATATGTCTAAAGACAATGTAAATGTAAACCAGCGTAAAATTATTAAATATTTAAAAAAATAACAGTTTGAAAAGGCATTAAAGAATTACAATACCAAGGATGTCACATTATTGGTTAACTTGGAAGCCAAGGAATATGTGTCTCCTTGGCTCCTCCTTTAGTTGTACTAACTTTTGAAGATACACACGTCTGGAGCTCTTCTGAGTAATCACATGCATTTATCTATGCCTCTAGGGAATGTGTGGGTGGAGTTTGGAGAAAGAAGGAAAAGGGGAGCGTAGCAGTGGAGTGAGCCAGCTTGGAAAACCTTGTACCCCCCAGTTGAGCATTAAAGGGTGTTTTTATAGTGTGACAATCTTTGTTACATCCAGTTCTTCACACACACACACACACACACACACACGCGCGCGCGCGCGCGCGCGCGCGAGCGCGCGCCTGGCTAACTCAGTAGGGCATGCGACTCTTGATCGCAGGGTTGTGAGTTGGAGCCCCAAGTTGAGCGTAGAGATTACTTAAAAGTAAAATCTCAATGGGGCACCTGAGTGGCTCAGCGGTTGAGCGTCAGAGTTCGGCTCAGGTCATGATCTCGCAGTTTGTGGGTTCAAGCCCCGCGTTGGGCTCTGTGCTGACAGCCTGGAGCCTGCTTCAGATTCTGTGTCCCCTTCTCTCTCTGTTCCTATCCTGCTCACGCTCTGTCTCTCTCTCTCTCAAAAATAAATGAAGATTAAAAAAAAATTAAAAAAAAACCAAAATCTCAAAAACTACTTAAAAATATAGACATATGTTATATATGTACACACATGTATCATATAATTTTATCACATATATTCTATAATATATGTATGTCAAGTATATATTATAACTTATAAAATACAAATATAATGACATTTGTTTTAGGTCTTAGTTCTCTTTTACTTTTTAGACCTTCCAGACATTCCCGGGATCCAACTGAAGGTCATAATGAGACTAACACCTTGGGTGAATGAACTTCTACTCTCTTCTCAAAGGTGTTTCTCTTGTCCCTCCATTTCTTCTCTGGGGCTTTGAAGATGACAGCTGCACTAGTGAGCCTCTTGAGAGTTAGCCTGGTCAGTCTGTTCCCTGGCCTCATGGAAGGGTACCCCAACAAACCCCCAAAGTGGTTGGATAATGCCTTCCACTTTCTATCTTGGAAACACCCAGCAAACACATGGTCTCCTGGGAGAAGGAGGGGGCTGGACCTGATGTGCATGGACAGGAAATAAAATCACAGTGGGTTCAAGTGAGATGAAGAATGGGCCAAAACCCAAATGACAGCCATCAAAGAAGGGACAAGATATAAGACTATTGATTTCACGTAAGTTTTCTTTTCTCAAATATCTACAATCTGGGCTCTCTTGAGCCAGTGGCCCAAAGGGAAAGAACCCAGGGAGGGAGTGTGATACTGTAATTTTTATCACATATTAAATGAGTGCTTCAGGGGGATTTAAAGAAAATTATATCTCCATGTGAGAACTCCCTGGGTTCAGAAAGTGTAAAGGTCTAAGATGAAATGAGATGTGGAAATTGTTGTGGTGGCTTTAGGGAAGAAAAGAGAGAGCCTCCTTCTCAGGATTTATTGTATCTCCTTTATGGGTATGGCCTCTGACAGCTAGCTCAGTTGCACTGCTCCAAGCAGGAATTCAGAATAAAAATGGCATTTGCTTAGGGGTCAGTGTAGCCATGCATAATATCCTGTACCTGCTCTACTCAGAAATGATGGCAAACTGGTTCAGGCTTGGGAACGTGCTTTGATTTACCATTTTCTTTTCTTTGGCAGTATCATCTGTGTTTTACACAGGATGCCTTTTTTAGTCATTTTTTGAAATTGCACTTTCAAGACTGACTGTAGGTGTTCAAGCTTGGCTCAGGGGCTGACATTTATTTATTTATTTTCCTTTGAACATGGAAGGTTTGGAAATATTCCAGGAAAATGGTTCTTCCTTGAAGCTTTCCATTGCAGGGTGATTAACTTCAGAAGGAGTGAGTTACTTTATGGATTATTCTTGGATTCTCCCTGCCCCCATTCCTCAGCAACAAACATTGTATGATTGGAGCATAAGGTAGCTTAGGGTTGCTAACTGCAGAAGAGCACAGATGGGAAGGGAGCACGGATGAGGAATCTCTGGACAAGCTCACTCTAGGTATACAGCTGCTGTTCTGAGCTCTTTACAAGCATTTCCTTATTTTAGCATTCAATACACTGGGTTTAAATACCATCTCAATCATTTATTGGCTCTGTCACCCTGAGCAAGTTACTTAACATTCTTAAGCCTCAGTTTGCCTCATCTATGGGGAGAGTAACTTGTAGCTGCCTCAAAGAGTTCTTATGGGGGGTTGGCTAAAACACTTAGAACACTTGGCACCTACCTGGCACAGGAGCGTTTATAAATATTAGCTATTATTAAATTTGTTAAATGACCACTACCTTTTTACAGATGAGGGAAATAACACTTAGAGGGGTCAAATAATTTGCACAAGGTCATACATTTGGCAAGTGGCCAACTCAGGACTTGAAACCAGGCATCTCTGCCTCCAATGCTTTGGTTATTGAGCCTTCAGGATTACATTGCCCTAAAGGAACTTCTAGTGCAGAAGGGAAGATGCATATATTTTTAAGTACCTGTAATTTCCAGGAAAAAAAAAAAAAAAAAAAGGAAAGGTCCTAGGAGAGACTCTGTCCAGATAGAGAGATAAAGGCTGTTTTCAGAGAAGAGTGACATTTCTTTCTACCACTGTTCTGGAAATTGTAATACCGTCAATCATATATTGATTGAGTTGTATTATTGGCTGTGGGCTTTCAAATTTGGCTTGGGATTTTTTTTTTTCTTAAATGTTAAATTTGGAGGCATATCATAAAAATGGCATCCCCAGTGGCTTCGATGTTGCTCAGACAAACTCAAAAGTTTGCAAAGCTGCTAGGAAATAATTTCTCTGTGATTCTCATGCTCTCCCTGACAGGTAAAACTATCTCTCCACTCACTGGATTCTTCGAGCTTTGCTGATCTTATGGCTACTTTCTGTCTCTTTTCCTCTAGCCTTTGTAGTTTCATAATCCTCAAGTAAGATCTCAGTCTTACAATTCTTCATGACGTTAGACATTTTCCCAATGCTTCTTAAATGCCCACAGAATCTCCAGTTTTCTTTTTTAATGGGGATCTGTATTTCTCCCCATCCTATCTGTTTACTGAGTTCATCTCTAGGTGTCCATCCTTTACTTCACACTTTACTTTTTCAAAGGGATTGGAGGAATTTTTGCTTTTGTTTCTAACAGGTTCTCCAAAACAGACAAGGAAAAGATAGTAATTTATTGCCACAAAATTAGGCTGGGTTTGTGGTATTGTATGATCAGTGCAAAACTGAACTACAGAAGCTCAGAAGGAACAAAATACTAACAATGAACCACAACATTCCTTAACATGCAGGATATTCTTCCTCCCTTCTTCCCATTATACCATAGATGAGGTGTTCCCAAATGGGTGCACCAGGGGTAGCTTAATGAAAGTATAGATTGACAGGTCCCACCACTGGGAATCCTGACGTGGAGGTCTGGGGGGATATTTATGGTAAGTCACAAAGGGATGTGATAGGGAGTAGTTGAAGGGAGGCTGGTAGGGGAGGGGTGCTGTTTGTCCAGGGAAGGCCTGGCTGAAGATGTGCAGTTGATTTGTGCTGAGACCTGAGTGAGGCGAAGGTGTAGGCTCTATGAAGATTTGGGAAAGGACATTCCAGGTGGCAAGAGTATAATCGTGGTGTGTGTGAAGGAGAAAGGGAGACAGTGTGACTGAAGAATGGGGAGAGTGTCCAAATCACATAGTCCTTTAAGGACCATTAAAAACATTGTTTTTAATGTTTTATTTATTTTTTAGAGAGAGAGAGAGAGAGAGACAGAGTGCGAGCGGGATAGGGGTAGAGACACAGAATCTGAAGCAGACTCCAGGCTCTGAGCCTGAGTCAGCACAGAACCCGACTTCGGGATGGAACTCACCAACTGGGAGATCATGACCTGAGCTGAAGTTGGGCACTCAACTGACTGAGCCACCCAGATGCCACCCATTAGGGACCATTTTAAGGAGTTTGTGCCTCATTATGATTACCCTGTGCCATGATTTGATTTGCATTTTAAGAAGATCATTCAGGGTCCTCGGTGGCTCATGGCATGGGTATAAGCAGGTTGAAGACTATTTGGGAGTCTGGCTGAGACCTGATTGGAATGCAAGGGTGAGTAGGAGCTGGCCAAGTGAAGGGGGTGGGGACTGGAGTGTTTCAGGAAGAAGAATGGCACATGCAAGACCCTGAGGTGGAAAGATTGTTCTAGAAACTGACAAAGTAGGGGAGGAGTTTCAGAGGAAAATGGAGTCGAGATAACATGAATTCTAGGATGTCACAGTGAAAATAGTGAGTGTAAAATATCAGCCCGGGTGGGCTGAAGGGTCTGGCATCTTCTGAATGACTAGCTTTTTGTAGGCAGAGGCACTTTCCATTTGTTAACTAATACTGCAGCCTGCTCTGATTTCCCCAAGAGAATCCAGAAATTTTGGATTTTTGTTTTCTTATTTTTAAAATTTTGGCGAGCTGGTTTCTATTTTTATTTTTATTAAGTTTTTAATTTAAATTCCAGTTAGTTAACATGCAGTGTAATATTAGTTTCAGGTGTATAAATGGTGATTCAACACTTCCAGACAACACTCGGTGCTCATCACAAGCGCCCTCCTTAATCCCCATCACCTATTTCACCCATCCCCCCCACCCACCTCCCCTCTGGTAACCATCAGTTTGTTCTCTATAGTTAAGAATCTGTTTTTTGGTTTGTCCCTCTTTTTTTTTTTCTTTCCTTTGCTGACTTGTTTTGTTTTTTAAGTTCCACATATGAGTGAAATCATATGCTATTTGTCTTTTTCTGACTGACTTATTTTGCTTAGCACTATACCTCTAGCTCCCTCCATCCATGTTGCAAATGACAAGATTTCATTATTTTTTTGTGGCTGAGTAATATTCCATTATATATGGTATATGTATGATATATATATAATATATATAATATCTTCTTTCTCCATTCAATATGAAAACACTAATTCAAAGGGATACATGCACCCCTATGTTTATTGCGGCATTATTTACAGTAGCCAAATTATGGAAGCAGCCCAAAGGGGCCATAGATAGATGAATGGCGAGCTAGTTTTTAAAAAACAAATGTTTTTAAGTGCAGTGTGAGCTAAAGAAAAGGTGCCTGCGGGATGGATTTGGCTGTGACTTCCAGTATGTGGTCTTTGAGCAGCATGACAACCAAAAGATGCTAATATGCAAATTAGGGACAGTTTCCTGTTCTCTATACTTATCAGCCATCTGAAGGAGAGCTGTCACATTACATACGTGTATCAGTGATGACTGTGATGAACATGGCTCTGCTAGAGTCATGCAATGTATAGCTGCCCCAGTTAGCAACCCTAGCTTGGAACAAGCGTGCGGAGTGGGGAAGAAGTGACGGGAGAACGTGAAATAGACAAGGGCAGTGGTGCGCTGGAGCCAGTTTGCCCTGGCTTGTCTGGGCTGATCTTTTTGCAACTCTGCGCTCACTAACGTCATCTTGGAAGCTGAGGTCGGTCATGGTGGGAGTGTTTACACCAGGGATATTGGCAGATGCTACAAATCAGGGCTTTCTCCTCTCAGGTAGCTGGTTGTTAAACATTTGCCAGGGCACCAGTGGACAAGATCATCTCGTGAAAGGCTTGAATGACCCTTAAGTACAGTATTTGCATTTTAGAATGTAGACAAGGGAGAGACAAGAAAGCGGTCTCTACATTCTCGGCCTCGTCATTCAAAGATCCCTCCACTTCTGACCTAACTAAAACCATGTTTTCCTCTGAAGAGATGACTGCTTTTGCACTCTCCTGTGGTGGGTGTTTTCACCCTTGCTCATCTGTGTCCAGGCACAGAGGAAAGAAGGAAACAACATACTCTTGTCCCCTCTGCCTCTTTCAAACATGACTGCTCTCATCTCCAGTAATTTCCTTTAATTTGACTCTCTTGGTATGTTGCTAAACATCCTTTGGCTGACCATTGAGTAGAGTTACTGCTGATTTCCCCAAATGAGAGCTTTGGCCCTCCCTCCAAGACTTCCCATCCACTTCAAAGGTCATCAGCTTCCTGAAAGACACACTGTTCACATGGATAACCCATTTAGCATCTTAATCTCATGATCTTGTAACTTTACCGACATCAGGGACATTTCTCCTGTTCCACTTCAGCCACACCCAGAGTCATGACAACAGGGCCAAGTTTGGAACTGATGCATCTTTGAAATGTGGTCGTGATGACACCTTTTCTGCAGGTTTGAGGTACGGGTTAAATGACACGATGGATGGAAGTGTCTGGTAAATGGCTGGCATGAAAGAGGTGTCCAATAAATATTTCTTCCCTTGTCTTTTGTTTTCTTTTAAAGACAGAAACACAATCTTGAAGCCCTGGTATTTGTTCCCCCTTTATTTTCAAGTATCGTTTGAATTTGACATAAGTGGCTCATGTGTATGTAGTAAACTTTCTGGTAGGTGACATCTTTAGGAATCTGTTTTCTCCAGCACTCAGGAGCTGCTGGCATCCGATATTATTGGCAGCAATTGTGCTAACATGCACAGCACAATACCCACCCTTTTAATTACAGAACATTCTTGCAGTAAAGTGACACTGATTCTCATCTGATTAATATTTATAGTTTTCACTTTTGGCTAAATGCCAGCTATCTTCATCATGTGAATTTCCTTGGCTTCTCAGCTCCCCTTTGCTGCCTCTCTTCCATTAGCTTATTTGCAAGAGCATGTATCTTTGTTTTTACCCAGTCCATAATTTGTGGATTCTTTAAATCACAGGTTTTCTACCCATGAGGGACCTTTAATCAGCAATTATATCTGACTATAAGTGAGCCATAATGAATTTTGTATGACTTTTAAGAAAAACACTTGAATGCTTACATTTAACAGGGTGTGGGGAGGGGATGTTGTTCACCGTAACTTTGATTATTGCACAAAAATTGATCCCCCTGATTAGTAACTTAAGGGAGTAGTGGATCTCTCTCATCCAAAATTCTATGTTCTGAGATCTGAGCCACATTTTAACTAGTTACTGCAAAGGAATTTGTATTTTTTTCACAAACTTTTACAAGTGTGGGAATGTGCTGGCCACAATAACAGTTAGGATGTACTTTGTTATGTATCACCATTTTTAAATACCCAAATTCAGATGTACCAGAGGTGAAATTGTTTTCCCTGAAGTAGAAAGTCCGTACCTGTTAAGGTTTCCATCTTCGAAATCTCTTTATCTTCCATTTCAGTACCATTGTTGCTGGTCTAATTTAAATCCTCATTATTTTATAGTTGGACAATTCCAATAGTATCCTAACTGCTTCATCAAAACTCACATTCTCATGTTCAATGATGTTCAGTAATGACCCACTGGCCATGGCACTGGTTTTCAAAGAGTGTTCCGAGGGGCATGCTGGGGTCCCCAGCAGTGCCTCGATGGGGAGATGTGGCCAGAGGGCAGGGGATCAGGTCCTATTCTTGTTTCAAGTAGGACAGCTCTACTTTGATCAATTTCATTATATTTGGGCTTCTTGCAAGATTCTGTTTAAAAGAAGTGTTCTGCTGTGGAAAAATTATTGGTCCTTAAGACAAAGTCCACATTCTTGGCACGATCTTCAAATCCCTTCTCCACATGCCTCCATACTGGCACTCCATCTTTCTCTCTCTTCTCCTTACAATGAGTTGCTCACTCATCACCCTTTAAGTAATATTTCCTGGAGCCTTTGTTCACACTGTGACATCTTTACCTGGATGGTCTTCCCTTTGTCTACTTGAAAAATACATCATTCATTCATTTCATAACTAATTATTGAAAATCTGCTATGTGCCATGCCCTGTTTTAAGTGCTGGGGAATCCTACCAGTTCTTCACGACCCAGTTTATGACATCTCTGTGGTGCTATCCAGGCAAATTTATCTGAAGCCTCCTCTTTACTTCCATGATACTTTGTCATATTGATATTTTCTAATGAGTTCCATTATGCTCTACTTTTTTTGTGTTTTTCTTTTTTTTGAGAGAGAGATCCATATCTTATTTATGGATATATTTTTTTCCCTCTTATCATAGTAGTTTATTAGTTGCTTAAGAATTGTTTATTGTGTAAATGAATAAAGAGAAGAAATGTTTTTTTAAAAAAATCTATTTACCCCTACTAAACAGTGAGCGGTGGGATCTTTGTCTAGTTTGCCTGACATATGGCAGGTGTTCAATGATTATTTGTTGAAATGATGAAGAGTTCTCAAGTCTGCTGTGAAGCCAGCAGCTGTTGGAGTAGGAATAGAGTGGATAAAAGGCATTTTGAGGTGTTCCTGTTGTGGAAAGCACTCCTCTGGGGGGGTTAGTGGGGTTGAGAGTGCCCTGGGCATCCCCAGCTATACTGTCTGTGACAGTTTTGGACTGGTCACTTACCTTTTAGTTTCAATCACCTTGTCAAGAGATAGGAAGGTTGAACTCAAACTCATTCTTCTTGAAGTAGGAATGATGCCATGATTCTCTGCATTTGGGAGTATAGCTGACCATTGAGTAACATGGATTTGAACTGCATGGGTCCATTTATATGTAGATTTTTTATAGTACTGTAAATGTATTTTCTCCTCCTTATGATTTTCCTAATGTTTTCTTTTCTCTAGCTTATTTTATTGTAAGAATACAGTATATATACATATCACATACAAAATATGTGTTAACCATTTATGTTATCCGTAATGTTTCTGGTTAATGGTAGGCTATTAGTAGTTAATCTTGGGGGGGTCAAATGTTATATGAGGATTTTTGATTATGTGGGAGATCAGTGCCCCTAACTGTGTTTTTCCAGGGTCCACTGGATCTTGGGAATCAAAGAGCATGCCTTCTCAGAACTCTCAACTTTAATTCATGAAAGTCACAATTAACAGCAGTTTTGGATGGGTAGAATTTTCTTTGTCTTTTGAGCAAATTAATACATTGCACACCTGTTCTTTTTCCTTCATCTATTATGTCAAAACACATGGGAATTTTTATAGTTGACTTTTTTCTCTTGCATATAAATGATAGGAAGAGCAAATAAATGATAGCAACAATAAATTTAAAAAATATAATTTTAATCATAAAATTAGTCTAATTTTTATGCTCATATCTAGCAATCATAAAAGTATGAGAGAAATTGTATTCGATGGTTCTGAGATTTTAGTTGGGGAAATACATAGGATCAATATTATAACCTTATATTTAGTGTAACGTTAAATAAGGGTTTGGTTAAAGAAAAGAAAAATGGCTGGAGTCAAAGGAGAAAATTTGAAAAGGATAATGGACAGTTTAATAATTTCTTTAACACAAAGGGCTGATTTGAAAAGAGGCCAATTTCTCTTTTTCTTCAGAAAGCAGGGCTGTAGAAAATAGGTTTGAGTTACTAAGTTAATCAAGGAAAGACTGTTGATTTTCAAGAGTTGCTAGGCCCTGGAATGAGATTTAACAAGACAGGTTTGGGGATTTCTTGACTCCAGATCTTTAGAAACAAGGTAGGATTTTACCTGTTTTAGTCTTGGGGGGCGGAAGGGGGGGCGGGCCTGGGACTTGGTGAATCTCAACTTTTTTTTGCTGCTTCTGGTTATTCTGCAGGGGAATAACAGGTGGCCCAGAGAGAAAGGAAAAAAAAAATGATATATTGCCAGTTGTGATTAAGGCTTAATAACTCCTTGCTGCTGTGGAGTCCATGGAAAACTTAGGTAAGGGAATTTAGGGGTCATGGAATCGTTTGGCAGTTATGAAGGACCTTTGTTGGGGACTTGGAGCAATTGTAATCCCAAAGCGGACACTAGTTTCCATCCACAGCCTCGCTCTGCCCCCTGCTGTTGGCTGCATCGCTCATTGTTCTCCTGTGTTTAAAATCATTTCTAGGGGCGCCTGGGTGGCGCAGTCGGTTAAGCGTCCGACTTCAGCCAGGTCACGATCTCGCGGTCCGTGAGTTCGAGCCCCGCGTCGGGCTCTGGGCTGATGGCTCAGAGCCTGGAGCCTGTTTCCGATTCTGTGTCTCCCTCTCTCTCTCTGCCCCTCCCCTGTTCATGCTCTGTCTCTCTCTGTCCCAAAAATAAATAAACGTTGAAAAAATAAATAAAATAAAATTATTTCTAGAGTGAGAGGAGTAGGTAGAAAGGGGGATTTCAGGATTTCTGGGGAGTTTCATCTCCAGAACCACTTTCATCATGGAAAATAAATCCGTTTTTGATAAACCTTGGGACCATCCTCCCCCAAAGAGTAGGTGTCACTCATATTCTGATGTCAAAGTCTCCCCCAGTCTTGGCGTGGGGCGGCAGACCAGAATATCACATGAGAGGTGTGGAAGTTATCTGTGACTTAGGTGACAGGAGCCCGGGAGGGTCTACCTCGCACCCCATTGTGGTTGCCCAGGGACTGCGGGGTGCTCGGAACCGCGTGGGGCCGTGTCCCTAGGGACCAGGTTGGGAGGGGCAGTTTCCCTGCTGGAGGCTGCAGACGCCGCTCCGGGAACATGGCCCATGAAGCTCCAAGTAGACGCAGGGTCACAGTTCTCGCCCTCTGGGAGGGTGCCAAGGGCTGGATCTTTAGCCGTCCCGTCCCTCCTCGGGACACCAGCCACCTCAGCCCGTGAAAACGGCTTGGGTGCCTTTGCAAAGCCCGAGGGGCAGCGGCGAACGGCTGAGCCCGCCACTGTCGTCGCGGGGGGACCCCCCCCCTCCGCCCCGCGGACCCTCCCGGGCCCTGGGCGACCGAGGAGCGCCCCGCCCCCGCCGCCAAGGCCGGGACAGAGACGCACACGCTCCTTAATCCCCCCCTCCCCCGCCCCACGTTGCCCCGGCGACGGCCCAGACGAGCAGGTGATGCATTGACAGCGAGCAGATGGTCCCCCGCGGAGGCGAGCGCGGCCCACAATGAGCCCCGCGCGGCGATCCCACTGCCGCCCTCCCCCGCCCGGCCGGCCCTCTGCCGCCCGCATGCTAAAAAGGGCTGGGGGGCGGGGGTGGGGGTGCTGCGGGGGCGGGGCCACGGGGGTGGCCGAGGGCACGCCCCGCCTGGCTCTCTGCGGCCAGGGCTCGCCTCGGCTTTCTGAACGTCCTCCCCAAGTGCCAGCACCAGAAGAGTCCCTGTCTTTAAACTCGCCAAGAGACCTTCTCCCCCGCCCAGCCCGCTCCAGCTCTCTCCTAATTCTCCCCGAGTGGTTAATTTCCATTGAGATAAACGCTTAACCCCCTCCTTCCGTGCCCTTACTCCCATTCCACATCTGCTCCCTGCTGGCATTTAATATTCAGTCTCGGAAGACCAGAGGAATGGATTTACCACCACACCTCCCCCCTCGCCCCTGCCCCGTCCCTGCTTCTGGAGTTGGCGTTGACGCTTGCTAAATGCGTACAGACGTATTATTTATCTCACCCCCCCACGCCCCAACCCCGCGGTTCAGGATCTCTTAGGCAGCTTCTCTTGGCCTTTCTTCCTGGAATTTCAAAAATAAATCACTCTTCTCCCGTGACTACCGTGCTGCTCCCTCTAGGGAAACCCTCCCATTCACACACCCTCCTCCTCCCATTCATTTGCCACCCCCCTTCTTCGTCACCCTATTCACCGCTGTGTGGCAAATTGAGGCGATCGTAGAGTAAGGGCATGAAAACTGCTAGGCACTATTCACAATTTTAATACTAACTTCATAGCTGTCACATAAATTCATTCCCGAGCCTCCCCTATAATGGCCAAGAAGGAACTTTAAGGAAAGGAAAAAAGGAAGAAAAAAAAAAACCCAAAAAGCAAAAACAAAACTGAAGACACTGCTATGGTCTTTCTTTGATTTGCAGGTGTTTTTTGAAACCATTACTACAGTAACTGTAGATAGCTTTTTCTAGCTGCCACATAGGGTGCTTAAAAAAAAAAAAACATCCTCCTCCTTTTTTACAGTAGATAAAAAATGCCAATGAAAGCTCTAAAAAAAAAAAAAAAAGGAATAGAGAGAAAAAGAAAAAGAGGCTAGTGAATAAAGTTGGGATAATACCGGGTCACAGAGCTGTCGAAACTAATGTCATAGTGCGGCTGTTGGGCAAGAGTACAGAAAACTTCTTGTTTCTTGATTTTTATGGAGATTTGGTCTAAGGCATGGAGCACTCTCTGAACAGGTTTAGAACAAGTGGCAAAGAAAGGACTTTTCACAATAAACTCCCTTCTGATGGGCTTTATGCCCACAAACACCTGTGATTTACAAAGAGGCATTGCAGAGGACAAAGGGAGGCTCGAGGGTCAGGCTATTGTGGGGAAATGATGCCTCATGTACCCGTGGCTCCAAGGGAGGGTTGTTTTATTTTAAAACTTGTCTTGGATGCTTGCTATGCAAACTTACAATGAAAAAAGAAGCATTAGACTCTTCTAGTGGCTCATAATGACTTCTTCAAATGCTTCTAACTCATTTTGAACCTTCATTGTGATAAGTTCTCAAACTAGAAAATACTGTAGTTGCCAGAATTCAAGGAAAACCTACTTATTTAAATCTTCAAGGCAGGAAAGCTAGGAATCATGACATAAGACTTAGAAAGAAGTGTTTAGAATATTTACTTGAGGGGTGCACAGTATTTGTGTTTATTAATAATTTTGTGAACTTATTTCTCCAAGAAGTTTGACAATTTTATGTCTATTTCCTTTTAATTTCTTGCCTCTTCCCCCTTCTCTTCTGTTTCTAAATTTTATTTTATTTTATTTTTGTTTCGTTCTTTTTGCTTCTCTTTTTGGCTTTTCTTTACTCTCCTTGTAGTATCTTTCCCCAAAATTTAGGGGGACAGGTGAAATATGAAAGCATGAGGCAATACAATTATTACAAGTCAGGGTAAATTTCCTTTGGGCCAAGTGGCCAAGGAAAGACTCTTTATATCTAAAGCAAGTGAAGGAACAGAGGGATGGGCAAGCAAGCAGAGGCCTGTGCAGAGGCCCTAAGGCAGAAAAGAGCTTCAAGGGTCCTGAGTCTCTGGAAGAAGGCTGGTGTGGCTGGCACATTGTGGACAGGGGCTTCATACTGTGAAATGAGGTGGAAAGTTTAGTTAGGACCAGATCATGGGAAGCTGTGTCAGGCGTGAGAAAAGACTGGATTTTATTCTAAGAGAAATAGGCAGCTACTGAAGAATTTTAAGTGAGGGAGTCGTATAGTTGCATTTATATTTTAAGAAGATCATTCCTGCTACTGTGAAGAATATGGATAGAATGATTGAAAGAATCAGAAGTGTAATGACTGGTTAGGGAGCTGTTAGGAGGCTTTGTAATAACCTGGATAAGAAATAATGGTGTCCTAGATGAAGAGATGTTAATAAAAATGAAGAGAATGGATGAGTTTGAGATGTACATTAGAGAAAGAACAATAAGATGTGATGAATGAGAGACTATGAGTGAGGTGATGGGAGAAATGAAGAAACCAAGGAGAACACATAGGTCTGAACAACTGGCATATGGTGGTCACATTATTGAGATGGGGAATGTCACATTATGGACATTCAAGAGTGAATAAGAGTATGAATCAAGAATTCCATTTCAACATGCTAATTGTGAGCTGTTATTGAGGAGGCCAAATGGAGATGGTAGGCTTAGGAGCAGACAGTTGCCTGGCCCTGGGCCACAGTCATTCCCTATGCTTCTCAGGATCAGTGATGTGGCTTGCCATAAGACATGAGCTGAGCTCGTAAGATTCCCTGCCTCCCGAATGTGAACTGGGTACCTGAGACAACCTGCAGTTAGCATTGGAGGAGGAGCTGAAAAGTCACCAGCTGGAGGAAGAACCATTAAGGATCATGATCAAATGGTTGACATGAATAAGCAGAAGCTATGAAACCTGGTCTGGGAAGAGGACCTGGTTGGTTAGAGGGAGAGAAGGTGGTAGGGAGAAGCAAGTTCGTGTAAAGAAGCTGTGCCATGTGGGGCCACATGGCACAGAGGGAAGATCTATAAAGCCATGCAGGTGAGGTCTTTATAGTTGCTTTTAACCCAGACTGAATCTCTTATCTTAGAGATAAGAGATGACCGCATGCAAATTGTTGGAAAGGTGATTTAAGAACAAAAAGAAGAGATAAAACACAAACACATAAAATGGAGAATGAAAGGAATCTCTAGTATGTTAGGGGTTATGTCTGGGAAGTCAATAACTTCTTCCCCTTCAGAGTCCTGCTTCATAGAATAAACATCTGTTTTCCGTCAGCTTATCAGCTCTGTTAATGTAGATCAGAGGACTCTCCAAGCAAAGAGCTCCCTGGTAAAAATGAATTGGGGGATTGAGGCTTAACTTTTAAGCTAGTGTACGTTTCCCACTTTCTCCAATCTGAATTGACTGAAGGTAACTCACAAGTCACAGTGGAGATGCTGAGTAGATAAAATAGTGATTGGCAGGCATATTGGCCAAAGTATGTGAATTCTACTCACCATGTAGAAATCAGGAGCTTGCCATATAGAAATCAGGCCTGCTGTGTCTGGGCACAAGAAGGCAGAAGAAGAAGCAAGATAAAGACAGACAGAGATATACCCTTATTAATTTTTAAATTGTGTAATTCCTGGTAAATTTGGCCGAGTTATCTCCTGAGGGGAGGGGTGTTTATTTCTAAACTTTCTCTTGAGAAGTAGGGGTGCTTGGGTGGCTCAGTCAGTTAAGTGTTCAACTTTGGCTCAGGTCATGGTCTCCGTGGTCTGTGAGTTCCAGCCCCATGTGGGGTTCTGTGCTGACAGCTCAGAGCCTGGTGCCTGCTTTGGATCCTGTGTCTCCCATTCTCTCTGGCCCTCCCCTGCTCGCACTCTGTCTCTGTCTCTCTCAAAAATAAACATTAAAAAGAATTAAAAAATAAAATAAATAAATTTTCTCTTGAGAAGTAGAATAGAGGCTATTACACCTACAATTCCAAGGAAATGGAATGGCTAAACCAGAGTTTCCTCTTGCACAGAGATTTGAAATATAAGAAGACTATGTAGAATTTTGTGGTGATGCATCCAAAAGCCTCAACCAAATTATTGTATTAATAGGCAAAAACCCAACTTAAATTAACTCGAGGAGTTGGAACACCTAACTAGAACAGCAGTCATGACAAAAATGGAAAAGGTTTTCAAATAATTTGCTCTGAAAAAGACTCTGAGCCCAGAAAGTTTTGCAAGTGACTTCTTTTGATGTTTTAAAGAATTAGAAGTTCCACATTATAGAAATTATTATAAGGCGTAAAAACTGGTGAAATTTTCCCAATTTACTCGATAGCCAACCGGACAAAGGTAGCATAGTAAAACAAAGTTAACAAATGATTTTATGGCTGACTATGGAGGCCAATGTTCTAAAAACCCTGTGAACACTTGAATTTTCCAGTGGACATAAAATATATTATCTTATATATGAATACATAAATAATATAAATATCTTATATTTTATGTACCCACTAGGTATTATTTCAGGATAGTTTAACATTAGAAATTTTAGGAATCAAAAATATCACAGTAGGTGGATTCATTATCGCTATGGATTCAACTCACGATCTCTAATTAAAAAGCAAACAAACAACTCCCCCCAACCCAAAAGCCTTTGTAAACTAGGAATAGGAAGGACTTTATTTAATATGATAAATCAATCTACAAAGAAAAAATAGGTAAGCAAATAAAAATACAGCAAACAAGGTATTTGATGGGAAAAATGTTATATAAATTCCTGTTTACACTAGGAACAATGAAGCATATATAACTTTTTTAAAGGCTGTAGCTTATATTGTTTTGGGAGCTCCATTCCATGAGGGTTAACACATTGTCATGTGTCTGTATCACCTCCTCTTATTTTTTGCAAGTCCTCACACCTCTTCTTTTTTTTTTTCCAGCACCTTCGTATGCAATTTTCTGTCTTAACTTCCTTTTGATTGAAAAGGAAGTTTTCAAGTTCAAGCATCAGTACTACAATTAAAAATTATGTACCAAAATGAATATGAAAAGAAAACACACAAGAAATTAGAGATGTAGAGATTTAGGCAATTTCATTCTGAGATGTTCTTTTAGGTCTGTAGCAGTTTTAGGTCTATAGCAAAACCCATAAGTAGGTACAGAGATATCCAGTATACCTGCCCACACTCAAGCATGGCCTCTGCCATTATCAATGCCCTCCACCAGAGTTGTAGAGTTATTTTAATCCATGAACCTACGCTGACACATCATTATCACACAAAGTCCATAGTTCACATTAGGGTTCCCTTTCAGTGTTATACATTTTATGGGTTTGGATCAATGTATAGTGACATATGTCCATCATTATTAGTATCATATGGGCCATTTTCACTGCTCCCCAAATCCTCTATGCTCTCCTATTCATCCCATCCCCACCAATCCACTATCTTTCTACTGTCTTTATAGTTTTTCTTTTTTCAGAATGCCATATGTAGTGCCTATAGTTGAAATCATATAGTATGTAGCCCTTTCAGATTGGCTTTTTTTCCCTTAGAATACACATTTAAGGTTCCTTCACATCTTTTCATGGCTTGATAGTTTGCTTGTTTTTATTGATGAATAATATTCCACAATATTCCAATGGAATTCCAATACCATTGTTTATTAAACCATTTACCTACTGGAGGACATCTTATTTGCTTCCATGTTTTGGCCATGATCAATAAAATTGCTATAAACATCCATCCATGTGCAGGTTTTTGTGTAGATGTTTTTAACCTCCTTGAGTAAATATGAGAAGCACGATTGCTGGACCATATGGTAAGGATATGTTTAGTTTTGTAATTTTAATACATTTTAAAGAAATTTATTGAAAGTGCTTCTCAATTTGACTAGGTTTTTCCTCTCTACTTAGAACACACTGTAAATCTTAATAATTCCCAGAGCTCACAGGGGCCAGTGCAAGCAAGCTTTATTTGCTTCAGTAAATAAACAATAAATTTGTCTGTGGGAAAAACACAGATGCCTATTACTATCACAGCTGTTCAACACTATTTTAGAGATATTAGCTAGTGCAATAAGACAAGAAACTTAAAGCATAAAAAATTGAAAGGACAAAACAAAGCTGTCACTATTAGCAGATGTTCACATAAAAAATCCCATTCAAGGGGTGCCTGGGTGGCTCAGTTGGTTAAGCATCCAACTTCGGCTCAGGTCATGATCTCATGGTTTGTGAGTTCAAGCCCCACATCAGGCTCTATGCTGACAGCTCAGAGCCTGGAGCCTGCTTCCAATTCTGTGTCTTCTTCTTTCTCTGCCCCTCCCCTGCTTGCACTCTCTCTCTCTCAAAAATGAATAAACGTTAAAAAATTTTTTAAAAATCCCATTCAATCTATAGACCTGTAATTCAGAATTAATACAACAGTTGAGTTAGCTTGCCATTTTAAAACAACATATAAAATCGAATCACATTTCTATACCCTGGAGATGATTAGAAAAAACGTAGCATATAATGCAAAGCAACCAAAAACAAACAAAAAAACCAACAGTACTAGGATTGTATCTTACAAAAGATGGTCATGAACTTTATGCAGAACAGTATAAAATTTTACTCACAACTCTGGAAAGAATTCATAGTTAGGATGGTCCAATATCTTAAAAATGTC
The DNA here is from genome assembly GCF_014898765.1 of Herpailurus yagouaroundi. Classification (NCBI taxonomy): domain Eukaryota; kingdom Metazoa; phylum Chordata; class Mammalia; order Carnivora; family Felidae; genus Herpailurus; species Herpailurus yagouaroundi. The sequence continues at coordinate 18,449,323 of NW_024412413.1, forward strand.
AGTTTTTGCCATTGTTGCCTCATTGTAAACCTGCACTTTCTCCATCCGGTTTTAGGGAATTGGACTACCAAACGGATGTCTAAGTGACATACTATGGAGCAATGGGAGAAGAAGCATTCTTGTTGACTACGTATCAGACCCTTTGCAATGAGGGTGCAGGTGGTGTTTGAGAAATAATATGCTTTTACATTTTTTTAGCTGCATTTCAGCCAATAATTTTCATTCTTGAGTTAGTGCTGTTTGTGTTATATTTTAGAACATTATCTTAGTTTCTATATTTATCCACATTATTATAAATTATAGCATAATTTTACATGCCCTCATAATATAATTTTTTTTTTTTTACCACCCTCGGGACACATTATACCTCAGCTAGGAAAACCTAGAGACAGCCCATGCTTCCTTTGCCATTCTTTCTTTTGTGTACTGGTAAGATGACCCCAGACTGTTAGGGTGGGGCTTGTATACTTACTTTAAGGCAACTGATGTTGTTCCTGATAGATTGTGTGAGTCAAGGATTTTCAAGACAGTAACTTTTCACCATCACAGAAAGAAAGCAAGAATCATATGATGATGTGAAGAATGATACTATATAAGTTTTCTATTGCTGCTGTAATAAATCACCACAAATTTAGTGGCTTAAGACCACAAATGTATTGTTTTACAATTCCATAGGTCATAAATCTGGCACAGGTCTTACTGGGTTAAAATCAAGGTGTTGGCAAGGTTGCATTCCTTTCTGAAGACTTTAGGGGAGATTCTATTTCTTTGCCTTTTCCAGCTTCTGGAGGCTGCTTGCATTTTTTGGCTCATGTCACTTTTATTGTCTTCAAAGCCAGTAACGTCAGGTTGAGTCTTCCTCATATACCATACTCTAAACTCCTCTTTTGCCTCCCTTTTTAACTTTTTAAGGACCCTTCTGATTCCACTGAGCCCACATGGATAATCTAGGATAATGTCCCATTGAAGGGTCCTTAACTTAATAACATCTACAAAATTGCGTTTTCCATGTAAGGTTACATATTCATAGTCTACAGGGATTAGGACATGGATGTTCTGGGGGATGGGGTGGGCAAGTTGTCCAACATTACTTCCTATCCCTTTCACCTGTTCATTCTGCTCCGGCCACATTGTCATACTCCAGACTCAGTACTCACCATTCCCTTGTGTAGAATGCTCTCCCCCAGAAATTTTAAAAATATAATTTATTGTCAAGTTGGCTTCCATACAACACTCAGTGCTCATCCCAACAAGTGCCTTCCTCAATGCCCATCACTCACTTTCCCCTCTCCCCCACACTCCCCATCAACCCTCAGTTTGTTCTCTGTATTTAAGAGTCTCTTATGGTTTGCCTCCTTCCCTCTCTGTTTCTATTTTTTTGTCCCCTTCCCTTCCCCCATGGTCTTCTGTTAAGTTTCTTATGAGTGAAAACATATGGTATCTGTCTTTCTCTGGCTGACTTATTTCACTTAGCACAATACCCTCCAGTTCCATCCATGTTGCTGAAAATGGCAGGATTTCATTCTTTCTCATTGCCAAGTAGTATTCTATTGTATATATAAACCACATCTTCTTTATCCATTCATCAGATGATGGACATTTAGGCTCTTTCCATAATCTGGCTATTGTTGAAAGCACTGCTAAAAACATTGGGGGTACATGTGCCCCTATGCACCAGCACTCCTAGGGTAGATCTATTTTTAATTTTTTGAGAAACCTCCACACTGTTTTCCAGAGTGGCTGCACCAGTTTGCATTCCCACCAACAGTGCAAGAGGGTTCCCGTTTCTCCACATCCTCGCCAGCATCTATAGTCTCCTGATTTATTCATTTTAGCCACTCTGACCTGTGTGAGGTGGTATCTCAGTGTGGTTTTGATTTGTATTTTCCTGATGATGAGTGAGGTTCAGCATCATTTCATGTGTCTGTTGGCCATCTGGATGTCTTCTTTGGAAAAAGTGTCTATTCATATCTTCTGCCCATTTCTTCACTGGATTATTTGTTTTTTGGGTGTGGAGTTTGGTGAACTCTTTATAGATTTTTTTTCTTTTTTCTTTTTTTATGTGCCTTTTTTATTTTTATTTTTTAATGTTTATTATTGAGAGAGAGAGAGAGAGAGAGAGAGAGAGAGAGAGAGAGAGTAGGGGAGGGGTAGAGAGACAGAGAGACACAGAACCCGAATCAGGCTCCAGGCTCTGAGCCGGCAGCACAGAGCCCAACATGGGGCTTGAACTCATGAACCCTGAAATCATGACCTGAGCCAAAGTCAGATGCTTAACCAACTGAGCCACCCAGATGCCCCTCTCCCCCAGGAATTCTTAAGGTTGTTCCCTCTACTTTGTTCATATCTCTGCCAGATGTCCCTTTCTCAGAGAGCCTGCCTCTACCTAAAATCCATTCTGTGCTTTTCAACATCTTATTATGTTTCATTGTTCTCCACAGTTCTTCTTACTACTCTCTAGCCGCCCCCCCCCCCGCCACTTCTAGAAAATAAGCTCCTTATATATAATTGATTTGGTCACTTTTGCTTCCCTGTATAACCCAGTGTCTAGCCCAGTGCCTAGCATATAGTAACTCAAATAAAGGCATGAGTGAATCAATTTCTTATTTTCATCCTTTAATATAACATTTTCTTCGGTGAGCTGGACCAAAGTAAGATGTCTATGATTTGAATTATTGTTTGAATTCAAATTGAGGTATGAAAAGTATGACCCTTGCACTTAGTTCTTTCACTGAGAGTGCTATTTGAGTCCATAATCTAATTAGCCAGATTAAAACTAACATCGGTAAGTGATGAACTCCGTGTGAAACATTAAGTATATTTCTATGAATACCCCTACTATTGGGTGTAACTTTTGAGACTAGAGATTGATAACAATGATGACAGTGATAATTACCATTATCTTTGTTACCATCTATGAATGCTTACTATGTGCCAGGTACTAAGTCCTTTACATGTATTATTTTATTTAATCATCTTCACCATGACATCATAGAGCATGCATTTACTGGTTTATTGATGCTGAAAAACATTCACTCTAATCAACACTTCTTTTGGGAAACTACTGCTACCCACCCCCAACAAATGGTTCTGGGGTGGCCCAACCACAGTACCTTGGCTATGGATGGGCATGTGACAGTCTGGACCAATCAGAGCGGGAGTCCAGTGGTTGACATGTAACCTTGGTCAAGCCAATCAGAATTTTCCCTCTCAGTTTTTGAACTCAGGTTGGGAAGAAAAGTTTCCTTTCTCTCTTGTGTCAAAAACTGCCAAGGGTATGAACCAAGAGCTGCCTATGGTCTGTGGAGAAGTAAATAATCAGAGAAAATGGAACAGAGATGGGAGTTGAGAAGTCCTCACTTATTATACATTATACATTTTTATTTTCTCCATTTTACATTATTGTTATATTATTTTTACATTTTACATTTTATCTCAGAACAGTTAAATACTTGCCAGAGCTCAAGTAGCTGGTAAATAGCGAGCAAATGAGGGAATTTGACCCTAGGTAGCCTAACTTCAATATCCATATTTTCTTTTGTTTTGCTGTACTCTGTCCTGGCACCCTAGTGTCATAAAAGCTGGCTACTCTTGCCATTCTACGTGTTTTCTGAAAACACTCAGCAGGAAAATGCATGCTCTGTATTACTAGTAGGGGACAATTGTTGATCATCTACACATCTTATATTCTGATACATTTGTTCACTTGAAGCTCAAGGACTGGCTAGAATGATGAGTAGGCTCCATATTTTGTACTAATTCCAGTTGAGTGGAAGTGGCTTCTTAGATCTTTGTGTTGAGAAGGATTCTGAGGCTTCATCTGGGCTAGCAGAAGAGCAAGCAGAGTGAAGAAATGGAAGAAATGAGCTACTCATAGTTTATATGTTTGATAATGTTTGACAATTTGGATTACATTTTGGACCTACTGAGCTATAATTTTTAGCATACACGTTTTCAGGGAGTTTGAACCAAGGACTCCTGTTTTTCAGTTCAAAGAATGGTTCAGTTGTTAGTCAGGGGCTCACCTGGGTGCCAGACCAAATCTTAATAGTCTCTTCATGAACAGACACCTCTTCTACAAAACTCCCAGACAGTCCTATCCCACAATGATAGGGACAGCAACCTGACCTGAATTTAGATCCTAGAGCTGAATGTCATTTATTGGGACCACTCTTTTCTGGTGAGAGGGACGCTAAATCACAGCCACCCTGAAAAATTGTCATGTGCTGGTATTGTTGAACATTTTCTAAGAATCAAATTGGGCCTCACATTTTGTTGGTTGGAAGTTCCATTTCTTCATCTTTGGCCCAAGTTACTTAGCAATGGCCAATCAAACTATGCACCCACCATATTGTTTTGCATGTTTGACTAGAACATTGACAGATTAATAGGAAGGGTAAATAGCAGAGCACAACTGCAGGGGCCCAGTGTGGGGCGGCAGGATTGACTGCTCCGGACTTTGTTGTGTTTGCTCAGAGGAAGCCGCAGCAAAAGCCTGCTGGGAGGAGGTGACCCAGGTCATGGGCGTTTGTTTCTTGTCTCTATAGAAAACAATTGTCTTCTCAATGGAAGATGGCTTTTTCTGAATCTACATGGTTCCACCGAGGAGGAAGCATTTGCTATTCCAGGGTGCTTGCTAAAACACACACATACAAATAAAAAGGCCACGCAAAAGTTCAAATTTACTGTATTCCCCAGAGAATCCTTTGTCTTAGGTAAACCAGGATAGAAGTCTAACTTCGGAAAGTGTATTGTGAACGTCTCTAAACTTCCACCTCTTCACGATCAACTCCCAACATTTGATGTTTATGAAGTTTTTATGAAGTTTCAAAATGATCCAGCCACCTTCCCATATCCCTGATTGATGAGGGCGGAATCCATTAACATTTAGCACTGTTGACTTTGTAAACTCCAGCTTTGGTGGAAACCTATTTTGATCTCAAAATTGCTCTACTTGGAATTAATATGAATGAAATATGTTAATGATGAAGAAAAACCTACTTTGGGCAAAACTGAATCAACCAAAAGTAGTGTGCTGTCTTTATTTCAAAGTGAGAGCTATGTTTCCGGTTGATAGGTTTTGTTTTTTTGAATATGGTTGATTTTACATTTGCAGAGTTATAGTTGTTTTTTAGAATAAGGTTTACTTCTTTTTTTTTTTTTAATTTTTTTTCAACGTTTTTTATTTATTTTTGGGACAGAGAGAGACAGAGCATGAACGGGGGAGGGGCAGAGAGAGAGGGAGACACAGAATCGGAAACAGGCTCCAGGCTCCGAGCTATCAGCCCAGAGCCTGACGCGGGGCTCGAACTCACGGACCGCGAGATTGTGACCTGGCTGAAGTCGGACGCTTAACCGACTGTGCCACCCAGGCGCCCCGAATAAGGTTTACTTCTAATAAAAGACTTCAAAAGGCTCCACACTGACTTTTGATGAATATTTCTTGATCTTTCTCTGTCTTTATTTCTCTCTCCCTAATACATAGAATACATAATAATATATTTTATAAATAAATGATATATAATAATTATTATTAAATTATATCTAATTTCCATCTATCTATCTATCTAATCAGCCAGACATTCTTCTGGATTTGGTGGGAAAGAGGTGTGGACAGATGGCACTTTATAATTCTTCTTTTGGCACTTTTAATTAATTTTGCTTTGTGATGCCTGAATGGGTATGAACTGTGTTCCCCATTTTTCTCACCTTTACTTCCTTTTCTCTCTCCTCTAGCCTTTTGCTTACTTTTCTCTACCTTCCATTTGCCTGGAGCTCAGGGCTTGGGAATTGTATGGAAGTGCTGCCGGTGGTTTGGTGGAATCCAGTTTAATTCCAGCTGTTTACTTCAGGTCCCATTGAGCTTTATGTGCCTCTTTTTTTTTTTTAATCTTTATTTGGGGACACCCAGAGAGAGTGCATGCCTGTGTGAGCAAGGGAGGTGGGCAGAGAGAGGGGGTGGGGGAGAGAGAATCCCAAGCAGGCTCTGTGCTGTCAGTGCAGAGCCTGACTGGGGACTTGATCCCACAAACCATGAGATCATGACCTGAGCCGAAATTGTGAGTTGGATGCTTACCCGACTGAGCCATCCAGACACCCCATGCCTTATGTACCTCTTAAACTGAAAATCCATCATGGGGGGAAAAACACAAACTCAAAAAACTCTGAAGAATAAAAATGTTTCATGATGCTAGAAACTAGGACCAATGTAGTATTTAAGAAAAAGCAAGGCAGATCCACTGATATGATAAGCAGCCTTTTATTGAATTGAAATCAACTGACTCCATGCTACTCCAAGGATAGTTCTTGTCCTTAGGGAGCTCACAGCCTTGGGTTGGGAAGAGATCATTATCCAGAGTTATAGCACACCCAGTGCCATGGTGGAGTGACCCCAGAAAGTTGTGGACAGGCACAGAGGAAGCACCAACTCTAATTTCTCAAGATACTGGAAGATGCATGTACAAGCTCTGCATTGTAGCTTATTTAAACTGCTAGGGGCGCCTGGGTGGTGCAGTCAGTTAAGCGTCCGACTTCAGCCAGGTCACGATCTCGCGGTCCGTGAGTTCGAGCCCCGCGTCGGGCTCTGGGCTGATGGCTCGGAGCCTGGAGCCTGTTTCCGATTCTGTGTCTCCCTCTCTCTCTGCCCCTCCCCCGTTCATGCTGTGTCTCTCTCTGTCTCAAAAATAAATAAAAAACGTTAAAAAAAATTAAAAAAAAAAAAACTGCCTTGCAGGGCCTAAAACAAGGAGCAGCTATCTAGTTGATACCTGTATTTTAGAAACATGGTAAGACGTGGGGAAAAAGCATTTGCCTGTGGATATAGAAATTGCATCTGGAGGCACCTCGGTGGCTCAGTCGGTTAAGTGTTCAACTCTTGATTTCAGCTCAGGTCATGATTTCATGGCTCATGAGTTTGAGCCACATGTAGGGCTCTGTGCTGACATTGCAGAGCCTGCTTCAGATTCTCTCTCTCTGCCCCTCCCTGGCTTGCTCTTTCTCTCAAAATAAAAAAATAAAAATAAAAAAAAAAAAGAAATTGCATCTGTCACATTCACTGTGTGTAGTGTGAATCTGGCACTGATCCTGGGACTCCATGAATACCTGTGGAATGAATAGATGGATGACACAAAGCCCAAGGACCTTAATTACCACTTACCAGCTGTGTAGCCTCGGGTCTCTCCAAATGTCCGTTTCTTCACCTATCATATGGTTTGATCACAGAAACAAGTCCTATTTATTGAGCATCTAGTATGTGGGAGGTGCTAGTCTAAGGATTTTACATGTGTTTACTCATTTCGTCTCTACAACAAAAATACGAAGCAAGTAATGTTATCATCCTCACTTTGTAGATGATTATGTGCAATCAGTTTTTTTTGGAACTATAAAGTGTCATTTAAATAAAAGTCATTGCCATTAATATCACTAATATTCCCAAGCATGGGAATAGTCCTCCATGAGGTCCTGTCTTTTGTCTGGGACTGTATGGCTGTCCCATACTGTCTTTCAATTCTCACTATGAGAATATTTTGGGCATCTATTTTAATTAAGGCTCTTTGGATCTGAAAGCAGTAAAAGCTTTCAAATCTTCATAAAGAAAGATATATTTTTCAACGTTTATTTATTTTTGGGACAGAGAGAGACAGAGCATGAACGGGGGAGGGGCAGAGAGAGAGGGAGACACAGAATCGGAAACAGGCTCCAGGCTCTGAGCCATCAGCCCAGAGCCCGACGCGGGGCTCGAACTCACGGACCGCGAGATCGTGACCTGGCTGAAGTCGGACGCTCAACCGACTGCGCCACCCAGGCGCCCCTATATTTTTATTTTGAGTATCCATGTCACTGGGACTGGAAAGCCAATTCCCAGAAAAACAGAGGACCGACTGCCATGTAAGAGATCAGCTTCTCTTGGACTCTGTGTGATGGGCCCAGGACCTCTGCATCCCCTGATGAGCCCTCCATTCTCCTCTCCTTTCAGGTATCTCTTCATTGTCTTTATCATTGCTTTGTTTGTGGTCACCAAGGCCCCTCTAGCCCCAACGCTGCCATATGACCTTTCAGTATCCGCTCTCCCAGTTCTTGGGGTTACCTCCCCACCATACTCATTCTAGTTTCTGACATTTGTCCAGCGCATTTTCTCACTTGAAGCCACCTTATGACTGACTCTTTAGTCACTGATAGTCCCAATGGCTAGAGTGAGGAGGGGACAGCAGCTCTGTACCCTGGAGCCTGGTGGGGGCTGTGGTTGCAGCCCTCCTGGGATGAGAGGAAAAAGGCAAATCCGAGAAGGACATCGGACTTATATTTTCCATTCCTGTCCAACAACTAGACCTAGTACATAACTGAGGCATTGATTTGACTGTTTATTAAATTTACCCGATAGAGCTTTTTATTGAAGAGCCTCACATGACAAAGAAAAGAGGTGAATAGAACTTTTAAGACTTATTTGTAATTTAAAAAAATGAAACAAAGTTTGGCTTTTAACCTTGTGGGCAGTGATCTTCAGTTTAAAAGAAGGAAATGGTGTTGGGGTAATGACCTCTCAGATTTTAAGTTAAATTGGAGAAGCTAGTGCAGTAATTCTGGGTCGTGAACAGTTAGCAGCCAGTTAGGCGATCAATCTGATGGGTTACAACCTACATTTGAAAAATAGAAAATAGAGGCGCCTGGGTGGCTCAGTCACTTAAAGCATCTGATTTTTGATTTTGGCTCAGTTCATAATCTCACAGTCTTGAGATGGAGCCCTGAATTGGGGCTCAGCAAGGAGCCTGCTTGGGAATCTCTCCCTTTCTCTCTCTCTCTCCTTCTTCCCTTCCCCTGCTCAAGCACTCTCTCTCTCTTTAAGAAAAAAGAAAAAGAATAGAGGTCAGTCTACTGTGTACATGGTGGTAAGGTAGTTATTGTTTTCTGACACTTCTATTTCAGTAGTATATGTGTGGTGGCATTCACTAGTCTTGACTGAAGATGCATTTCTTATCATGAGCTGTGACCAAAAGACTTGAAAGCTACCGATAGTGGTTAAGATCTGGGTCTGGGGTCCTATGACTCTGAGTTCAAATCTTGACTCTACCATTTGGAAGCTGTGTTCCTTTGCCTCACAGAGCCAGTTTCCTCTTCAGTAAAATGGGTTAGTCAGACTTACCTCATGCAACTGGGATGCTAAAATAATGTGGGGAAAATGTTTAGCAGAGCACTCAGCTGAATGGTAGCTTTTTAAAAAAAATGATGAAATAGGCCTCTATTAATTATTCACTTGATTGAGTGTGGGAAGTTTCTGGAAATCCTCTACATTTGAGATGTGGATTGGCATCAGGAACTGGAATAGGAAATGGGTGACAAAAAAGAACAAACATCTGAAATTTTATTTTTTATTTATTGTTTTTTGAGAGAGAGGGAGAGCATGCAGGCACGCATTGAGCAAGTAGAGGGGCAGAGGGAGAGAGAGAATGTTAAGCAGGCTCCATGCCCAAAGTGGGCCGTAGGTGAGCCTGTATCTCACAAACTGTGAGATCATGGCCTGAGTCAAAATCAAGAGTTAGATGCTTACCCAATTGAGTGACCCAGGCACCCCAAAACATCTGACATTTTAATATCACCTGGAAAGTCCATTTCTAAGCCCCTCGTGTTCTAGGTGACTTCCAAGTATCTTTTTCAATGCAGCCATCAGCAATATTAATATTAAATATTGTCATGAATTCCCCTGATCCAATCCCGAGAGATTTTTGAAAGAAACGTAGGGGAAATGGTAGCTCATGGGCTGTGCAGGGAAAAGGAAGATATTAAAGCCAAGGTTGGCTCAAATGGCTGGTTACTGGAATGGCTTGGAGACCTCCTCACTCCCTTGTCTGGCATCTAGGCTGAATAACTTGAAGGCTAGGCTCTGAGAACTGTTAATCAGCACATCTACCTGTAGCTTCCCCATGTGATGTGGATTTCTTCATTGTATGGTGGCCTTAGGGTGGTCAGACTTCTTACGTGGTGGCTTATGGCTCCGTGAACAAGTGTTCCCAGCACACAAGGAGGAGGCTGTACTGCCTTCTGTCATGTAGCCTCGTGTATCATATGGCATCACTTCTCCTGGGCTCACTGGTCAAAGCAGTTACAAGATTTTGCAGATTCAAGGGGAGGAGACATAGACCCCTCCTGTCATCAGGAAGAATTTGTGGCTCTGTTTTAAAGCCACAACAGGGTCAGATGGAGAAGACAATTGAAAGCAGAAATTAAAAGGTGGTTTTAGATGTGAAGGGTGGTATCATGGAAAGGCTTCAGTCATGTCCATGACTTTCGTGTTCTCACCATAAATGGGCCACAGACACCTTGGAGTGACAGGGAGGAGTCATTTATATTTGATGTTAGATTGTGTCTTGAGATATTTTCAGAAAGGACTGAGCACCTCCCTGACTATATGCTCTGGTTAATTCTGAAACAAATTTGCATCCTGTGATCCTTCTCCTCCAAAAGAACCCTCTCGGAGAGGAGGAAGGTGATGATGAGCTGCTGGGTGGCTAGAGCGCCCACCGCGTGCACTGCTGTGAACATGGGGACAATCAGTGGGGACAAAATTTATCTAATGACCATTAAAACTCCCCTTCATCTCTCCATTCTTTCTACATTTTAAAGTAGGCCTTATTTTTACTAAAAATACTGACTTTGCTCCAATAGGATGGGAATGAGAAGAATTCTTGGTTTTAGTTCCAAATCTATCACTAAATGTTTGCATGACTCTGGGCAAACCACTTCACCTGGCGGATCATACGCTCTGTGAGGCCACTTTCGGTTCTCAGTGACTGATTTTATGCCTTCCCAAATGGGCCAGTTATGTTAATTTTATGAGCAAACCAAGCTATACATAATGCATTTTGTATCCATAAACTAAAAAGTGTAATTTTACCTGTCAAATTAGCACAGATTAAAAACTCAGTGTTGCTGAAGGGCATTAATATGGGACTCCTGTTCTGTTGCTGAACGTGTCTAATGGCTACAGCTTTTCTGGAAAGCAATTTGACTCAATTTTATGTATCAAGTACGTTGACATGTCCATATCTGCTGATACCACTCATCCCTTCTGAGAATCCGTCTTAAAAAATGAAGTAGAGTGTGAGACCAAGATTTCTGTACAAAGATGGTCCCTACAATATTATTTATAGCTATGCAATAATGGAAGACACCGCTGGGTTCACTAGCAGGAACATTCTATAACTTACGGTGCAAATAGGCAATGATATGAGGTGGCTCCAAGAATCCTGTTTTCAAAAAAAGAATTCATTCACAATAAAGTTGCATGAAGCAATTAAATTCTGCACAAAGACCAGAAGGAACCGAATCAGGATGCCTAGATAGAGTTATTGGTGATTTTGTCCCTTCTTGGGTCTTTCAGGTTTTTGAAAACTTGTAATGAATGTATTTTCTTCGTAATCAGAAAAGACAATGAATAGTATTGGTAGATGTCTTTTATATACCCCCACCACCCCCCTTTTTTTTCTGTCTTGTTCTTGACAGATGGCCCCAAAAGAGAGCTAGCAGTCAGGTTAAGATCTCTCAGGGTTTGAGTGTCTTGAACACCAGACCTTCTGCCCCACCCTTCCCCAAGCTCCTTGCTCCCTCTAGCCGAGCTGGGCTTCTGTGGGGTCTGTGGGATCTGCTGGGATTGGTGAGTGGCAATGGGACATCAGACAGCCTGAAGGCGTGCATGTGGTCTCTGTGAAGAAGGCCTCAGATCTCTATTAGCTGGATTTTACTGCAGTAAATTACCCCTGCTCTGCAAGAACATTAACAAATTACCATGAAAATGCTGTCCTTGCCAGCACAAATATCTCTCAAAGACTCACTTCAGTGTTTCTTTTTTTTTTTTTTTTTGCCCAGACGGTAAGATTCACTTGTTAGTTCCACAGAAAAGGGGAGGCTGAGTCTTGAGGTAATTTGCACTTTGGGTGAATTCATCTACCAGTTCCCCTCCACCCCCCCCCCCCCATAGGGTTTGTCTTGCAACCAGACTTATGTACACCCACCGCTGATAATGGACAGGAGCAGTTCTGTGGGCACTTGAAGTGGGAGAGATTCCAAAGTCGCTGTCTCCCGTTAAACACCAAGAATGAGGAGATTGCCTCTTAGTTTCCAGAAAGAGGTCTGAGTTAAGAACAGTGAGAATTTTACCTTTAAAAGTCTGATCCAGGAAACAACCGCAGGTCACAATTTGTATGCAGTTTGCATTCTGGAGTTGACTCTCTGGTTCATAAAATGACTTAACCATTCTGTGAATCATTACTACATGCATTATGTGCACAGTTCTTTGGAGAGTAAACACCTGTCTTAACCCAGTGAATCCTAAGACCTGTACGGGCTAAGTTTGGGATTCAGAAGGTCAGGCCCCATTTATGAGGATGCAAACTATTCTTTACACATCAACTCCTCTTGGAATGCAAGCATTTTATGCTTTTCTGAACACTATGTCTAACTAAAATGTAAAAGCAGGCTGAATAAAATCAGAAGGGTGGTGAGCAGGTTATTAAGTAAAAACAGTTTCAAAATAAATATTTATAGGCTGAACTTATATTACCAATTAAGGTTTTATTCTATAATGCAATCACATTCAGAAACAAGTTGCTTTCCAAAGCACATTGTATGAAACTTTATTTTGTATTTATTAATGAAAGTTTGCTGTTGATATAAAGTGTTTCCATTTTAAAATGGATGCACTTTGTTAGGTCAATCTGCAAGGCACGGGTAGAAAAAAAATGTAGCTTTCCTAGAACCTTTTCTCATCTGCATATAGATAGATTTACCAAACAGGACGGTTACATGCTTTAAAAACCAGCAAAATAGACAGAAAAGCAACAACTCCTCTCTTCCCCCCAAAACAAACACATAAACAACGATCCGTTAAAATAGAGAGGTTTGGCTTTCTGTGCGGTGTCAAAAAGTTTGCAGTCAGAATAGCTAGATCCCAGCATACATGAAGCGTTGCCCCACTAAAAAATCCGTATTATTTTGGATTGGATATGGCAGTGGCCACCATGATCTTGCTAATTCTTAGAGTTTTCCAATATCTTAGTTCAGTCCTGCTCAGATAAGGCAGACGAGTTTAAGCCTTTTTGACATCTGAGCTCTTAAAACAGACGTTATTTGTTGAGGTGCAAGCGGCCCAAGGGAAACACAGTGGATCTCTTACCATCAGAGGTCCGCAGGTTTATTTAGTTCCCTGGTTGCAGACAGCATGTGTGCTGAGAGGTGCTTTCTCAGCCCAGTCTCTGCCCCTGGTCACTGAGGGCCCAAAGTCACTCCTTCTGAGGGAACCAGGGCAGAGCAGGTTTATTTTATTTTGCAGCCAGGACAAGTCAGTGTCTTTGAAGAGAGAGAGAAGGAGAAACCTTCCATGATGATCCCAGCTGCTTGACCTGTGATGCATTTAGTGCTTTCTTCTAATTGTTTTCAGAGATGGGGAGCCGTCTCAGAGCGTGCTGCATGCAGAGATTCCTATCCATCAATTACTTACAGAAATCCTCTCTCAGGGAGCAAATACTTCCCTGTCCATCCTCCCCACTCCCCATTAGCACAATGATGGATACTTTAAGTCATAGAATACAATGGGTACATGATGAGTAGCTCTGTATGTGTATGTTTTATAATTCTAATAAATAATAAAGTCAACAAAACTTTGTAAATAAAATTCTGGTAAGTATAAAGGATCTCATCAGTGATATACATTTAGAGGGATATGCTTTCTCATATCATTTTTATCGAACGTGTAATAGACCATTGACAAGAGTGAGTATTTCTTTTGCTCGGGTGTTTGAGGGCTTAGCTAATGTGGTCTGGACCTGGTTGATCTCAGCATGGCTACCTCACACATCTGTGCTCAGCGGCGAGTCTCCTAGGCAGTTTGGCTAGTCTCCTAGTTCTGCTGATTTTGGCTCCGGGATTTATTGGTTGTTGGCTGATTCAAAATGGCACCGACCTGGAGGACTGGGGTCACTTGGGTCTGCCCCATGTATCTTTCAGCCTCCAGCAGGCTAGCCGGGACATATACCCACGTAATGACACAGGGCAAGAATGAGGGAGTCCAATACCATACGTAACCCCTTACTTAAATCCTCTGCGTGTGTTCCCACTTCCTAGCTTCCCATTGGCGAAAGCAAGTCACGTGGCTGGGTACAAAGTGGAGCGGGAGGCACCACAAAGTCACGTGGCAAAGGGACATCGATACAGGGAGAGGTGAACAGCTGGAGCTGTTAATGCAATCTACCACGTGGGATAACATTTTGAAATGTTATAGCCTTTATTTTGCATTTTTTAGAATTTTTGCTTTTCTACCTGTTCTACCCCCTTGGGACTAAGTTAGAATTTTAAAATAGTATTTCAGAAACAATGACCTTGGAAGCCAGCTTTCAATTGTTGAGAGTCAGGTATCTGAGAGAGAAAAGAGGGTTTTGAATTCCCAAGGCTTTCCTAGCAATAAGGTTGGCAAATTGATCAGAGCTTTATCATGACAGAGTAGATTGGATCCTGGAAAAGATTATCTGGCAGCCTCCTTCCAGACAGAGAGGAGATGGAATCACTTTCTGAGCTAGGGAGAGTGGGAAGGGGAGGGACGAGATATGGAAGGGAATGCCCAGTAATGATGGGCTGTGAGAGAGAGAGAGAAAGAGTAAGAGAGATAGTGAAAGCAAAATGAAACAGCTCTCAACAGAGAGGGCTGTAGGGGATGTGGGGTCTTCAGTGAGAATCTAAGTTCAGTTCCATCAGTCTTATCAATGTGTTCTTCCAGATCAGCTGGGAACTTGACCGGATTCCACATCTTGGGCCCCACCCTAGGTATACTGAATCAGGGACCCTGGGGATGGACCCAGCAACTTATGTTTTAACAAGCCTGTGTATTGCTGTGTAACAAATTATACCCCAAATCAGCAGCTGGAAACAATAGACATTGTCTGACAGTGTATGAGGGTCTGGAATCCAGGAACATTAGTTGGGTGCCTCTGGTTCAATGTCTATCATGGGGCTATGGTCAAGTTGTTAGCTGGTCTGCAGCCATCTTGAGGCTGGTCTAGTCTTAGAAGTGGTAAACAATGACTTCTGCCTTCTATTCATAAGAAGTGGGTTGTTTCTGCCAGCTCATATGGGAAGGTATTACACAGTTTGTAAATACTAGGAGTGAGAGATCCTTAGGGAATATTTTAGTGGCTGTCTGCTACAAAGTCCTCCAGGAGACCTGTATGCACTTAAAGTTTGAAAAACACTGATGGTAAGAGGTCAAGAGGACCACTCAGAAAAGAGTTTGAGAATACAGGGAATTTTGCTCACCATGGACTGTGGATTCCAGAGGGTACAATGGAAGAGTTTAGGATCATGGCTTTGAAACATTTCTGATAGCATCCCACATTAGAAAATATCCTCTATCTCAGTAATATGCACACACACACAGACACACACACAGACACACACACACTTGGCCCTCTTCTCCCCAATTGCACATAACAATATTAATTTCATTACATGCGATGTATTGTCTATTCTGTTTTAGTCTATTTTATCCTTTATGTTCTGTCCCTTTGCATCACATTCCATTTCTCTCTAAATAATTGGTGATCACATTGCACTAAATTGATATGTATATGCTATACTAATATGGTCATTACTAGCAGTTATAAAATACTTATTTAAGGGTGTTAGGGAGAATTAGAAGAAGATGTGGTCACAATATAAGGTAGAAAGCCTTAATCTCTCAGTGAGTCTTGATAATCGTGGCTGATAGTATTGGTATAATAGCTACCAAATACTACATGCCAGGCACGGTGCTGAGCGTTTTATGTATGTATCTGTATATACCCCTTTTACAGTTGGAAATTGAGAAGCAGTTTCCTTAATACAGGGGGAAACTGAGGCGCAAGGAACTTAAATATATTGCCTAATTCCAGAGAACAGGCAAGTGACACAATTGGGATTCAAACCCACCAGCAACAGCTCCAAAGACCAGCTCTTCACCATTACCACATTCTTATGCCTGGACCAGGGGGAAGCAAGAAACAAGAGGCATGAATGCATTGGTTTTCAGGACTTTCTCCAGCCATGGGCTTTAGTGAGTAATCAGATCAGTGACCCTCTAGGATGTCTTCGATGATATTTAGCCATCATGCCGACAGTGCTTTTGCTGATTTGCAGGCATCTCCGGGGCTCTTCATATTAAGTCGGGTGTCCTAGACTTCTATCCCTTTTCTGTTTTTACTCCTTGCGTTTTATAGGCCTGGCTGTCTCATAATAAATAATGCCCTTCTTAATGGCAGTGACCCTTTACCTTTCCCCGAAGAGTTTAATTTCCTATAGTTTAGCCTTGGATACACATTTTGTGTGTGGCTTTTAGGGGATATTCTGGTTTGAGTTGCTAAAGAAGGCAGCCTACAGCAGCAACCTATTGTGTATCGTGGCATTATAAGGATGCTTCAGTCTCTCGCTGTAAACAGTGTTTCTTTGTCTGGACTTTGGGCTATCTTCCATAGCTTGTCAAAAATGGAAATAACTCCCAGCTTTCTAAATGATGTTTACATGGATCGGCATAGCTGTGTTTTAAGCTCCACTATATCTACCTTGGGGTCCAGACTAAGCAAACGTGCAAGAAATTTGGACATTATGAATGCAATTATTTTTCTTTAAAACATCTTACATTTGCATAGCACCTTGTAATTTCCAAAGCTCATTTCCATATATTTTTTCTTTTGATCCTGAAGAGAATCCAAGGATAAAAAAGGGTAGATAGTTTCATAAACAATTTTCTATTTGTAGAAATGGTGACCCCCCCCCCCCCAAAAGATTAATGATATCATATAGAACACTGGATTTGGCAAAGCCCTTTAATCCAAATCTCCGTTTTACAAAGGAGGGAACCAAAGCACCAAAAAGTCAGGGGGCTTGCTTAGGGTGACACAGCCAGTACGTGCAGAAATGAATCAAGAATTAAAGTCTCTGGGCTCTTTCTACCACAGTCTGCTATCTCTGATCTTGTTTTGTGAACATCAGTGCAGACATGGCAAATATGATATCATTTGTGTCCACGTGTCTATAGATGTTATGGAAGTGTTTTATAAATGCAAAGTGCGTCTGGAAGGGAGTCTTTGCATATTTCCCTAATCAGGAATGTATTGTTCAACTTCTTCGCAGACTTAAAATTTCCCGACTTTAATTTGTAAGCCCATGATATTGTCTGTCCTCTAAAATGGACGATGCAATGCAGGATTATGTTGCCATCTTCAAAGTAAGGAGAAGCTGCGATATAGCTTTGAAAAAAGATACTATTGTTAGTTGTCTGAGCCAAGTGGCTGGGTCACCAGGAGCGTTTGCATTCTCTCTAAGCATATGTTTGAAATGGCATATTTGCATAAGTGTAAGAACATAAAATGCAATTTCACCGTAATGCAATGAATGGGGTCCCCAAACTGTATTCTCATAAGACGTATTGCTTCATTGGAGGTTGGTGGAAGACAGTATTTTTAGTCGATCTGTACTGTCACAGAGACTACAGAAGTAAAGATCACTTTAATGGTGTTTTCAACAGACGGTGTATTGCACTGAGAAAATGCCAGAATGATCACGGAGTGTCACTTCCCAACATACCTTGGATCCATGCATGCCAGTGATAAGCATTTAAGTTTGTTAGAGGACGGGCACCAATTCTCAATGACCTGATATCCATACTCACATTTAACATATGCACTTATGTTCTCACATATATCTTTAGCTTCTAATTTACAGATGGACTTTCTTACTAAAGTCTGCTTATAAATAGGTTGTTTATAACTCAAAATACATGTTCTCATAGAAGTTTTTCACCTGAAAACATTTACTAAGTGTTCAAAGCTGAGCCCTCAAGTAGCTCGGTCCTGGGGGTAGTGTTGGAAGCTAACCTCAGAAACCTTTGAAAGCAACATCGCATCCCCCGTGGCACAGATAGTAATTCAGTTGGCCTGACACCCCAGCCCTCTGGCCCCAGCACTGAGTCCTTCTCGGCACAGACGGTGAGGTGCTAATCAAATCCTACTCTTGCTCTGAAGGGCACAGCTGGACCACAATTCCCAGCCTCCCTTGCAGTTGGATGTGGCCGTGGAGTTTGTTCCTGTCAACAAATGTGTAGGGAAGCAGTGGATTCCATGTCCAGGCGTGGCCCATGAAAGTCTCCCGAGGAATTCCTACATTCTATTCTTTTCTGTCCACTGGCTGGAAGAGAAGGCCCCCAAGTCCCAAGGGGTTGGTCAGGAGAGGTTCCTGACTGTGTTGAAGACCACCTGTTACATACCTTCATGGATTGTTGGATATACAAAAAATTAATTGCAATTGTGCGAGGCCATTGAGCTTTTGGGATTTATCTATCACAGTGGTGAGTGTTAACAAATACTCTTTAGGAATCCTGTGCCCACCGAGTGAAGCCACTTTGGTCTGAGCTTTTTGGAAAAATGGGATGGTGGAAGGTACAGGGAACTCTCAGGGTAGCTGAGGAAGAAGGCTGCCTGTAGCATGGACATGGAGAAGGGCAGGGGTAGGTGGGTCCTCAAAAGTGAGTGGAAGAGTGTCCTCTAGCTGTGACAAGGGCTGTGGGCAGAGCAAAGGCAGGGTCTTCAGCAGCTCTGTGTATGGCTTGCTTCATGTAAAAAATCTTCTTAATTAAAAGATTGGCTCTCTCTACACACACACACACACACACACACACACACACACACACACACTCCTTTTTGAAACATCTAAGTTTTAATTTCAGGTTGTGTCTACATCCAGAGAAAATGTGAAACCCAATTAGGAAGCTGTGGCTGTGAGGATTCTCCTCTCAGATCTAGCAGGAGGCCAAGCATAAGCATGGCAGGAATACGGAGGACCATCCTGGAAGACAGGAGACTCCTCTGATGCCTGACTTTATCTTGAGGACCCCCAGACGTTTGAGATGCACTCTTCTTGGACTGCCTGTCAGTCTAGGAAGCTTCCACCCAACCTCCTCTCTTCTCTCTCCTTCCTTGGGGATCAGACTGGCTTCTCTGCATTTTTTCCCACAGGTATTTTCCCTAATACATTTCTTGCTTGTTTCATCCGTCTTGGCATCCGCTTCTCAGAAGATATGAACTAACACAAAAGTCATGCTAATCTGTTTGGAAGTATAAAAAGGGATCAAGTCTCTTAAAACGTGAGGGAATTGTGGTTGTGTCACCCAGTTCCCTGACCAAGTGAGACTCCATTTGTAGACCAAGAGCATTTGCCCTTGAGCTGTAAATGGCATCTTGGGTAGTGCTGCAGAGACCCCTGCCGTCCACTCAAGAAAGAGTAACTAGGAAAGGGCATTCCTTGCTTTTGAACTCCGGGATCACCGATGGAGATGGGAAAGCAAAAAAGGATGAACATTTACTGAGACCTTGCTAAGGAGGATGTTTACCACAGTGATCTCATTGAATTAGTAAATGGAGATCCATTTTAAGTAAAATTTAAAAAAAATTTTTTTAAACGTTTATTTATTTTTGAAGGAGAGAGAGAGATGGGAGCAGGGAGGGGCAGAGAGCAAGGGAGACACAGAATCCGAAGCAGGTTCCAGGCTCTGAGCTGTCAGCACAGAGGCAGATGTGGGGCTTGCACCCACGAGCCATGAGATCATGACCTGAGCTAAAGTCAGACGCTTAACCGACTGCGCCACCCAGGTGCCCCCAGGTAAAAGGTTTATCCCAAAGAGGGGATGAGGTTCAGAGACCGTATCACAATCTGGTAAGGGGCAGAGCTGATATTTGAACCCAGATCTCTGTGGTACACTACCACACTGCCCATCATACTCTTTCTACTACTTTTCACATGCCTTTTCAGAGAGCAATTCTGCAGTGGATTCTTGGAAAAAGCACCGTCTGTTTTCTTTCTTACGAGCTGGTGCTAGAAACCTACCAGTTTCAGAGTCTGTCTGTGGAGAAGGAAAGGCCTCCTCCCATGGCTGTTGGATTCGCCCCTGCCCCCCACGTCTTCTTTATGTGAAATGTCTCATAATTAAAAAGTACAGATTCTATACAGACACAGAAGCTTTTCAGTGTGGACCACATTTCCAAAAGTGGTTATTATGCATGGATGTGCTTGGAGAATTAGATTTCTGTGCTCTTGACTTTAATTGCCCTGTCTAGATATGTGATTAAGCTTTTGTTCTTTGTTTCAAGATGACCAGTCAATGGAGTTGTGTGGTTTTCATTTTATCTGAAGTGTAGTTGGAGGACAGTCAACAGAGCCTACTGCTTTTTTTCCCTTCTCCGTCTCCGTTTCTATGACTATTATTTAAATATTTTCAGGTCTTGTTAAACACTAAGCGTGATATGAAATAGCACAGTTATGGCCAATTTTTTTAGTGCCAGTGTAGAAGCTTTTTTATTTTTAAAACATGTAATACAAAGAGGGAACGAAGATTGCATTTTACGTGTGCCTTTACCCCGCCCCCCAAGATAGAACATATAGATGTGAAGTTTGTGGGAAGTCAAGGAAAACATAGTTTAATATAAAATCGTAGGTCCCTGTCTTTGAACATCTGTTACCATGGCAACTGATTTAAAAGCTTGAAAGATCAAGCTATTTAGGCAACTTAACTAGATGTTTTTGAAAGTATGGGAACTAAAAATATTTTTAAAACAGACCCATGTAGATCCCCATTCAGCTGACCTGGCTGACACAGCGGCAAGGCATCGCTGTGACAACCGGGGAGATTGCACAAAGGAATGCGGTCCATAAACAACAGCTTCAGCCAGGAGAGCCGGCCTGGGCACCAGGGCGGCCATTTTCTCACTCTTTCCAGGGAGATGGTCAGCGGGACGGAGCTTCGTGCACACCTGCTACACAAGTACAAGGGCACCGGTAGCTTCATCTTCTCTGCACCTTTAAGCCACAGAGGAAGGAGCAGACTAACCGTTTCCAGGGCACAAGCATGGAAACGAGAAACGTGAACTTCCTCAGAGAAACACAGTGCTCACCCTGCCAGCGTCTTCTGTGACTAACGACACTAAGAGTGGCTTTCTGGGAGGAATATGATAGAGAAATTCAGTCTTGCCTGCATGTTGATTTGGATTTGCACGTACGTATCATCGTATGTGTTAGGTTCAAAGTAGAAAGTAAATAAGTAAAAGTTTCCAGTGACTGGGAGCAACAACGTTGGAATTGTACAGATATAGTAGCTCTTCAGAGCAATACTGGTGAACAAATTAGTGCAGGGAAGGTCACAGAAGGAAGAGGAAACATCAGGATCACGCATCCTCCTTCCGACCATTTAGGCTTCTTAGGAATTGCATTTTCAGGACGGTAGTTGGGCAGATCATCTCTTTCTTGGAGAAGTGTTTTCATTGTCCTGGCCAATTTTTCAAAGCAGATCGTATTACTTGAAAAGTCAGGCAAAGAAAACAGAAATCACAAACGACTGCATAGAGGATTTTACTAGCTTATGAATTTATTACATAAAGAAGAATATAAGGAACATCCTTAAATCTGTGAGGAATTCCTTAAAGAAAGAAAGAGGATGAGTTCAGTTTGAGGAGGGAGGCCACACTTCAATTTCAAAGGTCTACTGAACAGCCTCAGCTTTTAAGCAAGAATTGTTTTGTATGGAAATGTATGCAGTGCCCTGTACCCAGGCAGACATGAGAAGAAATATCCAGTTCAATTTCAAAACACTTACTATATGTTTGCTATTGGCTCTTTTCTCACGTGTGCAATGTTTTTATTATTTGCCTAATGAAAATGGGGGATGCCGAGTTGAAAGTCTATTTTTCGTGGTACGGTGAACATGGCAGTTCTAAAACTGTGGACTTTTAGAACTAAAAGTGAACATTTTAGTGAACTAAGGCAGGAATGAAATGTTTTTGTGCTGACCTTCGACAAGATTTGAAAAATCCCTTTTGTTTCCAGAAAATGTCTTATAAATGTTGAAAGGCATCGTATTCAAAGGGGCTGTGTTCTAGAATCATCAGTGACAGCAACATCAAGCAGACAAAGAGAACATATAGATCTGGGATTCTTAGTAAATGAAGTTTATCCTGGATAAAACAAAAAGGAACATTGTACGAGTAGATGTTTTTAGTAGAAAAAAAGGAGATAATTTTAAATATCTCTAACTTAACTCATAAATACTTATTCTAAGCTTGACAGGATAAAAATTAACATATAAGTTCACACTTTTCTGCTCACTTTCTCTATGGAGAGAAAAGGATAAAAAGATCCAGGGTTTATTTTTTTTTCTTTTTAGGGTTTATTTATTTATTTTGAAAGAGAGAGGGAGAGAGAGAGAATCCCAAGAAGGCTCCACACCGTCAGCACACAGATGGACGCAGGGCTCGATCCCACAAACTGTGAGTTCGTGACCTGAACTGATATCAAAAGGTGGATGCCCAATTGACTGAGCCACCCAGGTGCCCCTCCAGGGGTTTATTCTTAAGAGAAAGTCGGTGAAAGTGGGAAGAGGAGCCTCATGCCTTAAGGGGACATGCGGGAGAGATGAGAATCTCAGACAGTGTCAAGAGGAGCAGAGAGGAAAGGACCATCTAGCATGGTGGCAGGAACCCCAGATGGTGCAGATGAGAGCTTATCTGAGGGAGAAGAACAAAAGACTGTATCAGCAATGATAACATACAATAGACTATTACCCAGCCATGAAAAAGAATGAAATCTTGCCATTTGCAATGACATGGATGGAGCTAGTTAATATTAAGCTAAGCAAAATAAATCAGTCAGAGAAAGGCAAATACCATATGATTTCACTCATATGCATGATTTAAGAAACAAAATAAATAATCATGGGGGAAGAAAACAGACTCATACATATATATATATATATATAATATTATATAAATATTATATAAAGATAAGTTATAAATATTAAATGTTATATAAATATTATATGAATATTCTATAAAAATAAATATAATATTATATATTTAGGTGCTCTTCTAACTGTAGGGAGAATTCCAGCAAGAAGGCAAGCAGATGGGATTCTTATTTTTATTACAATCTCGCAGATCACAAAACTAGGGATTTCTCAACAAATGGTGCTTGGGCAATTGATTAGCCCTAGATACACCTAGATTATCCCTAGGGAATAAAAAAGAAATTTAAGTCTTATCTCATACTCTATATAAGAATCAATTCAAGATAGATTAGAGACTTAAATATAAGTGACAAATCTGTAAACCTTTTAAAAGACAATATGGAAGAACATCCTCACGACCTCTAGCTAGGTAAGATTTTCATGAACAATGTAAAAAGAGCACTAATCATAAAAGTCTTGATAAATACAACATATTAAAAATTAGCTCTGTTCATTGAGATGCCATAAAGAAGATGAAATAAGAAGTTGAAAAATGGGAGAAGGTATTTGCAATACACATAATCCAGAAAGCATTCATATCAAGGATGTATAAATAAATCTGTAACAATTTTATTTTTAAAAAACAAATACCATGATAGAAAAATGGGCAAAAGACTTGCACAATCGTTTTATAGAAGAGCCTATGTAAATGGCCAGTCAGAATATGAAGATATTCATTTCCATTAGTACATTAAAGGAAATTCAAGTTAAATTCCAAATGAGATAACACTAGGTGAATATTAAAGACTGACTGGTGTCACTCCTAAATTCATAAGGTGAACCTCTAATTCCCACAAACTCAGAATGTGACTGTATTTGGAAATAGGACTTTCAAAGAGGGAATTAAAGATAAATGAGGTCATAGGGCTGAATCCTCATCAATTTGACTGGTGTTCTCATAAGAAAAGGACACAGAGACACAAGGAATGGGTGTGCAGAGAGGAAAGACCAGGTGAAGACACAGAAAATGACCATCTACAAACTGAGAGAAGCCTCAGCGTGAACTCATTCTGCTAATACCTTTGGGCTTTTAGCCTTGAGAACTGTGAGAAAATAAATTTCTATTGTTTAAGCCACCAAGTCTGTGTTACTTGTTATGTCAGCCCCAGGAAACTAATACAGTGGACTCCCCCCACCCCACAATTAAATAGAATATTGGTGAGAAGGTGCAATGATCTGAAATGGTAAGAATTTATACAACTACTTTGAAAAAAAAATTTTTGTATTTTCTGGTATATTTAAATTTATGGTCCATCAATTTTACTCTCAAATGTATACCATAGATAAAAAGCTCTTGCTCAATTTTGTTCAAGAATGCTCATAATAACATTGTTTGTGTGATAGAAAAAAATGAATAAACAAAACAACCGAAAATTAGAAAGAGCCCAGATAGGCACTTTAAGAAAATAAGTAAACAAATTCTAAAATAGTCACGCAATGGAATCTTATATCACAATAAAGTGAATTAATTACAGCAACACTGAATGATTCTTAAAAATATAATATTACATGAGATTAAAAATAAAACAAGTCGTGGAAGAACATGAAGTGTTACGAGTAGAACCAAAGTATTATAAGGGACACAGATATATTGGGTTAAACTTTTTTTTTTTTTTAAACGTTTATTTATTTTTGAGACAGAGAGAGACAGAGCATGAACGGGGGAGGGGCAGAGAGAGAGGGAGACACAGAATCGGAAGCAGGCTCCAGGCTCTGAGCCATCAGCCCAGAGCCCGACGCGGGGCTCGAACTCACGGACCGCGAGATCGTGGCCTGAGCTGAAGTCGGACGCTCAACCAACTGAGCCACCCAGGCGCCCCCAACTTTTTTTTTTAAATCAAGAGAATGATAACCAAATTCACAAAGTGTGTACCCCGGGGGGGAACTGGCAAGGAACACATAGGAAGGTTCAACATTGGGGGAAATTCTCATGATCAGGATTGTGAGTTCACGTATGTATATTATTTTGCCTACTAATTTATGCATGACTATGTATTCCTTTACATATATCAGATATATACTTAAAATATGAAAATAATATTCTTAAGCTATAGGAGAGGATTTAGCAGGTAATATAAGGGAGAAAGCATGTGTACTAAAATTAATTTCAGAAAAAAATAGATTTCAATGCAAAGGACATTTAAAAGGAAAAAGAGGAGAATTCTAATATTTATACATGGATCAACCACTTAAGAAGATAAGATAGTCAACATATCATGTACATGTGTATGTACATGTTGAAAACTGATAGAGAAGAAAAGAATGTGCTTATTTGTGTAACTGAAACACCCATAAAGAGAAACAGAATATGGATGAGTCTTCAGGACAGAAATAAATGAACCAAGTAGATAAAAATGGGTATGACCATGGAGAATGTAAGTAACACAATTAACAAATAGACACATACATATATGTGTTTATGTGTATAAATACAAATAGAAAGTAAACATTTAAAAGTACATCTGGGGGGCGCCTGGGTGGCGCAGGCGGTTAAGCGTCCGACTTCAGCCAGGTCACGATCTCGCGGTCCGTGAGTTCGAGCCCCGCGTCGGGCTCTGGACTGATGGCTCAGAGCCTGGAGCCTGTTTCCGATTCTGTGTCTCCCTCTCTCTCTGCCCCTCGCCCGTTCATGCTCTGTCTCTCTCTGTCCCAAAAATAAATAAACGTTGAAAAAAAAAATTAAAAAAAAAATAAATAAAAGTACATCTGGAAAGCTTATAAAAATTGATCATGTACTTATGTACTAAGTACATAGGAACGCTCAACAAACATCAAACTTTGGTATCCTAGAAGTCACATTGATGACAAAGAATAATGCAATAAAAACTTAGAAAATGCTTTAATTTTTCTGTAAAAATTTAATTTGGAAGTTCTAACCTAAGAACTGAAGTTCTAACCTAAGAACCTAAGAACTGAACCCTTCATAGCAAAACCAATTGGAGATCACCCATGTAGGAGCCAGGGAGAAATTGTGTAGCTCTCAATGGCATTTTATTAAAAACAAAAAACAGGAAGAAAACAAAGAAGAATCAAGCTTTCAACTTAAGAAGCTATGAAATGAACAACAACGTCCACCCTAATCATGACAGTTAGTGACGATAAAGTCAGAGATTACTGAAATGGGAAACAGTAAAGTTGACCCACATCCAACCACAAGTTGAGTGTTTGCCAGCACAGTAAAATGAATCTTCAGCATATATAATAAAAAAGAGAAAGGACAGAAGAATTTTTATTTGCCATTGGTGATAAGATAGAGATTTTAGAAACATTAAGATGTTAAAAAGATAAGACGTTAAAAAGAAAATGTGCAACATTAGAACTGGAAATAGGTCATTAAATTTCAAGGACTCAGCCACACCCACTCAATTCGATATTGTGTGGGAAGCAAGTAGTGGTCTCTGTCTTTCACATGCTAATCCCCTGAAGAAAATAAATTAAGGACTGATGCCAACGCAACACAACTTTGTATGCTACCTTCAGTAGTGTTTATGGTACGTGTCTTCCCAGTTCAGTGGGGTAATTTCTGCTGAACAAAATGTTGGAGAGGTTTCAAATGGACTGCCCTCACTTGATTACAGACGTGTTTGGGCCGGCCTGCATAGCATTTAAAAATTTTTTGAATTATTACCAGTTGAAAGAAAAAAAAAACCACAGAGATTTTACTTAAAAAAATTGGAGTTGCTGAGAGTTGGGTGGGTCCTGTGCTTTTCTGCTTCTTGCATCCCCTGGGGAGTGAGAGAGCCTAAATTTTAATCTCACCTCTGCCACCCACCAGCAGGACTGTTTGGAGAAAGTTATCTAACTCTGGAGTATGTTAGTTTTCCCTAGTTGCAGGGTAGAGGACATACTAGGCTTATAAAGTGAGTGTTCAGGTTAATGGATATTAACTAAGATAATGAACATGGAAACATCTAGCAGAGTTCTGGGCCCGTTGGTAGGCCCAGTAAGTATCAGTTTCCTCTTTATCCTTTGTTGTTGTTCTTATGTAAAATTACTGCCACCTGTGTTATTTAGTCATAGACTCAAGATGAGCAACACAATTATTTAACAAAATATTCAGTGGTAACTAATATCCTCTGCTTAGGTGTTTGCACAATGAACCACAGGCTGTTTGAATTCAGTTTATTCTAATGTACACAGGTTGTTAGCCATGTATCTCTTCACTACCTTCAAACTCAAGACGTGTTTCTTTTTACTCTCTTCATTAGGCTGTA
Organism: Herpailurus yagouaroundi; assembly: GCF_014898765.1. Lineage (NCBI taxonomy): Eukaryota > Metazoa > Chordata > Mammalia > Carnivora > Felidae > Herpailurus > Herpailurus yagouaroundi. Next base: position 18,476,380 of record NW_024412413.1, read on the forward strand.
CGTTCCTTTTTTAAAAACAAAGTTTTTTTTTAATGTTTACTTATTTTTGAGAGAGAGAGACAGAGAGACAGAGAGACAGAGAGAGAGAGAGAGAGAGAGACAGAGAGTGTGAGCAGAGGAGGGGCAGAGAGAGAGGGAAACAATCTGAAGCAGGCTCCAGGCTGTGAGCACAGAGCCCGACGCGGGGCTGGAACTCACCAGCTGCGAGATCGTGACCTGAACTGGAGTTGGACGCTCAACCCACCGAGCCACCTGGACGCCCCAGCTCCTTTTAGGTAAAGCCCTGCTTTCTCCTCCATTCTCAGCAACTAGGGCAAAGCCTGGCACCTAACAGGCACTTAATACATATTTGTTGACTGAGTGATTTTCAGAAAGAGATAATTATATACAGAATTCTATATTATCCATAATTATCTATAACTAAATATAAAATATATAATGAAATCTATAATTAATATAATATATTGTGAACGTGGAGGAAAATGAACATGCTGTAAACATTTTGGTGGAAGTTGTAAAGGTTATGATGCAGGTTCTTGATTTTTTTTTAAATTTTTTTTTCAACGTTTATTTATTTTTGGGACAGAGAGAGACAGAGCATGAACGGGCGAGGGGCAGAGAGAGAGGGAGACACAGAATCGGAAACAGGCTCCAGGCTCTGAGCCATCAGCCCAGAGCCTGTCGCGGGGCTCGAACTCACGGACCGCGAGATTGTGACCTGGCTGAAGTCGGACGCTTAACCCGACTGCGCCACCCAGGCGCCCCAATTTTTAAGAGAGAAGAACTTGTTTCTAACAGTTGGGTTTTCTTTCATGTGGAATGACATTTCTCCCTGTCTCAACACAAGGTTCTTGTTTTCCTTTTTGTCGTCTGAGAACACGTTTCCTGATCTCACGATTGCCCACGTGAAAATCCGCTCCGGATCTGGCAGATGAAGGGTGCTGCCGTGCACATCCTGGAGGCGGCGTTTCCTTTCACGGATCCTCCGCTCAGTTCAGTGTTGTTGCCTCTGAGGACTCTTCCAGGAGGAGCTGGAATTATTGGCATCTGATGGGAGCTGCTTCAGGGGCTGCTCCCGGCCTTAGAGGCTGTTGCTCCTGTGTGGCAGATGGACATCGATGTCTGAGTTCAGAAATGTGTAAAGAAATAGGGACATATGGAGATAGAAGAAGAGGTGACACATTTTTGGGTATGTGTGGAAAGCATTTCTTAAAATAGCCCAGTTTGAGATTATTGCTCTGTTTTCCCCTTTTTCTTTTAATAAGTCAAGTTTCAGTTCAAAGGCTTTACATCTGGAGGAAAAAAAAAAAAAAAAAACAAAAAAACCTTTTCACTCATTGCTGTAAAATTCGGCCCATAGCCTTGGGCTTGTATTAATATTAACAGCAACGTAAAAGTACAAGGCCATCTTGCAAAATGTAAATTTCTTCCCCCTTTTTCTGGCCACTATTCTAGGAAATCAAGTTTCCCATGAGCCTGGGTTGGTGAAGGGGTGCCTAAAATCTCATGGCCTTTGGGAAAGTATAATACCTAGTAGTCTCAGTACCTGGAAGGAGAAAATATTGCTTTTCACAGAGTAAACTGCTTATCCATTGCAAATGATTCTAGTCACACACAATCAATTATGTGCTTGCTACATAGGTAGATTTTTTCCTTTCCCACTTACTGGTATGCATTAATATTCCGAAATTCAAAAATGGTAGAAACACGGTAAGATTTCATCCATTGCAAGCACAGAGCAATGGAGCATTTCTCAAGGGTGTGCTTCATGGGCAAAAGTGAGGTTAATAGATGTTAAATGTAAAAAAAAATTTCGGTGGTTGGGGCGCTTGGGTGGCTCAGTTGGTTAAGTGTCTGATGCTTGATCTCAACTTATGTCTTGATCTTGGGGTTGTGAGTGCAAGCCCTGTGTTGGGCTCCATGTCCAACAACTTAAAAAAAAAACAAAAACAAACAGGAGGGGCACCTGGGTGACTCAGTTGGTTAAGTGTCCAACTGTGGCTCAGATCATGATCTCATGTTGGGCTCTGTGCTGACAGCTCAGAGCCTGGAGCCTGCTTCAGGTTCTGTGTCTCCTTTTTTCTCTGACCCTCCCCTGCTTGCACTCTGTCTCTGTCTCTCAAAAATAAATAAATGTTAAAATTTTTTTTAAAAAAGAAAAAGAATTCCCATGGTCAAAGTTTGAGAATTTTGACTAAGCCAATCTTTGCTGCAACTGACCAAGAAAGAAGCTGAAGTATGCAGTGATTGCCACTCTGATTTGGCCCCAGGGCCAAGGATCTGAATTTCTCCTTTGATGTGGAGTCTGCGGGATCTAAGTTTGAATCCTGTGCCGCTTCGGGCAAATCATATAACCTTTTTGAGCTCTGGTTCACCTGCAAAATGGGTCCAATAGCTCACGCTTCATGGTCTTAGGTGAAAATTAAATGAGGTAATGCATATAAGACTCCCAGCAAAGTTATTACGTCAGAATAGATGCTAATTTAAAATGTATGCCTTTATCCCTAATTTTGGAGTTAGGGGTCTAAAGTGAAACATTCACACACATGGCACTAGGAGTTAGAAGAAGCATGTCCTGCCACTTTCTGAGTAATCTTGCTGAGCCTCTTAACCAAAAGAAGTGTCTTTCTGATGTCTTCACCTTAAAAACACCAGCGTCATCATCACCATCATCATCAACAACAACAACCAAATCTGTGCTCTTTTATAACACATTTATGAGAATCAAGTTAGTTTTAAAACTTTTATGCAAACTCTCAAAAATCACGCCATTTTATCCATAAATTCTTCAGTATGGGTCATTAATCAATAAGGATATCTATATCCATGCCTAAATTTACATCTGTCTATGTTTGCACATCCTGACCATGCTGTCATTATACCTAATAAAATTATCAATAATTCATCAACACAATTTAATGTTTCTCCACATTTCTTTTTTCCAGACTGTCTCAAAAATGTCATTTTCCCATTTGGTAAGATTGAGTCAAGACTCAAACAAATTGCACATTCTGTGGCTATTGTGTTATATCTCTTAAGTTCACTTTTACTTTATAACCCTCTCCCTGTGCTTTTTCTTCCAACCCCATACCATTGTTTTTTTAGAAAAAGGGGGTCATTTCTTTGCAAAATGTCCCACATCCTGGATTTTGTTGACTGCTTCATGGATGAGTCTTTTAACTTGTTCTTCTAACCCCTGTATTTTTGTAAATAGGTAGTTGGATCTAGAGGTTCAATTAAACACGGGTACAGTTTTTTTTTTTTTAGGGAGGATACTTCCAAGGTAGTGGTTATGTCCTTGTATCACATGATAAGTCATAAAATATCTAGTCTTCCTCCTAGTAGATGTTTAAGATTGATCAGTGAACACAGATGGTTTCAACATGATCCTTTCATTGTAAATTCCCCATCAACCATTCACTAATAATTTTAGCATTTGTTTTTCATCATTGGCTACACCCATTTTTGCATTAAGAGTTACAAGATGGTTGCCAATTCTGTCATTGCTTCTGCATTTATTAGCTATAATATTTCTATAAAGAAGGACTTTCTTTCATCAACTATTTGGTTACCCTGAAACACAGGAAAGGAAGGTTAAAGTATTTCTCACGGTTTTATTTATTTAACGAATATCCGTTGGGTGCCAGGAATGGTTCTAGTCATTGGGGACACAATAGGAAACATATCTCCACCCTACTGTTAGGAAGCTTATGGTCTAGGTAATACAGACAAGTAGATCAACAATTACCATATTGTGTAAGGTATTAGAAAGTATATAGTTCTATGGGGGTCCTTTTGGTCTTGGGGTTATTTGTTCCTCTATTACAGTTTTTATTTTTTTATTTTATTTTATTAAAAAAAAAGTTTTTTTAACATTTATTCATTTTTGAGACAGAGAGAGACAGAGCATGAACGGGGGAAGGTCAGAGAGAGAGACACACACAGAATCCGAAACAGGCTCCAGGCTCTGAGCTGTCAGCCCAGAGCCCAACGCCGGGCTCCAACTCACGGACTGCGAGATCATGACCTGAGCCACCCAGGCGCTCCTCTATTACGGTTTTTAATCTATTTTGTGTAGTTTACAGATTTGCTAGGGCTGCCATAACAGAATGCCACAGACTAGATGGCTTAACAACAGAAATTTATTTTCTCAGAGTTCTGGAGGTTAGAAGTCCACGATCAAGGGTTGGTTTCTCCCGAGACCTCGCTCCTTGGCCTGCAGATAGCCACCTTCTTGCTCTGTTCTCACATGGTTTTCCTGTAGTCTGCGTGTTGTCTGTATCCTAATCTCCTCTACTTTGAAAGGTCCCCTGTCCAACTGGATTAAGCCCCACCCATTTGACCTCATTTAACTTAAATGACCTCTTTTTCTTTAATGTTTTATTATGTATTTTTGAGAGAGAGAGAGAGAGAGAGAGAGAGAGAGAGACAGAGCATGAGCGGGGGCAGGGGAGAGAGAGAGGGAGACACAGAATCCAAAGCAGGCTCCAGGCTCCGGGCTGTCAGCACAGAACCCGACACCCGCCCCGAACCCACGGACTGCGAAATCATGACCTGAGCTGAAGTCGGACGCTTAACCGACTGAGCCACCCAGGCGCCCCCTAAATTGCCTCTTTAAAGGCCCTCTCTTCAAATACAGTCACATTTAGAGGTACTGGGGATTAGCATTTCTACATATAAAATTGGGGGGATATAATTCAGCCTGTACCATATAGTAAGGCTGAGAATTTACATATCTCTCTTCTTTACTAGCTGCGAGCCTCTTTAGGGACCTTCTATTAAACCTCATGAATGGGTCTAGTAAGTTTCAAGTAAGAGGTTTCTAGAAAGTTAAATCATAATAGAGAACACTCACAGAAAGCTGCATGAAGGAGAGATTAACACAGCTATTGTTTCTTGAGCACTTATTATGGGTCAGGTTATTCCCTTATTTCACTTTCAAAATGACCCTCAAACTTAACTTCTATTGCTGTCATTACCATTCCCACAGTTAAGGATGGGGAACTTGAGAGGCAAGAGAAGTTAGCTTGTCTGGGCTGCCAAAACCAGTAAGTGCAGGATGCAGAATTTGAAGCCAGTGCTCGTAGTTTTGCCACAATATTATCCTGACCATGATATTTAGGGAAGTGTTTTATAAATAGTAGATGTCCATAAAAAGTTAGAGGTTAGTGTAGTTTGGTGGAAATAGCATGGACTCTAGAGTCAAAAATGGCCTCTATTTACTTTTCAGCTTCATCTCTCCCAGCTGAGTGGTCTTGGACTCCTAATTCCTCTGAGTCAGTTTTTCAACCGAGAAAATGGCAACAGTGATACGTGACTTGATGCCTTTTTGTGAGGGTTTGAAAGACTGTATATGGAGATCCTAGCACAATGTCTGAAAGAGTAGATTCTAGATCAGTGATAACTGTTATTCCAGACTCCTCGCAGTCCCTCACGTGCTTTTACACCCAGTGATTTTTTTCTTATTCGATGCTACGTAGTTATCGTCAAAGAATGGAGAACAAGGGGTAGCAGTAAGAGATTCCATTATTACAGCTGACCCCAGAGAGACAGATCGAGTGTGTAGATTCATTTATCAGCTCATTCCCACACATTTATTTCATGCCCATGTTGTATGAGCAACCGGGAGAGGCATGTCTGGGGGCAAGCAACAGACACAGTGGAGTGTGGCCTCCAAGGGCTTCACTTCCGCATGGTGATAGGTGTAGATGTGACAACACTCTCCATCCATCTACTTGCCAAAGTGGGCCAAATGCCATACAGTACATGCAATCGTAGCAAAAGTATAAACTACACAAACCACCAGTGTCCTGCACTTTAAAAAAAAAAAAAAATCCATCTTCAGTTGATAGAGTTGAGTGAATTTTGAGATGAAGCAAATGAAGACATTTCTTACAAACATTTCAACAGAATCCCAAATCACTCAGGAATGATTTTCAACTTGCTACCTTTTAAGGGGATGCCGAGAGCTTTGACTTCATTGGGAATGTTCATTTGCCATAATTCTTTCTTTTTTTTTTTTTTCCGAAACTCATTAAATATTAACTAGATGCAGACTCTTCCTGCTCAACTTGGGGGAAAGCATCTTTTAAATATCTGTCAAGTCCGTCCCCATTACACGTAGAAACGTACCTAGTTGTGCGCCTCAAAATGCTCGTCTCCTTGCAGGAGTGCCATGATATGTCACCCAGTGCCCATGCGAGGGAAGCACATGGACAAACAGTGGAGCACAAAATCTTCCCAGAAGTTTCCTGGTGCATTAAAACTGGAAGGCTTGATTTGGAAATTTCCCATTCAACCCTACTAAAGACTTGGGGGGTGGGGTGGGGAGAGAAAACCCACTTATCTTAAAGATTCATGATTCAAGCGCCTGATAGAATCTGCAGTTTCCATAGTGCTGGGCTCTAGATTTCCCTTTAATGTAATTAAGCCTCAAGATTTATGAATACAACAGGCCAGAACTTGATCCGTGTTCATTTTCAATTACTGCAGTGAAAGGGCCCTATCCAGATGTCTCTATTTACAGCATTCAGGCAGGCCGGACCAGGGGCCGAGGGGGGAGGGCCCACAAATTGTCACACTTGTTAATTCTTCACAGAGGATACTCAGCCGAGGTCCTGGCTTTGACCCTGTGACAAAAGGCTGGGGGCCCCCGGGGCAAGGGCATCAATGCTTCCAGGGACAACACAGTGACCCAAGGGGGTCACTCCCTCTGCTTTGTAGGTATTTGTGTAATAATGGGGTCCATTCCTTATTTTTATTTCTGTTACAGTTCTGGGAGCATCCAAGGGAAAAAGACTGGCTCTGATGTGAAAGACAAACATATATAATGAGAGCATCAAGTGTCCCCTGGCAACAGTAACCACGATAAAATGCTACAGGGGAAATACACAGTATGCAGTGACCCACATAATCGGGCCTATTTTGGGAGCATTGTTTTATTTTTCTTTTGAAGGGTGTTGTGTTTCTTTTTCTTCCTTCTTTCTTTCTTTCTTTCTTTCTTTCTTTCTTTCTTTCTTTCTTTCTTTCTTTCTTTCTTTCTTTCTTTTTTTTTTAATGTTCCCAGGTCTGCAATTTAGTTTTGTCGGGATGATTGGAACACAAGTGTCTTTTCTATTGTTACAGTTACAGTCCTGCTTGTGTGAGAGCAGGTTTTCAACCATCAAATACCCACCTGCCAGAGCAGCCTAAAATATTCCATTTTGTTCCCTTTATTTTTGCTTTAAAATATTTCTGTGCTTTCTATGACCATTCTACAGGTTTCTTAGGCGTGTGCTAAGTGTTTTCTTACATAATGTGGACGTTTGCATTGAGGTATCATTTTAAAAGGAAAATCTCACACAAAAGGCTTAGAAATAAGAGCCCAGCGGGAGACTCAGAACCTCTAATGAATGAACTGCCACCAGTAAAAAGCCCCAAATCCTACCCCACACTTTTCCTCTGTGGCGTGTGTCCAGTCCATCATTTCATATTCTCAACTCACAGACCAGAGTCGTTACCTTGAGGAAAAGAATGAACTGGGAAACTGCTTTTGCTGAACAATAATTGGCTGTTATATTAACGTGATGCTCAGTAAAATGGACTTGTTGGCCAATTCTCTTCCATTTCAGAAGGTTGTTTCATGAAAGTGCTGCAAATCTCTCCTTGATTAGCCTCTTTCAATCAGTTTTGGGTTTCTTTTTTTGAGTCATGACCTTCACAGGACTCAAATTCATTTCTCTCAGTTTAAAGAGATTTGAATAGAACAAGGGATCTTTTAAAAATAGAGTTTTCTCCCAGATTTATTCCATTCTTGCCTCTCAGAACAACACCTTTTTTTTTTCTTTAAGAACTGATTTAATAATTCAATACCGACTCTAATCAAATTCAATACTTCATTATACATATATTTATCGCTCTGGCTCCATTGAATATATTTCAGATACAAATGGCATAATTCCTGACCATCTTATTTCCCTCTGTGGAAGATGATTGTACTAGGTGGATAGGACCAGAGAATAGGACTGAAGCTTTTTGTGATTAGTCATTCCTTCTGGAAAGCTCTTCTCTCGAGGATTTTAGCAATTTATGTGTACCTTGCGCAGACATCCTTGTGAACATTCAGGCAGCAAGCACCCTTCAGTTATGAGAGGGAATCATACCCCAGTGCTGTTTACTGGAACAGTTGTTTGGGAACAGCACTGAGACAATTCAACTGTATGCGAATATTTGCTTTCTATTTGCTTTCTCAAGTTGTTTTAACGTCGTTCTTTCGCTATTTCTGATTGTTGATATTAGTACATCTTGTTTTCTTTTTTTTTTTCAACGTTTATTTATTTTTGGGACAGAGAGAGACAGAGCATGAACGGGGGGGAGGGGCAGAGAGAGAGGGAGACACAGAATCGGAAACAGGCTCCAGGCCCTGAGCCATCAGCCCAGAGCCCGACGCGGGGCTCGAACTCACGGACTGCGAGATCGTGACCTGGCTGAAGTCGGACGCTCAACCGACTGCGCCACCCAGGCGCCCCAGTACATCTTGTTTTCTAAAGCATTTTAAAGTTCATGTGTATTTGGTCTTACTCTGCTTGTTGCCTCTTTACCTCTCTCTACATTCTTTCCCTCCCTTCTGTCTTTTTCTCATTTTATATCAGTCTCTGGATCCGACCCCCCCCCCATGCCTTTATGTTTTTGTTTATGGTGATAACAACCATGTAAATGGGTGCGTATGAAGTACAGTGCACCTTTTCGCCTTTCCAACTTTTCCTTTGATTTCTAAAAAAATGCAGTTGTGGACGAAATATATATCTGTATATAAATTTTGCACAGCTCTTCATAATTATGGAAGCTTTTGTTGCAGAAAACTCTCCACAAGTTCAGTTTTGTGCCGGAACACCCCTTGGGTAAAATCCCTGCTCGGGGGACGCTGCAGAGATTTGACATCAGGTTTGGGCTCTAGGAGGCAGAGCTTGGGCAGTGCATCCCCAGAGGAGGCCCAAAATGGAAATCACCAAAAGTTGATTCTCAGAGAAGGTTCTCTGAAAATGCAAAGGTCAGGCCAGAGAAGCCAAGTTCAGCGAAAGGGGTGGACATAAACACATCCAGAGGACTAGTGTGGGCAGAATTGGAGAATCTGGGGGTCCAGCCTGGAGGACTCTGGGCAGGGGCCATTCCAAGAGTTGGGGTCACTGGGATACTTGCGGTCATCAACGGCAAGATCTCCTAAGTCTTACTCTGCCTCTAGTCTTTTCTTATCCCATAAAATCTCCACATTTGGGGCCTCTCTAAATGTGATCTCTCTAAAATGTATCTTTGCTTGAAAAGTCACGCTTTGGTTTCAAAGCTTCTACGGCCCCCCCCCCCCCCCACTGAGTACAGAATAAATTCCAAACTTCTTTACAAATATATAAATATAAATAAGTTCTTTTGCCATCTAATCCCTGCTTCCCCTCTAGGTTTTTTTTCTGCCGCTAACCTCCCTTTCTTCTCTCTGCTGCCATTTCTCTGAATTATTTCTCTAAATTGCGTGTGGTTCTGTGCACATGGCCGTCATCTTTCTGCCATCATATGTGTTGCCTCCCCACTTGTCAGTCTGGGCTAGTTGGATGACACTTCCTTTAGGAAGTCTTCTGTGGTTTCCCAGGACCGGATAAATGACTCTCCTCTAGTGCAGCTGTCTGGGACACATCTATTGAATTCTCTGTTTCACTGATGGGTTCAGAGAACCAGAAGCACATGTAGAAAAAACTCCGGACTTTTGTCAACAGTAGAGGCTGTTATATACAGTAAGTTATATAATATGGCTACCAAAACAAAAAACAAAAAACACCCCAAACCCCAAACCAAAAACTTAATGAGATGTTGCATATAGGAAATGAGCTTCTTGGAACAGTTTTAAGAAGTTTTCCTGCACTCTGCTTGGCAGTTGGCGGTAAATCATCAGTTTTTACTGCAGTACATACGTGGGTTGATGCCAGATCCTCTTGCTGTATCCAAGTAGTGGCTTGCAATCTGGGGCTTGTTGGAGATCAAATCATCTTGGTAACATTGTGTGTTGTCTAAGAGTCTATAGGCTTTGAGTGAAGGCTGCACACCCCTGTCTAAGCAGAGCACATGCCTGCTGATATCAGGCTTTTCCCATCCTTGCTTTGGAATCTCAAAGACCCGTGCCTAGATGTTGATTATTCTAGAAACCTGATTTTTGATCATTTTATTGAGAAAACAAAATGTTTTGCCAGTCAGTGAAAGGAGAATCTGGTTAGGTAGTACTTTAGAAATAGATCTGGATTGAGATTAATTTAAATACCATTCCTGTGCTAACTATATAAATAGCTATTCCAAACAGCTCTTGGCTGTAAGGCAGAGTAGCAAAGTTATCTTTTAAAAATGTCTTTGACAACAAAGTTGGATGAGACCAGAATCAGAGTTCAATTCCACAAATTTGTTAGTGTCAAGTGACTTTATTAGATGTTTTTTTTCTCTTACTTGGATCTCGTGTAATAAGATACAGTCCATGAGTTCATTCAGCCAACCATTGGCTCATCTATCCTTTTATCCACTTACCTCCTCAGGCCTCCCACCCACCTATCAATCTGACCATCTTTCCTCCTATCCATCTCTGCATGCGTCCATTTATCTACCCGGGAAATATTTGTAAGCATCTACCCAGAATAAGGCCTTCTTAGTTACAGAGGGGACTGAAAAACAAGCAAGACAGTCTCTGTTCTCAAAGTACTTAAAGGTTACTAATGGGCTCTTAGATCATTACAATGGGGACCTGGATAGAGATAAGGAGAGAGAGTGTGTCAAGGCAGAGGACAGACTATGAATGCTGCTTGGAGCTGGGAGTGTGTGAAGCATGGTGGGATAAGTGAGGTGTGTGTATGCGGTAGGGGTGGGGGTCTGGGGGGGTGGTTGACTAGGGGAGAATGGTGGCTCTGGCTGGGAAGGTGGTCTGTGTAAAGACACAGAGGGACTTAAATGCCAAACAAAAGAGTGTGGAGAACCTTTGGTGATTTCTCACCAGGGAAAATAACGTGACGAGTAAGTAGTCTTCAGGAAGATCCATCTGGTCAATTTGGGAGAGGGACTGGAAGAGAGAAATAAGAGAGAGATAAGAGGCAGAGAGACCGGTTAGTGCTTCCAGATAATTAAGTTTACTTTGATCTGGGTCACTTACAACACATGGACTGGGCCACAGTTAAGTTAGGGGACTTTCCCATTAAAACTACTCAGGTACCGGTCATATTTCAGGGATAGAAGATAGAAGTTATGTTTATGTTACTCTTTTTAGCTGACGTTTAATGTTGACTTTCTCCTAAATGTTGAGGAGGGTGATTTATTTAGTCACAAGAATTGTTCTGGAACATTGAGCTGGAACATTCAGGTAGCTTTTGCTTAGGAGGAAGACACAATTATCAGGCACAAGTTTACGAGTGGGGGAAGGAAAAGTCCTTTCTCTTAGTAAAATAACATCGACATTAGAAACCAATCTTTTGTCCTTGCACATACTAGTTGTAATATCTTTTATGTAACTACTGTGATGACAAATATTTGGCTCATCAGTGATGTAGTTTTGAAACACAATGCTCTGGGAAGGGAAGGCTAAAAAGAGAAGTGAAGAATTTTGAATCCGTTCTCAAGGTCACCAATATAAAAGAAAACAAAATCAGAACCATGCAAAGTATGGAACAGTAGATTCTTCTTACAGAGTGGCTAGGATGTTTGTAAAGTTACTTCAGGGCAAAATATCTTTGCTGTCTCGGGAGCAAACTGTTTCAGCTCCCTGCATACAGCAGTAAACGGCATGTATGTGAATAAACTTGCTCCTTTTTGGGGAGCGGACCATTTTAATGCTTTCTCCGGTATCAAGAAAATGTCTTGTCCCCACGAATTTATTATTCCTGCATAGCCCCATTGAAGACAACCTAAAACCTCACTGCAGAAATGTTCTCTGGTTACCACTGGATTTCCAGCCTCCCAAGGAAGTTGTCCTAGTATGTTGAGCTCGGCCCAGGTCTGTGTGTCATCCCCTAAAATGCACTGAACCTTTTGGTTCATAGAATTCTCTCTCAGATCTTGAGGGCTTGCCCCGCTCCTCACATTGATTAAAAAACTCTGTGAGTCAAAACCCTTTTCCTACATTGCATTTATATCAACTTCTGTATTATCTTATATAAATGTACATACCTTTATTGAAGAACACACATTTTAATTATAAAAGAACCAGCAACCCAAATGATACCCCAGCTACATACATGAACACACAGTTGCAAAAAGGCTGGTAAGAAACATATTGGGAGTGCCTAGGTGGCTCAGTCGGTTAAGCATCCAACTTCTGCTCAGGTCATGATCTCACAGTTCGTGAGTTTGATCCCCACATCGGGCTCTGTGCTATCAGCACAGGCACACTTCGGATGCCTTGTCCTCCTCTCTCTTTGCCCCTCCCCAGCTCGTTCTCTCTCTCTCTCCCTCAAAATAAATCAAAACTAAAAAAATAAAAATAAAAAAAACACTTTGAAACAAAGACAAAGGTGTCTCAGTAATTACCACAAAGTCATCAGGACCCATCAGAAGAACAAGAATACTTGCAAGAGAAGACAGAGGGGGTTTTCTCTTCCTGGAAACGGGCGAAAAATGAATAAAATTTGGCACTTTCTCAGTGTAACAGCTGTGCCTGTCTCCACAAGAAAACACCATCAAGCAATTCGTGAATTCATGTTAAATAATTGCTCTTCACGTAAGGTGACCATTGTGTTCTGTCCCTCATTATGAATATCTTGTGGTCTGATTTTCAGCACATTTAATCCTGTTCAAAACCAAATTAAACTCTGAAAGCATATGTTACTGTAAAGTATGAGTCACAGACTGTCATGATATTTTGCAGAAGATTATTCAGCAGCTGTCTTAAAAATAAAAAAAGCAAAGAGCTACATCTACGCGAAGCTTGTTATGTGCCAGAGGCTGTATTAACTGATTTGAGGCCAACGTTAGGGGAGTGTGGCTAGGGACACATGAGGTCTGCATTCAAAGGGTCTGGGATTCGAACCCACAGCATCACCTCCTATCAGAGAGGCGAGCTCACCTGAAGGAGGACCTGCTTCACTCTCCAGAAAATCCCCGCAAGAGACCATCTGGCTGACCCCTTGGGGAGGCCCCACATTCCTGGGCAGTGCTGGGAAGAGGGGAGACCATCAAGAATAGCCCACCTAGGGGCACCCGGGTGGCTCAGTCCCTTAAGCCCCTGTCTTCAGCTCAGGTCATGATCTTGTGGTTTGTGGGATCCAGCCCCCCATCAGGCTGTCTGCTGTCAGCATGGAGGCAGCTTCAGATCCTCTGTCTCCCTCTCTCTCTGCCCCTCCCCACTCTCTCTCTCTCTCTCTCTCTCAAAAAAAAAAAAAAAAAAAAAAAAGAAAGAACAGGCCACCTAATGGCTGTGGTGTTTCAGTCTGTGGTTTTCTACCAGTAGCAGGGTTGAGTGGGTTGAGGGACATGTGAGACAACGTGAATGTGCAGTTATAGAACGTATTAATTTCATTGACCAGAATCTACAAGAAAGGAAAGGGGCCCCTGACACCCAGGCATTTTTAGACACGCATGCTTGAATTTACAATTTAAACAATTACTCCCCTCTAAATATTGATTTGTTTTTATTGCTTCTTCTTGATTTCTATAAAGTACCCCCCCCCCCCCATTCAGGGGAGTCTCACAGGGCTGTCTAACTCTTTGACCGAAGGAGGCGTATTCATCACCGTTTTTATAACCACTATCATTATGGTGCCTGGACTACCTTCGTTGCTGGCCATGCAGCCCTCTCTTGGGTGACACCAGGTACATACAACTCCAGTGTGCTCCTGACATCTTATAGACCCATTCGGTCTGACAATCGTAGGTTTCCACTGCCCTCGTATATTGTGCTTGGTGAAGCCTGGCGTTTCCTCAGATGATTAAAGTTAATTTCTCAGATACATCTTTAACTTGATCACTTCACATATGTCATGGTAAGTTTTATTTACCACATGAATTCCCTAACATCTACTTCATCAGACTGTGATTAAAAGAGCTAACTGGTGTAGATGCTTGGCACAGCGTAGGTGTTTGATAAATGCTCGCTTTTGTTATTAGTCACTGGAGATCACAGCGCCAGCAAAGGAAGGAAGAGACAAATGAAACATGTCAGGCTCCAGAGCCCAGGCTTTCCCCGCCTCACACACAACTCGGCCTCTCCTGTGAACAGAAAAGCCAAGTTCACTCTTTGATATGGAAGATTAGTATCTCTCAAATTTTGTTCTGGCTCATCTGATAAACACCACAGCACGTGTTTGTATTACAATCATATTTATTTGGTTATCACTGTTTAGTTGAGGGAAAAGAATCTCAGTGTTTAGCTTCAAGGCTCTTAATAATAAAGGGCTTGATGTTCAAAGTATTCTCATTTTGATTCTGACATATGACATTTTACTCGTGCTCATTCAAAGGTTAAAAATTTGGACCTAGTTAAAATGTTAGTGAGCAGAAAGAGTTCCAGAACATGCGCTTTATGAAGCTGGGGTATCAGATGGCGTTTGCTGCCTTGGTAACAAGTCCAGTTGTGGCACCTGTGTTTCTGTGTCATCTACTTAATTACGCTCTACAGGGGCGCCTGGGTGGCGCAGTCGGTTAAGCGTCCGACTTCAGCCAGGTCACGATCTCGTGGTCCGTGAGTTCGAGCCCCGCGTCAGGCTCTGGGCTGATGGCTCAGAGCCTGGAGCCTGTTTCCGATTCTGTGTCTCCCTCTCTCTCTGCCCCTCCCCCGTTCATGCTCTGTCTCTCTCTGTACCCTCCCCACTCTCTCAAAATAAATAAACGTTGAAAAAAAATAATAATTATTCTCTACAAACTCAGAGCACCCTAGTTAGTTGCGAGGTCTCATTGCATTGGTCATTCAGGCCGTTACCAGGGGAAACACTATTGGGCTCCTTTATGACTTATATTTAGAGTAGGAGTAGGGTATGGAATTCCAACAATCAGTTTTATGTCTCTCTCTCTCTCTCTCTTTCCAATTGTGCTTATCAGAAATTTACTTTCTGTAATTTTACTTTTGGATAGAACATTTTATAGTACCTGGCGGTGCTATATCAAATGGAAGAAAATTAGAGGGTTCTGTGAAGAATATACTGCTATAGTTTTGCATAATAAAATCGACAAGTAAGTCTTCCTTGATCATTAGTTTGCTTATTGGGGCCATTGGTTAAGCACCTTGGCTCTGATCACGACCTCACGGATTTGTGGTCTGTGTGCTGATGGCCTGCATTCGTCTTCTAGCTGATGGCACAGAGCCCGCTTGGGATTCTGTGTCTCCTTCTCTCTGCCCCTCCCCTGCTGGTGCTCTCGCTCGCTCGCTCTCTCTCAAAATAAATAAATAAATTTAAAATAAATAAATAAAGTGTTTGCTTATTAAGAAAGATTAATAGGGTTCAATGTATATCCTTGTTAGAATAGCGTTATTACTATAAAAGATTGATTTAAAAAAATTTTTTTAATGCTTATCTTTGAGAGAGACAGAGAGAGTGAGTGGAGGAGGGACAGAGAGAGAGGGAGACACAGAATCCAAAGTAGGTTCCAGGCTCCCAGCTGTCAGCACAGAGCCCAACTTAGGGCTTGAACTCATGAACTGTGACATCATGACCAGAGCCAAAGTCAAATGGTCGACCGTCTGAGCCAGTCAGGTGCCCCAAGATTGGTGTTTTATTTTTAGGTATGTAGCAAGTTAATTAGTTGCGTATTCACTTGATATAATGGATAAAACTGGTAAAGGAATCTGCAGTTGTGCGATGCACTAGAATAGACGGGAGAGTATGGGAGCGACACAGCAGAGTATTTTTCTGTACTTCTATCTTGAAGGGAAATAAAACAATAGTGAAAGCTAGTGGGGGTATATTTTGAGGAAAAATCTTAATTCAAATCCGCCTGATTTAGTAGCAGCTACTCTTTCTGTTTTCTCACCTGGAGACAGACTGTCATACCTACTCTGTAGGGTTGTTGAGATGTGTTCAGTCACTGCTGATCCTACTTCCTCCTTAACCTAGTGCTTGACTTTCAAGACAGGGAATGGATATGAGCTTAGAGGCTCTTTTACTTTTAGCCCTGATTTGCTGATCAAAGGTTGCTCTGAACTCTAAGAACAAGAACTTCTCTGGGAGTAATTCTCACGTGCCCTGGTCTCCCAGCTGTTCTTGCTGGACAAAGTTACGACCCCAGATGTCCTCCTCATAGCTCTTTTCTAGGCATTACTTACGGCTAATATGGTAAACATGGGCATATGTTTCCCCATCCACCCTGGAACTTGCTTGTGCCCATGATAATCATGGTGCTCTTTCCCAAGAACCCTGGGAAAGCTCCACATCTTGGTAACATTCCAGGGAGCCGCTGCCAGTTGATCTGAGCTGATGTTCAAGTTGAAGCTGATTTTTTGCCCTGACCAAACAGCCCTGCAGGAAAAAAATTTACAGCACACAAATTTGAACACAAGGATCTTGACTCAGAGATGGGCACACAGATATTTTTACCTTTTATTTACACAAGCATGGAGAGATTAAATGAGCTGCTCAAAATCCCAAGTTGGTTGAAGAACCAGGATTAAAACTGGGGGGCTCTTGATCTCAAAATTAAGGCTCCTCTCAGTCTGGATTTTCACATTTTTGCTTATTAAAAGGTTGTCCCACTGCAAATGAATGGCTGCAGGAAACAGTGACTCGGAAGTCTTTCTGGGATGTTCAGCTATAGCCTGGATGACAGAGAAGGGGAGTGTTAGAGGGGGGCTCAGACATCAGCTGGGATGTTGGATTAAATGATCCTTAATATGTCTTCCGGGCCCCAGATTCCAAGATTCTCCTAACAGGGTCCCTGAAGAATGCAATTTCCTAAACATGAAACATCTCAGGAAGTGAGTTCCATGTCTGGGGCTCATTTGTAATTAGCCATGCAAGGCTCTAAATAAAATTTGGGTTAATTAGCTTTTGTCTGGTTGCATGAAACACAGTTAGCACTTCTGACCGTGTCAGTGCATTTGCTCATGGAAACGTCGTTAGCAGACTTGTGAAAACGGAGATTTGGAAAATAAGGATTGCTATGTCAGTACCTCATGGTTTTAAAGTCAGGGAGCTCCTGAATGCATGACCAGAAATCACTTTCTTTTTGGTAGGGAAGAAATCTTACTCACTTAAATACCATTTTTAAATAGGCTGTATAAGAAAGTTGGCAACTTGAGATAATCCTAGAATACGAAATTTCAGAAGTGCACATCTGTCCATTTCTGACAACAATGAATGTTAAGTAGATGTTCAAGGTTTTTTTTTTTTTAATGGATAACACAGTTTTGTTCTTATTGAACCTTAAAAACCATAGTGAGCCTCTCTTGTCTCCCACCTTCCCCTTCCTGTGCTGTAAATCTAACTTCCGCCTGTCCTATTGTTCAGAAAAAAGCAGCCATATTGTGCTGATTGCTATAAAATTAAAGCAGAAAGAGAGAGGCACAAATGTGGGAGCCCATCTTACCAGCAGGGATACCGCTATCTTTTATTTTGCATTTTGGGAGGGTCAGAAAGTCATGACAGGCATCTGACCTCTGATAACCTCTTCAGTGCTTCTGTGTGCAGTTTTTGGGGGAAGAACTTAATTAAATACAATTGAATTTCCCTGCTAACATTGCCACTGAAAAGACTCCTTTTAAATGGCTTGGTGTTTGCTGGTGAGGAACAAACAAAGATGCTTCTTTTGTTCCTCAAAGAAAAGTTAGCATATGTTAGTTAAGGATTTGTGATTTTCTTTTGACTAGCCTGGCGGGTTCCTAAAAAATTCAATGAGTCTTCTGAAATGGGACCCACAATAAAAGATAAAGCATATGAAGAGCTAAAACCCTAACTCTTCTTATTCCTGATAATTTTTGTGAAGGTTAATGCTTTTAAGACTTTACTAGGTTTGTTTATGCTCAAATAAAAATGATGACCTTAGATTTATAATGTAGTTGCTAATACTTGGCCACAAAAAATATAACTTGTCCATCTCCCGCATTCTCCAGCTACCAGAGGAAGAGAAGAACTGCCAGCAGATGTATTTCTAGTACTTTCTGTTAGGAAACTGTTACAAGAGGTGTTGAGAAAGAATGCACAGTTTTTGGTTACAAGCAATTTCTCATGTATAGTAATTGTTGATAAGAAGCTCATCTGCAAGTTACACATCAATAAAAAGCAATAACTACATAAATATGTGGCTTAAAATCCATTTTCCCATT
The DNA here is from genome assembly GCF_014898765.1 of Herpailurus yagouaroundi. NCBI lineage: Eukaryota > Metazoa > Chordata > Mammalia > Carnivora > Felidae > Herpailurus > Herpailurus yagouaroundi. Next base: position 18,494,627 of record NW_024412413.1, read on the forward strand.
GTTATTCTTGGGCTTCTGAAACCAGAGGAATTGGAGAACCAGTTTTATAATCATGACCTACAGAAAGAGTAAATTATTTTATTCAAGTTTGAGTCTTGGTGCTTATTTTGAGAGGAATCAGGTTTATGTCTTAGATTCAAAGAATCTTTTAATCCCACATGATTTTGTTTTCCTTGAAGAGAGGATTAGAATGAGGAATTGGTGCTTTTGAATTTAAAGTTGACTATTGTGTGTGTTAAGCCCACTTCCTCAACTCACACCCCCTTCCTCTGTTTCTGAGCTTTCTCAGGTCTCTCTAATTATTTAGGGGGTGAAGGAAGTCACCACTTGACCCCGCTGACCTGTCTGGCTTCTGAATCATCTCTTGTTTAATACCCTTGGTTGAACTCCTGAAAGTAGTATGTGTTATACCCATGGCTTTTCTTTCCAGATCACTGTGTCTCCAGAATCTAGTTTCTGTGTTCACCCATGTACCATGTACTATGTACCCCAGCTGCAGTCACCAACACTGGGGCTACCATGTAAGTTTGGAAGTGAATATCCTACACAAGCTTTCCAGGACAAGGGGCTAAGTGGAGGCTGAAATCCAGAGACATTTCCTGGCCCCACCAAACCCTGTCGTAGGGATGTAACAGTCCAGAGGGGTCAGCGTTTTATTTTCTGTTTTTTTTTTTTTTTGTACTTTTCCCAAAGTCTCCATAGTGCTAGCTGTGGCTTTGTCAACAATTCCCTTGACCCCAGTCTCAGCCTTTCCTGTCTGATCTTATTCTTCCAAATCTAGACCTTTAAAAAGATAATAAATAAGTATCTGATCAAGAGTGAAATCATTAGCAAACTGGTGTGGCCACTCTAGAAAACAGTATGGAGATTTCCTCAAAAAATTATAAATAGAACCACCCTACAGCCCAGAAATTGTACTACTAAGTATTTACCCAAAGGATACAGGAATGCTGTTTTGAAGGGGCACATACACCCCAATGTTTAGAGCAGCACTATCAACAATAGCCAAAGTATGGAAAAAGCCCAAATGTCTATCGACAGATGAACAGATAAAGGAGATGGCATATATACAATGGAATATTACTCGGTGATCAAAAAGAATGAAATCTTGCCATTTGCAGCAATGTGGATGGAACTAGAGTCTATTATGCTAAGCAAAATAAGTCAGAGAAAGACAAGTATCATATAATTTCACTCATATGTGGAATTTAAGATACAAAACAGATGAACATAAGGGAAGGGAAACCAAAATAAGATAAAAGCGGGGAGGAAGACAAACCATAAGAGACTCTCAAATACAGAGAAAAAACTGAGGATCATTGGAGGGGTGTTGCGTTGGGGGGATGAGCTAAATGGGCAAGGAGCATTAAGGAGGACACTTGCTGGGATGAACACTGGGTGTTATATGTAAGTGATGAATCACTAAATTCTATTCCTGAAAAAAAAAGGTAAAGGTACAAAGCTCAAAAAAAAAAAAAAAAAAAAAAAGTTCAACCTTGTGCCATATTTGGTTGCATGTTAGCAACGGGTTTGTGAGATGCCATAGTCCTATATGTGACCTACCAGTTACAACCATGGATCCAGCTAGTAGTGGTGATTTCTGTGAAGAAGACAGTCTATGTTACCTTTGTTAAGAGAAAATTACCCAAAACGTGGAAATAAAGTAGAAGAATGAATATACAAAGAAAAAAAAAAGAGAGAGTGAAATCATTAGTTTTTTAAGGGGACAAAATTTTTTTTGTAAACTGGATCCTGTCCAAGGTTGTTAAAATCTTAAATCACCATGGGATTGGATGTGTCATTTTTCTGTTTATTGAGCAAAATTATAGTTGAGGGAAGGAAAAATCAAGGCTGGAATCCTTAAAAAAAATGCCATGTCAATTCCTTATCAGATCAATCCTGCCTCCCATTCCACAGCCCAGTTGCTGAAGTCCTCAGAGCACAGGCAAAGAACAAAGCCTGTACGACCAGGCAGACCCATGTTGGAATCCCAGGGCCACCACTTAGTGATATGGCCTTGGGCTGTCATAAATCCTCTGGGCTTCAGAGTTCTCCTCTACAAAATAGTGATAAGAATAGGCGCCTCTCTGTAGTTCTTTGGTGGAGGATTAGGGGAGCTATTGGAGGGACTCACCTCCCATCTTGTGGGGAGTTGGGATATTCTCACAATGGAGACGTTTCTCCATGCTGATTATCTGCTAATGATACTCTTACTTCCTCTTCTTCAACTAGATATTTTTTTTTGCTCATGCTTCAGGATTCAACATCTCTTCCAAGAATTGTCTCCTGATATTTTTGGCCTGACTAAACATTCTTCTTAGCTCTGGGTTAGTTGCTCCTCTGGTACCTTAAGCATCTTTTTTTATCATAGATTTTATCCTGCTGTGTTGTAATCTCCCTGGGGGACACTTATGGAGGTTATGCTTCATTTACGTTTACATCCTGGGTGCTTAATGTAGTGCATAGTATTTCGATAATTATTTGGTAAACTCAGTTGTCTGGATTTCAACAGCTGGAGAAATGTTAAAAAAAACAGCTATGGCAGCTGGGAAGCGCATATTATGGAGTAGTGGGGACTGAACCATTTTCCTTGCATATTTCATTTCTAACGAGTATTCATTCCTCATTCTTAATTTCTGGACAATTAAACTTTCCAGGTTTCTTCTTGGAGAGGAACTGACCTATTTCCAAGGCTTCAGTTACCTCTGGTCCTGATCCTACAAACTTTTCAAACCAGTTACCTACTACAAAGCTGAGGAGATCAGCACCTTGCTGAATGGAACTCAACATCGCCTGGGAGCTTACTATAAAGGCAGAGGCTGAGGCTCCACTCTAGACCTCCTGAGTCAGGATCTGCATTTTAACTAGTTTCCCAAGTGATTTCAATATGCTATAAAATGTAAGAATCGCTCGATTGGTAGCAAGTGCTTTAAGAACAGTGTATTCCTTGAATATCCTTATATAAACGTATTTGTCTATGAAGAATCAGGAAAAGGTATTAGGATTGTTGCAAAGAGTGTGAGATAGGACACTGATAGATCAATGAGGTCTTGGTCAAAACCAGGAAGTAATTCTGTGACCAAGAAAACCTCAAATAAAACACTCCATATTAGATCAGAACAAGGCAGACAATCTAAATATTTTAAATGGTTTCAAATAAGTGAGAAATGAATTTTTCAGCTTAATGTCTTGATCTTATGCTTGGAAATAAACATGTTTATATTTTTAAAGAAAGGCCACATTTCTAGGAAGAAACATACACACCCCATTGTGGCAAACACATTTTTTTTTTTTTTTTTTGGTAGCAGTTAAATGATCTAAGTGAAGATTTCAGAGCTCTCTCCTAGTTTCCGTTTTCTGTTCCAATCCCTAGGCAAAGCAAGTATTTGCTTTTAGCATAGTTGATACCCAAGCACTTTGCAAATGTTTCCACAAAGCCAGCTGCCCTTTATAGATCCCCCTGGGAACCTTTCTTTTGGTTACTAACCCTCAAGCTCCCACAACCCCTGTTTGCGAAGGTATTTGTCATATGGGAAGGGCTCATGAATCTTCAGATCTTTTGCGTGAACATGTTCAAGACTCCAGTCTGGAAAACTTTTTGCTTTGGCTCAGATCTTTGGGCTCATCTGAAGACTAGGTCCTCCAGCCTAGTCATAGATTGTAGCCCTTGGAAAGAAAAAACTAAACCAAACAACACCTCTGTAGTATGTCTTGGCTAACTCTTATAGGATCGAAAGTTCTGAGAAAATTCATCTTGAAAGCTTTATTGGATTCCAAATATAGTTTTGGAGCAAAGTTTCTCATTATGAGTGTTGGGGCCACATGGAATCTTGGGTTTACTTGCTTTGTCTCTTCTCTAGTTCAGTCCTGATTTGTCCCTGGGGCGGTTCATTCATTATACCTACCATTGAACCTCATTTTTCTTCTCTTTCCTGAGTGCATTCAACGATGGACCTTTAAATTGAATAAAGGACTATAGTCAAACGCTGGGGGAATCAAGTTGCAAGATTGTCAGTGACAGAGACCTGGTAACTCCTGAGATGTAGTGGCTGTCCAAGAACCTGACTGTGGATTCAGGTTTTACTGTTCACACATCTAATAGCTATTTCAATTATGTAGACGGTGTGTGGGTGTACGTGTGCATCTATGTGCATGCCTCTGTGCGCAAACAGAACAAAAACTTGAACTCTCCAGCACATACCACCTGTTTTCACATCATTGTTGTTACAAAAGGGTTTTCTTTCTTTCTTTTAATTAGCTGAGCTGTCCTATTTTTCAGTAACTTGCCTCTTCCCTAACATATGGGCTGTAACCGTATTTCTTTTCATTAGACCTGGGCCTTGTTTGTCATTTATACCATACTTTTGCCTTTCTCTTTCATTTTGAAAGAAAGAGAGGTTTTTCTATTATTTTAGAGCAAAGCACCTCTGGTTTATGTGGCGACTCTTGTGGCTTTCTAAATGCACTTGATTTAGCTTTCAATGTGTAATTACTGCCAAACAAGTTAATTGCTTTATAACTGTCCAAAATTCCCTGGTTTAATTTTGCTTTCATTTTCCAACCTTCATTATACATCCACTGTTCAACATAAACACAAATGATTGTTAATGAATGCCTAATGCCATATTCATTAGAAAATCAGGTTAATGACTGGCAATGAATATCCCAGCTCCTTTATTCTTTCAAGACATTTTTTTTTTGCTTGTTGATTACAATAGTGTTTTTGTTTACAAAGAAATCCTACCTGCATTATAGGCTTGCTTAAAAGTTTAAGATAAAGCTTTTCTAAGAAATCAGATAACCCCAATCCCTGATTCTTCTTTCTGCATATGGGTGCCTTTACCCTTTAGAAGGAGTATCCTATAAAATGGAACAGTCAGAATGCACACGATTTCCTTGGACTGTCATAGATAGCCTGTTGGTTATCATGAAGCCTTATTGTTTGGAGAGCAAAAATCTCAGGATTGCTGTGTACAGGTGTTTAGGTGGTGCACTGAACAACCTTAAGAGGTATCGTTTGCTTTACACTCTGAATGATGCCACCTACTTGTGCTACCATATAACTCAGAGCAGTGACACAAGAAATCTCCACTGAAATAAGAAGTGTGCATAGTAGTGTGGTTTGGGGCAGCATTTAGTGCTTGGTGCTGACCACCGTGGACAAGGGTTATCTCTACTCAGAAGACTACCAGATAGGGTTGGAATGAGTGGTAAGAAGTCCCCTGAGGAGGAGAATGGAGGTAAAAATCGTGGAGATGGGCCTTACTCTCCACCTGGTGATTCTTGTTTTGTGAGACCCCTTCCTTTCCCCACAGATGTGGGGTTACTTTCCTAAGAAAACTTGACTTCTGGGTTTTGACGGCCATTTGTGTGCTGATTACTGAACGGGGGATTACGTGTGTACCTAAACACAGAGCCCAGACTTTTGTCTCTACATGCTTAGGTGGACCTGTGTGGTGTCCTCATCTGTCAAATAAGGATGTTGGGGATGTAGTATTCCTTCTAGATCTTGCGCTCTGTGACTCCTTTTGGGATCGTAAATAAAGTCCATCTGCATTCTTTAAAACGATTGATTGGATGCTTACCGTGTGCCTGGCACAGAGCTGATGCCAGGGATCCTGGCTTTGTGGGAAGACAAATAAGTGTGGCCTGATGCCCCCCATTACACCTGCCAGGAAGTACAAGTGTGACACACAGTACCAGTCATTGTCAGTGCTCTGGAATCTTGTGATGCTCCCCAGTCTCTTTCAATCTTCTTTCTTTCTTCTTCCATCTGGAACCTTCTTCTACTTCTCTTGTCACCTTCCTTTAGTCATGGTACTTTGATCTCAGAGACATCCCTGTCTCTTTTGGTTTTGTCTCTTTTTGAGGTTCTGCTCTCCACCAGCCAGATCTGCATAATCCACACTCCTTGGCTGCACGCATGTCTGTCTGTACTCCACGTGGCTCTCCATCATCACATCCAGTAGTATTGAAATTTCTTGTGGTTCTTTGGGTTCTAGCTTCTGCCTTGGACTCCAATCTCCTCAAGGAAATGAAGTGGTAGACTATTGCTTTTATGGTGTCTAGACATTTGCCAGTGTCCTGGTAATAGGTCTGTTAATGTATTGTTGTCATGACAACGGGCTCCTCAGGCGAACAAAAGGCTGAGGCACAATTTTAACAAATATTAACCACCAAAAAAAAGTCAAGAACCCTGAAGATTGTGACTAATTCAACAAAAATAGTATCAAATTGAAGAGCAAAAGTATGAAAATAAATCCTGATGTTGTCTTATTAAGGTTTGGTATTTTAATATTAAAATTACAAGATTCCCTACCTTTGTCACATCCTCAGGGGTACCTCTTCTGACTCCTGAGTGGACCTATTGCGTGTATATTTGTATCAGTCAGGTTTCTGCTCTGATCATTCTGCATAACAAACAACTCCAAAATCAGCGATTTTTCAGCATGAGGCATTTGTTTCTTATTTATGTTCACTGGTCTGCATGTTGGGCTTGGCTCTGTTGGGCTCAGCTGGGATCGCCTCAGGGCTGTGGGTTGGGGTCTAGTCTGTTACATTTGTCTCCTGGGTCTAGGAAGAGTAACTACTTCCGGCATGTTTTTTTTTCTCGCTAAGACGGAAACACAAGAGGCCAAGGCAAACTCTGCATGTGCATTTAAAGCCTCTGTTCATCTCACTGGCTAGAGCAAGTCACAGGGCTTAGCTCCACATCAATGAGACAAAGAAACATTCTTCATTTACTCAAGCGGGAAGTACTTCAAAGCCTCCCGGCAAAGGATGTAAATGTTTAAATCTATTTCATCCTAATACAGTATAATGTTCTTAAAATACTTTGTCTTTCTCATTCATGCATTTGTCACGGTTGAAAATTTGCATTTATTTGTTTTATTCTTTAGCCACTACCTGTGTTTACTTCTGGACTTTTGAAGGTAGGGATTTGTGTCTGTCTGCCTTCATGGTTGATCCCCTAGCCCCTAGCACAGTGTTCTGGACAATATCAAGTACTCAACAAATGAAGAGCCATTGTTCAAATGAATTAGCTTATAATCTACCTAAAAATCATCTCAGGAATGGAAATATATCTTTGTGAAAATTACTGAAGTGATACTAAGTGCCTTGTAGCAAATCTTTCAGAAATCCTCTTTTGCTATATTCCCATGGTGAGACGTGCAACCCTCTCCCATGCAGATGTGAGTTAGCAGAGGAGGACTGTGGAGTTTAATTGTTTGGGGTTCTGTTGCTTGATACATGGGAAAATATGTTCCTTTATATCTGTTTTTTTTCTTTTTTTCTTTTTTTTTTACTTTTTAGCTGGGAAGGATTTTTTTTTTTTTAATTTCAAAATAAGGAGAATATGGAAACACATCCTATGGAACTTTGGATCTCTGTCTGGGATTTACACTACCTTTTTATCCTGTATACACAGATATGTATCCTGAGAAAATAACATTCATTTGATAAACAACTGGCTTGTATCAAACAACTAGGAATCACAGCGCATCAGGTGTATGTGCAGTGCTTGTCCGTGGCACAATGTGCAGAAACTAGGACAAGAGTTCTATCTAAATAAGCAATAGAAATAAACAATTGAGTTCATTCATCATGCAAAAGGCTGACTGGTTAGTGATGTTCTCCCCCATCCCACCTTGTACCCACTGGTTCCTAGCGCTCTCCTCACGGTGAGAGCCACAGTGAGTGTTGCTACAGCGTGCCTATGCATGTCTATAAATGACTGCAGTGTGCACATGGAGATGGTCACCATAGCTGGCCTGTCCAGTTGTCATGGAGCTGTGGTAGCTTCCCAGGTTTCATCCTACCAGAGCTGTGTGTACAAAAGCAGGATTGGGAGAGAAAGAACCTTTCAGCCAACACTTATATTTACATCCTAGGGGCTCCAGTTGCCTTCATTTCCTTCCTATTTACCACGGAGGGAATGGCAATGTCTTTTGGAGAAGACCACAGAGCTCACTGACACTGATGACATCCCAAGCTCCGAATTCCTGCTTGCTGAAAAGTAGCATATGGGGACTGCAAATAGGATTCAAGGGCAGAAATCCAGGGATGCGGGACATCATATTTTAAGAGTAAGGAAAAAGACCAGAGGGAAGAGGAGAAACATAACCTAGTTAAAAAACATGCCCTGGTTTTCTAACTGTTCTTATACACCACTAAACAGCAAGCACAGGAATCTAGACAAATAAGGCACCTGAAGTATGCCGTTTCATCCCTTATTTTTCCATTTGAATTTCAGGCAGTTGACCTCTTAAGAATCTTTGCAACTAAAGGATTCCATGAGTCCCAGTATGGACTGTGTTGAGGACGGAAGAGACCCCGAGAGAGTCCCTGCACTGCTGTCATTCCACCACTAGTACCTTAAGGCTCCAAGAAGGCAAAGCTTTGTGGGAGGGGACCACGGGCCCATTCACTTGACAAGCAGTGACGCAAGTCACAGTGAGGATCGGAGGTTGTTAATTAGCTTATAGTACAGACACGTAATGCCTCTCAAGCTTACAGACAGGTACCACCTGGGCACATAACGCCCTCTTCTTCCTGCAGCTGAGTGAGCACCGGGCCACCGTGAGGTCAGGGGCTTGGCACCAGCTGGATCCTCTTTCAGATTGTTTTATCCCCTCTTTTTCTCTTCCCCTTTTTTCTTTCCACGTTTGTGTGACTTCAGAGGAATTCTCGAATAGGACTAGAACATTTTAAGATTTGTGTCTTTAAAAGATTTTCCTATTATTTGTCATTGTCTGTTTTATATTGACTATTATATTCTTTATTACCTATTATATATTATGTGTTCTATATTGTGTGTTGCACATTATATATTATATATATAACATACCTTATATAATAGGTTGGGCATCCTGTCTAATATATGGCCATATATTATAGATCAAATGGTCCATATTGTATATGTGTGTTACATATACTGGCTGCCTTTGGTCAGGAGTCTGTTCTGAAAGCAACAGTAAAGAAAAACTCTTTACCTTCTAAGAGCCTGTCAGATAAGGAAGAATATAAACAATGGAAAATTAGCAAACAAACAAAAAAAAATCAAGTAATTGCAGGGAGTGAAAAGTGCAATGCTGTGAAGAAGGTAAATTGGGGTAATCAGGTCAAAGATTAAATGGGTGGCAGGGAGGATGTGGCCTTAGCGAGGGTAAGGTGGTCTGGGTAGACTTTGCAAAGAGGTGATATTTGAGCCTCGTCCAGAACTATGAGAGAGAGACACCCAGGTGACGTCCTGGTTGGCAGAAAGTTCTTGGAGGCACACTATTTAAAGCAGAAAGAGCAGCCTGAGACAGACTGGGCTTAGCACATTGAAGAGTGGACAGGATGTGAACGCACTGTAGTGGAGAGCAAAGGAGTGGATGAGATGGTAGCAGGAGCCACTAGATCACACGGGGCCTCATGGCCGATGAAAGGAGTTTGTCTTCTACATGCAAGGCAGAAGCCATAATGAGAGTTTATTTTATAGCAGGAGAAGAAATAATCTGAACTTCTTAAAGTTCACTGGGCACTGAATACAGGATGAATTTTAGGGAAATAGGAGACCTTGAATCCAATAAAGAAGTTACTGGAATATTCCAGAGAGGGGAGATGGTGACTAGGACTAGGTTTGTAGCAGTTGAATGAGTTGGAGGAGGTGGTTAGACTTGAGAAATATTTTGGTAGTGGAGCTAACAAGACATCATGATCGAATGTGGGGTGTGAAGAAAAGAATAATCAGGGAAGGCTTTTGGATTTTTGCCTCAAAAAAAGGATGCATGATAGTGGAGGTGGTAGGAATCTTGAGAATAGATTTTTGGTGGCAATCATCAGTGGTTGCATTTGGAGAATGCTAAGCTTGAGATGCTTAGTAGTTAATGTCATATTAGTTAGAACTTAGTCTCATGGTCAGACCTCACTGCAAGAGAGGTGAGGGAATGTCCACTAACTGGGCACATGTGGCTTCAAACTAGTGCTCTATTACAGAGGAAGAGCAGAGAAAGAATGTGAGGGTAGGTGCCTCACAGTATCTGCCCCAGAAATAAATAATAAAAATATGACCCACAATATGGCTTCCAAAAATAATTACGTTGGAATGATTCATAGGTCAAAGAAGAAATAATGACGGAAAAGAAGGAAAATGCTCAGGATTGAATGATAATAATTTTAAAAACGTGAGATGTAGCTAAAGTGGTTCTTAGGGGATAGATATATGCCTTAAATGTCATATTAGAGAAGAATGGAGGTTGAAAATTAAAGAGTGAGGCATTCAACTTAAGAGTTACTCAGACAACAAAATGAATTCAAAGGGAGCAGAAAGAAGGAACTAATCAAAGTAAGAAGAAAAAATCACCAAAAATAGAAAACAGATGCAACTAAAGATAATTTAAAAAGCCAAAAGACTGTTATTTATTGGAAGGGGTGTATAAATGAGATAATCCAAGCAAGACTGATCTAGAAAAAAAAGAATATTATGAATGAAAAGGCAGATATAAGTACAAATACAATGGAGACTTATAAAATCCAGAGTCAATACTATATAAATAACTTGTGTCAACAATTAAAAACACACTACTGAGTCAATATTCAGAAATTTCCATACCCTCAAAAATAGCATGCTAAGAGTTTTGTAGCTGAGTTTTATTAAAATTTCAAATGTGAGATCACCCTTATTTGGAGAAAGAGAAAAAGCCCCCTAAGTTAATTTTTGAAGTTAGCAAAACATTTAAAATAAAATGGGATAAACTATGGCTCAATCTCATTTATGAAGAATATTAAATTGAGAACTAGCCAAATTATATTCAGCGATGTATACAATAAAATACCAAGTAGAATTTATTCTAGGGATGCAAGAATAGTTTCATGTCAAAGCATCAATTCGTGAAATATATATTAATAGATTTACAGAGTAAAGTCCTAGAACCATCCCAGTAGATACTTCAGCATTAATTTATGAGAGGAAAAAAATCTTTTTAGAATACTGGAAATAGAAGGGAACCTCCCTAACTTGAAAAAAAGCTATAAAAATCTACAGAAAAAATAATTAGATTTAACGGTGTGTTTTTGGAAACATCTCCATTAAAGTAAGGGAAAACAAGGGGCTCCTGGGTGGCTCAGTTGGTTAAGCATCCAACTTCAGCTCAGGTCATGATTTCACTGATCATGAATTTGAGCCCCTTGTCAGACTCTGTGTTGACAGCTCAGAGCCTGAAGCCTGCTTCTGATTCTGTGTCTCCCTCTCCCTCTCGGGCTCTGTCTCTTTCTCTCAAAAATAAATAAACGTTAAAAAAATTTAATTAAAGGGGCGCCTGGGTGGCGCGGTCGGTTAAGCGTCCGACTTCAGCCAGGTCAGGATCTCGCGGTCCGTGAGTTCGAGCCCCGCGTCGGGCTCTGGGCTGATGGCTCGGAGCCTGGAGCCTGTTTCCGATTCTGTGTCTCCCTCTCTCTCTGCCCCTCCCCCGTTCATGCTCTGTCTCTCTCTCTCTGTCCCAAAAATAAATAAACGTTGAAAAAAAATTTTTTTTTTTTTTTAAATTTAATTAAAAAAAAGTAAGGGAAAACAAGAATGTTTACTATCTTTGCTTCTATTCAAAAATATCCTGGGGGCTCAAGGCAATGAAATACAAGGAAAAAAAAAAAAAAAGAGGTGTAAGACTTTTTTGGAAAAAAAGATAATATCTATTATGTACCCTCAAAATCTAAAATTATACTCATATTACTAAAACTTATAAATTATTAAAACCAAAAGTATAAATTACTTTGGAAAAAAACTAACAAAATGTTTGTAAGACCTACAAGGATGAAAGTACAAAGCATTACTTAAGGATGTACAATGAGGGTCTGAATACAGGAAGGGATGCTATGCTAATGAATGAAAAGATTATCACGGTACTTTGATGAAGTTAAAGAGCTGATCCTACAAGTTACATGAAAGATAAAAGACTAAGAGAAGAAAGAATTATGAAGAATAAGATATGGGAGCTTATCTGACCAGATATCAAAATTTTTTATAAAGCTACAATAAGACAATGAGCTATTGGCTCAAGAATAAGTTGATGGAATATAATAGAATACATAAATCTGATGTGTGAAAGAAGGGACATAAGAGACTAATGGAGAATGGAAGTACTACCTAATTAATGGATCTGGACAACTGGCCATTCCTACACAAAAAAAGTGAAATTAAATGTCTACTTCACACTATATAGCAAAGTAAATTTGGAGGGTTCCTGGGTGACTCAGTCAAGTTGAGCATCTGACTCTTGATTTCGGCTCAGGTCATTATCCCAGGGTCATGAGATCGAGCCCTGTGTAGGGCTCCGTACTGAACATGAAGCTTGTTTGGGATTCTCTCTCTCTCTCTCTCTCTCTCTCTCTCTCTCTCTCTCTCTCGTTCTGTTTCTCTCACTCCCCTACTCCTCCCCTGCTTGCATTCTCTCAAAGAAAGAAAGAAAGAAAGAAAGAAAGAAAGAAAGAAAAGTAAATTTGGCATGAGTTTAAGACTTAAACGTGAAAGGAATAACTTTTAGAAGAAAATAAAAATCATTTTTGTGACCTTAAACCCTTAGGAAGGATTTGTTAAACAAGGCATACATACAAAGCACAAACTTTAAAAGTACATCGATATGTTTACTACATTAAAATTAAAATGTTTTATTCACCAAGATTTATAATAAAAGCCAAAAGACAAGTTATAAATTAATGATAAATACTGGGAAAGCAAATACTAACAGGAGATTGGTATCTAGCATTTATGGAGAATTCCTAGCAGTTGGTAAGAGGAAGGTAGGTAATGAGGTTGGAAAATGAGCAAAGGATATGAATTGACAATTCACAAAGAGGAAACCTAATATCCAATAAGTGTGCAAACAACTGCTCATGCTTGCTAGTGTTGAGGGAAATGCAGATAAAAACCATAATTAAGGATCGTTTCATATTCATCAGTTGACATGAGCTAAAAAGTTTGTTGATAACAAGTGTTGGCAGAGGTGTAGAGAAATGCTCATACCCACTGTTGCAGAATCACTTTGGAGAGTGTTTTCAGGATCCAACACAGTTGTATATTCCACAGACACCTTTGACTCAACCATGTCCCCTCAAGTGTGAAATTTGAGACTAAGTGTAGTTAAGCAGACACATAGAATAGTTCTGTTGCATTGATTTTTGATAATAGAAGATTGAAAGGACATACATGTCCATTAACGGGAGAATGGATAAATACATTGCGGTCTATTTATACAGTAGACTATTGCAAGTAGCTTAGAGGAATGAATGAAAACTACATATATCATCAAGGATAAATCTCAATAACCTAATGCTGAGTGGAAAAATCAAGTTATAGAATTAACTCCATGTTTAGTGTGATAGATACTGTCATTTAGGGGATAAATTTATACGTCTTTGCTGTCCCTTCCCAGTTCAGAGTCATTTGAGACGTAGACTCACAAATCAGACAGATGGTGGTAAAAATATATTCCAGGTCAAAGATGGATTTAAGGACTTATTAATGTTTCCCAAAATATAACAGATCATATCATCTTCTGTTCACAAATGGCCAATGGTCTTCGATTTCACTTCCAATAAAATCCAAAGTCTTTATTATGACTCCAAGACGCTATGCAGTCTGGTTCCCACTACCCTCCTGACCTTGTCACTTACCCTTTTCTTTCCAGCCATTCACGACTTCAGCCCTTCATGGATACTTCCCTCCTAGTCCCTTTGCACTTATTGTTCTGTCTACCTGGAATGCACTTTGCTCCCTCCCTTCTTTCAGGGCTTGGCCCCACTTGCCTCAGAACCAGCAGAGCCTGGTCTGGAGGGACATGCAGGGCTGGTGCTCTCCTCGGTGAATGGACTTGAAATTACCCACCTGCTAGTCTGTGCCCAAGGATCTAAAATAACTGTGTCCAAATTTTAATTGCAAACTCTTAGCAATGAAAGAAAAGTTCCCATTTCCAATGTATTTATATTTATTTATGTAACACATTCTACTCCATTCATTGGAATGTTATAACTATATTATAAATATATTATAAAATACGTATCCCATCAAATTTAAAAATAAATGGGACCAAAGTCAAAGTGAATATTATTTTTTCATGTCTGATCATGATCATTTCATACTACCTTTAATTAATATGCCAAGAAATATTATACACAAGGGTCATTGTTAAAACAGGATATAAAATCTTTATATAAAGTCTTCAGTAAGTCTTCTTACTAAATTTCAAATATTTTGGCCAACTTCTTGACAACCCATTTGAGATCATCATTTTTTTTTTTTACCCTGTAATGTGGTGGATGAAGACATTATACTAGAAAAAAGAGAAGTGCTAACACAGCCATTTTCTTCAAATGATTAATTCAACAAATACTGATTCAAGGCCTGCTATGTGCTAGAATGTAAACTTTGTAAGGGCAGGGTGTAGGCTATTTGTTTTACTTTTGGTTGTATCTCCTTACTTTTGGTTGGACGCCTGATACATATTAGATGCTCAGTTGGTATTTGCCGAATAAATGAGTGAATGAGCTGGGCACTCTGCTGGTGCTAGAGATAGTCTGGTGAGCCTTTGTCCCTGATTTTCTACTGCCGTGTTTAGCTGTTGTTTCTAGCATGACCTTGCTTTGCTTTGCAAGCTCCCCCATCTGTACCACCACTTCCACTGGTCTTGTTTCCCAGCATGTAACCCCACACTGGATGGGATTTGTTCTACAGGGTTTGGAGTCAACCTCAGTTGTTGCGTCCCTCCTCAAGGCATGGGAATGGAAAGGGGATTCCATCCAAAGAGCTTCCCACCAACTCCATCCTTCCAATGCTTGCTTTTCCTCATAACACTGTTGGGATACAACTGTTGGTACTTGTGGAAAAAATTGCATTTTCTTCTGGAAAGTATGGTTTCAAGTGATTCCACATTTTAAACATTTAGCCAAATCAGTGATTGCACGCTAAGCACATATTTTAAAGTTATGTGCAATTCAAGGCTTGAATACAAGCTGTGGTGGTTTCGAATGGGAAAACATGGAGGAGAGTTGGTCATAAACAGGTTAGTAACTTGGAATGCATCGTTTCCATTGCAAGTATTAAGAATGAGCCAGGAAGTAGGTATGCCGTGGATGAGCTGAAGGCTGCGAGAAGTAAGGTAAATGTAGGGCAGGTCATGACACTTGTGACCTAGAAAAGGGCATCAGTTTCTCAGCAGGTGTGAGTCAGATTTGCACAGGAAGACATTTTCAGATATTCTGGGAATGAGTAATTTGAGAAGTGGAGTGTCTTCATCTCAGCATGCCATGGTAGCAAGCTTGTTCTCTATCTCCTGTGTGATTTCAGCAGGAAATTAATCCTGCTGTGTCTGAGATGGTCTGGGGACACCTTTTATATTCAACTAAGTGCTTCTCCAGACGTTTAAGTGTGGCCCCTGGATGATTTTAGAAATGTTTGGCTTTTCTAATATCCACTATGAAAGTCTGAAAGAAAGAGGAATGTCCATTCACTTAGACCCAAAACCAATAGTAATTGGCCCAGATGATAACTGGCAAGTCAGTGCCCTACAGAAATGACACAAGGAGCTTATCTGCATCCCTGGAGGAGGTCCCACTAGAGACTCTGCTGGTGTCCAGGAATTGTCTCTGCCTGGATTCATAGGGTACGAGTTGCATTGCAGGGTGGAATCATTGGCATAGAAACTGAATGAACACACTCAGTTTTGCCTTTTAACAGACCTGAGTTGTTGTCAGTGTTAAATGAGTTGACAAGAGTTAGATGTTTCATTCAACCAACAAATTGCATTAAGTGAAATATGTACCAGGCATGGTTTTAGGCAGCTAGCAGTGAACAAAATAAAAGACTTTGACCTCATGGAGATTCCATTTCAGTGTGAAAGTCAGGCAGTACATCAACAGGTCAGACAGTGGTAAGTACTATAGAGAAAAAGTAGGACCAGAGAATGGGTGCATGGGCCATTGTTGATAGTGTATCAGATAGGATTCTTATTTGCACTCAAGAAAAGCTAACTCTGGTCAATTAATCAGAAAAGGGAGTGAGTAAAATGAAACTGGGTGGTTTACAGGATCTTCAGGAGGGCTACGGAACCAGATCCAAGGGTGAGCTTCCAGGAACACTGACTCCAAGTCCACTGCAGAACTGAGCTGATAATCTGCTGTCACCTCCACACCTCCACAGCTGAGAACCAGATGCCCAGACCGCACTGCCGTCACTTCCATGCAACACTCTAACTTGCAGCAGAAGGAGAAAGAGCTTCCTGCCCTTTCCTTGCATGTTACTAGCTCATGAGTCTGGCTGCTGCTGTCAGTGTCTGTGCCTTGACAGTGTCGGTTAGTCAGATTTATTTCAAGATCAAAAGAGTTAGGGCTTTCTCTGCCCGACCGCCGCTGCACCGCCATCAGGGTCATGAGCCGTGTGCAGTCTATCAAGTTGACCTGGGTCACCAAGGATGTGTGGCAGGACCGGCTTCCAGGGACAGTGCACGCAGGTGCACATGCAGTTCATGGACGACAGGAGACACTCCATCATCTGCAACATGAAAGGCCCCATGTGTGAGGGATATGGGCTCACCCTTTTGGAGCCAGAGTGAGCAGCTCAGAGTTTGCACGAACCTGTGGCTGGGTCCTGGGTGTCTGGGTTGACCACTTGGCTCACGGGGATGATCTGTGATTGTTAATAAAGTGTTTATGTTGTACGTTAAAAAAAAAAGGATCAAATAAGTTAGGGTTAATAAACTTCAGCCAGACTGCAGGACACAAAATCAACCAAAAAACCGGTTGTGTTTCTGCACGCTAGCAATAAACAATCTGAAAAGGAAATTAAAACAATTCTATTTACATATGTATCCATTTACATACTTAGGAATAAGTTTAACCAAGGAAGCTTAGGTTTTATATGTTGAAAATTATTAAAAAATGCTGAAAGAAATTAAAGAAGACCCAAATAAATGGAGAGACATCTGCATTCATAGATCAAAAGGCTTAGCATTACTAATATGATACCACTATCCAAAGTGATCGAGAAATGTAATGCGACCCTATCAAAATCCCAACTTTTTCTTTTAAGAAATAGAAAAAAATCATCCTAAAATCCATGGAATCTCAAGGGATCCCAAATAGCCAAAGCAATGTTGAAAAAGTACAAATTAGGAGAGCTCACACTTCTTGATTTCAAAACTTACTACAAAGCTACAATAATCTAAACAGTGTGGTACTGTCATAAAGACAGACATAAAGACCAAAGGAATAGAACTGACAGCCCAGAAATAAACCCTCCCAGATATGGTCAATTGATATTTGACAAGTATGCTAAGACCATTCAATGTGGAAAGGTCAGTCTTTTCAAGAAATTGTGCTAGAATAACTGGATATTCACATGCAAAAGAATGTAATTGGACCTTACACAATATATAAAAATTAGCTCAGAGTGGATCAAAGACCTAAACGTAAGAGCTAAAAAGGTAAAGCTCTTAGAATAAAACAGGGAAAAATCCTCATTATTCACCCTCATTGCCATATTTATGGCCATGACTTCTTAAATATGATATTATGACAGGCGACAAAAGAAAAAATGAGTTGGACTTCATCAGATTAAATGCTTTTATGCATCAAAGGACACTATCAAGAGAATGAAAAGACAACCACAAAATAAGAGAACATATTCGCAAATTTTTATCTGGTAAGGGATTAATATCCAGAATATGTAAAGAATTCCTACAACTCAACTACAAAAAACAAATAATTTGATTAAAAAATCGGCAAAGGACTTGAATAAACACTTCTCTGAAGAACTTATACAAATGGCTAATAAACATATAAAAAAGATATTCAACACCATTAGCCATTAGGGAAATGCAAAAACAAAACCACAGTAAGATATTACTTTATACCCATTAGATGACCATTATTAGAAAAACAGAAAATATCAAATGTTGGCAAGAATACAAAAAAATTGGAACCCCCCGTGCATTGCTGGCAGGAATGTAAAATGGTATAGCTGCTGTGGGAATATGTCCAAATGAACTGAAAACAGAGATTCAAACAGATATGTGTGTGACAATCAGAGCAGCCCATTCACAATAGCCAAAACATAGAAGCAACTCAGGATCATCAACAGATAAAGGAATAAACATACTGTGATGTATACAAACAATGGAATATTATTCAACCATTAAAAGGAATGAAGTTTTGATACATGCTAACACACGGATGAAACTTGGAAGCATTATGCTAAGTGAAAAGTTTTTGTTTTAATTTATTTATTTTGAGACAGAGAGAGAGAGAGAGAGAGAGAGAGAGAGAGAGAGAGAGAGTGAGTAAGGGGAGGGGCAGAGAGAGAGAGGGAGAAAGAGAATCCCAAGTAGGCTCCATGCTGCCAGTGCAGAGCTTAATGTGGGGCTCGATCCCATGAACCATAAGATCATGACCTGAGCCAAAATCAAGAGTTGGGTGTTCAACTGACTGAGCCACCCATGCATCCCCTGAGTGAAAATTATTATATGATTACACTTACATGCAGCATGTTGCCCCAAGGTCAGGAACTAATTGGGTGGCTTGTTGAATGAATGCATAAACATTGGGTAGAAAGAAGAGGGGAACTCAAGGGCAGTTCTGTGGTTTTCACTCATGGAAAGAGAAAGAATGGAGCTGGTAAACAGGTCCTTGGACAGTCAAGAAGGTCACTACATAAAGAGTAAGCATGTTCCAGGCAGAAAGAATGACAAGTGTAAAGTCCTGAGACAATAACAAGTCTAGGATATTGAGGGAATAGCAAAGCATCTGGGGTAGGGTCCCGAGGGGAGAGTAGTAGATGAAATAAGAGAGGTAACAGGGACTTCCCTCTTTGCCCGGCAGAGTCCAGGTTTACGCCTGTTGTTTCAGGATAATTATTGGTAGGCTCCCTTTTTATGCTAAAAAACACACTGAATTGGTCAAAGCCATTATGTGTGCACCAGATCCTGTTCAGATTGTCTGTATGTGTGCGTGCAGGTACCAGTCCTATTAAGTTCAGTAAGAAGCCATTGGGGATTGTACTCTGAATGAGGTGAGGAGCCGCTGGGGGGCTGTGAGTGGCAGGATATGATTTCCCTTTAACAGGACCGTTCATCTGACTTCTGGAGGTGACAGACAAACTAGCAGGTGTGGATTTCCCCCCAAGAGAGGGGGCTTCTGCAGGAAGCATTCCCAGGGAGCTGTCCTGACTCTCAAGACATCCTCCCAGGTCTAATACCTGGAGCCTCAGTCAACACTCTAGGGTACCTACTTGAGGGTGTTCAACCCACTTCAAAGATGCGTTGCCTTATGAGGGAGGGAGGGCGACTTCAGTCAGCTCTGTGTCTTTTAAGCAATCCCATAGTACAGGATGGGTTGCTATAATTGGGATCATGTCAAATCTCTTCTGTGATACACTTTATGCCTGAGGATCAAGGGCTCACATTAACAACTATTTCAGGAAGGCTGTGAGTGGCAGCCTCCTTCACTAATGGTGGATGTCACATTGTTCAGATGATTTTGGGGTTTTAGAGTGTTGAGAAAGGATGAAATAAGCCAGAGATAACCAGGGTGCAGGACAAGATGGGTTTCCAAAAGGCCAATTCACTTCCAGAGTAGAGTTTGGAATTACCATCGAGCTCTTGCCTGTATTCCAGGTTCCTTAGCAATGTGATGCTGAGGATGCTCGCACCTGCTTTCAGATGGCTATTGCTAGACTGGGTGGCAAATGGAAAAAAATGGTGAAGGATGGTGATTATACAAGCAAACCCTGGGGTCAGTCTTGGCTTTGCTGCTTTCTGCTCTGTGAGGTAGGTCTTGCCTTCCTATGTCTTAGCTTCCTCATCTGCAAGATGGGATGATATTAGCACCAACCTCGAATGTTGTTGTGGGAATTGAGTTCAGCGTATCTCTCAAAATTAAATAAATGTTAAAAAATAAATAAATAAACCTGTTGTCCTTTTGTTTTTTGACTCACACTAACTGATATTGAGTTGTATAGACTAATGTATTGAAGGCTGGTTTTTTGAGACTGGCCCATTTCGATCACTGTGATTGGGATTGCTGTTGTCTTTCTGTTTGGGGAAGTAGGTGGGTTGTTTCCTATGGAGGGCTCTGCACGTCTATCAGCCAACACTGTTGGTTTTAAATAAAGCCAAGCTTAGCCTTTGTCTCAAATTTTCATTTTCATTTCAAATTTGAGGAAAATAAAACGAAACTTGTCAAATTTCAAGGTAAAACTTTTTTTTTTTTTTAATCTGACGAGACAGGTAAAATTTAGAACCTCGGGAAACAGAAATGATGACATCAATTATCCTAAGAAAAATAAGGCAAAGATTCTCTAATATAGTAGGTGACATCATTACAGTTCATTATAATCATTTAAAAACTTTATTGAGTATGATCTGGATGTATTTATGAATCCTGTTTCGCCTGAGTAGTTTGCATGTTCTGTTAATGGGTTACTTATCACACAAGAAAGAGTACATCTCGAGGAAAGATATATTTGGATCCATTACTCATCATAAGTATAATTATTGTTTAACAATATTATGAAGGGCTAATGATGAGATGCAGGTGTTTAAACATGCAGTGCCAATAGACTTGACACGGTATTCAGTTCTAGGCATATACATTTTTAAAGGCTCCTATTCACCAGGGGGGACAATAAAACTCCACACAATGGTAAGTGTGTTTGCTAAAAACATGACGTGACTGGTTAAGTTTTCGTCTTTAGATTTTAAAATGGATTTTTTTTTCAGTGATACTTGTTTCTTAACTCACTGGTCTATACTTTAAAATTCAGAGTAAAAAACAAAACAGAGCTATATTGATAAAGGCCACTTCTCTGGGCCTTTCCAATCATATCTGGAAGGTGTTGGGAGGTTGGAGGACCCATGTGCAGTTCACCCTCAGACTGAACAAATAAACTCCAAAGTGGTGTTCTGAAGTTTTGACAAGTACCATTTACCTGGAATTATTGGTACCTTAGAAAGGATGCAGCTTCACCTTCTAGTTCCCCAAGTGAGAAGACTGAGTCTGGAAAAGGTCATGATTTGTCCAAGGAAACACAGCTGGCGGACCACACTTCATAAACTCAAACCGGAGCCTTGAATTGTTGTGCCAGAACTTTTCCTAGTGTGCTATGTTGCCTCTTGTCAAAGGGGAGACTCTAATTATTTGAATTCTTGATTAGTACACCCGATCGATAGACATTTTTAAGTATTTACTATGTGCCTAATTGAGGCTCTAGGATCTCTGAAATTCTCAGACTTGGTTTTGATGTAACTATTTTGCTCTTTATTTTCTTATGTGCTAATATTGTCTTCATTAAGTTCTGTGAGGGTGTTAATATGTTTTTGGCTTGTCTTGAATCTTTAGCCCTTAATTGGGAAGGAATAGGAGAAACCAACACTTACTACACAGTGCTTTACACTTGATATGTGTTACTTTTATGAAAAACTTACAAAGTTGACATTGCACCCTAGAAAAAGAGACGCTAAGTCATTTTTTAAAAATCTTTTTTCTTAACGTTTATTTATTTTTGAGAGAGACAGAGACAGAGCGTGAGTGGGGGAGGAGCAGTGAGAAAGGGAGACACAGGATCCAAAGCAGGCTCCAGGCTCTGAGTTGTCAGCACAGAACCCAAGGCAGGGCTCGAGCCCATGAACTATGAGATCATGACCTGAGCGGGAGTTGGATGCTTAACTGACTGAGCCACCCAGGCACCCTGGGAAGCTAAGTCATTTGATAAGGTTTAAATATCTTTTAAGTGACAATAAAAGAGATTTGTTTACTTAAAAGTTAGGATAAGTGTCTGCCATTCAAACCACTTAAATTTTGTTGAATGAATGAATGATTGAATGAACGATTGAATGCTGGGCTTTGAACTCAAGTCTATGTGGCTCCAAAGATCTTTCCACAATATTTAGTTGCCTTCTTTGTATCCCCTAAGGTCAAGAACACAATGGCTTAAATATCAGCTAGCATATAAGCAATGGTTTAATAAATGTTTTTGCTTATGATGGCATATCAGTTCCCTAAGGCTTAGAATACTTTATAGCTGTCATAGATTTCTTTTAAGAATAGAAACTATGCACCTAAAAAAATTAATTTTTGAAATTGTCATTGGAAGATCAAAGGACATAACAATGGCCATAACAGGGCTGTGAATGCTACTCAAAATCCTGGAGGCATGAACATGCCCTCCAGGAACTGAGGCAGCTCTTTCTGCACCAAACACTTCTGGTGATTTTCCGTATCCATGAAAGGGTCACGGCACCCAGACTCCACTTAAACATTTTATGTGGACATATGATTTTAGTTCAATAATAGCTTACATTGGCCTGGGTTCACCACCTTTTTGATGTCATTTAATCTAATCATTCAACAGTATTTAAAAGCATGTCCCCATTTTACAGGTGAAGAAAGTTGCATTCAAGAATGGCTAAGTAGAGATTAAATCCTATTGTACAAGCCCACTGTTATGTCATTTACCTTGGTTGTGGTTTATTATCACATTCCTAGCTATTTGCTGACTCATTCATTCATTCATTCATTCATTCATTTAAAGAATGAGTATTAGTTGTTATTATATCATAGGAAGCGGAGCCAGAGAAACACAAGTCAAATTGTTGTCAAGAGCACATCTACACTCCCTCATGTATCAAGAAATATGTGAACAAGAAATATGTGAACAATTATTCATTGCAGTATTCCTTAAGGTAGTCTCAAATCAGAAACAGCCTATATATTTACCAGCAGGGACTGGTTAAATGCATTCTCAACACTATATGATACCATGTCCTTTGAAAAAGAATGAGGCAGAACACCATGGGCTGAAGAGAAAACCTGCCTGTGATGAATTCATAAGTCGAAGAAGCAAACTGTAGACAGTATCATATCGTGACAAGGGGGACAAGGGCAAGATGTGTGTGTGTATTCACAACCTTGACCTCTCCACTGGCTTTTGGAAGAGAAAAGTGCCTTTGCTGCTTGGGCC
Source organism: Herpailurus yagouaroundi (assembly GCF_014898765.1). NCBI lineage: Eukaryota > Metazoa > Chordata > Mammalia > Carnivora > Felidae > Herpailurus > Herpailurus yagouaroundi. Next base: position 18,517,614 of record NW_024412413.1, read on the forward strand.
CACTAGCCATGTCCAGCTTTTCATTGGGTTCATCCAGTATTGGCTCTAGAGAAGAACTAAAAGAATCCTAGGAGGACTATTGATTTTGGAATGAGCTAAAGCTATGAAGGGATAAAAGTATATTCAGGAGAGGAAGGAGGAAAGGGGGAAAAACTAAAGCTAGCATGGATTAAAATTTGAAGAGTTTCTGTTTTTGTTTTTTGTTTTTTGATTTTGTTTTGAGTAGGGAGGACAAAGGGTGTGAGAGAGGTGAAAAGGCAGAGGGGGTGGGTGGGAAGGAGGGAGAGAGAAATAGAGAGACAGAGGGGGGGGAGGGAGAGAGAAAGAGAAAGCTATCATGGTGTGAAGAGCAGGACCTTCGGGAGAAAGGGGAAGATGTGAGACACAATTTCAGAACACATTGCTATTTGCCATGCAAGGCAATACTTCTTTTATTTGCTGATTGTTTATAATACTGATGGGAAGATTTTACTTGCTTTCCTACTAGTTTTTGGATGTAGGGCCTGGCCTTGCTTTCTTTTGAGTGTGGCACCCATGCTGAAGTGGTGGACCATGACAAAACAGTTTTATCCGGGTTCCATCGTGCTCTCATTTGTGTAAAAAAATGTATGTGTATAATGGCACTCTATATGCATCAAAACTTTCTGAAAGCAACCCAAGAACATTTTTGTAATTTTAATGACTTCTTGAGAGTAGTGGGATCATCACACTCATCTATACTGTTTAAGTTTTTAGAGGGAGCACTCATTACTTTTATAATTTTAAAAAATAGGTGTATTTTAGTGATACCACTTTATTTCTGATAAATGGAATAGCAATATTAAGAGGCGCTGCCCCAAGCAACAGTTATATTTTTTGCCTCTAAAGGCTTTAAATATGTAAGATTGTGGAGAAAATTGCTTCTGATGCCTATCTTAAGTTTAAACAATTGCACCAAGACTTATTGGAAGGGGAGCAGTGCACAGACCAAAAGGAAGATGTAGCTAAACCACTAAGGGTTTAATTCCTCACAATGGCTCTAGGGAGTATATTAGGGAGAATCTTTATATTTTCAAACTGCAGAAAGGACCTGAGGGGTTCATTGCATCTAAATGGATCTAGACAGCTGAGTTTGGAAAATAGCATGAAGGCATTTCTATAGGTTGAGAAACAAAGGTATTTGCCAAGGGTTGAGGAGATGATGGAAGGTCTGTCTCTTCAATTTCTGCTGGGTGCTGCCTCCTGACATAGCGAAGAATTGGTTTGATGCTGAATAGACCAGAAAACAAAACAACCAAAAATAACAACAACAACAACAACAACAAACCAGACACATGTTTATATTGGGGTCTAAGGGATCAATACACAGCTCTTATTTTTATTTTGCATAATTTTGAACCAGGCAGAGACAGAGTAGCTGGCTGATAGACATCGAAATATCAAATAGGTTAGGAATGTGATTTAGGTGTGTGGCCAAAATGGGCTTTCTATTCAGACCCCCAGAATGGCAGCCTTGCCTGAACCAAGATGATAGCTCTCGGAAATGGCAGCACTCCCCTGAAGGGTGGGAGACAACAGACACTTCCTGACAAGCTTCACTCATGACTAAAGGCAGACTAGAGTCAACCGATTTCTGTAGACCCCAGAGACGAAGGAGAGTGAACGGAGTCAACCATGCTCAGTTCTTTCCTCCAAACTCCTCCATCAAGTAGGTCACTACACCTGTAGAGAGTGATGAGAAGGCAGGACTGATTTTTCAGGCAGAGTCTTCTCTCCAGTATAAAACTGAAGCATATTTTTTTCTAAAAAAAAAACCCTGAGAGGTTTAATGGGGGAGGACCTGGACTCTTCATATAAGAACTGGTGTCTTAGCATGAAGCCCTCTTGGGGCACCTGGGTGACTCCGTTGGTTAAGCGACTGACTTTGGCTCAGGTCATGATCTCATGGTTCATGGGTTTGAACCCCACATTAGTCTCTCTGCTGTCAGCACAGTGCCTACTTCTGATCCTCTGTCTCCCTCTATCTCTGCCCCTCCTACACTTGCTCTCTCTCTCGCTCTTTCTCTCTCTCTCAAAAATAAGTAAACTTAAAAAAAAAAAAAAAGAATGAAACCCTCTCATTCTGTTTGGAGGAGCCCCAGCCAGCCCACCCACCCACCCAGAAGTGAAGCCAGTTGGTTCACATGTCTTGGCTGCCTCTACCAGGCTCATGGTCATGGGAAGAAACCCCGAATTCTCTAATAAGAGAAGCACATTTGCACAAACAGAAAGGAAATTCATCAACTAGGCTTTTATTCACAATACAGGCATACCTTGCAGATACTGTGGGTTTGGTCCCAGACCACTGCAGCAAAGTGAATATCACAATAAAGTAAGTCAAATGAATTTTTTTGTTTACAGTGCATATAAAAGTTATGTTTACACTATACTATACTTTGTTAAGTGTGCAATAGCATTATGTCTAAAAAAAAACCCCATGTTTATACCTTAATTGATACTTTATTGCTACAAAATGCTAACCATCTGAGCTTTCAGTGAGTTGTAATCGTCAGTCACAGATCACTATAACAAACATAAGACTAATTAAAAAGTTTGAAATATTATGAGAATTGCCAAAATGTGACACGAACACAGGAAGTGAGCAAATGTTGTTGGAAAAATGGTGCCCATAGACTTGTTGTATGCAGAGTTTCCACAAAACTTCAATTTGTAAAAAATATAATATCTGTGAAGCACAATAAAGCAAAATGCTATAAAGTGAGGTATGCCTTTACCAAGAACTACCAGAATTTAAGGAAAGCCAATTGCACAAAAAGGACCAAGAAGACCCCATAGAGAAATTGACATTCGAAGAAACTGACATAATTCAGAAGCCAGAAGAAACTTTTCACTTTTGGAGATATCTAATTAGCGCCTTCTGGGGAATGCTGAGGAAATCTATAAAATAAGAACAGCTCTGTCCTTGAAAAAGAAGCACGGAACAAGTAGAAAGAGTTCATGGAATCAAATATATGCCGGCTAAAAGTAAGTAGTTTAGGGGCGCCTGGGTGGCGCAGTCGGTTAAGCGTCCGACTTCGGCCAGGTCACGATCTCGCGGTCCGTGGGTTCAAGCCCCTCGTCAGGCTCTGGGCTGATGGCTCAGAGCCTGGAGCCTGTTTCCGATTCTGTGTCTCCCTCTCTCTCTGCCACTCCCCCATTCATGCTCTGTCTCTCTCTGTCCCAAAAGTAAATAAACGTTGAAAAAAAAACTTTTTTTAAAGTAAGTAGTTTAACAGAAGACTGTAAGAAGAAGTTGCAAAATATCTCCCAGAATGTAAGGCAAAAAGAAAAAAACAAGAAAAATTCAAGAGGAAAAGTTAAGGCATGGGGAATCAATCAAAAAGTGATCAAAGCAAATATAGAAAATAGGAAGTCCACAGGGTGGACCCAGCCTGAAGCACCAATGATTCCTTACTGGTGGATCTGAGTCTGGCAGCAGGAGGCTGTAGGGCCGCCAGGCCCAGGTACCGACACTTGTCTCCTTCCATCAAGTTCTGTTATCATCCCCTCTCCTACTTCCATTGTTCCCATTTGACTTCTGTTTAGCAGAGAGCTTAGTGATCCGCCCCAGGTCGGAGCGCTCATTGTTAAGGCCTGAGCCCACAGAACTACCCTGACCAGTCCTAAGGAACCTTTGGCTTCAGGATGGTGTCAGAGGGAGCATTGCTGTAATACAAGTAGCCTGGGTATAAATCACACAGAATAAATTCTGGAAGCCCCAGGGGAAAAATTATTTGAGCTAAAGTTTAGAAGTTTAATATCTAAAACCAAATCCAGTTATGAAGATGACTAAAATTGAGATTTTGTTAGATATATTTGTATGTGTGTGTTTGGAACAGTGGGAGCCATTTGGGCAGTTACTGCACCTCTGTGGGATTCATTTTCCTCCTTTGTGAAATGGGGAGAGGAAAGTATTGGCTTCATCAGGTTGCCATAAGGATTTGATGAATTCCTGTGTCTAAAGTATTTAAAGCAATGCCTGGTCTATACCAGGTACTCAATAAAATGTTTGTTGCTACTGGTTTATAATGAGTAGTAGATCATTAATAAAAGCTACTCCTAAAAAAATAAAAATCTATAGAGAAGGACAAGCATGCTTTTTCTTCTAAAAAGCAGGTGACTCTTCATGTTTTGGAGGATCTCAACATTCTTGTCTGAAATTTTAGAAATTTAGAAATTTTTGAAATTTCCGAAATTTCACAACTTGATTTTCTTTTCATCCTCTTCATTAGATATGGGCTTATATATCAAACCTCTAACCCCTATTTCAAATAACTTTTTCCCTCTGAGTTCCCCAAATTTATTCTGCATGATATATGCTCAGGTTGCTTGCTTGTATTACAGCAATGCTCACTCTGACACGATCAGCTTTGCCAAGAATTGCTTTTCAGTCTTCAGGTTTTTGGTATTGTTTGGTAGGAAGCATTGTATTTATTTTCAACAGCACAGGATTAAGAAATCACACCTTACGAAAGAAAAAAAAACCTCACGGCAGAAGCTTAACATCTGTTTGTGCAATGGCCTCAATAGGTAACTCTGAATCCCCTTTGGTAAACTTCCTATTAGAATTCTGGCTGGTCTACTTCTTATTTGTTAGAAATAACTTTCACCAGAGGAAATTGGGCCAAAAACCTTGCCAGCGTATTTAACTCTTGTCCTTTAAGAAATTATACTTTGATTTTCGAGGTTTGACTTTGCTAGATAATGAAATTATCATGGTGGAACAAGCCATAGAAATAATAAATACAGTAATTCTTCTTTGCCTATTGTGTGTCTTTGCTATTCATAAATTTTAGGGCCTTAGATATTAGATACACTTACGTAAGGCCTCACGAACGGTAATTATCTTTTGGCCAAAGAAAAAGCCCAAACGAATGCTAAGCTGCATTATCGCTTGGCTTCTGACATGAGCTGATAATCAGATTTTCTTGCTTAAATCCATGGTGCTCGAACAATGCTACCCACTGTCTGTGCTTCCCGATATTACCCTTAATTAGAAAGAACAGAAACACAAATCTGAATTATTTCAAAATCTGGTTTCCATGGTCAGTGGTTTGAAGGGCTTAACTTTATTATAAATAAACCTGGCTTTATTGGCTAATGAAATCTGAAATGTGAAGCCTGGAATACAGGGAGTGTAATACTCTGATGTTTACACATCAAAATATCCAGTGTGGGCAAAGTGTTTTGTAATAAATCTTTGGATGATTGAATTATGATTCCTTTGTCCGAGTACAATCTAAAACCCCAGCCCTAAGGAGAACCTGAAAGGAACTTCAGTTTACGTTTCCTTGAGACGTGACACCTTTAGGTTTAATAATGTATGTACCCATAGCTGTCAAGGAGGTGTTGACCTTTTATTTATTTTCTTCCACTTTAGTAGGTTTTTTTTTGACAAGTTAGGGCACATAGTTGTAAGTGTGTGATGGTCTGGCCTTGTACACATGCACATACATCCCTCAATGTATTAGTTTTAAATATTCACATTGGGCCCTTTGTGCTACGTAGAATAGTGTGTGGGTTGGCATCTGAGGATAAAATGAGAGATCGGTTGTATTCTTATTTATGGTCATGTAAAAAGAAGGCAAGGATGCCTGACCCTATTTGAAGGGCTAATTAGTAACTAAGTGAAGATGGTGACTTTGTTATTTTCCTGGAAAACAACATCGGGAAGCTAATTCCTAGAACTTCTATTGCATATAAGGACCTCAGTGCTGTTGACAAATGTGTACACACATACACATCCCACACACACATATATATATATATATATATATATATATATATATATATATATGTCCTATTTTATACATAGCATATCTCTCTATATCCTGCTTCTCTGTGGCTAGTGGGGTCCTAAGTATCAGCATGTTTGTAGACTGTGGCCTTGATCCCTTTCATTCTCCGTTTAATGGTATTTTTTTCCAAGACCCTATCTTTTCTTCTTTGTGAATATTATGCTTTTCCTTTCAACCCCTCATTAATATTTTCTCCCCACTCATTCCTTCATGACCTCTGTGCTATAGGTGCTTTGTAGTTGCTTCATCACCTAAACATTCATGGCAGCAGGAATTACTTTTCCATCTGTTTTCCAGAGGAAGATATTGAAGATATTGAGAAAGATAGAATAATTTTCCTAGGATCACATATCCAGTAGATGGTGGAGGCAGGATTCCAACACAGATACCATTAATTCCAAATCCCATGATCTTGAGTACTCTGTTGTACTGTCCCACCAAATGGTATGTATGTTAGTTTCTTTTGGTTTATTTCCTTTGTCTTCATTGCAGTTCTATTTCATTGGCTGGGCTAGATGTCCTCTTTCTCCAGTTACCAGGGACTAGACTGGATTGGATTTGTCTGGAGTTCAGGCTCCTGTGATTTAAGAGTTATCATGGAGCTAGGTATTTGCTTTAGATGGAGGTATTGGGGTAAGAAGCATCGCTTTTACTACTTCCTGGGATAGCAACCATAAGTGCATATGGCGCTCCTGGCAGGAAGTATCAGGAAGATGCCATTTGGAAAAGCTAGATGGATCCTCCAGGACTATGAAATGGCTGACCACAGGGGGAAAAATACCATCTAACCTGGATAATATAGGAGACTGAGCAGTGAGGGGTGGCTGGTTAAACATGGTAGACTGACCACATCTACTTATCTCCTCTCCCTCTCTCCAAACGCCGCAGAATTAGCAACAGAACAAAGCCTCTCAGGTGGTATGCTGCAAATGGGTCACAGGTGGGCAGAGATATTAATCTATTTAGCCCTCTTGATAGTGTTATGAGGGCTGGGATAGCAAGTAAAGTCAGACCAGTTGGCCTTGGCCTTGAATAGTCTTATCCATTTACCCCAGTGTTCCCTACAAATGCCATCTACTTTTTGTCTTATGTGATTTTGAAAATAATTGGGAACCACTGCTTTTAAACAAAATGCATTCACTCACCAGAAAGAAAAACAAAGAGAGGAGATAACATCAAGTGAACAATTTGAACAATTCTTCTGAAAGCTGTGAAGTTGGCTAGAATGTGGTCGCTGACCTAAGAGAATGGAGTGATTCCCAACACAAGTCTACATGGGGGTCCTACAAGGAGAAGTGAATCAATTCATTCTACCACCAAGAAACCTGGGACTTGAAGGTTTCACATAGCGTCTAAAGCAGGAAAGGAGCCAGGGGCTTAAAACAAGGGGCTGGTGGCAGTCTGGATCCAGAACTCCATTTTTCCTTTGCTCACCCTTGCAGAGTCAGACAAGGATTTATTCTCTGGCAAAATTAAGGCAGAGTGGCTCTCAACCCAGGGACAGTGGACTCTCCAAATAGGGGTTTCTTGAAATTTTAGGCGGTAGTCTGTGGGACCTTCAGACCCTTTTTCCCGGTCTATTCCCAGAATTCGATCAACCAGACAAATATTTCCTGGAGCATTCTTCTGTGGAGAAACCAGAGAAATGCCCTTCACATTCTGACCTTGAGGGATCTGTCATGGGAAAGTCAAGCTCACTGCTTGTGATGCAACAGTGAAGCCGGGTAATCAACAAGCGAATCTAGAGTTTGCAGATAGCTTGTAGTGCCTTACTATTAACTATCAATGGATAGCCAAAATTGCAAATAAGTTTTTATAATTTTTAATTTTCAGAAGAATTTTTATGCTGATGCAACTGTTACTCAAGCTGTTAAGAGTATTTTTAGAGATGGTGACAACATTGGGACACATTTATGATAAATTGTTTTGAAATATAAACTTTAGTATGTCTAGAGTTGATGATTTTTGCAGACAATTTTTCTAAAAATATTTAACTCTTCATACAAATCTGTTTTGTGTAAATCTGAATTTAATTTTAAATTTAAATTTATACAATGGTATTTTCAGGTTTCCTCTGGACATTTCTGTAATTTGTGAAGGTCTTACAAGAAACTAAAAGTGGCTTGATGTGTTTCATATAATTCAAAACACTTGTTATGCAATTCCATGTAGATCTTCCTACCTCACTGCACATAGGGAGGCTGGTTTTAGCTCCGTACACTGTGGTTCAGTCCATATATTGAAAACAGAAAAATACCCCTTTATTTTAGTTGTAAGGGTTTGTAGCAAATGTCATCTTTTTCATTTGGGGGCTAAGGAAATGACCTAGGATTTTTGGGCCCAGCTAATTGGATAATGATGTCAACTAAGGCAAAATGGGCCTCATCCTTATCAGTATCAGTACTGTCTTTATCAGAATTGATCAGTTTTACCAAGAGTGAAATAAACCATTCCATGACCACAGAATCCTCATATCACAAACAGGTCCCTGGGCACCAGGCAGAACAGTCAAGAGAGTACACTTCACCCAACTCAAGCCGTCCTATGCAAAAAGCAATTCAAAGCCAACATGTGCTTGCCTCATTGGTAAGGTGGCGGTGGTGGCCCCGGAGTCTGTAGTGCCCCACTGTCAAACCTTGATGCTGGAAGTCTCAACAAAACCTCATGATATCCCATTGGTTCTGAATTTCAATCCCTGCAGCCAACAAAATGTAATGGGCTATTGTAATCAGATGTGGACATTTGCTTTATCCTTGAAGTCTGGGGGGAAGCACTCAACGTAAACCACACGGATCAAGATTTGAAGTCACGTAGGGGTGCCTGGGTGGCTCAGTCAGGTGGCTCAGTCGGTTCAGCATCCCATTCTTGGTTTTGGCTCAGGTCATGATCTCATGGTTTGTGAGTTCAAGCCCTGCATTGGGCTGGGTTTCTCGCTCCCTCTCTTTCTGCCTCTGCTTGCTCTCTTTGTCTCTCAGAATAAATGAATAAACTTAAAAAAAATATTTGGAGTCACATGGATGCCTAAATACTTGTTCCTAGAAGTAGAATAAAAGTATGTAGAGTCTGAAAAGTAACAAATGCCTTCCCCAGGGGTGATGGTAATGGAGGCTGTACCCCTCTCATTGAGTGAGAAGTCAGCTTTGGGCTAGAGAAAGGGCTAAAGTTTTAAACGTAGACTGTCCCTACACTCAGTTTTTCATCGACGTTGGACAGTCACAGTGACTGGCTGCAGTGCATTTTACTCTAATACTGAGTGGGAAGAGATTAAGAGCAGTGATTAAGACCACACAGGGCATGATCCTACTTCACCAAACGGTGGGTAACGCTTCACATAGAAGAAATAATCTTTTTATTCTATATTTATATTTAGACCCCCGGGGTAATATTCTAAGTGGCTATTTTCAATCACAATTCGAATTTCCTCTTGCTGAAATCCCATCCTTATTTCTTACTGTGGGTCTTCACGTTCAGTTAAAGGAAGGTTTTGGATTTCCCAAAATCAAGTTTAAGCACTCTCTGCCAAATACTACGGTATTGAGGAAACCCAAACCTTTCTTTCCGGACTGCAGCGGTGGTCCATTTTCATTATCATGTGGGGACACATACTCAGACAGAGAAGCCCCAATTTCTGTTCCTCTCTTCCCGTGTCTCTAATTACAGTTGCTGCTAGGTGTCCTGAAGTTGATGCTTCCCCTATAGATTTTGCCAGGAGAGAAAGAAAAGTCACCGCCATTGGCTACTGTACTTAGAATGGTTCCTAAGCCCAAGCAAGAAAACCACAGTGATGTTGGCAAGCAAACAATTGAACAGTACAGGTGCTGGCAGTAGGCACTGCCCCAAAATCAACATGACTTGGGAGGAGAGGGGGTTGGCGAACAATGAAAGGTGCTTTTCATTCAGAGAAATTTATTTCTTTTAAATATTTGCAATCTGCGGCCGATAGCACAGGAGGCCACTTGGCATTATTCCCCCACAAAGGGGAGGGCTGGGTGGTAATGAGCAGATGCTCGAGAGGCCTGTGGCGTGAGGTGCACCATCCGTCAAGAAGATCAATATTGACTGTTCTTGTATCTTTGTGGGGAAAGTTTGCTCTTCTTAAACAAAACAAAACACAAAAAAAGTGGGGGCTGTGCCTTAATATATAGAGCATGGATTTGACTTCAGGCAGCAAATCAACTGCGAACAGCAAGGACTTCAGAGGTGGAACTGAGTACTCCCCTCCCCCGCCCAGTGACGACAGGTTCAGCGTTTTAAGGAATAAAATGTATCTGGCTCCTGACACTGATCGTCTTTGCTCCCTCCATTCTTTTTCACTCCAGCTAAATCAGACCTTGACGAAGATACAATACGGCTGTAATACTGTACTTCAAAATCTGTTTAAAAATATGCGTTAATGTAGTTCACTTTGACTCCATGTGTATCAATAAAGCAGCATGTCTTTTGCCGCAGGGAGTGTGCTATGCACTGGGGTGACCAAGGTGAAGAAGACAGCTGCTTTTGGTGCCTCAGTTTCCCCAGTGTGTCAAACTTAGATCACAGCAAGAATGCTGGTCATGACTGGCCTCTCATACCACGGAAAAGATTTTATAATTGATTCTTTAGATCAACGTGTAGTCTACTTCTTTAATATGCATACAAATCAGGGCTGCCTAGATGGCTTAGTCAGTTGAGCGTCTGACTTCAGCTCAGATTGTGATCTCAAGGTTTGTGGGTTCAAGCCCCACATTGGGCTCCCTGCTGTCAGTGTGGTGCTCACTTCGGATCCTCTTTCCCCCTCTCTCTCTGCACCTCCCCCTCTGTCTCCTTCTCTCTCTCTCTCAAAAATAAACGAAATAAAACATAAAAAAAAAAAATGCATACAAATCAGCTGGGAACTTTGTTAAAATTCAGATTCTGATTCTAAGGCCAGGCCACAGAGTCTCCATTTCTAACAAGCTCCCAGATGATGTTAATAATGCTGGTCCATGGACACACTTTGAGTAAGAAGAATCCACATATTATTGTACCAATCACCTGTGTGACACCTGTTAGCCATGTACATTCCTGGGCCCCCTTCTTAACTTTTTGAATCAAAATCTGCACCTTATTTACTTTTAAGTTTATTTATTTTGAGAGAGAGAGAGAGACAGAGACAGAGAGAGAGAGGGAGAAAGAGAATCCCAAGCAGATTTTGAGCTGTCAGCACAGAGCCTGACGCAGGGCTTGATCTCACAAACTGTGTGATCATGACCTGAGCTAAGATCAAGAGTCAGAGGCTTAACCGACTGAGCCACCCAGGCACCCCAATCAAAATCTGCATTAACATGTTCTCCAGGTGATATTTATGCATACTAAAGTTAGTTGATCATCAGTTAGTTGATGAGAAACCATTGAACAGTTAAGAAGGTGAGTGCTTTGTTTATTATTGTATTTATTATGTTGGATTGTAGAAAGAGAAGGTGTAAAGGGAATCCCAGTGAGGTGAACCACAGGCAGGAAATGGGTGGAGAAGCTAAGACAGGACTGTAGGGGGGGATGGGTCTGAAGGATACTGAGAGTGTAAGGCTGACAGGATTCACGCTTGATCTTAGCCAAAAGGCCTAGAAGCGATGAGGCTGACAGGATTCAGTTATGAGTGGATCTACGGGTCAAGAAAGTTGGGGGAGGCCACAGTGACCTTCTAGGTTCTGGTTTGGATGTCTAAATTGCTGGTTGTGCTAATCAGATGGGGAAGCAATGGGGTGCGGGGTTAAGAACACGGGCTGGGGAGTGGGAAAGAGTAGATTTGATGCTGTCTTTAACGCTGACTACTTACACAGACTTGGCAAGTTCATTTTTCATCAGCAAAACATGGACGATGGTGTTTGTGAGGTAATATTAGGCCCATTTTGCAAAGGTAGAAATGGAGGAGTGGGGAGGGTGAGTTGTCCCAGCTCCCCTGAGTGGAGAGGAGTGGAGGTGAGGTTTCCATATGGACCTTCACTGTTTGGCAGTCCCCGCTCTGAACGTTTAGCTCCAAGGTTTGTCCATGTAGAGATGCTCTCAGGTAGTCAGAGGTACTCACCCAGCTATGAAAAGTTCCTTCTCATTTCACGTTCTCTCGAGGTTTCTTACTTCACCCCTGAGCTACCCCTGCCTCTCTACAATTGTAGAAAGCCCTTCCCTTTCATTTCCGTTAGCTCATCTAAGATGATTTTCAGAAAGACTTGACTTAAGATGGAACAAATACTGCTAGAAAAAATGCTGGCAGTGGAGGAAATTTATAAGCTACAGGTTTCTGAGCTTGCCTCAGTTAATCTCTCACACCCTGTTGCTGGGGCAGCTGGCCTGGGGTACTCAGTTCCTGGCCCTCTTCCCACTTTTAACAGATTATGTGTCCTCTTAAGTTTCATCCCTGCAGGTCTGCCCTGCTCCTTGGTTTGTCGTCATGGCCAAGGGAGAGTTCCTAAGATCCTCCTTCTCGGTGTAAAGGTTCCGGCTTGCAATACAAGCCTTTTCCTCAGGGAATGGATGGGCTGGGGGAGTATGGGTGTGGGGTGAAAACTTCACCTTTCAGGTAAGATCCTATTCCTCATGCAAGAGTGGTTTGGACTCATAGATCCACTGGGTTAACACCACCTTAAACATACAGCATCCAAACAGTAATACACAATCATATCCAAGCAACCTATCTCACACACAAACATTAATAGGAAGTTAGAACTGACTACATGTTTGCTGAATTGTTTTATTTAAAATTGAATCAGATTGTCCTAATTTATGACCTGATTCATGTTAATTATCTGATACCTTTCTCCTCTTTATTTTCCATTTTTATTTTTTATAATATTATTTCAAGATGGCAAAGCCCAACCTGAAACCTCTTTTTGCTTCAATCTTCTGTTTTCCTTCCCTATGGCCTGTGTCTCCCTGTGCCCTGTGACTGTAGTGGGAATTACCCCCATCAAGAAATCACATGGCTACCCCGTCTCTGCTTTCGAATCTTTGCTTTAAAGCCCTCTTGTCCAAGAAAGCATCTCTTATTTCTGTATATAAATTAGTACACTATCCTTAACATTTTTCCATCCCCCTTACCTTGTCTTGCTTTTCTTCTTAGCAATAAAACAATTGTCATCAGATATATTATACATGTATTTATTTATTTTTATGTCATCTCCACTAGAATGTCACTTTTATGAGCACAGAGACTTCATCTATTACCAGTTTCTAGAATAATGTCTAGTATGTAGTATAACTCAGTAAAAATACGTTGAATGGACAGATAAGTAACTTAATTAGCTGCATGAATAAAATATATGGGAAGGATGTGCATGTATAGGTAATGGAAGTTCATTGCTTTCAGGATCATCTTATTTAAAGGATAAAGAAGCAAAAAAAAAAATTAAAATATCACTTACTTACGGAAGTAAGAATGGCAGATGGCATGGATTATTTTAGGAACCAGAGACCTAATTTTATTTTGTATATTTCCCCTCTACCTTATAGCCCAGCACTTCTCATGAGAGAACTTGCTTACCTTCCTTCAGATTCACTGATCACATGAAGAATTTCTCTGAATCTCTTAAACTTAGAAGTTTATGTTTTCTGCATTTTCAGGTAAATTAAGAAACAATCCCAAGAAAGACCAGAGTTTCTTTAGAAACTCTAGAATATGTACAAATAAAAGCATAAAGACTTTGTTGAGGAGCATTTGAAATATGTTTCAAATAGCAACAATGAAGAATTCATTGGCTTATGAAGTTGGTAAATCCACGGGACGGACTGGCTCAAAGCATGGCTGGATCCACTCTTCACTGATATTATCACAATTTTCTTTCTTTCTTTATTTTTTAAATCTCCATTTGATATAATTCTCACTTTGGGTTTATTTTCAGAATGGATAGCAATAATGGGTCCTGGCAGCTACAGGCTTATAAAATCCTTAGAGCTTCTAATTTGAAAAGCAGAGAAACCTTCTTTTGCTCTGCATCTTTAACAATCCTCACCTCCCACCCAGTGATTCTGCTTGGCCAGACTTGAGTCTCATGTTCATTTCTGGAGCAATCAGATTTGTGGGAGAATAGAGCACACCGGTCAACTTTTGGTACTTTGGCATTTAACTTTGATGGCTGCATTAATTACACAAAATGCATGTGTGTGTGAGGGGTGGGTGGGTGGAGAGGACAGTGGGAGGCATAGTTTCCCCAAATAAATTGATACAGGACATTTTACTTTGACATTTTGTGTCAAGCCAAAATGATACATATATGCATTAATTATATTCTATACAATGCGGCCACCTGAAGTATTATGACAACTTTGGACCATTTGGCTGACCTGAAAAGATAAATGAATTTACATGTCCAGTTTCCTACCTAAGAGAAAATAAGTTTTTAGGGCAATTGATAAGGCTGATAATTGTTACACTCTCATTTGGACAATGTATCATTTTAGAATGTATTTATTTATTTACTTGTATTTATATAGCAACAAGTCTGTTGCTTATGTGTAGATACCAGGATTATTTGAAAGGTTTTGTTTATTTAATGATAGTTTCAAAGACCTGGAGTAATGCAATTTGAATGAGATCTGTTGAGAATCACACTGTGATGCCCACTCAAACTCTTTTTTTTTTTTTTTTTTTAACAACACGTTAGGAAACTGAGTGGAAGGCAGACATATATTCACCTGGTTCAAAACCCCAAATATAAAGAGGTATTGTTCCCCTTTGCTGCAGTCTGCCTTATTCCCCTTCCCCCACAGGAAGCCACTTTTCCTGGTTTCTTGGGAATCCTTCCACATTTTCTCTACGCAAATAAACGTGTGTATATGAGCAAATAGAGGAGTGCAGGTAAGCTGCAGCAGTCTGGACTTTGCTGTCTTCACTTAACATAATAACTTGGGGGCTCTATACATAGCAGTGCACGGAGAGTTTACTTTTTCTTTTTCTTACAATTTCAGAGTAACATATTTGAAGAATATACCTTAATTTAGCCAGTCTCCTTGATGGACCCTGGTGATTCCCCCTCATCCTCTCCCCTCCCCAATTCCCCAATCCCAATGAAATAATTAGGATTTCATATTTTGGAGCCTTGATGGCATGTATTAAAATTTATAAAAAAAATAAAATATAAAATAAAATAAAAATTATTTAGATTTTTGACCCAGTCCACTTTCGTTAGTTTTATAGAGAGTAATTTGGGCTTAGTGCCAGCCAAGTGATGTAATTCAATTCCAACCTCCTAATTATTTTCAAAATACAATGAAAGGATGGAAAATAATTGCCACTACTGGTCTCTGAAAAGTGTGTGGCTTCAAGAGTCAGTATACTAGAATTTGATGGTTTTGATGGGCAACCATACCTTTGAGAAACATCATGGTTAACAATTACATGGCTTGCTCTGAAAGCTCTAAATTCCTTGCCTTGTTGATATTTGTCTTAAATTTGGGGACATAAAGTCTTCAGGCATGCTGGGATTGAAGGGGCACCCCCTTGAGGGGTATATGAAGACAGCAGGGACTCTGCAGAGACGAGGGGCTTACTTGGCTGTAAACAGCACAGATGAGCAGCAGCCTTTGGTCCTGGGAACCATATCTAGATAGGAGCAGAGCCCTATAAGTAGCAAGGAGGGTAGTTAGTGTTAGGCACCTGGGAGCAGAGGACAGTCGAGCTAGTTTGGTTCGGTTGCGAGGCAATGGGGAAGCATTTCTTTTTTCTTTCTTAAACAAAGGAGTGATATCATTCAATTGTACCTAACAGCAGCCATAGGCAGTGATTGAGGGGGCGAGCTTGCAGCCAGGAAAACCATTTTTGAGGCGATTACAATCATCTAAGTGAGGAACAAGGAGAGCAGAAACACAGCAGGGGAGTTAGAGGAAAGGGAGTGACCAAGAGAGACATTTAAGAGGTAACATCCATAGGACGTGACCATGGATTACAGATGAAGACTGAGGGAGAGGGCCAAGTTGGGGAGGGTTATATATTCATTAAGCCTTTCAACAAAGGAAGATTGAGCACCTATTTGGTGACTGGCCCCATGCTAGCTTCTGGAGACATACAAGGTTTCCGTCCTGTTGGGATGTGTCTTTTGAGAAAGGCAGAAATTAGCAAGTAAACAAATAAGCAAGATGGGTGAGTTGCCTCATGCCTCTTCACAATCAGCTTCTCCTCTACCCCAGTCTGAGACAACCACTGATTTATTTAATGTTCCTATAGTTTTGCCTTTTCTAGAATGCCATATGCATAACTGTGAAAATGGTTACAAATTTGTATGTATTTGATGAAACTCATACAGCTGGACACTAAAAAGAATGAGGTCTACTCTATATAAATCATGCCTCAGTAAAACCTACATGAAAAAAGCTTGTATACCAAAAATGTAAAAAGATAAGAAAAAATGGATTAATGGATAAGAATAACCGGCATGGCAGAGGGCTGGGGGTGTTTAAAATATGGAGGTCAGGAAAGCTGTTTATGAAGGGTTTACATTCTGCCCACGATTTGTATATTTCATGTGTTCGGTGGGGGGGGGGGGAAGAAAAAGAGACCATTGTGGCTAGAATATAGTTAATAAAGAAGAGAGTTGCATACACTGAGATTAAGAGGCAAGCAAAGTGCAGATTGTGAAGAGCTTTTTAGGTCGCAGTGAGGAGCTTTGGATATTATCCTAAATGTAATGGGAGGCCATTGAAGATTTGGGGTGGAGCTGTACCATCTTCTGCTTTCCTTTTTTAAATGATCTCAGTGTTGTCATTTGGGTAATTAACTATAAAGGGAACAAGTGCGAAAGCAGGGAGACCAATTAGGAGACTACAGTAAAAGTCCAAGTGAAAGATGAAGGGGAACCAGATGGCCACTATGGCAGTAAGATGGGAGCAGGTGGGCGGGAGTTAGAAATAAGTTGTAGATGGATAAAACCAATAATCCTGCTGACGGTCAGGATATGAGGATAAGGGGATCCAGAGTGATTCTTATTTCTTTGGTTTGAACCAACTGGATGATGGTACTGTCACTTACCTGGTTGGAGAATTAGTGAGGATTCATTTTAGGGAGGAGAGTAAAGAGTAGAATAAGATCTTATTTCCCTCATAGACACAGAGAGAGTCACACAGTTTGGGAGATTTTGGAGATTGCCATCTTGATTAGTTTAGATCAATCACATTCACCCTTGAAATGGCTTCTCCCAGATTTTGCCTCTCAACGCACTGTTCCTTGAATAACCCCAGTAATCTCACATCCCTGGATCTTTCAAGTTTCTATTCTTGTGGACTAAGGACAATCCACAAAATTACAAAAATGGCTACAATAATTCATTGCACCCCCAAAAGTATGCCTCTTTAAAATGTTTTTTTTTTTTTTTCCATCCTCCTATCAAGAGGTAAAGCTCATTTCTCCACTCCTTGAATCTGTGCTTGGCCAAATGACTTATTCTGGCCATTGGAACCTTAGAAAACATGACATAAATAGAAAGTTGGAAAGTACTTGTACATTGAGGCTTGTCTTCCATCTTTCCATGAATGAGTTCAGCCTACCTTCCTGGATGATACGAAACTTGAGGTTGTCACTCCAGCTAACGTTATCAATAGAACATTAGCCTTGGACTTTCCTTTCTGGGCTATGATCGCAATGTCAGATGCCAGGCCCAGGATGGTGGCAATGGTCAAAGAAGGAATTTTTGGAGTCCCAATTGGCCTACTAAGCAATTAGTAGGGAAGGAAGGATCTTCCCTTCAGCAGACAGATGGAATGCTCCTCTTGTAACATACCTAACCTTTTGGTTAAAAGCAACAAATGCACATATACTTAAATAACAAGAAGGAATTAGAGTGCTATTTTTGCTCTAAATGAACCAAACCCAAGTGGCATGAAGAGAAAAAGGAAGCTAAACCTATTTTCTTATCAGCTGAGCAGAAGTTAGCGAAGGAGACCGTTCTGTCTAATGGAACTGAACAGACACATTCAAATGGGCATATTTATAGATGTTTTATTTGTTTGTGACTTAGAATAAAGCTCTGAACTTGAGGAAAATATTGTGAAGTCCTGAGAAGGTTGTAAGGAAGTCTTGGGAGCAGATGACCTGATTAAGAAAGGGAAGAAAATCTGGGGGCTGAGATCAGAACTCAAAGAAATAGTATTTAAGGAGTATGCACGGGAGGGGAATTGAGAGGCAAGATCTAGAATGGTGAGGAAGAAGCAGAAGCCAACAAGAGGCATGGCGATTTGAAGTACCCAATCAATATTTAGATTTTTGAGTTTGAATTCCAGAGTAACCAATGACTAGCTGTGTAATGTTGGGCAAGTTTCTTAACCTCTCTTTTCTTTAACTTTCCTAAGTTAAAATGGGGGGATACTAATATATTTAACTCCTAAGGTTTATTCCTAAGGTTTATTGTGTGGGATAAATATCACAGTATAGTTAGAGTTTTTGGAACAGTGCCTGGCCCATAGTACATACCCAGTAATCATTAGCATTATTGTCATGACACTTAAAGGAGGCAATGGGTTTCAACAAGGAGTGAGAAACTATCTGTCATCAAATACTAAGGAAAGACGAGTAAGAAACACACTAAGAATGTTTATTTGATCTAATAACTAGATGTGTTGGGAACACTGGCAAGAATAGTTTTCCCAGAGTCATAGAGCTCAAAGTAGGCTGCTGAGACTTGAGGCTCAAGGAGGAAATGAGACTTCTGGTGATCCAGGCTTGGCTCCATCGTTGGCTGTGTGACCTTGCACAAGCTTCCTAAACTCTCTGGATCAGTCTTCTCTGCTATAAAGCAGGAGGAGGAGGAGACTTGGTGATCTGTCCTCCATTTTGAAATGTTGTCAGTCAACCAATGGGAATTCAGATGGTCAGTCAGAAAAATGTTCTAGAAGTGATTTTTTAAAAATTTTTCAGATGGGAGGGTCGATGACCAGCCAAAGTTTATGGCTTCCCACTTCTCATTTTCCTTGGTGCTGCTCCTTTCAGAGCCAGACATGCATGCCAATATAGTAATAAATGCAGACGAGAGTGCGTTCATGTATGTGTGCACCAACAAACACAAATTGTTGTGCTGAGACCCATACAACAAGACTATACATAAGCAGATTATGTCACAGACCACAGATTCGATCCTCCACCTACTAAAAACCTACCATGTTCTGGGTTTTCTGCTAGATATTGGGGGACACATGAATAAATCCATTAGGATGGTTGTCATTGAAGAGCTTATAATTTAATGGGATGATTAGGAATTTACCAAAGACAAGGTAGCTGAATGGTAATAAGATCTATGATACAATTCAACAAACATTTATTGAATGCTCTGTGAACAACTGTGCTGGGTACTGGGGAGAGAGGCCTGAGAAAAATAAGGAGAGTGTAAAATTATTTCTAATCAGAAGTCTCATAAACTTTCTGTTTTTTGTTTTTTTTTTCTATGAGGTACGTTGATTGATAGTCACCAGGTGATCTCAACATGTCACCTGGGAGGTCTGCTGCTGGCCTCAGTCTTTGCAGTAGAGAAAGGGAACCATGGCAAGATGGGGGTTGGGATGGGGGGAACAAGCTGGGATCTTGCTTTCCTACACTCACCCAGTTTCACTGGGAAGCCACCATTCTCTTTCCAGAACTGAGAGGGTAGCACTTCCCACATCCCTAAGTGTGCTTTGGGAAGGTTTCTGTGATCACTACCCTGCTCCACTATTCTGTTGGCACTGATATCAGCCTCAGCACAATTCATTGTCTGGAAAAGTCTCACCAAGTTTGGAGACCCCTGTGTTGGAGACCACAGAGGCTTCCTGGGGAAGACTCATTTCTGCTCTTCCCATAAGAGAGGAAATAGCTTCAAAATAAGGAGACATATCTCCTGCCCGTTCTCAGAATCACATTATAGCTGACTAAGGGCAGATGAAACTGATTGGGTCTTGCAGGGTCTGTGTCCCTGAAGCTCTCTTGCTCTTTCTTTGTCATATCCAGAGGCTCTCATTCCTCTCCTACTAAAACTTGTGAGAAAACTCTCCTATTCTGACAAGACTCTTTCAGGTCACTTGCCCTCATGAGAAAATGGTGGCTCCCACTGGAACCTTAAATGTACAGTTCTCACCACTTTCTTGCAAAGAGCTTGGGGTGAGACTTGCCATCCACCCATCCCTTGGTGAAAACCACTTTTCATGGGTTGACAGAAATCTGCATTTGGGGGCAATTTCCAGTCATTTGGCTTTTGAGAGGAAACGGTGCAAATACAAATCCAGGGATTAGTTCTTGGGAAATTCAGGAAGTGTTTTGCAGAAAGGGAGGGAGAGAAGGACATTTGTCAAAGTGCCTGTGCTGCTAGTCCTCATATAAATGCTCTCTCTCCTTTGTTCCTACCGGCCTCTGAAGAATACAACTCAAGCACAAAGCAAAGGAGGCACTGGCAAGTGAATGCAACAGTGTTTTCTAATCTGTGTGGATCAAAATCACACAAATTTTGATTCTGTAAAGAGTCTTCCTTAGCATGCTGGATTAATCGCATGGATTAATAAAGCACAGTCGCCTCCACTCACTGGTGCCTCCTGGCCTTTGTACTTGCCTTTCCCCCACCGCCTTGCTTTTTTTTTTTTTTTTTTTTAATTTTTTTTTAACGTTTATTTATTTTTGAGACAGAGAGAGACAGAGCATGAACAGGGGAGGGGCAGAGAGAGAGGGAGACACAGAATCGGAAGCAGGCTCCAGGCTCTGAGCTGTCAGCCCAGAGCCTGACACGGGGCTCGAACTCACGGACCGTGAGATCGTGACCTGAGCCAAAGTTGGACGCCGAACTGACTGAGCCACCCAGGCACCCCATCCACCTTGCGTTTTTAAATTCTTAAAAAAATTTTTTTTTCAACGTTTATTTATTTTTGGGACAGAGAGAGACAGAGCATGAACGGGGGAGGGGCAGAGAGAGAGGGAGACACAGAATCGGAAACAGGCTCCAGGCTCTGAGCCATCAATCAGCCCAGAGCCCGACGTGGGGCTCGAACTCACGGACCGCGAGATCGTGACCTGGCTGAAGTTGGACGCTTAACCGACTGCGCCACCCAGGCGCCCCTCGTTTTTAAATTCTATGGAAAAAAAATTCTATGGAACTTTGAAGGAACAAAAGGCATTTTCTATGAGTAAATTTCTCATTTTCTATGAGGCATTTTCTATGCTGGCCATTGGTCCATCGGTTCAACCCGCCTAGAAGGTAGGCTCTCTGAGTTTCTCAGTGTGCAGAACCCTTGTTTGAGCTTGTATGCCAACCTCTGTGCCTTGGGGAAAACCCAGGGTGTCTTTTGGACCCTACACTTTGCATAGTTTGCTGTGAGTGAAGAGTAGCACATTACAGAACAAAGACTAAATTAAAGGCATGTAGTGCATGGTGAAGGATACTAGATAAGGGCTTGGTTAGGAATGCGTATGCTGGTCTCGACTCTATTTTAGCCTATTTAACTTTCATAAACCCAAGCCACCTTGTTTTCTGGGATAAGATCATTCAGCCCAGGTCTAAATGAACAACAACCAATTTTCGATGAGTGGGACTGTGGTACCGGACGTTGTTTTACGCCTACACCTGAAGTATTCATTTAATCCTCAGAGACCTTATGAGGTGCCATGGTATTATTTCTATATTCTGAAACAGTAATTGGGACCAGCGATGTCCAGTATCTGACTGGAGTTCATGCCACTGCTGCGGGGTGGAAACTGAGACAAGGCTGAGATCCAGCATTCTCCCAAGCTGTGATCCTAACCAGTGGTACTTCCTTGCCTAGAGCTGGTTCGTTTAAGCCTTGTTTAATGGTGCCTTCATCCAGTAGAGAGATTTCTGTGCTTCGTCTGCACACTTCTTTAAAAATTTTTTTTAATGTTTATTTTTATTTTTGAGAGAGACAGAGAAAGAGAGAGAGCACGCGTGTGCACACACACACACACACACACACACACACACATGCATGAGTGGGGGAGGGCAGAGAGAGAGAGGGAGGCACAAATCTGAAGCAGGTTCCAGGCTCTGAGCTGTCAGCACACAGCCCAAACCCACAAGTGGTGGGTTTGGGTCAGCAGGGCCCAAACCCACAAATGGTGAGATCATGACCTGAGCCGAAGTCCAAAGCTTAACCAACTGAGCCACCCAGGTGCTCCCTTTTAAAAAATTTTTTTAAATGTTTTATAAATTTATTTTATTGAGTCATCTAGGCACACCGAGGCAAGAGGGGCCACAGGTGGGCTCCCCCTTTAGGAGCTACCTGCTACCCATCTTAGAATCTCCGGGTGGTGGGTACATGTGCCATCTTTTTCTTGGTCCAGCTTCAGTGCCCTCACTAAAATACGGGGGGCATGCCCATTGTCTCTCTTTGTCCATATATGGGGTAGCTGGTCTCTTTACTTTTGATTCAAAATCGTATTTGCCGAGTGCCCACTCTGTGCCAACCAGTAGCAAGCAAGACATGGTCTTTGACATTTCAGAACTGGCTTTGTAGGAGAGGATGCAGCAAATGAAGCCACTAAAATGTATAAGCAACATAATTATGGATTGTGCAAAAAAACACAATAGAAGTAAACTTGGCACAACTCCCTGCATAAGTGACGGTTAAGTCTGGATCAGAAAAATAAGGAGGACCTAGTGACATGAAGAGCTCGGGGAAGAAAAGTATGTTACTAATTTTTAGGGCAAGACCTAGGAAGTATATTTTTAACAAGATTTCCTCGCATCTCTCTTTAAAAAAAAAATAAAGTCTTCAGAAAGATCAATAGAATGTATCCAAGCTGAACAGAAGAGAGAAAACACACTGCAAAGAAAAGAACGTTCTAGTGGTTATGTGGAATAGGTACCAAAGTGTTTATTGTTGGAAGCCCAGAAAGGGGGGAGGAAGTGAGGCTGAAGAATAATTTGAAGCAATAATGTCTGGAAATGTGCTAAATTTGGTGAAAAATGTAAACACACACATTCGAGAAGCTATGAGAATTGCAAATAGATAAACTCAAAGAAATCCACATAAAGACACATCCAAATTCAACTTCTGAAAACTAAAGATAAAATCACCATGATCCATTACCCTTAAATGCCTGGTGTAAATTTTTAAAAGTGCAGATTTGGGGGCACCTGGGTGGTTCAGTCAGTTAAGCATCTGGCTCTTCATTTCTGCTCAGGTCATGATCTCATGGTTTGTGAGTTTGAGCCCTGCACCAGGCTGACAGTGGGGAGCCTGCTTAGGATTCTCTCTGCCTCTCTCACTCTCTCTCTCTCTCTCTCTCTCTCTCTCTCTCTGTCTCTCTCTCAAAATAATTAAATAAATAATTTTTTAAGAAGTGAAAATTTAGTGTTTTAAGGGCACAGAAAAAGTGATAATTGGTTTTATTAGTAGGGCACAGCAAGAAATATTTGGCACACATTCAAGGGTTTCACAGATAATAATTCAGTGAAAGGGACAATAGGCAGAGAGGGGTCTTGCCCATCTTGAGAGGAATGGCACATTCATTTATCCTTTCTTCTGAGGGAAGATTTTATTCATTTATTTTTAATTTAAAACAATTTTTTTTAATGTTTATCTTAGAGAGAGAGACAGAGCATGAGCAGGGGAGGGGCAGAGAGAGAGAGGGAGACACAGAATCTGAAGCAGGCTCCAGGCTCCGAACTGTCAGCACAGAGCCTGATGCAGGGCTCAAACTCACAAACTGAGATCATGACCTGAGCCGAAGTCGGACGCTTAACCGACTGAGCCCCCTAGATGCCCCTGAGGGAAGATTTTAATCTGTCTGTACCTTTTCCTCCTACTGTAACACTCAGATTATAATAGGGTCTTATGTTAGTGGCAATCTTTAATATTTTATGAAATATTCTTCGATATGTATTTCTAGGATGGAAAATGTATGCAAAAAGTGTATTTTGGGGGCGCCTGGGTGGCGCAGTCGGTTAAGCGTCCGACTTCAGCCAGGTCACGATCTCGCGGTCCGTGAGTTCGAGCCCCGCGTCGGGCTCTGGGCTGATGGCTCAGAGCCTGGAGCCTGTTTCCGATTCTGTGTCTCCCTCTCTCTCTGCCCCTCCCCCGTTCATGCTCTGTCTCTCTCTGTCCCCAAAATAAATAAAGGTTGAAAAAAATTAAAAAAAAAAAAAAGTGTATTTTGACTTTTCCTTCATAAGCAAGGAATTTAGCAAGCCATGCTTATTCCCAGTGCCCCTTAACTTCCCAGTCTGTAGTTATGTCATTTAGAATTTGGATTACTATTTATTAAAGTAAATCTTTCATTTAATTAGTTATAAGTACATTGATTTTAATTCAACTATATAGCTCCCCTGATGTGTTTGAACCATATTATTTACCACAATCATTTAAAACCAATTTTTATGCTTACATTTTGTTTTCTGTGTTCACCCTCAGCCTTCTGCTAACTCTGATTTTTAATTTTTTTTTAAGTTTATTCATTTTTGAGAGAGAGAGAGAGAGACAGAGCATGGGCAGGGGAGGGGCAGAGAGAGAGAGAGAGAAGAGACACAGAAAATCCAAAGCAGGCTCCAGGCTCTGAGCTGTCAACACAGAGCCCTACACCAGGCTTGAACCCACTAACTGTGAGATCATGACCTGAGCCAAAGTCGGAAGCTTAACATACTGAGCCACCCCAGCGCCCCACCTTTCATTTTTAATTCTTACTCTTGATTAACTTTTCAGGTTATTAGGGACACTATCAAGTAAAATTTTAAAGGAGTATACTTATTTGGTTTGTTCTTTTTAAAAATTTTTTAAATGTTTATTTATTTTTGAAAGAGAGACAGAGTGCAAGCAGGGGAGGGGCAGAGAGAGAGGGAGACACAGAATCCGAAGCAGGTTCCAGGCTCTGAGCTGTCAGCACAAAGCCCGACACGGGGCTTGAACTCACGAGCCATGAGATCATGACCTGAGCCAAAGTTGGATGCTTAACCGACTGAGCTACCCAGGTGTCCCTGGTTTGTTCTTTCTTTATTTCACAAGGCGTGAGCTTCCTGTTTGTCCTCCATACCAGAATTCTTTTAAATCCAACCAGCAGAAGCCTGCCAAGCGCAGTGCGGGGGCCTGCTTTCAAATTAGTTCCCCTCCCACTAGTAAGACAGACTTACCTTCTAGAAGAAGAGCTGTCTTCTGGGTGCGGTCATCTTCCTGAGCAAACTCCTCTAGAAGGCCCCAGCCGACCTGCCTGCAGGTCTCATCACATTTAACTAAGTCACGTGTCCTCCTCTAAGCCAATCACGGTGAACAGAATGAGATTATCATTAACAGAGATTTTTCCTCGGGGGAGGGGGGGGGTGTCAGGCTACTTCTCAGAGGTGTGGCTACCCGAAAGAAAGGTGGCTTCTGTTTGTAGACAACCTGGTGTCATGCTGTAGCTGTTTTCACAACAGCGTCTGCTGCATTTTCCTTACTATTAATTTGGGGGTTTTGTTTTGTTTTGTTTTTGTAATGTTGGTGATTCCGTTTAGTCGTCCCAAGAAGATCTTGATGTTGTTATTGGACATTTAATTTACTTGGAAGTGGTCCTTATCTCAGCCTGCTCTGTCTTGTCTCTGCTTACTAGCTTTGCCTGGCATCCTGTTGTTTTTTAGTCACCAAATGCTTCTGTGCTTTTGTCTCATCCTGTTCTTTTGCAGGTTTCTGATCTTATTCAGTAAGGCTATGTTCTTCCCATTAAGGACGCTGAGCTCTGTTTTGTTGGTTTGTTCATTTGTTTTTTCCTTACTCAAACCCTACTTATTCTTTCTCCATCAGACACTTTTATTTTCCTTCCAAATTCGAAGCTCCCCTCTCCGGAAATCTCTTCCGCTCTCCAGCGCAATGGTGCCTCCCTTCACGTTCATTTCCTGCCCTGAGCCTAAGACCGTCCAAGCAGTTTGACAGCTGGATCTACCATATCATCTTTCATCATTGAACTGAGCAAATGCAGACGTCTTCCAGCCAGCCCTGAAAGCCTGCCTCCATAGAGCCTTCGAAACCCTTCACGTCATCTCTCTCTTCCTCAAGGTCTTTCGGTGACTTCCAGTCTCACGTTCCAGTTTGTGAAAGATGTCCTGCTTGCAGGACTCTGCCTCTCGCCAGCCAGGAAAACCAGTCTGTGTCTACATCTCCAAGCTCTGTTTCTTTCAAATTCCCCAAATGATTGGTTGCAGGAGGTTTTTTTGTGAGCCTTCAGGATGATTCATTCTCGCCTTCCTTTTGCCGTATGTAACTACATTTCCATTTTATACAGCATTATATAAAGTCATATTTTTTCATCTTTGAGTGAGCAGCCGTCTGTGGTCCTTGGTGCTTTCTAGAAGACATGATGTACAAGTGCCATTTGCCTCTGTTCATTATCCACCCGGAAGCTGTTAGAATCTTTTTCAGGCCTACTGCTGACAAGTAGGTTGATGGTACAGGGCCGGACCTGTTCCCAGGGTTTAGCCTCCATCGTACCCCTAACCACACCTCCACCTGGTGTTGCTTTCCCAAGGTGAGGTGGGACCTCCCACCCACTGCCTGATTCTCTGGTACTCCTAGATTGTAAGAGGGATTACAACTCCAGCAAGCATCGTTACCACGAAGCTAGCCTCTGTCCTAACACTTGACATATAGGATCTATATCTTTTGGGATAGACTGTTCATCTGCTACTCTGCTCTGTCCCTCATAGATTCAAGCACGGTGTTAGGGCATGGATCAGAGAAATACATGGCCTGCCTCAAAATCTCGGTGTGCAGTACATAGAGGTGACTATTTGTTTTTATTTTTTTTCTGGCCCACAGACCCTTGTTATCTGGGCTGGGCTGGGTGGACAACTGGGTGGGGGAAATATCTCCCTCCTATTTTCCCATTAGCTGGGGCTCCTTTGTTAATCTTCCAAAGTAAGGCTATGGCATTGGCAGTTGCTCTCTTTCCATCTCATTCTTTATAAAAATGCTCTTAGAATTCATCATAGAGTGTCTCACAGGCTTAGCTTTTCATAAAATGTGAGGAGAGGCCGTACCGGGGAATGATGGCTAGAAGTTCACACTGTTCTTCCAATAATGGATTTTTACTCGGAAATGTTGAGATGATAGAACTTTTGCTGTGTAACCTCATTTACATTTTATAGCATCCACAAAAGTGGTAATTACATGGCACAGGCTCTCCGTGACTCTGTGATGTCAGCTCTGAGATGGGCTGACAACAGCTCCTCCATACTTCTCATGGCTTGGTAAATCACTTCATTTTTCACACTGAGCTTCTCGCCCCTTTCTCTCACCATTAAGGCTTGGAATGAGACTACACAGATAAGCAAGAATGCATTTTTGACGTTATGTAGTGAAACTTGTCTTCATTCATAAATACCTTGTGAGCTAGTCTTCGCTTCAACCTGTGACTCTACCAAGATTCTACCTGACATGACAACAGAATTCACAGGAGTAATGTCACAGAGCATCTGGACACAGGAGGCCTACTTAGTGAAATCATGTCAATTGCTGAGGGATTCTGCCCAGGATGGCCAAGCCACTGGAAACCGATGCATTTGTGTAGGAGTGCCTCCTGAAGTCACACGGAGGCTTCTAGAGAGGAATGAAAATTCTTCTTTGCTAACTACATCTGTTAGAGGCTTACTTGATTTCAACATTTTCTAGCATGGCATTGAGATGATTTATAAAAAGAAAGCTCTTTTGCACATTTGAGTCTTGAGCAACATAAGTTTAAACCACATAGGTCCACTTATATGTGATTTTTAAAAACATAATATACAGTACTGTAAAAATATTTTCTCTGCCTTATGATTTCCTTAATAACATTTTCTTTGCACTAGTTTATTTTATTGTAAGAATGTAGTATATAATACATATAACATACAAAATATTGCTAATCAACTACTTATGTTATTGGTAAGACTTCTGGCCAACAGTAGGCTATCAACAGTTAAGTTTTTGGGGAGTCAAAAGTTACTGCTCAAGGGCTGGTGCACTTAACCCCAAGTTGTTTGAGGGTTAACTGTATATAGTTAAGTGCTAGTGTTTATAATGTTTATCCACTCATGCACCACATGCTGCACCATATGCTGCAATGAATTAGGGTGAGTTAGCCCACAGTTATATCAGCAATAACATATTATTTATTTAAAGATTTAAACTTTGACAAATTTTAATTTAACATTTAATGGAGTGTAATTAAGGAAAGTGATCACTGTCAAAACTATGGAGGAATGGGTACCTGGGTGGCACATTTAAATTAAACATCCAACTCTTGATCTAAACTCAGGTCATGATCTCACAGTTTGTGGATTCAAGCCCCACATCAGTCTCTGTGGTGATGGCATGGAGTCTGCTTGGGATTCTGTCTCTCCTTTTCTCTGCCCTTCTCCTGCTTGTGCTCTCTCTCCCTCTCAAAATAGTAAACTTAAAAAAATTCAAAAAAAGAAACACATTAAAAAAAAACTATGGAGGATTATCATAAGCTTCCTCTATATTTGAAAACAACAGGACTTGTTTTCTATGACTTTTTCATCATTAAATGTTGGAAGAATCTAATTAATAGATCACAATATAATTATTTATATTATTATGAAAAAGTCATTGCAGAAAGTATGGCCAAAGCAGTGAGTTTTCAGATCCTCCTGACTTGACAAAACTTATCATTGTTTCAAAGACTTATTTAGACTTTCCCCATATGTGTAGGTATTACCAGAACCTCAATCATAGAAAATGTAAAACTGTATATATTCTGCTTGAATTTACCATCACATCATTTTTCTATAATGCCTCATCGTGTTGTCCAACAAACATTTTTTCATATTTTTTTTAAATATTCATTTTGAGAGAGAGAGAGAGAGAGAACAAGCAGAGGAAGGAGAGAGAGAGGGGCAGAGAGAATCCCAAGCAGGCTCCATGCTATTAGCACAGAGCCTGATGCAGGACTCAATCCCATGAACCTTGAGATCATGATCTGAGCCGAAATCAAGAGTCGGATGCTCAGCCAACTGAGCCACCCATGCGCCCCCATTTTTACACATTCTTTTAATGGTTCAACAATGCTATACCCAGTTGGCTTTCCATCATTGAATTAAGCATCTCTCCCTTATGGGACAAACAGGTTGCTTTTATTCATTTTTTTCCTTTCATGAATAACTTTGAAATGCTTGCCTGGATAGAATTCAAGAACCACATTAACATAAACTATTGCTCTGTGTCAGCATATTTAATAGGAGTGTCAGCAAGAATAGCCCTAATGAAGCATCCAAGATTTACAAAGTCCTGAACGGAGGCAAGAATAATTCTATCATTTGCTGATGAACTAGCTTAATCTGCAAAAATGGTGATGTTGAAAGCACTGCCGGGTTCTGCAAAGCACTGGGATGACAGTAATAATAGCAGTAGTAATTAACAACAGTGTCAACAATGCTAATAATGACAAATAAAATTTATGAGCCTTCACTTTATGCCAGGCGCTCTTCTCTGTGCTTTCTGTGTTCTTACAGCAACGCTGTGAGTTAGATATTGTTATTATTTTTATTTTGTAGAAGTGGAAACATACACAGAGAGGTTAATAATTCCTTATTATTGTAGAGCTGGTAGTTCTTGAATACCTTATGTCATTGACTTTACTAACTGCTTTACATGTATCCTTTTATTTATTCCTCCCCAAATTCTTATTAGAGGTAGAATTTCAATTTTCCATGTGAAATATTTGAAGTCAAAGAGGACAAGTCAGGTGATTGAGGTCACAGTGCTTGTGAAGATCAAAGTACAGATTTAAACCCAACTTTGCCAGACCCCAAAGTTGCTGAAGAGAGCTTAGATGTGAGCTATACTGTCAGCATGGAACCAGAACTGAGCAAAGTCAAGTGATTTATACGGAGCTACCTCATGAACAGCAGAAGATCCTGGATTGGAAGGCATCTGTTTTCTCCTAGGCAAATGCCCTTTCCCGCACCCTGTTGTGATTTCTATTGTCTTTTCTCATCCCCTTTTCCGGGGTTGCTCACGTGCACTCGCTTTCTCTCTCTCTCTCTCCTTCTTACTCCACGCACACCTGCTTCACTTTGCTTCTGTAGACCACCTTCCTCTGCTGCACTTATACTTGAACTATCACAGGCAGCCCCAAGTGTGCCCTTATCCCCGGGTCTACCGGACTTTTCGGCCAGTTGATTTAGTCCCTGGGTCTGGATTTCAGATTTCTGAGACTGGAGGGTCTGTTTGGTCCAATCTGGCCCAGGATTACCCAACCACCCACGCTGGGTGAGTGTGGGTCACATGGTACAAGGCTGTGGTGGGCCTGTTTCTCTCAGGAGGGGTATGGGCAGCAAAGCAGAGGGTGACGTATTTGTTACTGATTGGAATCAGGTAGGCAAACCTCAGAGCTTCCCAAGGAGAGGACAAGGACTGCCTTGCCACCTACTGGTGCTTTTGTTGATCAGCCCACAGAGTTCTCACACACAGTGAAGACTCCTGGAAGACTTCAGTGTCCATTGGCCACGCTCTGGCATCATCATGACCATATCAGCAGTGGCCCCTTTTGTGCCATGAGAACACAGCTTGGGGACACTTGATTAGATTAATTTTCATCTTTGTGGATGAAGTCTGGCAGATTTCTTTATTTTGATCCAAGACCCAGCTGCCCCACCTTCCCTATTTATTTGTATAACAAAGATGAAACCTACCGAAAAACAATTTAGTTTTTTTAGAGAGAGAAAGAGAGAGAGAGTACAAGCGGGGGAGGAGCAGAGGAAGGGTGAGAAACAGAATATTAAGCAGCCTCTACACTCAGCACAGAGCCCAGTGTGGGGTTTGATCTCATGACCCTGGGATCACGATCCGAGCTGAAATCAAGAGTCCGACGCTTAACTGACTGAAGGAGAGGCTTCAGATGCATGGCCTTTCTCTATTGTGGTCACATCAGCTGGTAACATGCTTGAACTTGGCCACTACTTGTCCAGATTTAAAGATGAAAAAGATAAAAACCTTTGCTTCTGGATATGTACATTCAGGGCACATAGATATACTAATTGGTAGTGCTTATTGTGGTGCCAGTTCAATAAGTTTGTACCATTAAAACTAGCAGCCCTGGAGAAAAATGTTGGACTTTCTCCCCGTGATTCTTTTCAAGCATTACTACAATTCTGGTTTCTGAAATGCCATTAAAATGCATCTCAGGAAGTATTCCTTAGCTGACCCTACTGCTTCTGTTAAGATGTTCAACTACATGATGACTTTTATAAATATTCTGTTTCAAATGGAGAACTTTGTCCACAGTCTGATTTGAGAAAGATCTTTGATTTTTCCCTTTTTAAAGCAAAGTTTTAATTTTATGGCACTGAATCTTCCCCCAACCCCTTGCAGGGTAAAAAGAAGTCAACTTGAATTGATTTTGTGCTTCAAATGCCTATATGGAAACAAATTAAAAGAAGATATTAAATATCTCCTTTTTTTTACAGGAAGTTATTTGGGGGAATCATTGTGTGTCTGCTGGAATATAGAAGAGCTTTGCTTTCATTCATGAGCATTAGAACTTCATTTTGTTATATAACGTTGGCCACAAACATTGAAATGTTGAAAGTGGATCACTGTATTTGGATTTGTACTAAAATTCTAACAGTTATGTATTTTCCTTTTTTTTTTTTTTTTTTTCAATATTACAACATCTCTGACAGGTTTTTAAGCTCTCTGCCCTCTGGACGCAGAGTAGGAGTTGTAAACAGGGGAGCAGGCAAAGTGCTCTCAAGCAGTGCCCTTGAATCTGTCCCCAGTGCTTGTCTGGTTATTTTCTTTCTGGCATCTGGAAGGGTGGCAGAGACCTGGTGACAGGACAATGAGGTTTTCCTATCAATGCTGACCCTCAGAAACTGACGTCATCTCTGTAATTTAATTCGTCCAGCTGTCTCTGCATTCTGTAGCCTCTATCGTGGAGTTTTGTTCAAGAGTGGGCTTGTTTTTATAGAAAGATAGAGGAAAATGCGTATGTGGTCTTTGAATTTGCATTTTTTTTTTTTATCTTCAAAGAGCAAGGGTGTTTTCTAGTTAACAAGTTTTCAGATTAACTTCGCTCAAGTTTCTTAAGGAGCATGTATTATGAGGTAATAATACTCAGGTACATTTGAGGACTAGAGATTGTATATATAGAATACCTAGTTCGGTGCCCAGTACAGTAGGTTCTCAATATATATTCATTTTTCTCTGTCACCTCTGTATTTGAGCATCATTTGTAATGGGATCCGGTAAGGCATCCTTCCTTGTCTAGATCTCCATAATCCCAGACTACACGGGATGAGAGATGAAGTGTGACACCGCTGCTTGATCTCTTTACAAGCTTTTCAGTCTTAGGAGATTGTTTCTTCTGTTAAAAGGTTGAGAAGGCCCATAAGTGTTTTGAGTATCTACTGAGTCTTGAGGTTCATCATGTGCCAGAGGTACCCTTCTAGCCGGGAGATCTGTAGAAATGCAAACACGCTTGCAAATTGATCAGTTTGGTGTA
Source organism: Herpailurus yagouaroundi (assembly GCF_014898765.1). Taxonomy (NCBI): domain Eukaryota; kingdom Metazoa; phylum Chordata; class Mammalia; order Carnivora; family Felidae; genus Herpailurus; species Herpailurus yagouaroundi. The sequence continues at coordinate 18,549,810 of NW_024412413.1, forward strand.
GATGTTTTATCCATCTGTCCAGCCAGCCATTTCTTCCTTTATCTTCTTCCTTTTTTTCTTTCTCCCTTCCTTTCATCCTTCCTTCCCTCCTTCCTTCCTTCCTTCCTTTGTCTCTTTTTCTTTCTTTCTTTCTTTCTTTCTTTCTTTCTTTCTTTCTTTCTCTTTCTTTCTTTCTTTCTTTCTTTCTTTCTTTCTTTCTTCTTCCTTCTTTCCTCTCTTTTCTTTCTCTTTCTTTCTTTCTTTCTTTCTTTCTTTCTTTCTTTCTTTCTTTCTTCTAGTTTTTATTCTTTCTCCTCTTCCTCTTCTTCTTTATCATCATCATCTATTTATTTATTTGAAGTATTGATTATACTAGCATGGTAGGTAGTGAATATCATAGACTAGGAAGAAACTGAAAGATGATGGGCCTGTAACACCAAAGTACATTCCCTCTAGTTAAGGGAACTTTTCTCTCTTTCTTTTTAAAATGTAAAATGGACTTAAGCTAGGCAATCTTTTAATCAAGGCATAATTGGCATAAAATAAACTGCATATATTTAAGGTACACAAATATAATAAATTTTGACCTATGTATACACCTGAGAAACCTCCAGCTCACTTCATGACAGTGAACATACCCACCACCCCCCAAGTTTCCTCATTTTTCTTTTGTAATCCCTCCTTCCCATCCCTTCCCCGGGCAACCACTCATTGGCCTGCTTTCTGTCACTAAAGGCTAGTTTGCATTTTCTAGAATTTTATGAGAATGGTGTAACAAGCAGTATGTGCTGTGTTTTTTTGTTTGTTTGTTTGGTTGGTTGGTTGGTTTTTTTGCGGGGGAGAGGACCTGTCGTCTTTCAGTGTCATTATTTTGAGATTCATCCATGGTGTTGCACATACCGGGGGGTTTGTTCCTCATCCTTGCTCAGGAGTGTAGCATTTTGTAGTACATCATGGTTTATTCATTCACCTGTTGAAAGGGATTGGGTTGTTTCCAGTTCAGAACTATTACAAATAAAGTTAGTGCAAACGTTTGTGTACAAACCTTCATATGGACATATGTTTTCATTTCTCCTGGATAAATACCTATTAGGGGAATGGTTCGATTGTCTGGTAGTTTAACTTTATTTCTTCACGTTGATCTTTGTAAAGTTCCAGCAGCAGTGGTGAAAGTTCCAGTTGCTCCATAATCTCCCCCAAGGGTTCACTGGTTTTGATTCCCATTCACACAGGTGAGTAATGGCTTAAATTTGCATGTTAATGACTAATGTTGAGAATCTTTTCACATGCTAATTTGTTATCCACAGATCTTCTTGGGTGAATTGACTGTTCAAATTGTTTGCCAAGGTTCCCCTATTGAGTGCCACCAGGGTGCCAAGGCTCAGGGCTCTGTGAAGGTGGTAAGCTGGACAGTCTCAAGGATCACCTCCATCCAGTGTCACTGTGCTTTCTGATTTACTTGTAAATTTTTTTCCCAACAGCTTTTAAGTCTTCTCCGCTTCCCAAGAAACACTGTTCAATGCATTTTATAATGTGATGATAGTTTATTTTACTTAAATTCCGATTGAATTATTTGAGTGCAGTGGATCTTTTGAATATCACTTGCAGTTCTGAAATAAATATCCTTGCTAGAGAAGCACGAAGATGAAATGTAAAGTCAAATACTATGCATATTTGAATTTACCCAATAATATATGCATCTCAGTATGTCATCCTACCTTAGAGACCCAAAATGGAAAAAAATATTTATGTCTTAAATTATTCTTATTGTGAAAGTTAAGAAAAGAGAAGTCTTCTAAATGTAATCTGTTTGGAGTTTAAAAATCAGGAAAATGATAAAACTTGGGCATATTTACATTAATTAATTCAAACAAATATTCCAGATGGCTCTTCTAAAAATGTGCTTTTCTGGGGCGCCTGGGTGGCTCAGTGGGTTAAGCGTCCGACTTCGGCTCAGGTCATAATCTTGAGGTTTGTGAGTTCGAGCCCCACGTCGGGCTCTGTGCTGACACCTCGGAGCCTGGAGTCTGCTTCAGATTCTGTGTCTCCCTCTCTCTCTGCCCCTCCCCTGCTCATGCTCTGTCTCTCTCTGTCTTAAAAATACATAAAAAATTAAAAAAATTAAAAACGTGCTTTTATATCGATCTTTACCATAAAAGAGACAGAAGTTCGTCCCCTGAGACTAGGTGGCTTAACAGAATTGGATTCAGCTAATAATTTGGTAAAAGTGTTGAGCAATTAGTCACAATGTCTCCTGTCATTGTCCTCCTCTCGGGCCCCCACTCCTGCCACCCTGCTTCCCATTCCAACCTGTCTGCAAATGGATATATCACCAGTCTTCATGAACTGAGAATCAGCCAGAGGATCCACCAAGCACCTCTGTTATTGGACACGTGCCAGGGACCCAAGAACTATAGGCAACGAGGTGAAGCTGTGGTCTGAAAACTGAAAGGAGTAAAGTGTTGGAAGAAAATAGAAACACATGAAGAAGCTCTTACCTTGAGAAAGGGCTTTATGAAGCCCTACAATCCGGAAGGACAGGATTCTAAAGATTAAATGCAACAGAGCAATCCCAAGTGACCAGGAAACACTGTTTCAGTCCTCATTAGAACAGCTTGCTGTACAGAAGCCAGACGCTACTCTGAACTTTGCCAGGATGACATCAGTTTCAAGTGCATCAGTGTAGCAGTAAAACACAGAATCTGAAATGTCGACTTCCAGGTGTTGGTCAGAGAGTTGTTAATAGATTTTCAAAGGCAACCAGGAAACATGGGGCTGTTTCTTTGTCCTGTTAGAGAGTATGGTTGTCCTCTGAAGAGAAGAGATAGGGCCAGATACAAGAGAGGGTAAAGTCTCTAAGGAAGGATATACCAAAGAAGAGACAGAACTTTGTGGCTGTGCTGCTTAAGATACTAGCCACTAGTGGGGCGCCTGGGTGGCGCAGTCGGTTAAGCGTCCGACTTCCGCCAGGTCACGATCTCGCGGTCCGTGAGTTCGAGCCCCGCATCAGACTCTGGGCTGATGGCTCGGAGCCTGGAGCCTGTTTCCGATTCTGTGTCTCCCTCTCTCTCTGCCCCTCCCCCGTTCATGCTCTGTCTCTCTCTCTGTCCCCCCCCCAAAAAAAAAAATTGAAAAAAAAAGATACTAGCCACTAGTAACATCTAGCAATTTATTTATTTATTTATTATTATTTTTTTTTAAAGTTGGTCGGCTTTTTTTTTTTTCCAACTTTTTTTTTATTTTTAATTTTTGGGACAGAGAGAGACAGAACATGAACAGGGGAGGGGCAGAGAGAGAGGGAGACACAGAATCGGAAACAGGCTCCAGGCTCCGAGCCATCAGCCCAGAGCCTGACGCGGGCTCGAACTCACGGACCGCGAGATCGTGACCTGGCTGAAGTCGGACGCTTAACCGACTGCGCCACCCAGGCGCCCCACATGTAGCAATTTAAATGCAACTTAAGTAAAATAAGATGTAAAATTTAGTTCTTCAGTTGCATTAACCACATGTCCTGTATTATCAGCCACATCTGGCTAGTGGCTGCTGCATTGGACAGAACATTTCCATCTGTGCAGAAAGTTCTCATACAGTGCTGCTTTAGGAGATGCTTATGTTTTAGACAGGTGGAGAGTTAGAGATGGAAGGAGAGCCAGTGGACAGAAAATGAGAAAATCAGAAATATGGAGGGTGAAGCAGAGAAGGCAATGTCTAAAGAGAAAGGACAGTCGTGGAAGCAAGAAACATAGAAAATGGCAAAATGCTGCAAAAAAAAATATATAGTGAAATGCTGCCTGGTGGACAAGAAGGAAGAGGACAGAGAAGTGGTTGCTGGGCTGGGGGACTGTGGTGTGGTGATGGACATCAGGAGAACAGTGTCAGTAGTGGAGGCAGAATTCAAATAGAAGGATTAAGGACTAAGTTGGGGGTGAGAAAATGGAGGCATTCGGAATGGAGAGGACGCCCTTTCCCCAAAAGTTTTGGTAGTACAGGAAAAAGCAAAGGTCAGATAGCAGTATCAGAGCTAAAAGATCTGAGTTGTCTATAGGTACAGAAGAGATGGAGATTTCCAACAGGAATGGGGACAGTCGACACAATGAGGTGATGGGAGAGGTAGCAGGGGATGAAAGGAAGAGGCCAGGTAGAGGCTCACCTGTGTCCTGACAAGGAGGAGAGGACAAAGAGTGGCTGGGTAGAGGCAGACAGAGGAAGTCCATAAAGGGGTTCATGGTAGAAGGCTTAGTCTACTGGCTGGGGTAAGGCTCAGGCTGGGGATGAGGTTCTGGGCTTGAGGAAAGCAGAGGAAGTTTGCATGGCTACGATGGCAAGTCCACAGAGATGAAGTAGAGTGAGAAGGAACCCATGCAGCATCCCCTTCCAAATAAAATGTTGGCTTTCTAATGGAGAACTTCTAGAGGCAATATCTTAACCCCAAGACCATGAGTATGTAAGAGTAAGAATTCCAGGGTAACCTAGTGAGCCCAAGTAAAGACACACGTTGGGAAGGGCAAGGAGACCTTAGAGCACAGGTCAGCTCACCGCATGTGGGTCAGGACCCACTCCAAACTCTGTAGTATTAACCCCGATTGTCACCTCCCATGTACCCAATCAGCTCGTTCGAAGCAGGGCAGTCTTCCTCAGGGGCATATTCAGAGAATCATTTTTACACAGCAGTCATTTAACCATGGATTAGGGAGGCTGGGTAGCATGAGCATGGAGAGGGAAGAAGAGACTGGGCTTGGACTGGTTGGGGGGGCATGGTGCGTGTGGCTTACTAGAGGAGACCCAGCTAGGGGGACACAGTCCAAGGGAGAAACCACATCTTACATTAAAATTCCCTGGCCCTCCCAGGTTCCTGTCTGCTCCTCTGCATGGTCCCAGACCCTCGTCCCCAGCCCTACACCAGGGACTCCTAAGCTGCCGGGTCGGAACAAACTTTTCAGCTGTGCACAAAGGAGCAGACAGCACCAGGACAGAGGAGGTCTGCCAGCAGTGATCTTCTCAGTTACAGTGGACTTGACACTTTTGGCTTTGGTTTCTCCTTGAATACCTTTCTCGGCTGTAGACCGATCAGAACAGCAACTCTGCTTTAATGAGTTTCCAGCTCATTTCACTGTAACTTTGCAGGATCACGTTTTTGGTTACGCAGCAGAAGTATTTCCATTAAGAGCAGTTTCATTGGCGAAGCACCCCAACTTTCCCTCAAGGGCTGAACTTTGAACCAGGTTTGATGCCCACCAGCAGGATGAAGGTAGGATGCCAGAGATTTGAGAATCCTTTGTTTGACCAAGCTTTTGCGAATTCTCTTCAGGATGGAAGCAGAAGGGGGTTGTTTCTAATGCCCTGTGTGAGCCATGAAGAGGGCTACTTTAAGCTGTTTCTTTCCCCAGTGATGCATTTTTAGTGTTTTATGAGTTGATAACTTACCGGGGGGCGGGGGTGGGAAAGGCTTGGCTCAAAATAAGAGAGTAGACCCATAATAAACTCCTTTCATGTTCCAAGTTAGCATTTATTAGCGGTTCCTTCAAATAAGAAACTCTGGGATCAGACAGATTTGATGTTTTGAGAATAAATTCATTGACTGTGAACTCAAAAATAGCCAAGCTTTGTAATCTATATGTTCAGCACCACCCTAAGTAGTTTGCATAACTTACATTTTAATCCACAAAATGCCACAAAGGAGGCATTATTTTATTTGTTTCCTGCCACCTTTTATCAACAGATAGGGAAACTGAGGCTTGGAGGAATCAAGAGGGAGTTAGTCAAAGGTGAAGTGTGGAGTGAAGCGTGAGATATATGACTTTCAAATTATGCTGTTGCCCCTAGATTTTCTGGCCAAAAAATGTATAGAAAACACTATATCAGCTGCTCTCTCACCAAAATAGAGCATGTTTTTTTATTTCTTTTTTCTTTTACAATTAGTTTTAGAGCAGAAACACAGGAAGACTATAATTATAGGCCAGTGGCAGTCAGAAGGACGATACCATTAAATAGATGTAATGTTCAGTATCAACTTACCGTGCCTACTGGCAGAGTTGCAACTGTGATCTATAAAATGCCCATGGGTCCTAGACTCGTCTGGTGTCATATTCAAGACGATTTAAAGTATTGGGGCTCCTGGGTGGCTCAGTCAGTTAAGTGTATGACTTCGGCTCAGGTCATGATCTCATGGTTCGTGGGTTCAAACCCTGCCTCGGGCTCTGTGCTGGCAGCTCAGAACCTGGAGCCTGCTTCAGATTCTGTGTCTCTTTCTCTCTCTGCCCCTCCCCCGCTCATGCTCTGCCTCTCTCTCGCAAAAATAAATAGACATTAAAAAAAAGATGACTTAAACTATTGAAAGTATTTATTCAACGATTGCTTATTGAAAACGTATCCATCGTAACCCCAACCATCTAGCTGGTACTGAACTCTAGCTACTACGAATACAGCAATGAGCAAAAAGAAGCAATCTATGTCTCCAATAAGTTTATAGTTTAGAAGAGGGTGCAGGTATTATTCTAAGAGATCACAAACATAAAAAGAGAATGACAGTAGTCATTCACTGTGTCTGGCACTGATTCACAGTTTGCTTGTGAGATTCCTCTCAACTGTCTCATTAAATCAGTACCCCTCTGGTGATTTATTCCAGCAAGGCCTTTCTTTTTTTACCTGCAAATAAGAGGGAGGATCTTTTGGAACTTCTGCCATGGTACAATGGTCTGCAAACTGAAGATATTTGAGAACCACTGACCTATAGCCGGACTCTGAGAATTGCATTAGAGAACATGTCAATTGCCTATCTTCTTTTTCTCAGGGTTTGTAATGTTTGCATGCAGAGAATGTGAAGGCCAAGGTCAGAAAGCAGTCAGATTCAAAAGAAAAAAAAACACAAACAACTTGTCAGGGGTAAATCCGTGTTGTTGCCCTAGAAAATGCAAAAATGGGTGCAAACTTAGGTATTTTTGTCTTGCAGCATCTATACTAAATGCATGTTTATTTTCTGACTGTACAAAGATCTTTTTCTCTTGAGAGAAATTATCTGTCTACTCAGGCTTTTACTCTTGGGGTAGTGAACTTGAAATCTTAACTGGGTTCTTAAATCTTCCTGCTAAAGAACATCAAGTGCATTTTCTGTTGGAGTAAGGAGGTAGGTGTTTATTTAAAGAGGCCAAAAAGTGCATCCTGCTTGAGACAGCACTAATGGCATTCAACCTCTTATGCATCAAGGGCAAAAAGCATGCAGGTACTCGGCTTTGACATCCCAATATCTATATGGACTGCATTTGTCACTTTTTAAAAAAGTAGAAAGCCATTTGATGAAAAGAAAGATTTTTGGTTTTGAAATCTAGGCTTCTCCCATTGGGTTGTGGCGTCTCATTAAAAAAAAAAAAAAAAAAAATTACAGTTTGCTCCTGGACTGTCACCTACTTGAAAAGAAGCAGAGCAAAAGAGACAGAGCTTGAAGCTGGAAAAGAAAAAAAAAAAAAAAACAACTTTTGTTAATGTATAGGCATTCAGCTCCCACTGTTCATTAACACACATATTGCTAATGCTTGGCAATGAAGCGGACATTTTTCTTGAGTGGGGTCGAAAAACTCATTATTCGCCATATGGTGGTTGGCCAGCAACAATTGCTGAAGCCGTGGAAGCAAAGGGAAGTTGGCCGAGCGATTTCTTTGGGCAGTTTGCACAGCTCTGACTCTCTTGACATATGCCATTCATGTGGCCTCTGGAGAACAGATGGACCAGGGCTGGGAACGGAGGGGAAATCATGGCTGGGATCTGGTGGCAGCCCCTGTCTCTTTATCCTTCAGAATGACTTGGAGTCACATGGCATGTGAAAATAACAAGCAGGGGATTGTACTCAGAGGATTTCCCTGCCTTCTTTTATAAAGCCACAGCGTAATTTTGACTGCCTTTTCGTATTTTGTTTATTAAAGGGATCAGGGTTTTAGATGAAAGAGATTCCTTGGTTGTGGGTAGGGTCTGGCCTATGCCAATGACACTTGCTCATTGTCAGCAGGAAAAATGCTGGCAGTTTGATAAGGGATAAGAAAATAGAGGGTTTTTTAAATTAAAATTTAAATTACTCTTTATTTGTTCTCTTCCCGTTTGTAAATCTCACATAGGCAAGTTAAGATAAGAGCTGGTTTAGATTCGGGATACTCAAACCTCCTGAAAGGAGTTAGTGTGGGCTATTGTTTTTTTTTCCTCTCCTGAGGATCGAGTGCAGCAGGAAAGCCAGGGGTAATGTGGACATCGTGCAGGCACAGCTTGGGTGCTTTCTGGATTTTACATTGTCCAAAACAAACCAAATGGGAGAAGGAGAAGATGTTGCCAGTTAGAGATTAACTGGGCATTTACAGGCGTAAAAACAGCTTTACCTAAAATTGTTCACTCAGCAACTGAAATTTTAATTAAGAGACACTTGCGGTTAGAGCAGCAAAGTTATGGCCCCAGGAAAGTATTTACTGCTATTCTTATTTTCACTTATAGCCCTGCTACCTCCTAAATATGAGGAATTATTCTTGGTCTTAATTCTGGAGATTGACTTCCCAAGCGAATTCCTCAGAGACACATCCTGATTGTCAACTACAGTGGTTTACAATTTGTGAGCAAAATCACTTGGTGATTTGAAATGGAAGAATTATAGGTCTTTTTTTTTTGTTTTTTTCTTTTGACTTTTTAACATTTTGAATTTCTAGCATGGCACGTTTGGCTCTAAGACAACAAGATAATAGGGAAAGAGGACACTGGGAGTTTTTCAACTCATCCGGGAAGTTGTTCTGAGTTCTTACAGTGAGAGCACAGTGTACCTGCTTAGAGCTGAACAAGGAAAAATGGGTTTTGTTCTTCCTTACGTTTCTTCCCTGTTTCCAAAATTTATTTTTAACCTTTGGTAAGGTTTGGGCAAAAGGCCATTACTCTGTTCTCGAATTTGTGTACTTTTCCTTTGTGGCCCAATGAGACGAGCATTTTATGGTTTCGTTTCTTGCCATCCGAAATCCCTCTCTTTGTTGTCTTCAAGCTCCGTGTTATGCAGTTTGGAGTGGCTTCCTGACTATTTGATTCTCAAAACAGAAGCAGACCTTTTAATCCAAGGTCAGCAAATTTTTCCGTGAAGGTCAAGATAGTAAGCAATTTGAGATCTGCAGGATGCAGGTGGGCCAGATTTGGTCCGTGGGCCATAGATTGTGGATTTATGCACTGTTGCTGGCCAAGTGTTCTAGTTCGCTCAAGTATTAACATATTTTCAGCCAGGTCATTTTTCATTTCGGGCTTCTTTTGCTTGCTGAATCCATCCTTGAGATTGCCTTAAAAAACAAATGTTTTCTAGCCCCTCCCTCACTGCTCAAAGTATGGTCTGAGGACCTGCAGCTTGGGCATCACCACTCAGGAGCTTGTTGGAAATGCAGCCTCTTATCCAGATCTCCTGAAACAGAGTCTGCTTTTTTTTTTTTTTCAAAGTTTATTTATTTTTGGGACAGAGAGAGACAGAGCATGAACGGGGGAGGGACAGAGAGAGAGGGAGACACAGAATCGGAAACAGGCTCCAGGCTCCGAGCCATCAGCCCAGGGCCTGATGTGGGGCTCGAACTCACGGACCGCGAGATCGTGACCTGGCTGAAGTCGGACGCTTAACCGACTGCGTTGAAACAGAGTCTGCTTTTTAAAGGTAAGAGGAAGCACTGGTAGACAACAGGGCCTGCTCAGAGATGTCAAATAACTACCCAAAGTCACACAGCCAATAAGAAACCAAGCCCAGATTTTTCTTAGGCCTGTCTCATTCAATGTTTTACTTTTAACCATTCTGGTATACTGCCTACAGATCTAAAACTCTTGAAGTTGAGGATCCACAATGGGAATCTTCCCAAATTGGAGTGAATCCTTTCAAGAATGACTTTTCAACTTTGAAACAGAAACTCAGACTGGTTCCTTCATAACGAGTCCTGTTGATGCTTCCAATGTGCCTCCTTCCCATTCTTTCCATCCATTCCCACATTCAACTCTCAATTCTTTCAACTTGTATCACCTCACAGTTCATTCATTTAAATTAAACAAAATTTTTTTAACATTTATTTGTTTATTGAGGGACAGAGAGAGAGCGGGAAAGGGACAGAGGGAGAAAGAGTCATAGATTCCAAAGCAGGCTCCAGGCTCTGAGCTGTCAGCATAGAGCCTGATGCGGGGCTTGAACTCACAAACCATGAGATCATGACCTGAGCAGAAGTCGGATGCTTAACCTGGATGCTTAACTGACTGAGCCACCCAGGTGCCCCTATTCATTTCGAAGACAGTTGTCAAGTGCTGTATTCGTTTCCTAGGGCTGCCATAAAAAAGTAGCCCAAACCAGGTGACTTACCCAAGTTCATTCCCTCACAGTTCTGGAGGCTGGAAGCTTGAGGTCAAGGTGTCACAGGGCATTGCACTCACAGCAGGCTCTGGTGTCTGGTTCTCTCTAGCAGTCCTAGGTGTTCATTCCTTTATTTGCAGGTGAGTGGCTCTAATCTTCCTCTGTCATCAAATCACCTTCTGTCTGTGTGTCTCTGGGTCTCTTCTCCCTGTCTTAGAAGGACACTGGTCATTGTAAATTAAAGGCCCTCCCTATTTCAGTGTGAGCTCATCTTTTTTTTTTTTTAATTTTTTTTAACGTTTTATTTATTTTTGAGACAGAGACAGAGCATGAACAGGGGAGGGTTAGAGAGACGGAGACACAGAATCCGAAACAGGCTCCAGGCTCCGAGCCGTCAGCACAGAGCCCGACACAGGGCTCGAACTCAAGGACCGAGAGACCATGACCCGAGCTGAAGTCGGCCGCCTAACCGACTGAGCCACCCAGGCGCCCCCAGTGTGAGCTCATCTTAACTTACATCTTGATTACATCTCTAGAGACTTTTTTTTTTTTTAAGTTTTATTTATCCATTTTGAGAGACAGAGCAAGAGAGTATGTACTTTCATGAGCAGAGGAGGAGGAGCAGAGAGAGAGGGAGAGAGAGAATCCCAAGCAGGCTCTGTGCTGTCAGTGAAGAGCCCAATGTGATGCTTGATCTCACGCCCATGAGATCATGACTTGAGCAGAAACCAAGAGTGGGACGCTTAACCAACTGAGCCACCCAGGCTCCCTGACTCATTTGTTTTAGTTGTGTGTTTTTTTTAAATGTTTATTTATTTTCGAGAGAGAGAGAGAGAGAGAGAGAGAGAGAGAGAGAGAGTGTGTGTGTGTGTGTGAACAGGGGGAGGGGCAGAGAGGGAGACACAGAAATGAAGCAGGCTCCAGACTCTTAGCTGTCAGCACAGAGCCCAATGTGTGGCTCGAACCCACAGACCGTGAGATCATGACCTGAGCCGAAGTTGGATGTTTAACCTACTGAGGCACCCAGGTGCCCCAACTCCTTTCTTTTAAGTTAATTAATTTATTTTTACTTTTTATTTTTTTTTATTTTTATTTTTTTTTTTCAACGTTTATTTATTTTTGGGACAGAGAGAGTCAGAGCATGAACGGGGGAGGGGCAGAGAGAGAGGGAGACACAGAATCGGAAACAGGCTCCAGGCTCTGAGCCATCAGCCCAGAGCCCGACACGGGGCTCGAACTCACGGACCGCGAGATCGTGACCTGGCTGAAGTCGGACGCTTAACCAACTGCGCCACCCAGGCGCCCCAATTAATTTATTTTTAGAGAGAGAGTGAGACAGAGTGTGCATGCACGCATAAGCAGGGGAGGGTCAGAGAGAGAGGGAGAGAGAATCCCAGTCTGGCTTTGTGCCCAATGTGGGGCTTAAACTCACAAACCGTGAGATCATGACATGACCTGAAATCAAAAGTCGGACACTTAACCAACTGAGCCACCCAGGGACCCCTAAAGACTCTTTTCAAATAAGGTCACATTCCCACGTGCCAGTGGTTAGGACTTCAACATCTGCTTTCTCGGGACACAATTCAAACCACAAGTGCCCACCATGGGACAGGCATTACTGAGGATAAGTGACAAACCAGCCACACAGAGTCCTGCCTTTAAGGAGGCTCCGTGAACTAGAAAGATAAGCACATAAAATATTTTCAGATAGGGATGAGTGCTATTTAGAAAATCAAACAGGGGAGGCACCTGGGTGGCTCAGTTGGTTGAGTGGCTGACTTTGGCTCAGGTCAGAATCTCATGGTTCGTGAGTTCGAGCCCCACATCAGGCTCGCTGCTATCAGCACAGAGCCCACTTCAGATCCTCTGTCTCTCCTCTCTGCCTCTCCCCTGCTTGCACTCTCTCAAAAATAAATAAACATTAAAAAAGAAATAAAGAAAATCAAACAAATATAAGAACTCAAGTGACTTTTTTTAGTTGGGGAAGTCAGTTAAGGCCTCCTTTGTTCCCCCAGATTTATTGAGGTATGATTGACAAAAATTATATATATTTAATATATATATATATAAGTATATATACTTACAGTATAAGATGCTGTTTTGATATATGTATACACTGTGAAATGATTACTGAAATCTAGCTACTTAACACAGCTATCATTTCACATAGCTTCTATCTCTGTATCTATGTATCTAACTATCATCGATCCATCTATTTATCTATCTATCTATCTAGTTGTGGTTTAGTGTGTGTATGTGTGGTGAGGACACTTAAATCATACTCTTGTAGCAAATTTCAAGGATGCAATGCAATATTATCCACTATAGTGGCCATGCTGTATGTGAAATCTCCAGAACTTTTAATCTTGTAATTGAAAGTTACTACCCTTGGACCAAGGTCTCCCCATTTCTTCTACCCCCCGCCCCCGGCCCCTGGGAAACACTTTTCTACTCTGTTTCTATGAGTTCAGCTTTTGAGATTCTACATATGAGTGAGATTGCGCATTATTTGCCTTTCTGTGTCTGGCTCATGTTACCCGGCATGATGTTCTCCACACTGCCAGGTGTATCCATGTTGTTGCCGATGACAGACTTCCTTCTTTTTAAGACAGAAGGTGGTTGTACACACATACCCCATTTTCATTATCCATTCACCCACCAATGCACACGTTGCATCCGTACCTTAGCTGTTCTGAATAAGGTTGCAGCGCGCATCGGAGTGCAGGTATCTTCTCAGACATCTTCACTCCATCTTCATCTTTTGGAAATATACTCAGAAGTGGGATTGCTGGACCATATGGTATCTTATTTTAAATTTTTTTAAGAACATGTGTATTGTTTGCCATGAGTGTACCAATTTATATTTCCACCAACAGCGTAGAGGGGTTCCCTTGTCTCTACATCCTTGCCAACGTTTGTGATCGTACGACTTTTTGATAATAGGCATTGTAACAGGTGTGGGATGGTATCTCATTGTGGTTTTGATTTGCATCTCCCTGGTGATTAGTAATACTGAGCACCTTTTCATGAGCACCTGTTGGCTATTTGTAGGTCTTCTTTGGAAAAATGATTATTCAGGTCCTGTGCTCAGTTTTTAATCAGTTTGTTTCAGTTTGTTTTTGTGCTGTTGGGTTGTATGGATTCCCTTTTATACTTTAAATGTTAACTCCTTATCGGATACATGGTTTGCAAATATTTTCTATTATTCCATATATTGCCTTTCGTTGACTGTTTCTTTTGCTGTGCAGATGCTTTTAGTTTAATGTAGTCTCCTTTGTTTATTTTTGCTTTTGTTTCCTATGCTTCATGATCCTTTCAGTTTGCTAGTACTTTGTTGAGGGTTTTGCATCTATGTTCATCAGGGATATTGGCCTGTGATTTCATTTTCTTGTAGTGTCCTTGTCTGGTTTTGTATAAGGGTATGCTGGACTTGTAAAATGAGTTTTGAAGTGTTCCCTCCTCTTAAGTTGTTTTGAAAATTTTGAATACTGGTATTAATTCTTCTTTAAATGTTTGGTAGAGTTCACCAGGACCAAAACCATCTGGTCCTGGGCTCTTTTGTTTTGGGGGAGAGGGAGAGATTTTTGATAGTTAAGGACTCTTAAATGTCAGCAACCTCCCCATACTGTCCTTCATCTGACACTTCAAATTCACCTTGCACTTCGTTGCTCAGGGAATTTGCCCCAAACACTGCTTTCACCATTCTGACTTATTGAGTCTGGAATAAATTGGTGTGGTGAATAAGCCAGAGAGGTCACCACTTGCTTTATGACCTTAAAGTAACTTTTGAAGAAAGCTTCAGTACTGTTATCAGTGAAATGGTAATATTGTGAAAGTTAAATGAGCCAGCTTGCATATGGTACCAAGCCCAGAGCCTAGCTCTCAGCAGCTTGATAAACAATTTCTCCACAGGGTACAATTTTTCATTTTCTTCTTTTACCTCTCCTTTATACTTCCTTTTGCACAAATTGCTTTCATTGTCATTCTCTTAATTTCTGTATCTGTATGTCTTTCCTAGAATTCTCCCCTCCCAGTTTCTATTAACTGAAATCCTCTCCATTTTCCAGACCCCATCTCAAATGCCGAGCATCTTTTTCTGTACTCCCCACTGTGGGGAGTCAGAACCCTTCTCTATTCTAACTGTCCTTAGGACTTCATGCCTCATAGCCTATCCTGCTACACGGTATCTTAACCTGCCTTCCTCTGTGGGCAAGAACTATCTCTACCTCCAACTCATGTATTTAATTCTAAATGTCTAGGCTAGTGACGCATTTGCCAAGACCCTACACGACTTAGCCCTGCTCACCTCCTCAGCATCCTTGTTCTTCACGGTGTACTCCCATACTGGGCTCCCCTCACGGCTCTGTTTTTCACTCCTACATTATCTCTTGCCTTCCATCTTTCACAGTGCATTTCCCTCTGTAATGTGACGGCTTCCACCCCTTTACAATCAGTGAACTGGGCCACATGCTCCTCCTATGTTCCCCTTTGGCTCCCTGGGCTTACCTTATCTTCATACTTTCTACATTGTATGAGAATTGCTGTATATCCACCACACATAAAGAAGAAATAGCCTTCCATAGTCTCCTTCCATATAACGATTGCTCAAACATTTTATGAAGAAATGAGTGATTACTTCTTTGCTGTTGAAGTAGTTAATGCTTTCATCAGGGTTATCATGAACTCTTATGTCATATAACATATATTACATCTTACATGTTGACAATTTGCTTGTTTTTTAACAAAGACCCACCAGTTAGCAGATGTGAGTCTTATATATATTATACTGGGTTGTTGCCCATACTTTTTTATGAGGTAAATAGTACTTATTTGATAATGGACTTGAACATCATGAATGTCATAAGGGATTTTCTGGAAGTTAGAACTGTTGGGGGGATGCCTGGGTGGCTCAGTCAGTTAAGCATCTGACCTTAATTTTGACTCAGGTCATGATCTCACGGTTCGTAAGACTGAGCCCCACATTGGGCTCTGCTCTGACAGTGTGGAGTCTGCTTTCATTTCTTTCTCTCTCCCTCTCTCTACCCCTTGTGTGCTTGTGCTCTCTCTTTCTTTCTCTCTCTCAAAATAAGTAAGTAAGTAAATAAATAAATAAATAAATAAATATTAAAAAAGTAACTTTACTTGAAGCTGTGGGTTGGATATATTAGTCTTATTCTCTTTCCATAAAAAATATACAGTTGATGGCAGTGGTTCTACAGGCCAAATTTGGCCAATAGATATGTCTGGTTTTCCTTGTAAAGCAGCTTAAAATAGAAGGAAAGAAAGAAGGAAGGAGAGGGAAGGAAAGGAAAGGAAAGGAAAGGCAAAGAAGAGAAAAGAAAAGGGAAAGAAAAGAAAAAAAGAAAAGAAAAATAAAAGAATGGAAAAGAAAAAAGAAAGGAAGAAAGAGAACAATACCGGAAAGAAAGTGTAACTAGGAGGATATTAATCTTTTTTAGTTTTTGTTTTCAGAACAAGTAACTTACATGTTTCTATTCTTTTTTTAAAAAAATGTTTGAGCGGGGCGCCTGGGTGGCTCAGTCGGTTAAGCGGCCGACTTCGGCTCAGGTCATGATCTCGTGGTCCGTGAGTTCGAGCCCCGCGCGGGGCTCTGTGTTGACCGCTCAGAGCCTGGAGCCTGTTTCAGATTCTGTGTCTCCCTCTCTCTGACCCTCCCCCAATCATGCTTTGTCTTTCTCTGTCTCAAAAATAAATAAAAGTTAAAAAAATTTTTTTTTAAATGTTTGAGAGAGAGAGAGAGAGTGCGAGCATGAGCACGGAAGGGGCAGAGAGAGGGAGACACAGAATCTGAAGCAGGCTCCAAGCTCCAAGCTCCCATCACAGGGCCCGACGAGGGACTGGAACTCACGAACTGCGAGATCATGACCTGAGCCAAAGTCGGATGCTTAACCCAGTGAGCCACCCAGGGGCCCAATACTTACATGTTTCTGTTTGTAACTCCTTGTCTATTGGTAGGAACATGAATATGAACATGAATTGAAGCAATATGTTAGAACAAGAGCAATGTGTTCGATAGTTTACCAGAAACTTTCTTACACATTGTCACCACCTCCTCACATCAAGTTCCTGAGATAGATGGCAATAGTTATTTTTGTTTTATGTGTGATATTATTAAGGTTAGGAGAGTTTTGTTTCAGTTCACCTGTCATGAATAAGCTAGTATTCACCTCCAGGTCTTCTGTTGCTAGGTTTAGTTGTACCCCTACAGTCCTGAATACAGGTAGTAGGTTGTTGTTTAAAACATTTACTGTCCTGAATTGTGGGAGGCTCATGTTTCTCTGCCTCATTGACATCAGGATTGGCTATGTGATTGTTCCAGTGAAGTATGAACAGAAGTGTGTCACTTCTTTTTTTTTTTTTTTAATTTTTTTTTTCAACGTTTATTTATTTTTGGGATATAGAGAGACAGAGCATGAACGGGGGAGGGGCAGAGAGAGAGGGAGACACAGAATCGGAAACAGGCTCCAGGCTCTGAGCCATCAGCCCAGAGCCCGACGCGGGGCTCGAACTCACGGACCGCAAGATCGTGACCTGGCTGAAGTCGGACACTTAACCGACTGCGCCACCCAGGTGCCCCATAGAAGTGTGTCACTTCTGAGCAGAAGCTGTGAGAGCCACGGCCTCTTTCCCCTGTGTTATGATACAAGCAGTATCCCACATAGACACTGTTCCTTCTACATGACACCAGAATGACACTGATGTGGAGCAGAGCTGAAGCCAACTTGCTAATGAACATGAATTGTGAATTATCGAGAATAAATTTTTTTCTGTGAAGCACTGAGACTTGAAGGTTGTTATTGCAGCATACCCTAGCCTTAACCTGACTGATAAATAGAACCTGAAATCATATGCTAGGTAATTTCCCATGAGCCATAAGGTCTAGAAGAGAGGTTCAGAGAATCATAGTATCAACATGGGGTGAAGCAATCTGACAGAGGCCTTAGGTAATAATGGATGACATCCTCAATCATCTTAGCTTCCTTTCCCTTTCAGGATAAATGAAGTCCTATGATTCCACAGAGGTACCATTCCGTAGTGCAAATGCAGTGGACCAGAGCTTTCTCTAGCTCTGCGTAATGATCTTGTGTCATTTAACTTTGGGGAGCTTAGTGTTTCTGAGCCTCAGTTATCTCATCTGTAAAATGGGAATATTAATGTCTGCTAACTCTATATTCCAGGGCTACAATGAGAGGCTCCTATCCTACTGGTGCAGGCTTCCATGACAGCCTTTGTCACACCATGTGGTGATTATTTAGTTATCTTGCTGTCTCTAGGCTGGAGTCTCTAGAGGGTAGAGATTGGGCTTTATTTATTTATCAGTTTAAGACCAGCATGTAGCACAATGCCTTGCATGTAGTAGATGGCAACGGTGCCTTGTTACGTGAACTTTGAAAGTTGTAAGTCCTCTTTGGGAGTGAGTGTGGCATGGGGTCAAGGCCTTTCCATGAGGTGATGTGTGTGTGTGGTACAGGAAGCTGATTGCACTCTCACTGAAGCCATGTCTGCCTTTCTGTATTTCCATAGAGTGGGAGTGATAGAGGTTTGGAGGTAGGCAGTCACTAATCCCTCCCCGTCAAATTGGCAATCGACACAGGAGCCAGAATAGGACCAAAGCCTCAGTTTGATCAATGAACGGTAAACCCGGGTGGGAGAATGTGGCAGTTTGGCCTGGTGTGCTTATAGCATGGGTAATGGAGGCACCAGTGAGCCTGCTGCACACAAGAGCAGGCATAGAAGAAAATAGGAGTGTGGCAGGAGGCATAAATCCTGTTTTCCTGCTTTGGGGTACAGTGATCCCTATAGCTGATAATCTGTCCAGCCTTGAAAAAGGGAGAAAGAGAGAGGTCTAGTAAGACCTTGACATTGAGTTCCTCCTACACTTAAGTTTAGATGCATCGAAACAAAATAGATGAGGAAGACAAAAATAATCCTTGCAAACAAAAGAATCAGGTAAGGACACCGATGCCTGTAGTTCAAGATGATACAGGTGATGAGAAATAAAGCCCCACGGGGAGTTAGAGCACAGAAAGATCACAAAAAAATACAATTGCAAAGCAGAAGATGAGGATTTGGGAACAGTGGTGACAGTGGACAAATGGCCTTCATCCTTCCCCACAGAATCATGCTTGTCTTGGCCAACTGTCTGAAATAAATTCAGATCCAAATAGTGTTTCTATGTTGTGGCCTGAGCAGCCAACTATATCAGTTTAAAGTTAATGGTTACAGATTATCCACACTTTGACACCAAGGGATTTATTGAGACTAATGGGTCTAATCCTATTAGAACTCCCTGTGCCCTCCTGGGTGCAATTCCTTTACCTCCAATGGAACTACCTCCTCATTTTTGAATTTACAAAATAAGATAAGATAATCTGAAAATCATTACTGATATTTAACACACATGGACATCTGTGAAGTCAAGAACCACAGCCTCTGTATATAGGTCCATCTGGAATAAGATTGACTCATTAAATTCTTTTCAATGGAGTATTAAAAGTAACTGATATTCATCCCAACCCACCACTATAAATATAATAAAGAGTGCTTTGATGCTGGTCTAAATGTGAAGGAAGACATTATGAAATCACATGAGAGTTATTTGTTAATTATATTTCATAACTGCTTCTATACTTGGAGAGGTAAATGAGCAAAGGAAGTCCAATGACATTTTTATCTCTCTTAAAGTTTATGGCACTTCAATTTTCTTAAATTTTTTGGAGTTGTAAATCTCAGTCTGTTTCGAATTTGACGTCTTTGCCTGCCAAAATGAGTCATTTCACTTGACAATTTCTTTTTATTGCTTCTGTCAAAAAGACTGTCCAAAAGGAATGGTGATATTATCATACAGCAATATTATAGAGTCATAAAAAAGTCTTCAAAGGAAATTTATTGGCATTGGAAGTGTCTAATGATGGAGGGTTAAGTTAAAAATAGAATATAAAATCATCTATTGGTGTCATATATATCTCCATGGACATACACATCCATTATACATTTTATATATACCACATTAATACATGTATATTACAATGGTCTATTTTTAGACAGAGAAAGGAGGAAGATTGGATAAAAATAGCATAAGAGTGCTAATAGTGGTTATGTATTTTTCTCCTTTTCCCATGTCTTTTCTTTATTTGCCAAATTTTGTACAATGAATATGTATGCTTTTATTATCAAACTAAAAGCCTTTATGTTTTATAAAGAGCGATGCGATGGCTCATCATTTAGTCTCTTTTGGACTATCTTAGTAACCATTGAAATGGCAAGGTGACGAACTAAAAGATGTTGCAAATCCTCGCACACAAACATATGGCCCCTGCATTATGAAAAGCATAGAGATGAGAGCCCTCCCTGTGGCCCCCTTGTGTTAAGTACCATCTCCTGGGCTGCCATAGCCTTGAATGCATATCTGCCTCACTATACTCATCACATCATTTTATCATCTCTGCATTTTGTTTTCTCTCCCTCACTAGGTCAGGATAGTCTGAAGTACATGAACCATGCTTTAGTTACTTTTGTCTTCCCGGTTTGGGGACACAGTAGCGGGGACATACTAGCTGCTCAACAATCATTTTCAATTCAGAAACTTTCAAGAAATACAAAGGAGGTCCATCTCTCTCTCTCTCTCCTTCCAAGGTACTGAGTTCCTAGTGTTGGACTGGTCTGTGAAATTGACCCACCCTCACCTAGAACAGGCTGCCTTCCTCTATGACTTGCACAACCCTGGAGGTGGGAAACCACTGCCCTTAGAGGCAACCTATACCACCATCGTCCACCTGTATTTATTAGAAAGGTTGTCTTTCTAAAGAATTGAAATGTTTCCTGTTCAAGAACTGTTTTCACTCAGTGGAACTGAACAGTGGGAAGGGGGCCGATTTGGGGAGGTGGGGAGACGCATCTTCCTAGTGTGAAGGAAGAACTTGTTGAAATTGTGAAGGCATAGCTGGAGCAGGATAACTTTAATAAAAGGGTGTTAGCATGTGTCATGCTATTAATATCACCGATGTAGACTGAACTTGAAACATGGGACTCTCTGGTATTTTATCTGCCCAGCATCCAATACCCTTTTTTTTTCTGGTAGCATCACCCTTCTCCCCCACTTTCAGTCCCTATAATTTGGGTGGGGCTGACCCTACTCCCAATTTCATGAGCGCATGACCTCAAGAGTCTCATCAGAGCACTTGATTCTCCTGGGCACAGTAATATTGGTTTGAGGCTTGGCATCTGACCCAAAGCAGGCCATGAGATGATGTCCTTGCAATTTTGCTGAAATTACTAAGAAGAATCCTTTTCTCCTGATTAGATTGCTGACATGTTAGGATGTTGGCCTGGAACACAGGTGATCATTTTATCACCATGAAAGAGGAGATTGCCTGAGAAGGAAGCCAATGCAGGGAAAAATAGTGCTGAGACATGGATCTGAATCCTGATGACATAATTCCTACACTCCTGAATTCACTCATTCCTGAATCAAGAATGTCCTTTTTTTTTTTCTTCAGTGCAAAATAACAAACCCAGTTTTTTGCTTAAGCCCATTTGTGTTGGATTTTGGTTACTTTCAATGAATGGAGTCCCGTCTAATACAGAGGAAGTCTGTCTGGTCTCATCCCTTCTGGCCTACTGAATTCTTAGTGTTGGAGCAGGCTTTGGAACCAATCCACACTCACCCAGAACAGACTCCTTTTATCAACTTTCATTCAAGTCTTTCAACAGTATGGCTTGCACACGCCTGGAGGTGGAAAACCACTGCCATGAGAGGCAACCCGTTCCACCACTGCCCACCTGTACTTACTGAAAAGGTGGCGTCAACATCTGGTCTTAGTTCTATCCTCTAGAGTCACAGAAACTAAAGACCTTTTTCTCTTCAGATATTTGAGCATCCCTGCGAATCATATCTCTTTCTCAATCAAAATCATTTTCTCCAGACTGAATATCATCACTTCCTTTACCACAGGGTTTTTCTCTAAGTGTGACACATAATGTTTTCAGATAGAATATAGGACACTCAGTTTATCCTCCAGATTAATTTTTAGTATAAGCATGTCCCCTGCAATACATTGCTTATCCGTTAACTAGGCATCCTATGGGTTATTTGCTAAATCTGACAACCTTATCCACATATCACCTGAATTAGATTCATCTAGGAGCTTCCCACGTTAGAGATTCTGACACTAAAGTGCGTTGTTGTTCCCCGGAGTTTGAGGACCGCTTCTTTAGCCATTTCTTACACTCCTACCTGTCCTGCTTTGAGCATACTTGTGTTGCCTAGTGTTCCAAATTGTAGAGAGTTTTGCCATCTTAAGCAACATCAGGGCTCTGGGATATTTGTAGAATGTATTGAGTGTTTTTTATATGGCAGCATTGGTCTAGGCAATAAACAACACTAAGGATCCTACTTTACAGAATGTACATTCTGGTGGGACAGCCAGACTACAGACAAGCGAACAAATAAATATTTCATAACATAATTTCAGGAACTGGTAAGTCCTGTGAAGAAAAAAATGAAAGCAATAGAAAGAAGAGACGCCATTTTATTTATTTATTTATTTATTTATTTATTTATTTATTTATTTACTTTTATTTATTTTTAAGAGATGCCATTTTAGAGGAAATGATTCAAGAAGACCTCTCGGGGGGGGGGGGGCAGAGAGCCTGGAGGAGACAAGAGGTTGAGCCAATACCAAGGTCTAGAGAAATAACATTCTAAAGGACAGGCACCAGCAAAGGCATGGAACCCGGGTGGGAACAAGTTTGGAGTGGTCGAGAAGCTGGAATGGAGTTGAAAAGATGGAGAGTAGCAAGGTATGTGGGCAGAGAGATGAGAGGGGGCTAGATTGTGTAAGGCTTTGTGACTGTGATAAGACATTTTGATTTTTTTTTTTTTAATTTTTTTTTTCAACGTTTATTTATTTTTGGGACAGAGAGAGACAGAGCATGAACGGGGGAGGGGCAGAGAGAGAGGGAGACACAGAATCGGAAGCAGGCTCCAGGCTCCGAGCCATCAGCCCAGAGCCCGACGCGGGGCTCGAACTCACGGACCGCGAGATCGTGACCTGAGCGGAAGTCGGACGCTTAACCGACTGCGCCACCCAGGCGCCCCAAGACATTTTGATTTTTTAGATAAGTGCAATGGGATGCGATTGGAAGGGTTTTAGTGAGGAAAACAGGATCTGATTTAACTTTTGAAAGGATTCTTCTGGCGGCTCTAACGAGAATAAAGTGAAGAGCACAAGAATGGACACTGGACCCTGGTTGTGAGGCTATTGGCAAAGTTTTGGTTCTTGCCTTTGACAACCTCTTCTTGTCTTGCTGATCTTTCTCCAGTTTTTTCAAGAGCACCACAGTATAATGGTGAAAGAATATGGGCTCCGAAGCCAAATGGCCTCGGGTTTGAATCCCAACTCTGTCAGTTACTATCTGTGGGATGTTGGCCAAGATTTTTAACTACCCTGGGCCTTGTTTTCTTAATTTGAATAAAATGAGGGCAATAATTACACCTACCTCATTAAGTTGTTGTGGGGAATTAAATTAGTTGATACAAGGAAAATGTTTTGAACAGTTCCTGGCACATAATGAGCGCCCAATAAATGTTAGAGACCATTATTGAGCATAACGTGCTCTTTTTTTGCCTTAGGACACTATTGTCCATTTCCCCTCCATCAGGGTAATTTCTGCTCATCCATCATGCTTTGAGTTGGCACAGGAAGCCTTTCCTACCTTTAACCACATCCTTGTGGGCAAAATGAGTCACATGACCAGCCCAGATTAAGGGGTGGGGAAACACACTCTATCCTGACGTGGGGCAAAGTCACGCTGCAGAGGAAGGGTGGAGAATTAGGGCCATTTGTGCTATCTACCACCAGACATGCCAAGAGAACTATTGTCAAATGCTGCCAGGACACCCACTTCTGGTCACTCACGTGCCCAAAGGACCCTGCCTCAAGACGGTTTCAGCATCATGTTGTGAGCTTCAACCTTGGCGTGGCAAGACTCAGCTTTCCTGCTGTCCAGAATGCTGGCTATTCTCTTGGCTGTAGTCACTACCTTCTGGATGGAGAAGTTGTCGACAGCAGTGTGGGTGCATGAGAGCGTGATGGGAGGTGTGGAAGAGAGAGCCTGTGTCCCAGCAGCTGCCTGCTCTTCGGCCAGCTGATTCCTCAGTGGAGAACCCTCCAGCTTGATGCCAGATCTCAAGGGCTCAGGGCCATGGGGCCTTGAGGTCTGTAAACATCAGATGCTTTTAACGCTGCCATTCTTGCTTTGCCACAGGAGCGGCGCTCAAAAAGGGAGTCCCTCCCTCTGTCCATGAATAAGGCCTGCCTGCCAACACCAATTCCAGCTGTGAACATGTAATCAGCTCTTCTATGGCCCGAAAAGGGGAGTCCCAGAGGCCTAAATTTAATTTTCATGCATATTTGTCTTCTCCCTCTACTTTATGCAAACACTATTTTGTCGCCAGCACAGGCGCCAACTGTTTTGTTTGGATAATTGCTCGAAGTCAACCCCAAACTACAGGGAGCTCGGTTTTTTCAGAGAGCGCATTTTGGTTAATTTTCGGTTAACCAAATGATCTCTTCCTTCAGCTCTGCCTTCAGGGTTTCGGCGACGATTTCTGTAAACATTTTATTCATTTCGAAGCAGTTCACCACCAGCGTCAGGTCTATTATCCTCTGTCCTGGGTCGGTTGGAAGGAGCAAAGAAACAGGAGTTCCGCAGCCCCACGGATCATCTGCTACTGCTGTTTTTCTTTCAAATAATTCTCTATTCATCTTGCCACAATCAGCGGGTCCTAGAGTGGCTGTAATAACCCAAGTAGAGGTTCGTGGCTATAATAGGGATGAGGGGAGAGGGAAAAATGAACTCTTGTAAAACAAAGATCTTATTTTTATGGAAATGAATAGAAACTCCAAGTAAGGATGAGACATATGGAAAAGCATAAAATATGAACAGAACGTTTTAAAATAGAAGGTCTTCAGAAATGCTCCATATGGCCCAGCAGTATTTAAGGTAACAGAAAATAGCTCATGTTGCAGCTGCTGGCGTTCATTCCTGGGGTTCAGGACTCAGTCCACAAAACTGTACTTTCCGATTTGTCTTGAAGAATGCTTCCTTTGTCTAAGTCCTGGGGCTAATTCTTTTAGGGTTTGGGGGAGAGTTAAATGCAGTAAGTTATTAATTAAGACCTACCATTTTAATTCATTGTATTTCATTCTTGACGAAGGGAGAAATTACTCCTATGTTATGTCTCTTTCTACCTTACGTGATAATCAGTAGTTATGAAATAGTTATGAAAACTTCATGCAGTTTTAGAGCCTGTTTGGAGCTTAGGGGATGTAGATACTAGAGCACAGCGATAACACAGCCCTCGTAATGGAAACATCATTCTAAAAGTGACACAGGACATTAAAATGACATCTCCTAAAAGCCCAGCCCGCATACACCACTAATACCGAGTAGTCAACGATTACTACATAAAGAGTCAACCAAAACAATTACGCACTTTACCGAGGATTGTCAGATTGTTGCCATGGTATTAAAAATGACTTGGGAAAATCAGTGTGGGAACATCAAATGAGTTTTGTTATTCAGAATTCTCCACAGATAATATGCATCTCAGTATACTTCTTGCCTGGTCGAAAATGAAGGGAATATTTACTTCACCAGATATGAAACGGAATCACATTGAGTGATTGCATCATGATATGTCATATGCCAGACTTACTGTAGGAAAGCGCTTCTTTTTAATATCCTGGACTAATATGTGACTCAGATCTGTGGATACTGGCTTGGATTTTTCTTGATTTCCATCTTCAGCTGGAATGTGGAAAATGAAATAGAAATAACAGAGGAAACAGAAGGACGTAAAACTCCACTCAAAATTAAGGAGTCTATTTTTGTTTGTTAAATAAGACCTTTTCATTTTTCTGACAGCTTCAGCAGTCTCACTTTTACTTTCCTTGCCTTTAAGTTTGTAAATTCTGCCAGGACGTTTACCATGCTATTGTAGGGCCATTCGTTTCTCGTTTTATTTTGTCTGCACAGTGCTGATCAACTAATTTCATTTTTTCCTGCCGCTAAACCATTTTTTTTTTTTTTTGGCTGAATTGACTGGATGTTTGGCTTTGTGTAGACACAGCCTCACTGTAAGTTGGCCCCCTAATTCAATAATTCACCATGAAGACTGGTTTTCATCCTCAGTGTGTTGAACAGGCATCTAATCAACCATTAATTTCCTTTTTGTTGGATGAACATAGTAACTATTTCTTTCCCTCTGATGAGAAGCAGAGGCAGAGAGGATTAGAGGTTGCCCTAAGTCAGAAAGGGAGGTTGTAGAAGTCAGCCTCAGGAATACCTACAGTCTTCAGGAGTGATGTGGTGGAGAAAGGCCAGAATTGGGAAGAAAAATTGATGGAGAAGAACTGATGGATAGGTGGACCTGTGGGTTGCTAGACATGGTGTTCGGCACTTTGAATGGAGCCTAGAAGGTTCTTCTACCAGTGAAGAATTGGACAACCTTGCACACGTCTCTTAGCTTCTCTAAAATTCTTTCTTTGTCATCCTCGAGTGGAACAGAGCAAATTTAATTTTCTTATAGTGCATCATGGCAGTATTTCCAATGGGAAATGGGAAATTATGCAGATCATTACCTGGTACCTTGTCAATATCACTCTGGTATTTTGAATTTATTAAGAGATGGTAATAAATTTTACTATATTTATGAGTATGACTTATAATAAGTTACTTCATAACTTATCTATCTTTTTATAAGCATTCCATTTATTTAAGAGAAATATCAGATGAGCTTAATAGCTTTCTTATGAATTGAGACACTTGTGATGGAGACCAGTTCAAACTTAAAAAGAAGTGCAGTTATAATTAATGTGATATGGTTATACTGGCTAGTTTTATTCAAGGTATTTTGAGTAGACATGGATATCAATCTGAATTACATTGATCTTATTTTTCTAAAGTAAATGGAATTTGGAGTGAAGCCTCAGGGGTGATCTGAACCAGGGAATCTGAGCGTCTCTAGGACCCTCCATCATGTACCTGTCATTCTTCCTGCATGTTGCCTTTGTTTCCTCAGAGTAGCTTCTTCAATGATGACGAAAACATGGTCTCTAATAACTCACAGCTCATATTTCAGAGTATCTCTCTTTGGGAAGGAGTAGAGATGTGGTCTTTTAGGTCCTAAGAACAAAACTCTGTTGAGAGAATCTGATTGTCCAAGCTTGAGTCAGTTGCACAAAACCATGTGCAGGGAGTTTGGCACCAACTTGGATGATTTTCCCATTGTAGTTGAAGAAGGGAATATTCTAATAATAAGGAAGCTCTTCTTTAAACTGCTTTGACTCCTAGGATCATTGGCCTAAAGCAAGTGTGTGTGTGTGTGTGTGTGTGTGTGTGTGTGTGTGTGTGTGTAAGCAGACAGAATAAAACATGATTACTAAATAAGTTTAATAACGCATTGTCAACAGAAATTCTTCTTTATGAATTTGCTTAAATACTTAGAACAATGACTTTTGTATGTTAATGCATTTATTTAGAAAACACCTCTTGAACCCTCACAGAGTGCAACATGCTAGGCACTGGGCTGGACTCAGAGAAGCATAAATATGCAGATTCTTTCCTGAAATAATTTACAACTTTTTTTGGTGAAAAATGACATACTCACCTAAGACTTTGAATTACAATGTGCTCGTGTCCAGTGAGAATACAGGAAGAGGTTAGTGTCCAGTGAGAATACAGGAAAAACTAGAACCACTTTCTCTGAGTATTGGCAAAGGACTGTGAGCCTGCACAGCAAGCAAAGGCTTCATAAAAGGAGTGGTACTCATCCTGGGCCTTGAAGACTAATAGGATGTAGACAGGTAGACAGTATTCCAAGTGGAAGACATTCTAAGTGGAGTCAATGTACAGGGGTGGAAAGGAGGACTCAATGCTAAGGCAAGGGGCTGAGTGTTTTGAAACACCATTATTCTGCATAACTTTGTACCTGATATATTATGTACACAGTTATTTTGCTTAGAAAATGCCCCATATAAAGATAGTTCAAAAGTTGACTTCCTTTTATTCCTTATCTGCTTATCTCTGTTCTGATGAATTTGTGAAGCTGTATTGCAGTTAGTGGGTGTCTTGTCTACAGTACAATAAAGGAGAATTGCTCCAGTGCTGAATCCTTCCTTCCTTAATGAGCATGAAAATTTCTTTTATTTAACAGAAACTTATGAGCCAAGAGGTGGCATGTTGAGAGTTTGATCCTATTTTATTATTGAAAGTTGCTATTTACGTACAAGTTTTATGGAGCACCCACAGTGATGAAATTGACATATCCAGTCTCTCTCCTTACGAAGGTTGGAGTAATTTTGAAGACAAGATAATTCAATAAGCAATTTCAGGTGTTGATTGTTATTATAAAGCTAGTCCAAGGAACTACGAGAACATACAGAAGAAGGAGCTAAGCAGTTCAGAAGTTAGGGGAAAGAAAAAAAAGAAAGAGAGAAGTAGAAATTGGTCAGAGAAACGAGGTCTGTGGAAGAAATGCCAGATAGAAAAAAAATGTTTGAATGTCAGGAGACAGTGTCAGAAGTATGATGTATCCAAGGAACTAAAAAGAACTCTCTGTCGTCTTTCTCTTTCCCTTTCTTGTCTCTCCTTTCTGACTCCCACCATGATTATGATTAAGGTCAGAGAGACAGAGCTGAGAGATATATGCTTATTCACTAATTTTTTCTCTTACACTGTTTTCAGATCTCTTGAAATAAATTCCAGTTCCTTCCTAAGATGGAGCTTAATAACCAGAACCCCATATTTCTAATATTGAACATAAAACTGATTCTGACCAAGACTGTCAAATAAGAAAGCTAGCAATGTGCTCTTGGGTTTAGTAATAAATGCATGTGATACAATTAGCTTTATTCAATTCTGCCATCACGCTTCACTTTGGATCGCCTTTAACCAAGACTCAGTGTTGTCGATGACCCAGATCTTTGAGTTCTTTTGTGCCAACTTTATCAAATCTCACTGATAGAAATTTCATGGGCTTGTTGGTGTTTACTATTAAGAAGACCATTCAAGACCCTGAGATGTTAAAATAAGTGATTTCTCTTTTCAGTGTGGAAGGTTATGCCTGTCAGGAGGAGATGCCATTCGGTCTTAATGATTACATGTTATTAAATTCATATTTTAATTGGGTTGCCTGGTTATTCTAACCCCCTATGGCCTCAAGGTATATTTCTTTAACGTGATCTCTCACCATAATTGTCTTCTGCTGATTCAAAGAAGTGGAAGGATACTTGTTAAAAGAGGAGATCATCACTCAAAATCACTTGCCTTGCTGGTGTCAGCCATCAGGCTAATACATTTATTTGGACAACAGTGGGTTCTGACAGAACTTAGAAAGTTCTCTTTCTCGGTTGTGAGATATGATGGATGTGCCATACCGGTGACCTTTACACAGGGCCACATGTTAATATTCAGGACCTCCCTTTTGTTGGCCTCAAACAATGGCTGTCGTTAAGAAAGCTTGGTTTGCCAATATGCCCTCTGTTAGGATGCTGGACCACTCCTGATTGGTCACTGGGAAGTATCATGTGCCTTTGATGGAAATGACATGGAAGATGTATGGTCAAAGTGCTGTGCTCAGCACCACTGCTGTGCAGGGGAGAAAACCACTATGACCCAAATAGCCCTGCACTCAAACAATGTCGCACCAACCAAAGACAACATATTGGGAAGAAAAATGCTTGTAAACTGTGTGTGTTGGAAGATGTATTGGCCAGACGGCCATAGGGCAATCTTTGAACCATTGAAATCTTTAGAAATATTGTTTGGTTCTGAAACAATACTTACAAACCTAATTAATCAAGCATAGATGGTTTATTTTCAGGCTTTCCACAGTGTGTTGCTTTAATGCAAGAATAGGGTCTGTCGGATTCTTTTTGCTGTTTCACAGAGGCACGCAGAAACTCAGCATGGGCATTCATGTTCATACAAGTTGAAGCTCTAAATTTCAAAATAATATCTACATAGATCTCTGGTGAGCCCGTCAACAAAGGCCGGGGTGAGGGGTAGCCTGGATTCCTTTTTCAATTGTTCCTGATTCCATGTGTGACTTTCCCCCCCCCCCACCTTTCTCCTTCATTTTATTTGTCAGAATTATTTATTCACAGAATCACTGAAGAAAGATCACCATTTCTGTGGCATTTTCTAGCTTGAGGGGAAACGCTTTTACTTTTTATTTTTTTTTTATTGGCAGAATGACTGTCATGAAGGTTGCCTTTCCTGAATATGTGCTACTGAATCACCATTCTTTTCCAGTCTTAGTATCACATTTTAAAAGGGTCATCGGGAAACCACACATCCCCCGGGGGGAAGGGTGAAAGATGTGAAAAACATTTCATGTTAGAAAGTAAGGTGCCATCTGGAGCGATACCACAGGCAGGTAGCACAAGCCTTTTGTGTCTCAAGCAAGCTGTGGCTGAGATAAGCTCATCACTCAGATGAAAGAATTGTCCAAGTACTTAGTTGCATGCAAAATCGTGCCGGGCCAGAGTTTTAGCAAGACATGAAATATTACACTGGGTCGTGGCAGTTGAATTGTGTGAGTACAATCCCCGAGGGTCGATTCCTGGTTATTTATTTAGGGGCAGGTTATCAAGATGGTGGATTATCCGAGTGCTCCCCACTGTGTCCTCCAGGGCTATGTCACTATCCACCAGCTGGTTAGAATTTGGAGAGCAGGAGAAGGCAAAGGGGCTGAAACTCAACCCATGGTTATAAAGCTTGCAAACAATTCAGATGAAAGATTTGGTGGGGGGAGACATGTTCAGGCTCATTACTTATCAGGAAAGTACAGGCTAACACCACAACACAGTACTGTTTTATACCTGTCAGAATGGCAAAGGTTGAAAAACAGAATCAAGTAGTAGCAAGTGCTGGCAAGGTTGTGGAACAATAAGAAGCTGGTGGGAATGTAACCTGGTAAAAACACCCTGGAAAACAGTGGGTATTGTATAATAAGGTGGAAGATGTGCATACCCTGCAACTTGGCTATTCCACTCCTGGAGAAACTAGAATACACGCAGCAGAGACGTGTGCAAAAATGCTCACGGCAGCCTTGTTTGTAATATTGGAAAACAAAACAAAACTGGATTTCACCCAAACACCCATCAATGTGAAAATGGATGAAGAAATAGTGGATATTCATACAATGAAATTGGGTTGGTCTGTGGCTATTTGTTTTCTTTAAACTGCGTGTATATGTCATATATACTCTTGTGGGCATATTGAGTGGTCAAATATGAAATTGCCTACATTTGGCCATTTTTGTCCTACAAAATAGCAAATAGCAATTGCATATGGTAACACAGTGTTCTAAAAATAAAGAAGAACATTTTTAGTGTAGTTCAGAGACTCATAGGACTGGAGGGCTGGAAGATAATTTATAGATCATTTTAATTCATCTATAGATGAGGAAACCAGGGTCTGGAAACATTCACTCAATGAATCCACCAGCTACCAAGTGCGTTGACTCTCAAATTATACTCCATGTTTGAAAGGATCTGTAGTCTAACTTAGACATTTAAAGACAAAACGTTCCACTCCACTTCTATGTCCCTGATTCTGTGTACTTAAAAACCGAGTAAGCGTGAAGTATCATGGGAAAAGAGGTGGTGTCATGGGAGGACAGTGAGTTACGTCTGAATGCCCTTCAGTCACTTTCTGATGTGTGGTGAGAGGTGGAAGGTGGACTCTGTGTCCTTTCACTAGAGCGATACCAGGACAAGGACCATCCCTCCTCCAGAATGCAGGGACAGGCACCTGCACACTCAGCAGAGTACCTGAGCTGTGACAGGTGCCTGCTCCTCCAGTAGCCACTTCATCGTCCCACATCCATGGTGGGTATCAGCAACTTCCCCATGAACCAAGGCACAGACCTGGAACTCCCTTTAAAAACTGACTGGGCTTCTGGTGTTTGAGATGAAACTTGTTTGCCCTTTTGATTGGGGACAAGGCTCTAGAGCTGGTGACTGTGGTGAACTGTCTCTCTGAGAGAAACAGGCTTGCTGGGTACTTACTTATGTGCTCTTTCTTTCCCCGAGGAAAGAAAAGGGAAGTGGTTACCCTCATACAGGTCTACTGAAGGGGAGGATGGAGGGTGATGTGCACGTGGAGAAGGGTAATGCTATAACGCTGAAGAGCATCCATTGGAGGGGTGAGCAATTCATTCACTCATTTGTTTTTTCTAGGAGAGGTTTCTGAGTGTGCACTATCTGCCTAGTGTTTGAGATACTGTGGAAAACGATTCAGAGATGGTACTTGCCCTCATAAAGCTTACATTCTAGCCAGGAAGATTGGCATAAACTTGAAAACAATTAGATATATAAACTATTGTTATACTGAATAAAAATCAAACAGGGAAAGGAGACATGATGGAAGTTGGGAGGCCATCTTGGAATGAAATGGGGAGTAAGCTTCTTTTAGAAGCAGTTACCTTTTAGATCAATTAAAATACAAAATTAAGAGGGGCGCCTGGGTGGCGCAGTCGGTTAAGCGTCCGACTTCAGCCAGGTCACGATCTCGCGGTCCGGGAGTTCGAGCCCCGCGTCGGGCTCTGGGCTGACGGCTCAGAGCCTGGAGCCTGTTTCCGATTCTGTGTCTCCCTCTCTCTCTGACCCTCCCCCGTTCATGCTCTGTCTCTCCCTGTCCCAAAAATAAATAAACGTTGAAAAAAAAATTAAAAAAATAAAATAAAATAAAATACAAAATTAAGATATTTATTCTTCTCTGAGTTCTTCCTTTCTTTATGTAGATCTGAGTTCATGACCTCTATTGTTTTCCTTCTCAATGAGAACTGATTTTAGCATTTCTTGTAAGGCAAGTCTGCAGACAATAAATTTTCTCCACTTTTAAATTATTATTTGAGGAAGTTATTTCTCCTTAAGTGTTGAAGTATAATTTTGCTGGATATAGAACTCTAGGTTGGTGTGTGTGTGTGTGTGTGTGTGTGTGTGTGTGTGTGTGTGTCCTCCAATATTTTGTTAATGTTTCATTCTACTCTCTTCCTGCTCATAGTTTCTGATGAGAAATCCACTTTGATTCTCATCATTATTCTTCTAAAAGGTGCTCCCTGCCTCCCCCACCCCCTGTTCTTTCAAAATCTTCTCTTTGTGTTTGGTTTTCTACAGTTTGAACATGACATAGTTAGATGTAATTTTTTTTCTTTTTTGGCATTTATCTTGCTTAATATTCTTTGGGCAGCCTGGATCTATGGTTTGGCGTCTGTCATTAAGTTTGGAAAGTTCTCAGCCATTACTTTAAATATTTCTTCAGTCTCACTGTCTTTTTTTCTCCTTATGGTATTCCAAATAGGATATGTATGTTATATCCTATAAAATTGTCCCCTACTTCCTGTATGTTCTGTTCTTTTTAAAAAAAAATTAAATTTTTAATTTTTTCCCCCATTCCTTTCTCTCTGAATTTTTGTTCAGAAGTTCTCACCTCTCTTCATGCTCACTGACTCTTTCCTTGGCCATGTTCACTGTACTGATGAGCCCATTAAGTACGTTCCTTATTTCTGTTACAGTGTTTTGTATTTGCAGCATTTCTTTTTTTGTTGCATTTTTGGTTTTTTTTTTCATTTTTTAATAAAGATTGTATATATTTATAGTGTACAACATGATTTGATGTGTGCACACACACACACACACACACACACGCACACACAGTGAAGTGATTACTGCTTTAAAACTAACATGCCATCTCCTTACATAGTTACCTTTTTTTTTTTTTTTTTTTTTTTGGTGTGTAATGATAGCACCCGAAATCTACTCCCTTGGCAAATTTCCAGTATTCCAGTATTGTTAACTATACTTACCAAGCTGCACACTAGATCTCTACATGTGTTCATCCTATATAACTGGAACTTTGTACCCTTGGACTAACATCTCCTCGTTTCCCCCAATTCTCTGTCCCTGGTAACCAGTATTCTGCTCTCTGCTTCGGTGTGTTGAACTTTGTTGGATTCCACAGTTAAGTGAAATCAAGTAGCATTTCTTTTTGATCCTTTATTAGCGTTTCTGTCTCTCCGAGAGAAACAGGCTTGCTGGGTACTTACTTATGTGCTCTTTCTTGTTGTCTTCTTTCTCTATTAGAGCCCATCACATATTAATTGCAGTTATTCTAAATTCCTTCTCTGATAATTCCGACAGCTGTGTCATAGCTGAGTCTGGTTCTTATGCTTGCTTTGTCTCTTCAACTGCGTTTTCTGTTCTTGCCTTTGGGCATGCCTTATGATTTTTTATTGAAAGTCAATCTTGATAGATGAGGAAATAGGAACTGAGATAAACAGATCTTAGATGAGGAAATAGGAACTGAGATAAACTGATCTTTGTGGTGGTGGTGGTGGGGGGGTGTTTATGTTAATCTGGCTGGGGGGTGGGCCACGTTTAATGTTTGTTGTAGCTGTAGATGCCAGAGGCTCCATACTTCTTCAGTGTTCTTGCTTCTGTCTCCCCTCTGGACTTGGGCTTTCCCTCACTATTCTTCCTCAGAGAGAGTCTTCATCTTCAGCTTTTCCAGCTGTAATACATTATTATTGCACTGGAGACCTAGTGGTGCAATGACAAGGTGTAGGTGGGGAGAAGTATTTTATGATTTTATGATTAAATCTCAGTCTTTTAGTGGGTCTGTGTTTTTGGGTTGTGACCTTCCCAAGTATTTCCTGGCTTTTCTTTTCTCCCCCTTATGTGAGGCAAGATGGCCAAATGGGGCTATGGTGGGACAAATGCCCTTCCCTTGGCTGGGATAAGGCTCTGGTATGCCTTTCTTATGGAGAGTGCTCTGGGCATATTTTGCAGTGACTTTTCTTCCCTTTTCCTGTGTCAGAATTGTGAAGGAATCTTTCTCAGATCCTCAGCTTGAGAAACTGGGGTGGGGAGACAGGATTCTTCTTAGGAAAAACCTACTGAAGTCTAGAGACCCCATAAAACTGTAGCCTTCAGGAGCTTCTCGCTTTCAAGCTGCTCTACGCTTAGCCCCCAGCTTCATCAAAATTGCCATTTAAATGATCCTACCACTTATGGCTTCAGAGGCTTCTACTCTACGTACGTTGATCTTGGTTTGATTCTCTGGGTTTACCTGTGTCTCCAGGTGGGGTGCCAGTTTATCCTGCAAACTCAGTTCTCTGGGTTCAAGTGAAGTTGTTGATTTTTATTTTGTTTAGCTCTTTCCTGTTGCAAGGATAAGAATGTCAATTTCCAAGCTGTTTCCATGCTGGAGCTGAAACTGGAAGTCCATTTCTTGTATTTTCCCCCATTTTTATGATCATCATCCCCATTTTACAGATGAGACAGACCTAACACCGACTGGCTAGCTCTGAACTGCTATATAAACTACCATCGCGTCCAAGTTGCCATCCCTGCAACCTTTGGCTGACTGTCAGCTGCGTTCTGACTGGCCTCCACTCTTGTTCCCTCCTGCCCACCTTCCCTTAGAGATCTTTCCAAAGGTGAGTGCGGCTGTCATGGCTCATCTATGTGACACCGTTAGTAGCTTTCCATCGTACATTGTGCAGCCTCCAGACCTCGCCTGCTCCTTCGCTCCCGCTGACTTCCATTGAGCCACTGGGGCTGGCAGTGTTGGGAACACAACTCAGTCCTTGTCAGGCTGAAATGCTCTTTTCCCCACTCCTGAACAACTAAGTCCTTTTCAACCTTCGGGTCAGTGTCAGAGTGAATGTTGCCTTCGTGAGTCCCCACCCATGTTTCTCTCTGTCAGCCCCTTGTATTTTCTATGCCTTCACTCACTACAATTTGTAATCGCTTAGTTGTGACCTATTTTTGGCATCTTCCCCAGGAGCTTGCAAACTCCATGAGGTCAGGGGCCACGTTTGTCTTATCCTGTTGTGTTCCCAGGATCAAGCACAGGGCAAGACACAGAGAAGGCATTCAATAAATATTTTTGAACAAATAAAATGAGGCAAACTCTGGATGGATGGAAAAGATATTGTTTTATCCTTCGAGTCCTTATTGCTGAAACAGGCCCTTCAGGAGCTATAGAAGGAGAGATGAGGGGACATTCTCAATAACAACAACAATAATAATAAGAGCTAAGGCTTGCTGGGTACATCCTGTGTGGCAGGCACTGCTCTGAGCTGTTTATTAACCTACTCTGCATCTGAACCCCATATGGTAGGTGTTCTCATTACTGCTATTTTATGAGTGTGGAAATGAGGACAGAGGGCAGTGGGGCAGCTTGGCCTGGTAACACAGAGATTTCTTTGACCCAAGGAGTCTGGGCACAGAACTTGTACACTTGGCCTCTGAGCTCTACCACTGCTCAGGGCTTGATGCTTCACAGACTCCTACCGCGGGCTCAACCCCATTGGCTTAAAAATGACTCAGTCCACAGCTAGAAGACATGCTGAGTGTAAGGTGGCGGATTCCATTAAAGTTCACGACGTGGTCAAAAATCCTTTTCAAGAGTGTATCGCTGGAGTTGTCAGCATTAATTAAAGACCTATTTAAGGGTTGTGTTTGATTTTAGATACATAGGAGATGACATCAATTAGCTTTAGCCCCAATTGGTGCCAACAGTTAAGGGCAAAATGTACCTTGGGGAATTAATGGTCCCTGGGTTTCAGTAATCCTTCCAGGACAGCTGCCTCTAGTTTTCCCATAACATGAACACGCCAGTGAGGAGCCCAAGGAAGTGAAGAGACTGAGGGGGAGGATATAGACACATAGAAGTCATATGCTGAGGGATAGCTGCCGGGCATGGGCACAAAGTGGGGCGGCACCTTCCTTGTTGGCATCTAGAGGGGCTGAACATGCGGGAGTTACCATATTTGTCATTTTCTTTTCTTTTCTTTTTTAACTTTTTAATGTTTATTTATTTTTGAGAAAGAGACAGACAGAGCGTGGGTGGGGAAGGGGCAGAGAGAGAGGGAGACATAGAATCCGAAGCAGGCTCCAGGCTCCGAGCTGTCAGCACAGAGCCCGATGCGGGGCTCGTACTCACTAACCTCGAGATCATGACCTGGGGCGAAGTCGGACGCTCATCTGACTGAGCCACCGGGGCGCCCCACCATATTTGTCGTTTTCTAATGAACAGAAAATGGATAAAATGAATAAATCAGAATCTGTCATGACTTATCATGAACTACTTTGCTGCCTGAGAGAAAGATAAATTGCTTCTGTGAAATACATTCAGCTCTGAGGCTTATTTTATTGTACCTTGAAATCTCCTGTCTGCCACGATATTACTTCAAATGAAATTAGCAACGGATGGAAGACGTGAGCTGCGAGATGACAGGCAGAGTCGCCTACACATGAAAAGAACTTGTAAAACTGGGATATTGGGAAGAATTTTTTTTAAACAAACAACACTCCAGAAAACAAAGACCCCAAGTATAGGAAAAGTTGGAGGGGCAGCCTGGGAGAGCGGCTAGAATGCGGGCTTTCATGGAAGCTGATTCCAGTCATTGGGCCACAGGCAGATGCCCTTTCTTCCTCTGCACATTAGAAGCACTGCCGATAGCATTTACTATGGGCCAAGGCATGGGTCCCAGGGCAGTGCCAAGTCCATGGTCAAGTGCCACAGCTTGTTAGCTGTCATGGTGGGCATTTATATTCCTTCCTTCGCCAAATCCACTTCATGATAGCTTGCTCTGGCAATGCTGACACTGATTGGGTAGTAGAAAAACAAAAATCCCCTCAAAATCTAAGACCTGAGTCCCCAACCCTAGCTTCTCTGATGTTTGGCTAGTGATGTGGACAAGGTGTTTACCCTCTGACCTCAGTTTCCTCCTCAGAAAAATGAGGAAGCAGGAGGGTTATTGTCAGGCTCAAGTGGGATTACTGATGGGAAAACATAACATATAAAGGAATATACAAGTTGCAAAGTGATACAGAACGCTGGTTTCTGAAATGAAGACTCGTCCACAGAGAGAGAGGAGAGAGACACTGTTGACTTCACGCTTTGGCACGATCATGATTGTTTGGACTGACTAATATTTATAACAGTACCTGAAATTTCTGATGAGTGAATTAGACAAGTGTTTCCCTGATTGCTTAATATAATACCCGCAGAGTTTACGAAGCCACAGGTCTGGGGTCCTGGGACCACGTATCTGTATTTTTTAAAGCATGCCCAACATTGGCTAATGTGCAGTCAGGATTGGGAAATACTGCATTAGATTCAAGAGATGTGTAACCTAACAAAGAGCCCTGGACTTTAAATCATGAACAGTGGATTTTGGCTCCAGTTCTGTCACTATCTTGGTAGATAAATTTGAAAACTTTTTTTTTTTTTTAAAGACTGGAAACCACTGGAGTTTGCGAAACGGCCTTCCATTTTCCACAGTCTCCGGTTGTTTAATGCTAAAACAACTGGTTGTTCTATGTGATTCAGGCAATCTGGTAGTTGTGTCATAGAGGAAACTTGAAATTTGCTCTGGTGTCCATAAACCTGAGAGGCTCTGGGTTTCTGTGCTGAAATCCATTTTGCTATATATCAGCTGGTCAATTTAGTCTCAAAATGATCAATTCTGTTGGCCTGAGTAAACTTTTGTCATTGGATTAGTATCTGGTACATGACAGGAGCTCAATAAATATTGGTTATTCAATTAAATAAGCATAGTCACCACCTGTCCCAACATCATCCAAGGTGGCTTTAATATTATTCCTCGTATGTAGTATTATATATAACCATGTATATATGTGTGTGTGTGTGTGTATGCTTATCATATAGCAAATACAGTGTTACTTATTTGCCCTTCTAATAAGATGAAATCCCTGATGCAGAGATAGTGAGATTCAGGCTCCTAGAGGTATTTAAGCAGAGGTGGTTGATGAGGGTGGTGGGGTTGAACTTTAGATAATCTATAAAATCTCTTTCCACTCATGACTTTTAGGATATGAAGGTGTGTAGAGAGCCTTTGAGACTTCCCTCCTGTTCTTGATGGTTGAACAACAGAACAAGGGCAGATCAAATGCCACTGGTTCTAGCTTTGTAGGTTTTCCTTTGGGATCGAGAGTCCCGGAGCTACTGTTTTGAAATATTCTAGATAGTTCTTTGCATTCGGGAAAGCCTGACGGATTTGTGCACCATTTCAAATTCTGGACTTCAAAATGAAATGAGGCAATCGATTAAAATGAAAATAAAAGCTCAATCTTCCTAAAGTGTTGGAGGTAGACAAAACGTCTAGAACCCTCAAATCTGCGTATGCACAAAGCTTGCATACGCATTCCCATGGTGCCTAGCTGAATACTTATAAAATCATATTCTGAAATGAAGATGGTATGAACAGAAGCAAATGATACTGTGACTTTTACAGGGCTGGCCATAGGCCAAAGATGCAAATTGATGGCCTGTGGTGATTCAGAGAGCAGATGTGTTTTGTGGAGCCCACGCTGTGTTTTTTAAAAAACTCGAGTGAGTTACCAACACCTAAAAATCAGAAGTTTTTACATAAATAAAAAATATACTTCTGCTTCTCCTGAAAATCCAGAACAATCCGTCTAGACTGGGCTCACATGCCCTCATGGCCACATAAAACAAGGTCTGAGAAGTGGCCGGCCCCTGTGGAAGTATGGCATATACTTCCAGGGTACCCCCTCCTTGGCCCTTTCTCCCCTTTCTATTATCTGTAAGTCCCCTTGCAGGGACATTTGCTTTGATTCCTCCTTCTGCAGACAAGGCTGTGGTTTAAGAGGAGGGCTTCCTGGTACCTAACACGGCCAGCGCCTTCTTCGCCACTTGACAAACACCCTGAGAACAGGGAATAGGAATCTGGTAAAAACTTGTGTGCCCTGGCACCATTTCTGCCACACAGAAGAACTCATGGAAATAGACTCACTTCCCTTTCCCATCCCACACCTCCTGGCTTTTCCTCTTTTCTACCTTCTACTCCCCAAATCTGAACACCTTATTTTTCCCCCCAGACTATTAATAACTCTTCAGGGGCAACGTGGGTAAATTGGAACTATTGTGGATCCCCAAGTTTCCTAGGCCTGATGTAAGAAATAACTACAAACTGGATGGCTTAAAATTGCTTTCTCACAGTTCTGGCAGCCAGAAGTCAGAAATCCAGGTGTCAGCAAGATTGGCACCTTCTGAAGGTTCTGAGGGA
Source organism: Herpailurus yagouaroundi (assembly GCF_014898765.1). NCBI lineage: Eukaryota > Metazoa > Chordata > Mammalia > Carnivora > Felidae > Herpailurus > Herpailurus yagouaroundi. Next base: position 18,589,274 of record NW_024412413.1, read on the forward strand.
GAATTCACTCCATGCCTTTCTCTTAGCTGTGGGTGGTTGCTGTAACCCTTGACGTGCTTTGGCTTGGAGATACCGTATTCCAGTCTCTGCCTCCGTCATGACGTGGTGTTCTTCCTGTGTGCCTGTGTCTGATAAGGACACTGGTCATATTGGGTTGAGGCCTCGCTCTGACAGCCTCAACTTGATTGCATCTGCAAAGACTCTATTTCCAAATAAGGTCACATATACAGGTGCAGAGGGTTGGGGCTTCAACATACCTTCTTGGGAGACACAGTTCACCCCATTAGCCTCAAACTAGTTTTCTGACCTGTAAAATGGAGTAATAATAGCATCTGTGAGACATGGTTCTTGTGAGGACTGATTCATCTTGTCCAGGTCTTCACATGGTGCTTACAGCAAAAGCATGTTCAGCCTTTTGCCTCATTTGCTGTATCTTTTCCCTCCTCCACTTCTTCCACTTTGGTACCCTGGTCCTTGGCTTCTCTGTCATTTCTGTTTGTTCAGTATAGAAATAGCAAACAAAAAAACAAAATCAAACATTGCTTAATTTCATCCTTCCCATCATTAATTTAGTAGGTAATACTGAAGTCCATTCTTTTAAATGAATGTGTTTGTTTTTTGCAGTGTTTCCAGGAAAGGTTCAGACTCCAGGGGCATGTAGAAGACTACTTTGTGCTCAACAGTACAGTACACCCAGGTCTCCTGCTCCTGCTGTAAGTACAGCTTTTTCTGAAGAGGAAAGCCATGGAGAGGCCAGTTTCTCCCAAACACCATCCAGTGAATGGGGCGACACCCGATTGATCTTTGCTGTCAGACAAGAAATGAAAAAGAGAGCCAGAGGAGCATCCAATGCGGCCTGGAGTCGTCCACTTTTGGAAAAGTCCATGACAAAAAAGCCTATTAGACCCAGTCACAGTCACGCCTGTGCATCTAGGGGCTGCAGGAACACACAGGAATAGACACGTGAGGCTTCAGAATCAGCCCTCCTTCGATTCCAGGGGCGATTCTGCCCCACTTGGTAAGGATCACCTTGTGGCTCTTAATTCCTTTTTTTTTCAATTGGTCACATTTTGTTTTTAACCTCATATGAACAGCAAAGCTACTGACCCAATGGCAGGTCTTATTCTAGAAGGTTCTATAAGAACTGTATCAGTCAGTCTTGAATGGAAGTCTTCTTGTTGCCGGGTATCATATTGGAGGAGAGAACAAGTGTGATTTGATGACAAGTAATGTGATGATTCAGGTGTTGCACCTGATAAATGATAATGATAGTGATAATGACAATGACAATTATTACTATCACGATTGCTTCATCCCCCATTTAACAAGCTCTCACCATGTGCCGTATACTGTGCTGAGCATTTCACATTATTTTATGAAAGCCTCGTATAACACCTTTAGGCAGGTATTGTTATTATCCCCATTTTACAGATAATGACACTGTGAATTCATAGCACAGGATAATGTATATTATCCTGTCAAAAATTCTCATGGGAGTAATGATTAAAAGTAAGGAAACAGACCAGAAGGAATGAGCTTCGAAACCTTGGAGACGTGGGCTCCAAACTGCTTTGTCCCATCTCAGTTCTGTAGCCATGATCAAGTCCTATAAATGTTCTTTGAGCCCAGTATTTTCATCTGTTAACTAATGACAATTACTGCCTTGAAGAGATGTAATTAGAGGATTGCTCTAAATGAAGTTCACTGAACACAGCAGGGACTGAATGGTGGTGGTGATGGTGGTGGTGGCATTTATGGGGCTGTTGGTCAGATAGGAGGTGAGAAAATGTGAGGAAACAATGTATATTCTAGACACTCTAGAACTGTCATGTAGAAGGATTATAGTAGTCTTACATAGCTTTTTTTTTTTTTTTTTTGAAAATCTTTTTGGTATATTTCGCTTCAAATGTTTATGGTTTGCTGGAATTGACCAATGGAAGAAAGAAACAGATTTTGACTCGGTACAAAGAAGAACTTTCTTTGAACTAGAGGAGAATGTACTGCTTGGGCTCAAAGTGGTAAAGGAGGCACTGGTAGACCTTCTACCAAAGATGCTGATTCAAAGATTTCTTCATTTCTGGGAAGCTGGGCTTGAGCATGGGATGCTGAGGATACTGGTTGGTTAACATGTTTTTCTCTTATTACGTGTAAGGCAATGTGCTAAACTCTGAACATACGTCTCCAATTTTGATCCATATGGCCAGCCTCTGAGATAGGAACTGCCATTTTCCCGTGCTTTGGATGCAGAATCTGAGGCCCGTGGAGATTCTGTAACTTTAGGGCTGGAGTCAGGATTCAAGCCCTCCATTTCGACTCCAGGTCAGAGTATACCTCTATTGATTTTGAATATGGCAATAATAGCTCTTGGGGATTGAGCACTTACTACGTCCTAGATGCTTTAATTTTAGCATGTTCTTCTCTTGGATACTTAACAAGTTTGCTTTTTCACTTCCTTCAAGTGTTTATTGAAGCTGTCACCTACATGTGACATTTCTTAACCCCCTTTCCCGCATTATTTTTCTGCTTTGGCTTTATTGCCAGCTGATACTTACACATTTCTTCATTTGCTTATTAAGTAGTCCACTTCCCCGTCCCCACCCCCTCTCCCCATAGCTAGGATGTAAGTTCTATAAGTGCAGGGATGTTTCCTGCTTTATTCTTTTCTGTATCTCTAATGTTTAGAATACTGGCAGGCATATAACAGACGAGTATTAGTGAATGAACAAATGAATGAACAAATTTAATCCTATTAGTGACCTTTTGAAGTAGGTAATACAACCCTTATGGTTCAGGTAAGGACAAAGAGGCTTAGGGCAAGTGATGTGCCAGGATTTGGATCTATGATGGTCTGACACCACAGGCTTGTTTCTTCTATGACACCACACTTCTCTGTAAGACAGTTTGTTACAAAATGCATCATTACCGCATCGCATTCAGGGAAGGAATTCCTATTCTTTGCTTATGACCGAGCCTTGATGTGTCTTGACTTGTCTAGGTTATATTGTATTGCGCAAAGTTCCAGAGCCACATCCACGTTCTTCTGTGGAATTCCCTTGCACTGATTTTTGAAGGCAACGAATTAGTCATCTGCCAAGGCTGCAAGTCCAAATCTGCAAATGGTTATTGAGCATCTAGTTTTCGGAAAGTGGTATGTCCGGCATTCTAAAAGCTTTTACTTACCTGGAGATAGAGAAATGCCATTTCACCTTTATTTCCAGGAAATAATTCTCACACTGAAAAATCCAATTCACTAGAAGTTTTTCAGTGTTTGGCTTAGGTGTGTTGAGAGTATAGTGGGAGGTGCCCAATACATACCGGGCACAGTATGCGATGAACTAATTGAATTGCCGAGAGATAGACTGGCTCTTGGACACCCACTGTAAGGAAGGTACTGTGCACTTTAATCTCATGCATATTTTTTGAAATGTGAATGATCCCGTAGGTGGTTCCAAATACTCTGTACATCTACACGCTATTCAATGTCCTCTAAAAACTTGTGGGAAGTGGTTTAAAACACATAACTTGTCTCACTGTACTATTGAAGAATTAGGCTATTAGGAAAATGGGCAGAATTTCTCAGGGAAAAACCCTACATAGGAAAAAATAGATATACATGGAAATCAGATGGAATATGTATATATTCTTTTTCAGTATTGGCTGTATTGTAAACGTATCTCATCTTTTACATAAAAAGTATTTGGTTGGGCAAAGAAAATCACTGAATTTATTATTAATATTAGTGTGTATGTAGGTGTTGTATAGACCTGGATCAGCGAATTCCTGGATTGTTTTAATTTTCAGCTGGTTTGAAACTTTTTTTTTTTAATTTTTAAATGTTTTTATTTATTTTGGAGAGAGAATGAGCAGGGGAGGGGCAGAGAGAGAGGGAGACACAGAATCTGAAGCAGGCTCCAGGCTCTGAGCGGTCAGCACAGAGCCCAACGTGGGGCTGGAAGTCACGAACCACAAGATCTTGACCTGAGCCCCGCGAGATCATGACCTGAGCCGAAGTCGGACACTTAACCGACTGAGTCACCCAGGAGCCCCATGGTTTGAAACTTCTAATAAAACGTAGGGAGTACTGCCTTTTGGATGTTTCAATTACTAGTTGGGAGTCTACATGGGCTGTGGATCCACTTGTTTTGTATGTTCTCTGAGGCCACTTAGTTTTCCATGCAAAAACTTTTCCCTGATTCCGAATTGGAGGCTCTATTTTAGTCATGGATTCTTCTGTTTCCCCTCTCTTTAGCAGTTTTGAACAGTTTTCCTTGAACTAAAAACGTTTATGAGGATCTTGTAAAAATTATTTTTTGGAGGGGGTGCTTTTAAAAAAAATTTAATGTTTATTTTTGAGAGAGATTAGAGGCACTGAGCTGGAGCAAGGGAGGGGCATAGAGACTGGGAGACACAGAAACTGAAGCCGGCTTCAGGCTCTGAGACACCAGGCTCCAGGCAGGGCTCAGACCCAAGACCCTTGAGATCCTGACCTGAGCCAACGTCTGATGCTCAACCAACTAAGCCACCGTGCGCCCCTGGAGGGGGTGCTTTCAAACAGCAGGAAAGGAATAGATCGCATTTTGTTTTCTTAAAGCAATGTGGGGAACCATGGAAGGTAATGCCAGGGATCTCTCTCTCTCTCTCGCTCTCGCTCTCGCTCTCTCACTCGCTCTCAGCACATTGCAAATGTTGATTTCTCAAACATCCAGTCTTCAGCGGAGACGTTCTGCAAGTCCCGGCGGGGCGGGTGAATTCCACCCATTTCAGTGCCACTCCTCCCTGTCTGCCTTCCAGGTTCCCCTGCGAGGCCTCCCAGCGCCACAGGCCTCTGCAGGAGAAGCCAGGCCCCGTCGGCCTCGTCGGGGGTCTCCCAGAGTCCCCCAGAGCCCAAACTGGAGGACAGGGTGGCAGACACAGTCCTTGCTCTGGCTGACCCACCTCTCCAAAGCCGGCCCTGGGGCGCGTCCGGAAGTCCTGGGGTGGGGGGGGGGGCGCGGTTGCCATGGCACCGGAGATGCTCCCCAAGCATCCTCATCCCGGGGGAGGGGGGGAGGGGAGAGAAAAGGGGACCCAAGGCGGACGCCCCCCTCCACGGCAATCTGGCAGGGGCGCCCGTTCCTCTGCCCGCCGGTGCTCCCACCCACCTTCCCTCCAAGAGGTTAATCAAGGTTTGCTCTTCTCCTCCCCAACCCCCCCCCCCCCCCGCCGCCCACCCCAGCGTTTCCATACGGCTTGTTCACAGGCCCCTCCTAGGCCGAGGGTGAATGCTCCCTTACACTGACCGCTGCGAGGGAATTGTCCGCGAGTGCTGCCCATCTTCGAATCAATGCCTGCCCAGAACAACAGAAAGGGCCTCAGATGTACTGGTTTCCACAGAACCATTGTTCGGCTTTTGTGGAGCAGTTTTGAACCTAATAAATAATGTCAAAAGTCTCTATCGCCGCCAAAAATGTTCCTTTTGAAGCATTTCTAATAGTATTTCTGTTCTGCGGTGTCTCCCGGTGTCACAAAGAATTTGTGCCTCACAATGGGGATGGGGTACACGGCGTGCCACTTCGCACCGCGCCTGCGGGGACTGTGAGGACCCCTCTCTGTTTGGCTCTCGCAGGTAAACGGCTTCATTTGCCAACTCGAGCTGTGGTTTAGGGATGTTTTCTAAGGGCCTTTTGAATTTCTAAACAGAGGGTTGGGACACCTAATTGAATGTCTGTAATTTAATAGTTAACATGAAATTTGATTACTCCTGAGGTGCCTAGGAAATTCTTCAGACCATATGAAGGTCTTTATGTCAGAAACCCGAAGCTGGATCCTCCCTTGAGGTCCCCAGACTCTTGGAACTAAGTTTAATGCAAAAGACATACTGAGTTCTCTTATTGGTGATAAAGAAACACTGGAGAACCTTAGCTAACATTCTATCACATTGGTCATTTTAGGCACTACTTTTTACTTGGGTTAACTTAGGTTAAACACGGCGTCTTTTCACCATGATTTAATGCGGAGACTGACTCTATCAAATGATTTAATTTTACTTCAGTTTTTTACATGTGGTATTCTTTTTCTCAGCGTGGAAAGAGAAACGCAAATCAATGAGACCAGTACATCCATATGGAGATTTGCACTCAAATTCCTTGCTATTTCCTCCCCCAGGCTTGTATTCAGAGTCTGATAAGTGGAGTTCATAAATCCTCCTGCATTCTGACCCCCCCCCCTTCATTTCAAATTAGTATGGAGAATATGCCTATATTCAAGACTTATCAAATCTAACGTCCAAATTTACGTCTCAAATTTGAATGGGAATGAAATGTAATAACCAGTAACTGCTTAACATTTAGAAGCCTGGTTAGTCCTTTGAGGAAGATTGGATTTCCGGGCATTCGCCAGGGGTAATGCGCTTTAAAGGAAAAAAGGATCCCCGAAACTTTAGAGCTTACCTTCTTCCAGACTATGGTTTTATAATAAATACATTTTTTACTTTTAGTATTTATGTATTGACATGGCTTTATTGTAAGAGAGCATATGGGTTATCAGTGGTGGTCGCTATTGTTTCCTGAGGGGATAGTGGCACCTGCTCACCAGAGTTCACATGACAATTATAAGTTCAACTTCATGCCATTTGGTTGGAGAGAAATGTGTGGTTAACTCCTGGGTGTACGTAAAATTTTGATTTGGGGATATTTTTTATTATTTTTTTTTAATATTTATTTATTTTTGTTACAGAAACAGAGCACGAGTCGGGGAGGGGCAGAGAGAGAGACACACACACACAGAATCCCAAGCAGGCTCCAGGCTCTGAGCTGTCAGCACAGAGCCCAATGCAGGGCTCAGATCCATGAACTGTAAGATCATGACCTGAGCCGAAATTGGACACCCAACCGACTGACCCATCCAGGCATCCCTTGATTCTGGGAATCAAGGAAAACATTAATTTGCTATCTAATCATGAGTTAGTACAACTTTTTCAGATCAAGAAACTATTGCTTTAAGTGATTGTAAAACAGTTAACCAAGAAAATATTTTTAAAGTTTATTTACTTAAGAGAGAGAGAGAGGGAGAGAGAGGGAGTGGGGGAAGGGCAGAGAGGGGAGAGAGAGAATCCCAAGCAGGCTCTGCACTATTAATGCAGAGCCCGACTGGGGGCTCGAATTCATAAACTGTGAAATCGTGACCTGAGCCGAAACCAAGAGTCAGTTGCTTAACCAACTGAGCCACCCAGGTGCCCCAATTAACCAAAAATTTATAATCGTTAATTACAAGGGTGGAGAATGTTTTCGATATCATCAATAGATCCACTTGTGGAAGTGAAACACTGAATTTACTAAAAATACAATACAGAGGAAATAATTCTATTCATAATTGAGAAAAGGGATACAAGCAAAATATGTGAAATGTGTGGTATGCCATATTGTAAAGAGGTTTCTCAAAGTGTGTTCCATGGAACACTGGAATTACAAAGATGCTTTGTGAGATGGGGAGTCTATAGATAAATACTTGTGAGGGATGTTGTCCAGCATGCTCCCTCTTGGAGAAGCACAGTAACATATTAAGGATCCCCAGAAACTAGCATGAGAAAAAAATCTGATAACTCTGTTTAGCCTAGTGTTTTTCAATTTACCTTGGTCAGCAAATCCTGATTTATGTGTGCATTTGTGTGTACACACACACACACACACACACACACACACACACACATTTTTAATGTTTATTTATTTTTGAGAGAGAAAGAGACAGAACCCAAGCACAGGAGGGTAGAGAGAGAGGGAGACAGAATCCGAAGCAGGCTCCAGGCTCTGAGCCAAAGTTAGATGCTTAACCTACTGAGCCACCCATGTGCCCCAATGTATATATTTTTAAATAGCACCTATCGATATCTTGTAGCACTTGTGTCCTATGGGACACAGGTGAGAAAACTTTGCTTAAACTCTATTCTAAATATACCAGAATTCATGTAAACTGGTAAGGTTCAGATTAAGGATTTCTTTTCAAGGTAGTAAAGAAAGTATCAGAACTAAAGAAAGAAACCCTTGGGGTGCCTGGATGGCTCAGTTAGTTAAGCATCAGACTTCGGCTCAGGTTGTGAATTCAAGCCCCATGTCAGGCTCTGTGCTGACAGCCTGGAGCCTGCTTCAGATTCTGTGTGTGTGTGTGTGTGTGTGTGTGTGTGTGTGTGTGTCTGTGTGTGTGTGTGTGTCTGTGTGTGTGTGTGTGTCCCTCCCCAGCTCACATTCTGTCTCTCAAAAATAAATTAATTAAAAAAAAAAAAAAGCATCCCTTAATAAATACCTCCAGGAACACATTCTTCCTTGGAGGAATGTAACAAGCTGTTTCCAGTTATTTTTTTCTCATTTTGGATACACATGGTTGGGAGAAGTTTGGTGAGTCCATCCATGACTGTGACACTCATGGGCTGTGGGTGTTCCAGTTCTGAATGGCGACTACTTTTTTATTAGAACTTAGACACAAATGCCCCAATGTAAATGCAGTTAAATCTTTCTCAATGCCATTATTTCTGAAAACAATGCTGAATTAAACAACCATAATTGAGGATGAATTGCTTTTAGGATATAAATAATATGTATTTATTTATAGTACTATCACTGAGGAATAGAAAAAAGTCCTATAGTTTAAAATAATTGTTACTAAGGTTCTGAATTACAACTTGCTTATATTTCTTCAGGGGTATGTGATTCAACTTATGGTACATTTTACCATATAGTGTAAGTGTCTTGTAAGGAAGATGATATGCCACTTTAGCAAAAAATGTTTTACTGAAATTTGCATTAGAAAATAGATATTGATGGGGCATCTGGGTAGCTCAGTTGGCTGAGCATCCAATTCTTCATTTCAGCTCAGGTCATGATCTCACAGTTTGTGAGTTTGAGCCCAACGTTGGGCTCCATGCTGGCGGTATGGAGTCTGCTTGGGATTCTCTCTCTCTCCTCTCTCTCTCTCTGCCCTTCCCTGCTTGCTCTTGCTCTTTCTTTAAAATAAATAAATAAATTAACTTAAAAAAAAGAAAATAGACATTGATAAATTTTTTAAATTGGTGCATTGAAGAAACTAAATATTTAACACACTCTTCAGTGAATAATGTTTACAAACGAGAAATCCTTTGGTAATATATAAAGTAAATAATTATAATGACAGGTGGCATTTATTAAGTGTTTGTTATGTATTAGGGACTGTTGTAAGTGTTTAGCATGTATTAATTCATCTAGTCACGATGGCTTTATGAAGTACTCACTATTATTATTATATCTGTTTCATGGATAAAGGAAGCTTTATTTTTAGCAGTTGTAAGATACATATATATGTATGTGTAGGTATATAAACACATATATGCGCGTGCGTGCGCACACACACACACACACACATATATATTTATATATATATAATATATATATCACATATATATATATTGTGTATATATATATATATATATATATATATATATATATAAAATATATATATATATAGGCTTTGCAGGGCACCTGGCACTTGGGTGGCTCAGTCAGTTGAGCATCCAACTCTTGATTTTAGCTCAGGTCATGATCCCACCTGAGCCCCACAGCAAGCTTGCTGAGCCCCACAGCAAGTCCCACATCAGGAATCAGGCTCCACACTGAGTGTGGAGCCTGCTTAAGATTCTCTAGCTCTCTCTCTCTCTCTCTCCCTCTGCCCCTCTCCCCAGCTCATGAGCTCGCTCTCTCTTGCTAAAATAAATTTTAAAAAATAAAAATAAATAAATAAAAACTATATTAATGTTATATATTATGCGATTTATTTCATATACAAAGCTACATTATTATATAGTGTATTATTAAAGTTGACATATATGTGCATATGTGTGTATATTCCACTTACAACAGACAGCATCTATAAATCTGTAAATATACCATGATAGGGGTGCCTAAGTGAGGTTACTATAGAAAGTCTATTCTTATCCCTTTCCTCCTGATAACAAGGTACAGAGTGGGAGTTGGTAACTATGGGTTGATGACATATAATATGTTTCAACACTTTGAAGAGCAAAGTGGGGTCTGAGACTATTATCAGATTGTTCTTTTTGTTTGAAACACCATCTCTGTGAACGAAGGCTCAGAAAATAAAAGAAGAGAAGGTGGTTTTGAGGCTCATTAAAGATGGCAGCACTTTTTCAAGGCTACTGGAGCTGACATCAGATTTGTGAAGGGATGGGGTGCTGCAGAGTGGGGAGTTAAGGAAGAGCTAAGGTGCTGAGATCCCCCTGGATCCAGAGAACCAAGAATGCATTCTGGCATACGTGAACTTGAACTCAGTGTCACTCCATCCTTTGGCTGGACTTTCGTCACTGTGAATTTGGGATGACATGTTTTGTTTACAGCAAAGGTGATTTCGGGAGTTAAGTTTTCTATCAAATCAAGGCATTTTGAAAAGTAAGAACATTATGCAAATGCAAGTCCTTCTTTGGTGACCAATACCAACAGTAACTGGCACAACACTATCATTGGTTATGCAGGGCTGATTTTTTTTTTAGTTTTTTTTTTTTAATGTTTATTTATTTTTGAGAGAGAAAGACAGAGTGTGAGCGGGGGAGGGGCAGAGAGAGAAGGAGACACAGAATCTGAAGCAGGCTCCAGGCTCCAAGCTGTCAGCACAGATTCCAAGGTGGGGCTTGAACTCATGAAGGGTGAGCCAAAGTCAGCCGCCCAACCGACGGAGCCACCCAGGCGCCCTCTGCAGGGCTAATTTAAGGACTTTTCATCCAACGTCTGCTCACACTGCCAGGGAGTACTATTTCTGGTGATCATGTGATCGTGTCCCTCTACGAAGTACTGTACCTTCATCACAGCGCTTGGGGTAAGTCATAGTATCCCATTTACTGGTGAGGAAGCTGAAACAGAGAAGCCAATTCGCCGCAATGATGACTGCCTCCAGTACCCACGCTTACAGACATTGTGCATTAATATATGTAGTTGATAAATTAACAAACCATTCCATTTAGAACCTCCGATTTAGAAAAGTTCAGTTTAAAAAAAAAAAAAACTTTTTTTAAGGTTTATTTATTTTTGAGACAGAGAGAGACAGAGCATGAACAGGGGAGGGGCAGAGACAGAGGGAGACACAGAATCGGAAACAGGCTCTAGGCTCTGAGCCATCAGCTCAGAGCCCTACACGGGGCTGGAACTCACGGACCGCCAGATCGTGACCTGAGTCGAAGTCAGACGCTTAACCGACTGAGCCACCCAGGTGCCCCAGAAAAGTGCAGTTTAGAGCACAGAATACCAGTCTGCAGTATCGAGCATCACATCTAATCTTTTAGCCTGATTTTCTATAAAAGTCTGAAGCTACCCAGAAAAGGGGCAGAATGACGCAACGTTTTTGTAAACTACGTATGCGATGTCAAGGGTTCTAAATCACACGGGGACCCAGGAAAGAGGTTGTTGTCAGGAGAAGATTTGACATTAAGAAAACTGCCCCAGAATTTTGAAAGGATGTGGCATCCCTGTTGCACAGGCCAAGGTCATTGCGGAATACAAATCCTTGCATCTGTACTTTCGTACAAGTTTGTCAGTATGTCTAGGCTCTTCCTCCTCTTGCACTGCACCCTCCATCCTCACTACCGGTGCTTTCCCACTCCTGTGGGAATCAACCCGATTTTGTAAGTCAGCGATATCGGGATCAGCTGTAAAGTGTCTACCGGGTACCTACGAGTCTAGGTAGTCATTGCGAGAGAGTTGAGAAATCTGCTTTCACTCAACCAGCATTTATTGGTGCCAGACGCTGGCCTTGGTGTTGGGGATATTGACTGAAGAGGACGCAATCCTTTTCCTTGACAAGCTCAACCTGCTATAGGACTCAGTTCTTTCATTCATTCATTCTATCAAATTACAGTATAGTGCTGAAGAGTCATCTTGGTCAAGTAAAACCTAAGGGGTGAGACTTGAAATAATGACACAATAATGTTAAAGTCTATAATCCTTTAGTCATAATTCAGGAATCCCAAATCTCTGAAAATTGGAAATTCTTTTTAAAAATTTTTGCCAATTCTTTAAGTTTTTTAAAATTGAGAGAGAGAGAGAGAGTGAGGGAGAAAGAGAGAGAGAGAGAGAGAGCATGTGAGGAGGGGAGGGGCAGAGAGAGAGAGGGGGACAGAGGATCTGACGTGGCCTCTGCACTGAGAGCAGAGAGCAGGTCATGGGGCTGGAACCTATAAACTGCAAGATCATGACCTGAGCCGAAGTCGTACACTTAACCTATTAAGCCACCAAGGTGCTCCATGGAAATTGAAAAATTCTTTTATAACTCATTTGGTATCAGTTATGACCCAAACCAGGGTGAGGCATTGTATAGCTTTGTCTCACTGGAGTGAATAGTAATGTATATTGACAAAGATGCATTAATATATTTGATTAGGGGCGTTACCTTGGACCTGATGGGTAGTGTTACATAAAACACAATTTATACACCATTACATAATATATAGGGCATTTTATACACTATCACGTACAAAAACATTTAAATTCCTGAACACAACCTGGAGGGTTTTGGAAAAAGGATTTTGAAGTTGTCTAATGGATAAAAGCAGTGGCAACTTAGAGAAGGGAGAAGTCAGTCTGAGTTGGAGCAGTCATAGAAGGCTTCCTGTGGCAGGATTTGAACTTTGATTTTGGAGAAGGAACAAAGAAATGAATGGAATGGGAAGTAGCAATCAGGAAAAGATTCCCTTTTATGGGGCCTAAAGCTTCCACATTTTGAGGGGGGCTTTTTAAGGAATAGAATATAAAGTTATGGATATTATTGGGTAGACAGCCTGGGAAGAACCTTTGCAGATGGAAGGCCCTGAAGCTTAAGTGTTGTTTGTTTCTTAGTAAATCTATCTCTGAGCAAGGCCAAAAGCATAGATCATTTATTTTACAAAATGAAATACACCTGTAGATCTATGTTGGTGAGGAAGAAAGAGAGAAGGCTTGAATTCTCCTAGGAGAAAGGAGTGAATTTGACCATTTTCATCCTTTTGAATTGTTTGAGATTTTGAAAATTGATAACCACAATAAACTCTTTTTCTTTAACCAAGGCGTAATATGCATGGCCTTTGAAAAATGGTCCAAAGAGTTTGTTTTTTTTTTTCCTTAAGGAATGAATCCAATTATGAGTGTATTTCAGAATGAATGACCTTTCTCAATTTTCCCATGTTTGATTCTGTAGCTAGTCAACTTCTAAAGCTACAAGAAGATTTGGCAATCATAAACAATTTAATATACTTAAATGACAGGCTCTTTAAAGGAGAGGAAAAGCTGCATTTCACTTGAAAAAAAAAATTTAAATAGACTAGGCATAGATTGTCTTTAGATCATAGGGGATACACTTGCATTTACAAAAAACCTTCAGAGATGAGTAATTTAAGATTAAATTGGAAATGTCAGTCTATTAGTCAGACTACATAGCAATACTCTTTTCCAAAGCTATACACAATGATTCATATTTATTCATACAAATAATACTGATAGTCAATGTTTTGTGCAAACTCACTATGGACCAAGTGCTATGCTGATTCCTTTATCACAGGGTATCTCCACCCTCCTCTCTTGGGGTTTTGTTTTTGCCGTGAAGATCTGACGGTCATTCCTGCTTGGCTCCTTTTATTTGTTTATTTATTTTTAATAGCTTTCTTAAGATATAATTCACATATCACGCAAGTCATCTGCTTACAGTGTACATTTTACCAGTTGTTAGTATATTCACGGATCTGTGCAGCCGTGATCACAGCTAGTGATCACATGAAAATGTGCTCCCATAGAAACTCTATACCCTTCAGCTATTGTCTTCCACCCCTCCTCTTTGCCCCTGCTCTAAATGATCACTAATCTTTCTGTCCCTATAAATGTCCCTATTCTGGGAACTCAGTATGAATGGGATTATATAATATGTGGCGTTTTGCGGCTGGCTTTTTCCATTTAATGTGATTTATCACGATTCATCCATGTTATAAGCAGGTGTCGTATTTCATTCCTTTTCATGGCCAAACAATATTCCCTCATGTGGCTCTGCCACACTGCATTTATTCATTCTTCAGTTGATGGACATTGGGGTTGTTCCCACTTCTTGGTTATCACGAGTCATGCTGCTATAAACATTTGTGTGCAAGTTTTGGGGGAGACGTATGTGTTCATTCTTCCTGGAGCCTTTAATCCTCTCGGCGCTCCTGTGGCTTATCATTGTTACCCCCTTAGGCACAGGTGGAAACAGAATCGTGAGGTTCGGGCTATTGTCCAAAGTCACATGACCTATGCAGGCCATAAACCTAGCGCTTCTCTCTAGACCAGCTCTTCTCAGAGGGGTTTCTGGGCTTTCCTTTTAAGGATGGCTAAGAAATTGTACAAAAGTAATAACCTCCATTTACCTGTCATCCAACTAAATGCTACGTGTATTTCCTAAAGAGCATCCATAAAATATTATTCTTACAAACATAGCCTGCTTGGAATTAGCACCCCTTGCACATTTTGTATCATTTTTTTTTAAAACTCACATTTTTGTCACTTTGCCACAAATTATACTTCTATTTCTAATATGTATTGTGGGTAGAGGTTTGGAATGGCAAAGGCCATCCCCAAACTATTAACAAGTCCTCTCCCCTCTCTCTAATTTTTCTTTGGGATGAAATCAGTATTGCAAGTTAGTGCCTTCCTTCCCACACCTCCTCTAGGTTAAAGTTGAATTCTTTGAGATCATGATTTTGTGTGTGTGTGACTTTAACAATATTCTCTTCACATGTCCTTGCATAAGCCCAACAATTGCTTGTTGACCCATTTTAACCTCTTTTGAGCGTCATCTTCAAAGTGTAACTGTCCTTGACAATGAAAGAGACCTTCCTATTGTCCGGTCCTTCCAGGCAATCTTTAGCATGGCGCTAAATGGCTTTCAGATGGAGGAGTTGGCCAGAGGAAGGAGACAAAGTAAGCTGTTGTTCCTGAGTGACTTTGCTAAAGTTTCCCTTTTCTTTCACAGAATGGTGCATTTCTATAGAAGATGACAGACGTTTTGACAGGTGCAATATGCTTTGAACTGTTGTGTCCGATAATTCTTTTGTCTTGGGTTTTCCCAGCAGAGTGGTACATCTTAGGATGCTGATATGCATACTGTTTGCCTTTCATTTAGTGTGGTGAGCCTTCCTCCTCACTTCCCTCCACTTCACCCTTTAGGCCCTTTGCATGCAGATGGGGAGGCTGGCCTTGGTGCAGGAACCTCTCCCCTAACCTCTCCCCAGCTTTTTTTTTTCTCAAAATGGAAATCACTTCTTGCATAGTTTTATCATTATTGTTAAAAAGGAAAGAATGGCAAAAGAAATCACTTGGAGTGGGAAAAAACACAGTGGCACATCAGAGGCAATGGCTGACAGAGCTAAAAGCCTAATAATAATAATACCTAATATGTATCGGCACTCCCCATGTGTCAGATACAATGCTCAGACTTTGACATGCCTGGTCTGTTGTGGAAAAAGTGGAAGTTATCTATGACCTAATAACCCAATGACCACCATTGTTTACATTTTGGAGCATATCCTTTCATATCTTTTTCTTAGCTTATTACATTTTTTGCACTTTTTTTTTTTTGGAAAAATTAGACCATACTGCACACACTGTCTGGATTTTTTCCCTATCACAGTGAATGTGGATATCTTTGCCAAATCAACAAATAGTTGTTATCATACCATTTTAAATACCTACACGGAATTTCATTGTACCATCATAATTTAATTAACCAATTCATTATGTTAGGACATTTTTAGGACTTCCAAATTTCACTACTGCAGATACTTTTTGTGATGAATATGATGAATATATTTTACATATCCTTATATGTACTTTTCTGGTTATTTTTATAATGACAATTCCTAAAAGTGGAATTGGTGTTCAAAATGCATGCAGGATTTAACTTTTGATTATCTTTTGCCCTGTCCAGAAAGATTGCTAAGTGTTTCATCTGATATGCTCTCTGACTTCCAGAACTTAAAGAAGAGGTGATGTTACAAAAGATTTAGCCTAAACAAAGATAGATACCAGAGATCCTAAATTAAATCATTTTGCCTCTTCACCTTTTGTCATGGTGAATTAGATCTACATAGATTTTTCTTTATTGAGGGAACGTTTTTACAAAATTGAAGATTTCTCTCACTTCAGAAACTAAAACTGGGAGCTTCCAAATATATAATGAAACAGCACTAATGTTCCATATCTGAACTGATATGGAAGCAGAAACTTAACATCGTCCAGTTTGTTTCTCTGGATGTTCTTTTGTGTATTTCCATTAAATGTGGCTGTTGCCAAGGACTGTGTCCCACATATGACTAAAAAGAACACGGTGAACCATGATAGGGGGGAATCATTTATAAAATAAAATGAAATAAAATGAAATGAAATACAATAAAATAAAATAAAATAAAATAAAATAAAATAAAATAAAATAAAATAAAATAAAAATTGCCCTGTTCCTTGTAATAAGTAATTTTACTTTTCGTTCTAATTCGTATTTTTCTTTGTTTTTTATTTTATTTTTTCATATTTTTCTTTAGTATTAAGAAAATGTCAGAATCGGAGGAAGAATGAACTAACGGAGAGCTTGGATTTGAGGTTTTGCTAACATTAGAAATAGTTAGAGATGCTGAGATGTTTATGTATTTACCTTCAGAACCATCTAAAGATACTTATAAATAAAGTGCCTTACCTATAAACAGCATCAAACAGAAGTCAATGAAGAGCAAGTTCTGTCACAAGTCTGGCATAATGGCTTCTGGTTTAGAAAATGCCTGAAAACTCAAAATACCATGCTCTGTGCAAAATGATGAACTCTAGCATCTGTGGTTTGGGTTGAAAAAAAGAAGGCAGGATTAAATTTGAATGTGTATTGAAAATAATGAGTGAAAGTACTGAGAACTCTCATAAGGACACGTTAAATGAAATTGCATGGAGTGCTAAATGTAATGTGTATTTCCAATTTTTTTTCTTGTAAGCTGTATGGCCAAGTCCCCCGCCTGACTCTGCGACGCCCCAACCCTGACCTTTTAGCCCCCACCTCTAGCTTTCTACTTCGTTTTACTCCGTGGCTCTCTGCAGTCTGAACTGAAGGGTGGAGATGAGAAATCAGTGTGGGTTGTGAATTCCGCCAAGCGGGAATAGTTACAAAGTCACTCCTGCTTTCGTTGGAGCAGCAGGACACTGGCCGTTTGGCAGGCCGTGGGTCATGTGATCTGCTGACCTCTATCTGGGCTCCGTGACTCTGCCTAGTAACAATTGATTAATGGTGGATGGTAACTCTGAGAGCAGGGCTCATCCGTTCCCCTGAGTTTGAAGACTTCCTCATTATCTTAGGCTTTTCACTGCTGCCCTTAGGAAATTTTACTCACAAATTAGGTGGAACAAAGTCTTCTCAAAGAAAATTATTTTCGGTGTTTGGTCATCAGGGAGCAGAAGGCTTGATGGTCATTTACTGCATTGACAAAGGGTATGGGAGGCAAGTGGCGATTAGAGGGCTGGACACCGTTCAGGCCCCCTTCCTCTATACTCCGGGGCTGGGTTTTCAGAAGAGGCAGTGTAACAAAAACGATCACTCAAGTGACAAGTTGGCCTCAAACATTTTTGGGGTGGGGACAGAATATCTGATTTTTGTGCTGGCACAGAGGTTATGTACACATGTATTTATTGAGCTTTAGTATTCAATAGCCATCCGGATTTGTGACAGGCACTGCTAATTGTCTACCCAATATTCATTCTCTGCTTCTTAGTAACAGAACCCCAGTTTTATTTAGGGCAACAATACGCTGGGTTAAAATTATTCTCATCTCCATATTTCCTTGTAGCTAGAGTAGTTGTGTTAACCTGTTCTGGTCAACTCGTTAGAAACAGAAGTCTACTGGAAAGACCACCATTTTCCTGAAAAAAAGGGAACAGATTCAGCTGGCATGTCCTTTGTCCCTTGCTTTTCTCTTTCTTGCTTCATGACAGATGCAATACCCAGAGATGGAGCAGCCATCCATCTCCTGACCCCGAGGACAAGAGCCACAAGCCAAGGATGGTACAGCTGAAAGCTAGAAGGAAACTGAGCTGGTGTGTGAGCCCTGAATTCTCTACCCTTGGATTTCTACTTACGTAGGAAGATTATACTCATTTGGTTAAGCTACTGAAGTTTGGTTTCTACGGTATAGAATTGAATATACTTAAATCCTGGCCTATCATTTCCACTTGGGTGATGCCCTCTGAACTTCAGTTGCCTCATCTACCAGGTGGGGTCGTCAAAAGCCGTCCCCACCTTATAGGGTCATCCTGAAGATTAAACTCAATAGACAATGCACATCAAAGTCTTAGCATAATATCTGACACGTGGAAGGTGTTGGTCCTGTATTAGCTATTATTATTATTACTAAGGATTTAGCTCTGGCTGCCATTGCCTCTGATGTGCCTTTGTGTTTTGTCTCTCTCTGATATTCAAGTTTATCCCATCATTTTTAGGATCCAAAAAATGATCGGATATTTATGTATTCATGTTGAGATAGCATTTGACACATCACTTACTTCTCATCTTTTGTATATGTATCCAGACCATGGACAAATTGCTAAATCAGGAAACAAAGCCAATATATACTATTAAATATCATTGGATTATGATTTGAGTGGCTGTTTCTCTTTCCAGAGGGACAAAGAGACTGGACTTTTTCAAGGGAAAACAAGCCATGATTGGAACCCAGACCACCTCTTTGAGTACTGAATTAAAGATTTCTCTTTGGGGCGCCTGGGTGGCTCAGTCGGTTAAGCGTCCGACTTCGGCTCAGGTAGTGATCTCACGGTCCGTGAGTTCCAGCCCCGCGTCGGGCTCTGTGCTGGCAGCTCAGAGCCTGGAGCCTGTTTCAGATTCTGTGTCTCCCTCTCTCTGACCCTCCCCCGTTCATGCTCTGTCTCTCTCTGTCTCAAAAATAAATAAACGTTAAAAAAAAAAAAAAGATTCCTCTTTGTTACCAGGGGCAAGGAATCAAAAGTCCAGTTTGTCATTAAAGCACATGCTATAGATTAGGAAGTCTTTTGAAAGCAAGTTATGTCCCCTGGGCTTTTGTGTCACTCAACTAACCGAAGAAACTTTGGAATTCTCTGTTGTTAACAGTCAGAAAACTTCTACTTATTAACCCCTTCTGGGTCAGGGTGGAGGGATAAAAATATGGCAGGTTGACAGCAATTGATCCCACAAATAATTTGAGTCTGTTTTAGGTATTTTTTTCTCTGTTACCCCAAGAACGCATTTTCATTACATTTTTTTTAAGCCTCAGCTTTAGGAGACCTGATTTCTAATTTAAATTCTGTATTACCTTGAATAAGTTATTTCACTTCTCTGGGCCCTGGGTTCCTCATTTGAAAAATGAGAAGGACTTTCAGAGCTGATTTTCTATGATTCTGTGCATTCTCCAGCTTTGTCCACCTCCCTCGACTCTACCTTCTCCATCCTGTTTTAACTACGTCCGTTTATTCGGCACCACCCTTCCTACTTGCTATCCCATAGAATACTTGACTTTATTCCAATTCACTCCCATACTCGCGGATCCATTTATTTTTCTTCTCTATGTCAGGCCTTAGAAAAGAGGGGCAAACATCTAGAAGTTGAGTCTTAATCATAAAGAGAAACTACAGACGTTTTGCCTCTTTATTCCAAAGTAATAGTAATAATAATACCGATAATGATGAATGGCTGAAGTGTACTGATTACTTAGTATGTGCTAAGCACTTTATCCACACCTCTGACCAGTGGAGCATAAAAGAAATCTGTTGGGCTGCTCAGGAAAGGTCTACTCATCATTGTTAAGGGAGAGGCATGTGAGAAGACCCAGTTCAGGGCAGCGGCAGCCATCTTTACTCTGGATAGGCAGGTCAAGAGAGTTCCAGAGATGCTGGATAATGTCCCTGTTATTGCTAAACAGGTGATGGACAGCCCACCTCCAGACTTCTTGTCAACAGAATTACAAGCGTTTACATGATTTCAGCCACCACTAGTCGGGTTTTCTGCCCCTTATAAGCAAAAGCATTCCATTGGACATAAATCATTGTGGCCAGGTATTGCTAAACCTTTTATGGCCATTATCTTTTTAATCCCACAGCAATTCTAAGAGGTAGGTGCTGTCACTTCCCTAAATTTTGCAGGTGAGGAAATAGATGGAGAGGGCTCAGGAACCAGACCCAAATCACAGATGGTTAGCGCCTCTGCGATGAGGCCCATGTTCCCCATAAAGCCCTGAGCCACCTGTGGTTGGGGAGTGTTGGTCACTTCTCCTTGCATCTCTAGGCGGCAGGTGGATCTCCAGAAAGCCAGTGGAATGATTACTGAATGAATGCTCTATGCTTCAATTTTAGTTCACTCTACCCTTTCCTTCAGATTTGTCTCAAGCCAGTACAAGATCATGGTCAAAAGATGATGATGCTCGCGAGCAAAACATTCTGTTTCCCTATGCATCCAAATAGGCATGATGGAATAAAAAACACAAACTCCAAATAGTTATTTATATCTACAGCAGTTTTGAAATTTTGGAAAGGTAAGAAGCCCTTGTCATGTCATTTAATGTTCTCAGGGGACAGCTTTGATTAGGACCACTCAGGGGTCAGAACTCAGGAAAGAATCATATACTCTGTCACAAGTTTTTGTTTTCTTTCTTTTTTTAATGTTATTTATTTTTGAGAGAGAGAGAGGGAGAGAGAACACGAGTGGGGGAGGGACAGAGAGAGAGAAAGGGAGACAGAGAATCCCAAGCAGGCTCTGCACTGTCAGCACAGAGCCTGACATGGGGCTCAAACTCACGAACTTTGAGATTTTGACCTCAGCTGAAATCAAGAGTTGGATGCTTAACTGACTGAGTCACCCAGGTGCCGCTGTCCCAAGGTTTAGACGTGACTCTGCCACTCAAATTTCTTCTTTATCCCCAAAGTTACCTAAATTGTGCCTTAGATGAAGTTGGCACCAAGCTTCCAGGCTAACTTTTTTTTTCCATCCTAATAATTAGAATGGACTTTTAAGAAAATATGCATTGCCTTTGAAAATTCTTGCAAGTTACTTATTCTCTCTTGGCTTTAGTTTACTGGACCTGAAAGAAGATGAACGATTTCCTAGCCCATTCATTCTGTCATTTACAAAGCATTTATTGAGCAGCTACTGCATGTCAAGGAAGGTGTGAGGCACAAGAAACAGACTGGTACAGAGCAGACATTACCTTTCTCCTGAAGGAGCTCAGCACCAGTGGGTGGGAGACACACAATGCTGTTGGCTTCAGAGAAAATTGACTTCTTCAGGGGGTTGAAACAAGAAGTTAAAGGGAAACAAGGTTAAAGGGAAGAACATTTCAGGAAGGACATTAGCTGGTCCAAGAATGGAGAGGAGATAAACTAGCATGTGTGAAGCCAGTTTGTCTGAGACACGGAGAGTGAGGAGACTGTGGTCAGAGATGAGGTTGGACACACCGATGGGGGCCAGACCATGAGGGCTTTGGACTTGCTTTTGAGAATGCTGATTTTCTACTGAGGGTGATAAGTCAGATGGCGGTTGAGGACACGAACAAGTGGACAGATTCTGTTGGTACCAGCCACTGGCTCTTGTGTTCTTGGTCAGCACCTCACTCCATGCCCACAGATTATGATGGTGACACGCCGAGGCACAGGATGGAATGCCGGGGAACCTTGTCAATTTCAGACGTCAGTTTGAGATGTTGTTTTATATTACATTAAAAAGGATAGGGAAAAAAAATGAAACATTCATATGACATTTTAAAGCCCAAATGGAAGACTTCAAAGACATTTTCGTTTTGGGCCAAGATCCTTTGGGCTCTGCCTCCTGGTTTCCGTGTATGGGTCTGTGCACTCACTCACGCACACGTCATTTGCCTCTGATAATAAAGGTGTTTCTATGGAATAACTTGAAAACCATTGTCATGAGGTGTCATCAGACCCTCCTCCCCAGGGTGTCTTCCCCACATAGAGCCTTTGTGAAATGTCCATGTTGCTAATGTGAACAGCCAAAGAGGGGTTTGTCTCGTCTACCTGTCTTTGCCTGCTGTTTTGAATCAGCACGTACCAAGAGGTAATGGGGCATCTCACTCATGCTGATGACAGATACAACGTGCCCAGCCAGAGCCAAGTGGGTGAGCAGAGACAAGCCATCCAGCATCCCCAAAACTCCCTCCAGTGCTCCCTTTGCCTTCCTGCCAGATGACGGTGCAGGCTTCATTTTTGCAAATCCCATAATGCTTCGTCTGTGATATTACCACTTGGACTGTTTTTGCTTCCTCTTTTTTCTTAGTGGAGAAAAAAAGAGATGATTTTTTTTTTTAAAGTCTGTTTTTGTCTAGTGGAGGAGAAAAAAAATGATTTCTAGAAGTATATCTTGAAAATAGCTATTTTCAATTTCATTTACCATTTAAAATTTTTTAAATGTTTATTTATTTTTGGGAGAGAGAGATAGAGCACGAGTAGAGGAGAGGCAGAGAAAGAGGGAGACACAGAATCCAAAGCAGGTTCCAGGCTCTGAGCTGTTGGCACAGAGCCCAACGCAGGGCTTGAACTTACCAACCGCGAGATCATGACCTGAACCAAAGTCGGATGTTCAACAGACTGAGTTATCCAGGCGCCCCCATTTTCCTTTATCGTAAAAAAGATCCAATCAATAATCAAAAATGCTTCTGAGGCTTACCATAGAAAATATTTCCCATTTTTACATTTGTTAACATAATGATTAATTTTATGTATTAACTTGGCTAGGCCATGGTACCCAGATATTGGGTCAAACATCTAGATATTGATTTAAAGGTATTTTTTTTACATGAGATTAACATTTAAATCAATAGACTTTGAGCAAAGTGGATTATACTCTATCTTAGTTCAGGCTGCTATAACAAAGTATACTGGGTGGCTTGTAAGCAACAGAAATTTATTTCTCACAGCTCTGGAGGCTGGAAGTCTATGATCAAGGTGCCACCATGGTCAAGTTCTAGTGAGGGCCCTTCTCTGGGTTGCATCTGGGCCATCTTCTTGCTGGGTCCCCACATGGCAGAAAGAAGGTGAGAGAAATCACTGTCAGGTTCCTCCCCTGTAAAGTCACTCTTTTTATTCCCTTTCCATACTGTCCTCTTTGGAAGGAAGTTGCTATGCGCAGCCCAAACATCAAAGATGGGGAGTGATGGTCCACCTCTTTGAGAGATGAGTATCATTCGTGTGTTTTTGCTGGTATTAAGTTATTGATGCTTTGGTTGATTTTATATCCAGCAACCTCCTTGGACTTTTATGAGGGCACTAATCCCATTCATGAGAGCAATGATGACCAATCACCGTCCCAAGAAAAGCCCTCCCCCACAGCACCATCACATTGGAGGTTAGGATTTCAACATATGAATTTTGGAGGGACATGAGCATTTGGACCATAACACCCTCCATAATGCAAATGGGCTTCATCCAATCAATCGAGGGCTATAAGGAAAAGACTGACCTCCCCAGAGAAGGAAGGGACTCTGCTAGCAGACTGCCTACAGAATGAAGCTGCAACAGATACATAGATGATAGATACATAGATGATAGATGATAGATAGATAGATAGATAGATAGATAGATAGATAGATAGATATTATACACACACACACGAGTGTGTACACATGCACCCTGTTCGTTGTTTTTCTGGAGAACCCTAACACAGGCAAAAACAAGCACCCTAAATAACAATTAATGGTGCTACATTTATAACCTTTTGACTCTTAAATGGATTTTCTATAATCTACATGAGCCCGGGTTAGTTGATCCCTTTGAAGGCAGTAAGTTAACAAATCAGATATTTCCAACATGGCAGAGTGCTGTATATGACAGCAATAAAAATAGGTATGACTTTTGTTAAGAGATGAATGTTAAAATCCTTAAGATTTAATCTTCTGGCTCAGAATAGAGGCATAAAAATATTTGAATGGGTGAACATTATGTACAGCAACCTTTCAAGAGTATAAACTTTCGTCAACAAATAAGCTTCTAGAAAGTAATGACCGAGTTAAGATTTTTGTTTTGTATTTTCCTCACTGCTTTACATACCTCAGCATCTTGGTGTTGCCCTCAGTACAGCAAGATCTTGGGCAGAGCAGCTACTGGCAGCAGAAAGGGTGAATCAGTGGAAATGGCCAACCATTATTTACTTTTCATTGAGCCTCTATTGAGTAAGGTTATTGTTGATGTTACTGTTATAATTGCATTGAGCTATTATTTAGAATCCTCCTTGTTTTCCTAGGAAGTGGGTTGTGATCACCAGAGAGCTTCTTGCTTGCCCAGCACCCAGGCAAAGAATATAAAAGTTTGGAAGGCATGGGATGCAACTCATTTTCACAGTTTAAGACAGGGCTATACTGGGGGTGGGGTGGGGGCGGGGAATCCTAGAAAGTGAGAAGAAGGAAAGCCAGGTATGAAGACTGGGCAGGGTGTTGAGCAAAACAATGTAGAATATCTATTTGGGAGAGCAGGTGGGGGTCCTAGGAGAAAAGACAAGTCAGTTATTTTTGAGGTTGTGCTCTCCTGTGGAATGTATGATGTCAAAGATTTTACTGTTTTTCATTACAATCTTGAGTAAAATCTCTATCAATCACTTGTACTTTTGGGCAGTGGATTCTGTCTGGGAAAGTAAAGAGGGGCTGAGATTTACATTTTGCTAGGGATTGGAATAGCACATAATAGCACATCCCACATGGATGTCTGGGTTGCACAGGGGTAATAATCAACACCTGACCCTATGGCTTTCAAACTCAAATCTGTAAGAACGAAAGACAAAATGAAAATGGTTTGGCCTATTTTCTTTTCTTTTCTGGCAATGATAAAAGACAACAATTATAGTTATGAACTTTGCTAGTGTAATTAAAAGTTGTGGTTTGCTCTTGAAAAGTGATCTTGCATAGAAATATGTTTGGTCTTTCAATGAATAAATATTATCTTAAGTATGTTACACAAATTAGTTGATGCAGTATTGATACATTTTAAGACTCCTGGTGAAAGACAACACTGAATTCAAGTCAATTCTTGGGCAAGTGGTGATGTCCATCAGGGCCAAGGGGAGTCTCACATGTGGGAGCTGGCCCTGGTGATCAGGAGGAAAACTGTCCCCTCATTTGCTGATACCACATCTGAAGATGAACTGAACCAACTTTTCTGAGAGATTATTTCCCCCGTGTGTCCATTGAGTGGGGTCACTTTGGAGGGATCCATGGAACAGCTAAAGAAAGGCCTTTAAAGTGAATGCTTGCTGAGCCAATGCAAACCTTCTGGAATTCCAATGAGAATTCCCTCTTCATCAGGTCATACTGTTGATGGAGTACTGCTTAAGCCGTGTGGGGCCTCTCCAGCATCTACTGAGTGGAGCCAGTTGGGTGTCCCAAGCCCTCAGCTGAGGGATGTGACTAGATTTCAAAGCTTTGTTTGAGTCAGAAATCTGAGGAGATCAGAGTCATGTTCTGATGCCCTGTCCCTAATATTACATGACTTTTTCAAAGAAGAAATGTTTATTTAGTTTTTAAAGTTTATTTTATTTTATTTTATTTTATTTTATTTTATTTTATTTTTTATTTTATTTTATTTTTGAGAGAGAGAGAGAGAGAGAGAGAGAGAGAGAGAGAGAGAGAGAGAACGGGCATGTGCAAACAAGTGGGGAGAGGACAGAGAGAGAGGGAGAGAGAAAATCTCAAGCAGGCTCCGTGCTGTCAGTGCAGGGCCCAACATGGGGCTCAGACTCACAAACCGTGAGATCGTGACCTGAGCTGAAATCAAGAGTTGGACGCTTAACCAACTGAGCCACCCAGGCTCCCTGTAAAAGAAGAAATGTTTAAACTGGAAAACCATTTTATCTTATCCATCCCAATGGTACTGCACTAGAGAACTCCTGCTCCCACTGTTCAATTTCTGTCTTTGGAGGCCAAGGCTGGTGGTAATGACACTATAATTTAAATACTGTTGTTCCATAGCAACCCCTTTAGTCAATGTTTTTTATCATTTACTCTTAGTTTCACAACTTTGTAGAATTACATTCTGATAAGATGAGAACAAAGCACTTTAACATAAAAATTAGTAGTTTTCAATAAAACTACGTGGTCTTACAAAATTTTTTTGCTCTCCTTAAAAATTTGTTATTTGTGTACCTCTATTTTAATATTTTCATTTTTGAATGAGTTCATTAAATTCCCTCACCCACTTCACCCCCCACCCCAAAAATCTTGCTGGAATTTTTGGTATTCATTGAGAAATTTTGAGACAGAAATTTACTTTAAACAATGTTGTCAATCTACCCATGAAAATGATTTATTTTCCATCTTATTCAGGCCTTTGTTGTATCCCTTAAAAGAGTTAAAAATTATCCTGATCAGGGTCAGATGTGTTTATTTATCACTGGTTGTCAAGTATGGTCGGAAAGCTTCTAGTGGTCCCTGTAACCTTTTCAAGGAGTCTGCAAGATAAAAATGATTTTCATAATTATAGTAAGAAAGTTTTTTTAAGTTTATTTTTTAAAATTTATTTATTTATTGGGGCGCCTGGGTGGCGCAGTCGGTTAAGCGTCCGACTTCAGCCAGGTCACGATCTCGCGGTCAGTGAGTTTGAGCCCCGCGTCAGGCTCTGGCTGATGGCTCAGAGCCTGGAGCCTGTTTCCGATTCTGTGTCTCCCTCTCTCTCTGCTCCTCCCCCGTTCATGCTCTGTCTCTCTCTGTCCCAAAGAAAATAAATAAACGTTGAAAAAAAAATTAAAAAAATAAAATAAAAAAAATAAAAAAATTTATTTATTTTGAGAGAGAGAGAGAGAGAGAGAGAGAGAGTGTGTGTGTGTGTGTGTGTGTGTGTGTGTGTGTGTGTGAACACACGCACAAGCGTGCACACGCAAGCAGGGGAAGGGCAGAAAGAGGAGAGAAGTGAATCCCATTCAGGCTCTGCACTGTCAGTGTGGAGCCCGACAACGAACTCGAACTCACAAACCATGAGATCATGCCCTGAACAGATATCAAAAGTTGGACACTTAATTGACTGAGCCACCCAGGCACTGCAAAGAGTTATTTATTTTTTTACTTTCACTTTCCAGAAGCTAAATGACATGCCATATAATAAATTGAATGCTAGGACTTTATTTTGAGGGGAGAGAAAGGATTTTATGCATATGATTTCATTATCTTTAATAGGTGGGGCATTCAAGGTTTCTGGTTTCTGTTTCTTCTGGTGTCAGTACAGACTCGTTACATTTTTTCCAAAAATTAATGCGTTTAATATAGATTTCAAAATTATTGGCGTAAGGTTTTTCATGATATTCTTTTATAGTATAAAAGATAACTATTATATCTTTTTCCCCTAATTCTATCAACTTTTTTCTTTCATCTTAAATGATTTTTAATTTTCAATGAATTTATTTTCAATCAAATTATTATCCCAATGCTTCTAGATGAATTATTCCCAGAAATAAAGGTCTTCTTTTCCAGAAGTCAGTCATAGGAAAATGGAGATATAGGATACACCAATGAAAATGCAGAATTGGTAATTAAGGATTAAAATTCAGCTGAACTTAGGTAAGGCATTCACTTAAGTCTTTTAAATAAGCCATAGATGAGAAAAAAAGGAGTGATTTTTTTTCTCCAAATATTGTCTCTTGTCTCACAAAAGGAAACTCTGAAATGTCCTAACTGTACATAGAACCAAGTAGTTAAGATATCAGGAGGAAAGAGACTTCGATTCTGGCATATCAGTCAGGACCTTGGAAACTAAAGGAAACAAATTTCAAATTGAGCATGGAGTGTTTGGCTAGCTCGAAAGAATAACAGCTGGAAACTTCTGCTTATTAAATCTGAACAAGCTGTATTTCTGGGTCTTTTTTTCCCAGTAGTAAATGCTAAAACTTGACAAGGATTCATTTATTCAGTACATATGAAAATATGGTTCTACACAGTGTGCATGCATGCACACACACACACACACACACACACTGACAAACCTTAGACAAACAAATACATATTTCTTTTAATGTGTATTTATTTTTGAGACAGACAGAGAGAGGATGTGCATGAGCAGGGGAGGGACAGAGAGAGAGGGCGACAGAGGATCTGAAATGGGCTCTGTGCTGTCAGCAGAGAGCCCAACGTGGGGCTTGAACTCACGAACTGCATGCGATATCATGACGTGAGCCGAAATTGGACGCTTAATTGACTGAGCCACCCAGATGCTGGAACCAATACCTATTTCTATGCCCAGATGAGTCTTGGTTTAAAGATGCACCCGAGGTTAACCATCTCATATGTGAGGACCCAAGAGGGTCTGATTCCGGACAGCCACGTATACATTTGCGAGCACAGACACCGCAGCCACACTGTCTTTGAACGCTGCTCTACCACTTGACAGCTGTGTGGCCTTGGGTATGCTACTCAACCTCTCTGTGTCTCACATTCCCGGTCTGTAAAACAGAGTTACTAACAGTACCTACGTCCTAAGGTTGTTGCGAGGATTAAATGGAGGAATGCACGGTAAAGCACTCGGAATGGTTTCTATCCCCGAATAAGGCCTCGGTAATACCCTGTTGTGAATCTGGAAAGGGGACAAAATGGGGAGGCAGGGGAGGGCATAGGGATGCTCTTGGGAGGATTTTTCTTGACCCTAGACAGCACACTGAATACTTAACAATTCTGCTTTCCCTTCTTGGACTTTAACTAGAAAGTAAAAGAACCAGTATCGGGAGACATTGCACAAGTGTGTCAATTCTGAAACTGTGGACATGTCAATGCTGCCTCAGACCAATTCAATAATCAAGTATGCACTGGGGTTTCTAATCTTCTCCTTCCCACACCCTCCCTCTGCCTCTGCCTCCACCCCCTTCCCCTCTTCTCTTTTACTTTTCCCCAGTTTCTGGTTTTTTAATTTACTGGTCCTATTCCCATACCACCTCCTTATTCTTACTCCTTAGACCTTTATTATTTATTTATTTATTTATTTATTTTTAATTTTTTTTTGTTAGTGTTTATTTATTTTTGAGACAGAGAGAGACAGAGCATGAATGGGGAACGGTCAGAGAGAGGGAGACACAGAATCAAAGCAGGCTCCAGGCTCTGAGCTGTCAGCACAGAGCCGGACGTGGGGCTCGAACTCACGGACCGCGAGATCATGACCTGAGACAAAGTCGGCCGCTTAACCGACTGAGCCACCCAGGCGCCCCACTCCTTAGACCTTTAGACACAGCATCCTGCATATTAACAAACTTGACAGATTTTCCAGTCATGAAATTAGGAATTAAAGAGTCTAGACCTGGGGCGCCTGGGTAGCTCAGTCAGTTAAGTTCGGACTCTCGATCTCAGCTCAGGTCTTGACCTCAGGGTTGTGAGTTCAAGTCCAGCTTTGGGCTCTTCGCTGGGCATGAAGCTTATTTAAATAGATGAAGAATCCAGACCTTTGATTTAATCGATGAGAACATGCGCCAGGAGTTCAGTGATGTGCCGAAGACAACAGAGGTGGTGAAGCTAAAATGACGACACGGAGACGTGTCCCCAGAGGTTTCCCGCCCTCCATTACGGCAGGACGTGGCCAATATTCAATGATGTGTCTGTTTTTAAAATAATTCCTAAAAGCAATCGTTACAGCCATCAACATTTTATTTATCGTTTCACTAGGTAGTAAATTATGTACATGCAACACATTCTTATTCTTTTATTACCTTTTTTTTTTTTTAACCTCAGTGGCTAAAAGGTTAAAAAGGCTTCACCCGCTGGGTCCCTGGAGGATCCAGGCTGGAAACATGAGTTTGAGCTGTCAGATGCTCCGATACTGAGTCACGCCAGCATAGAAAGGGTGACTAATATCCTGACAGCTAAACATCAGCAGGTGTTAAGATGTAAGAAAGAAAACAACCTGCATTAAAAATACTCTTCTGCCTTGTGTCTAACAGGGAACACACGGGGAGCTTAAGAATAAGCTGGAACAAGTGAGCAAAACTCGACTTCATGTGTGAATATGATGAACTTGTGATTTCGTGGAAGCGGAGAGCCTGATCAAATAGTGAGCAGAAAGTACGCTTGGGTGACAGTCAAGAAACAGAGAAAGGCAGGTCCCAGGCCAGTCAGGAGGCCTGAGTGGTTCTGCCTCTCACCAGCCGCGTGTCCCGGGGCTATTTTCTCCTGGGTGTAAGGAAAGGTTCAGATGGACTGGTCCCTAAATTCTCTCTAAAGAAAGAGACTTTCAACAATTCCAAGTGGACAGTTCTATCTCGTTTTGATCCTATGCTACTTTCTATGAGCCTACTTTCTGTAGGAAACAGAAACCACTGCAGTCCCCACAGTATGTGTCCCAAGTTGTTCATTAGAAAAGAAGAGTGCTCCTGTTGGTGGGAATGCAAATTGGTGCAGCCACTCTGGAAAGCAGTGTGGAGGTTCCTCAAAAAATTAAAAATAGACCTACCCTATGACCCAGCAATAGCACTGCTAGGAATTTACCCAAGGGATACAGGAGTACTGATGCATAAGGGCCCTTGTACCCCAATGTTTATAGCAGCACTCTCAACAATAGCCAAATTGTGGAAAGAGCCTAAATGTCCATCAACTGATGAATGGATAAAGAAATTGTGGTTTATATACACAATGGAGCACTACATGGCAGTGAGAAAGAACGAAATATGGCCCTTTGTAGCAATGTGGATGGAACTGGAGAGTGTGATGCTAAGTGAAATAAGCCATACAGAGAAAGACAGATACCATATGTTTTCACTCTTATGTGGATCCTGAGAAACTTAACAGAAATCCATGGGGGAGGGGAAGGAAAAAAAAAAGAGGTTAGAGTGGGAGAGAGCCAAAGCATAGGAGACTCTTAAAAACTGAGAACAAACTGAGAGTTGATGGGGGGTGGGAGGGAGGGGAGGGTGGATGATGGGTATTGAGGAGGGCACCTTTTGGGATGAGCACTGGGTATTGTATGGAAACAAATTTGACAATAAATTTCATATATTGAAAAAAAAAAAAGAAAAGAAGAGTGCTCTTTCCACATGTTCACTGGCTGATGAATGGATAAGGAAGGTGTGGTGTGTGTGTGTGTATATACACACACACACACACACCACACCTTCCTTATCCATACTTGGCACAATGCAATGTTACTCGGCAATCAAAAAGAATGAGATCTTGCCATTTGCAAAAACATGGAGCTAGAGGTATTATGCTAAGTGAAATACATCAGTCAGAGAAAGACAAATACATGATTTCACTCACATGTGGAATTTAAGAAACACAACAGATGAACATAGGGGAAGGGAAGGAAAAACAAGATAAGAACAGAGAGGGAGGCAAATCATAAGAGACCCTTAAATACAGAGAACAAACTGGGGGTTGTTGGAGGGGTATGGGGGAGACGGGCTAAAAGGGTGATGGGCATTAAGGAGGACACTTGTTGGGATGAGCACTGGGTGTTGTATGTAACTGATGAATCACCGGGTTCTACTCCTGAAACCATTATGACACTATGTTGACTAACTTGGATTTAAATAAATACATTTTTTAAAAAAAGAAAAAAATGAAAGAAAACAAAAGTGCTCTTTATGTAAAATATAGTAAATGAAATCCAGTTTTCCCACCGGGGCAATTCAACCTAATGACTGGTGCATAAACGTCGGAGGCAGACCCCTGGTACCATCACCGATTAGCTGCTTCCCAGTTATCAAGGTGTGAAATCGCTGTGGTCCTTGGTCAGTTGGCTCAGGGGGGCCGTGGGGAGGGTGCAGGGATTTCACACAGTGCTGGACACATAGTAGGCACTCAGTGTTCTGGTCATTTCCTTACTCGTTCTAAACATGTTCAGCTCAACAGACTGCATGAGTGTCTCAAGGTCAACACCGTTGAGTCAGTGCTAAAGAAGGAGAAATAACACAGTCACGGTCAATGTTATGGCCCAGGACAGCGTGTTCCTCTTCCATGGCGCTAACGTCATGCTTAATTTAGTCATCCAATTTCACACCACCTCTTTATTCTCACCTCTTAGGGCTTTAGTCACCACGTTCTGTATACTGGTAAACTTGACAGATGGACAGACATGAAATTAAAGAGTGCGCATCTTTCATTTCATAGATGAGAAAATGTGCCAGGACAGTTCAGAGATGCGCCCAACATCACAGAGTTGGTGGTGGAGCCAAAATTATGTTGGTCATAGCAGTGTGGCCAACATCAGTGCTGTGTTTATTTCTGAAATAATAATCAAAAGCTAGCAACATGGCAAAAATAAGTGAGACCACTAAAGGAACCTCCTGGAAGGAAGTGTCAGTTGCAGCCTGCCAGTGGCGAAGACTGGCTCAGAGTGACTGACTCCTTCGATGGCTAGTGACCTCGTTCTTACTCATCGTGGTGTAGCAATCCAGCCTCGCCATCATCCACCCAGAGTTTCCATTTACTCTACAGTCTCTAAAATGCTGGTCATAGTTCTTTATCTCCTCATAAAAACCCAGGGAAATAGGCATCAGTGTCTCCATTTCACAGAAGAGTAAACTAAGGCTCAAACAGAGTGTCTTGCTGAGTCCCACAAGTGGCACAGAGGCAGACCCAGGATCACAGAGGATGGCTCTCTGCTCCTCTGCGATTCACTTTCCTGCTCTCCCTCGGATTCAAAGCCACTCTCTAGGGCTGCCTGTGAGACACAGTCAGTCTCAGCGCTGTGTGAAAGTTGCATCTGAACATTGTATTTTCCCAAGGACGATGATTTCAAAGTGGCTTGTCTGTCTGGTTGCTGTGGTTAGGCTATTAGTGTACTCAACGTAGTAACAAGTGATTTCCAACTTCGAGTGCAGACCCGGAGGGTGGGTGCTGAGCCCTCCAGCGGAGAGGAGTGTTTCCAACGCCCTCCCTCCCCCTCTGCAGGGGAGGCCACTGGGGCTGGTGAAAGTTACACAGCCCTTTGTGACACACAACAAGGTACCCTCTGGCTAATTTAGAGCTGAGAAAAAACCAAACACTTCCAGAATTATTGCTTTGTCCCCAGCAAAGGAAACAATAGGATCCACATTACTGGGTTCTTGCTTTTGTCCTCTATTTCACAATTCTTTCCTACCCTGCTCCAGGAAACTGTCAAAATGATCTCACTTTTGCTACTGCTGTAACTAAAGAACAGCAATAGGCTCAGTTTGAATAAAGTGAGTACTGGTTACAGCTCCTTTTATGTATCAAGCCAACATGTTTGGGATTTTGCTTTCATTTTTAAGACCTAAATTTTGTAAGATTTTTGAGAACAGAAAACCAAGGATCATAATCTAATCGGAGGTTTCTTTAGTTTTTCACAGCTCTCTGGAAATTTTCCTTCCTTCCTTCCTTCCTTCCTTCCTTCCTTCCTTCCTTCCTTCCCTCCCTCCCTCTCTCCCCACCTCCTATTTTCCTTCTTCCTTCCTTTCTTCCTTCCTCTCTTCCTCCCTCCCTCCTTCCTTCCTTTTCTCCTTCCCTCCCTTCCTCCCTGTCTCTCTCTCTCTCTCTCTTAATCTTTCCCCAACACCCCCACCCCAATCTACTGGAAATGCTTTCCATTCCCTTTGTGTCTGGTATACTCCTACTGGTCCACTAAAACCCATCTGAAGTGTAACTACTTTGCTCTACCTCTCTCCACCCCCAGGGCAAAGAGCTGCTTTTTTATGTTTGCATAGTACTTCGATCGTGTTTCTCTCACAGTGCCCACCATATTGTATTATAAATATTTGCTGCCAAATGCTTATGGGCCACGTGGCTCCTCTGCTCAAATCCTTTAGGGACTTCTTCTTAATTTCAGTATAAAGTCTAAAGTCCTTAGTCTGAAATCCAGAATCCTTTGTCATGAAACCCTGAGAAGCTCTCACTTCGTAGCTCAACATCCACACTTTTATCCTGAGCTGCAGACATAAAGCTGAGA
The DNA here is from genome assembly GCF_014898765.1 of Herpailurus yagouaroundi. Lineage (NCBI taxonomy): Eukaryota > Metazoa > Chordata > Mammalia > Carnivora > Felidae > Herpailurus > Herpailurus yagouaroundi. The sequence goes on from NW_024412413.1 coordinate 18,623,152, forward strand.
TGCTAAAAAGGGTTATGCTGTTCATGTCGACATCTCTAGCTCATTCTTTCCCCAGCACCGAGAGGACCTCCCCTCCTTCACCCTTTGCCAGGGGACGTCTGAACGTCACCACTCTTGGGAGCCCTTTCCTGAGCTCACTTGGTTCCCAAGGTACAACTTCCGTGCTTTCCCATGACACCCTGGTACCATTACCACCGTACTGAGCATATTGCATTGACTTTGTCTCTCCCCCACCACACCATTACTTCAGGGGAAGTTCTGGGTCTTCTGTCCATGTACCTCCAGCACCCAGCTGAGCGCCAGGCACTTTTTAGAGGCTCAATAAATCCTTGTTGAATTTAACCAATGAAGAACAGCCATTGCCCGTGGTGATTCCAATAGTCATTGCATGAATATTAAAAACTGGTTTATAAACTTGTCATAGGATAACAGAAAAGATAACCTGTGGGCGGACAGATGCAAATGGAACAGACTGATTCCGAAGACCATGATTGCGATTGCTACTTACTGTTCTTAATTTTTTTCTGAGTTTCGGAAGATGAAACACAAGATGAGTGTGCCCCTCTTCAGTGCAACTGGTGGGAGCAGCCACACCAGAGGCTTCCCCCGAGGCCAGCCCAGATGCTTGCTCTCAAACAAAGCTCCAGCCACACTTCACCTTCGCCTTACCCTGTCATTTGCCTACTTAGGACATTTATTTGCTTTCACTGACCGGTTCTGTCTCAACTCTGATTTTTTATTTGACTTTGGCAGGTGTAACATAGCATTTTGTGGTAGCGTATGATTGTTTTAAAACAGCCCTTCATTTGCAGGTTACAGAGCTAACAGAGACCCTTGAAATACCACAAAGATCATGAAGACAGAAAGTAAACACCTCTGGAGTTGTAGTCAGAAGTCATTTCCCTCCTAGTTTCTGGTTACTTTCCTCTTAATTCCTGGCAGCCTGCAATCATAGGGCTCTGGTCGCAGGCACCAAATGGTAATTTATCATCTTTCTTGGCAGGCTTCCTGCTTCATCCTGCACCTGCCTTCTTGAAAGAAAACAAGACATCAGATACTTATTCAAATAATGGAAGAGCTGATCAACTAGGTCTCCACACAATAGTGAGTTATCCATGATAAAAGGACAACTTTTTCATGCAGTGTATGTGACATATGCATCCCTTCTCTTAAGATTTATGAACCCATGACTATTAGTATTGTTAATATAATCAAACCTTTTACAGCCTCACTCCGAAGCTTAAACATATTATCAATTGGCTGCTAGGGGGAGTCAATCAATTTCATAAATGCTTAAACACCTGCACTCTCTTCGGATCAGGGGAAAAATCAATACCAAGTCTTCGTTTTTCTCCAACTATAATGCCACACAATGTTGCTTACAAGTTTGGGAGGACTTATAATTAAGCCAGCCACACTTAAAAGATATGGTGAGCTTGATCCCTCGTGGTGGTTTTTGTGGTGTGTGTGTGTGTGTGTGTGTGTGTGTGTGTGTGTGTGTGTATTTTGCAACAAACATTTATTACATACCTGTTAACAAATCATGGTGCCAGTCCTTGAATATACAAGGGTGACTGAGACAGGAGACCTGCATTCAGGATGCTCAAGATTACAATCAGGATTACAAGACCTGTAAACTACTTGCTGTAATGGTTATATAAATCAGAGTAATGTATTTGCTGAATGTAGGGACAAAGAAAAGAAGGGGAAAAGCAAAGGAAAGGAAATGAAAAAGAAAACAAAAAGAAAAGACAGCTTATTAGATGCTAATCACCAACACTAATGCAGCTACAAACTCCACTTCTCGATGACATTTAATTCTTGCAGTACATGGTGACAACAGGGAGGGAAGTGTAAGCATTCTTAAAATGCTATCAATTCCCTTTTTGTCATAGTTTTTTCCTTCTTTGTTATTTGAAAGATTTTTTTTTTTTCAAAATGCAGAAAAGCAGTATCACATAGAGGAACTGTTTACTCATCACCAAGAATTAACTGAAGTTCACTTTTTGCCCCTTCAGCTTCAGATTTCATTTAAATAGAAGAAATGGAATGTTGCCGACAAACTTCAAGTCACCTTGGTTGCTTTTGCCCACCTCACGCCTCATCTTTCCTCCCTCCCTAGAGGCAGCCCCTTGCTGAATTTGCTGTACCTTCCAGGTCATGTGTTTATAGATTTATGCCACTTACTGATTCTTTGCATTTGTCATCTGTACAAAGAAGTCATTAAGGGGCACTTCAGTTGGTTAAGTGTTCGACTTTGGCTCAGGTTATGATGTCACAGTTTGAGAGTTTGAGCCCCATGTCAGGCTCTATGCTGACAGCTCAGACCTTGCATCCTGCTTCGGATTCTGTGTCTCCCTCTCTCTCTCTGCTCCTCGTCTGCTTGTGTTCCTCTCTCTGTGTCTCAAAAATAAATTTAAAAAATTTAAAAAAAAAGAAGTCATTAAAACTAGCTGTCCTCCCCATCCAAAGGGACTTCTTTGAGCATCCGATAATATCCTGATGTGAAGGTGCTTTGTAGACTGTAAATTATGATTGAAATGTTATTTGTTATTATTTTTTAATAACTCGAATCCAATTTATGAACAATTGTGATACTGCTTATGTGCTTGTAACTTGCATAAATTCACACACACACACACACACACACACACACACACACACACACACTACAACTCCTCTTTTCCCTCCTCAATACCTGGTTTTGATATCTACCATGTTAATGTGTATCACTGGAATAGGGCCTGGCCCACAGTAGGCACTCAATGAATGTTTGTTGAATGTGTGTTGTCTATCTTTTCATTAGACGCTCAGTAATATGAGGCCAGTGTCTATTTTCATTGTTGCTGATCCCTTACTACCTGAAACAGTGTTGGTGAATTGACTGGAACCAAGGAAAGTTTCTGGAAGTGATAACATTCTATCTGAGACTGGAAGTCTTTCCACAGGCGAGTGAACGATGGACGGGCCCTGCCTCTGAGAATAACCTTAGAAAAAAGCTGGGGACGCTGGAAACAGGCACTGTGTGCTTCTACTCTGCTCTCTATATGCTTCTCCCTGGGTCTGGATTAGAAGGTGCTCCTAATTAGCATATATCTTTTTAATAGTCATATTTTCTTTGTAGTTAAGTTGCAAAGCGAAATGGCTGCCAGGGGTTAGGATAATAACTGTCTGGTCTTTCTTGGAATTTTCCCCAGATACCCTAGAATGTTATTTTTCCACTTTTTACACCTGCTGTTTGATAGTATGACACCTGGTGACTGGAATTTTCTAGCTCCCCACCTGTTCGCAAAATATGTTATTTCTTTAATCTAAAAATACTTTACTGTTTTTTTTAAAAAAAAAGATGAAGAACAGAAAAGAACCAACTTAGAAAGTTTAAATAGTCAAGGTAAGCAAGAAACATTCAAGACTAACCTGGGTTCCGACTGACTGATGTTTTTACACCCCAAATCTATACAAGAATGGAAGAGATGGCCCCACTGTTGCACACGCTTACCTTAACCAAGTTGACGTTCCTTTGCTTTGCTTTATATTATTTTTTAAATTTCTTTAGAATTTAAAAACCACAAAGAGATACAAACACAGCCACTTTGACAACAGACAAAAAGAACTTTGCAGAAGGAGCTGCTCAGACTAGATAATCTAATAGAAATTTCCCCTCCATGACTTTTCTAGTAACACAGTGCATGCACATTCTCTTGAATAATAGCACTCAGCTGGACGGTCCAGGACTAGGCCATCTGCCCTGCAACATGAAAGATACACACATAAATACAACCAGCCCTGCAGATTGAGTTTTATAAGATTTCTTCCTTCTATTTTGGATATCTAGTTTTCAGAGCTTTGGCATCATTTCCAAATGAAAATATATTTTTGTATTCAATTATGGTGATTTGATCTTAAAGAGACCTCTTCAGTAATCACTTGTTTGGTGCTTTTAGAAGCTTCTGGTGGGAGTTAATAGAAGGAAGACACAGTGCCTGTATTCAAGGAGCGTCAACTCAGAGGATGTTGGCAAACTTGTCTGGACAAACATGCTGTTCTCTGCTTGTAAAGCTGATGGATTACACCCTACCAGGGGTCTCCCACCAAAAGTCAGCGAGAGGATATCTGTTTAGGGTGATCAAAGGTAGGGGCCCATGCGGGGGCTCTGTCGGTTGAGCGTCTGACTCTTGATTTCGACTCAGGTCATGATTGCAGGGTGGTGGGCTAGTGTGAAGGCTGTTTGGGAATCTCTCTCTGTCTCTCCCTCTCTTCTGCCCCTCCCTCGTTTGTGCTCTCTCTCTCTCTGTCTAAAATTAAAAAAAATAAAATGAAATATTAAAAAAGGATGATCAAAGGTAGCTTTGGTCAACAGACCTTCCAAGGCAAGATGTTCAGGCATGGAGGTCAACAGCATGTGACAATGGCATGAGTCCTGTAAAAGTCAAACAAACAAATCAACTAACAAACCAGTCTAAGAAATTTTGAAGGGTGATGGCAGGCAGTGCATCTGGACTGTATTTTCTCTAGCAGATGCTAACCCCTGTCTTCTCCCTTTTCCCACTTGCCATGCCCCCCACCCGATGTGTGTTTCAGTTTCTATGTACCCTTGGAATGACTCCAGCTAATATCATTCTGTTCAATGCTTTGCCTGTGTCATCCATAAAATGAACGTCAGTAAAACTAGCCTCCCCTTTCCTACTCCATGGGACTTTTTTTGAGCATCAAATAAGATACTGGGTGTAAAACTACTTTGTTAATGTTCAATTATTGTTAAAATGGTTTTTATCACTTTTTAATATAACTCTAAATCTATTAAAATGGAACAGGATGAAATAGAATCAAAATAGGGGCTCCTGGGTGCTCAGTCAGTTAAGCATCCAACTCTTGATTTCGGCTCAAGGCATGATCTCATAGTTCATGAGATTGAACCCCACTTTGGGCTCTGTTCTGAAAGTATGGAGCCTGCTTGGGATTCTCTCTCTCTCTCTCTCTCTCTCTCTCTCTCTCTCTCTCACACACACACACACACACACACACACACACAACACAAACACATGCACATACACACTCTCTCTCTCAAAATAAATTAATTAGTTAAAAAAAATAAGAAATAGAATCAAAATATTGTGAGGCACTTATCTGCCACTTTGGTAAAAGGTAAACAGGTCAGGGACATAATCAGTTTTATTTATTGTCACATCCCTGACACTTCCCATAGCACCTGCCACATGGAGCTCACTTGATAAGTATTTGCTGGAGGACAGCAAGTACTGTAGAGAACGAGTGGCAATGTTCTTGGCTCCGTGTGCCCAGGTAGCCAGATAAATAGAGGAGAGGAGGAGAAACCATAAGAGATGGAGACAGTCATCCAATCGGATGAAAGTACCATATGATCAGGGTGTGATTTCGCTTTAGACTTTAATTTGGGAGTTATAAGTAAACAATCATTTCTTAGCTCTTAAGTCCATCTGTTTTCTATTCTTTGGGACAGACCCTACCCAGTCCAGTCTTGAAGTAAACTAGTTGCACACAAAGATCACATGACCTGCTAAGTTGTGAATTAGTGAACGGGAAATGTCAGCCTTTAAGAATTTGTAGGCTAAACTAGTTTAAATTGTGTGGAGTGGCATTGAAATACATTGTTGAGTCAGCTGATAAGCATGTGTGGAGGGTCTGCTGTGTGCCTGGGCCATCGGGAACTGCGGGGGCCGAGGTCCCCAGGGCTGTCTCTTTGGCTCACTCCTGATGGGACAGCTGCTCATTTCCTTTCTGAATCCTCTGGGACACAGTAGTCAGTAGGGCAGTCTGCTCTGCATTAAACCCTTTCCTCTTTCAACCATTTCAACAGTATGATTGGTTTCATTTTACCCCGGCTACGATGGCACAACTTGATGTACGGTGGCACTAACTCTGGGACCTACAGCGTGGGGAGGCCTCATGTGTGGGTTTACTCGATGTACGTGTTTTAGAAGCGTTGTCATGCCATCAGGTTTGAAACTAACAATGCTGTGCATTAAAGAAATATATTCCCAAGACAGGGTACATGTTGATGGCTGAACTCCACCTGAATTGGGTATTTTTGGGGGGAGGGGGTGGAGGGCGACAATGTTTCACAAGCCACAGTGAGAAACACAGAGGTAACTCACCCTCCAGATGGTGGTAGAGAATGAGAAAACAGCCCCTCTCTGGGGCGCCTGGGTGGCTCAGTCAGTTAAGTGTCCGACTTTGGCTCAGGTCATGATCTCACGGTTAGTGGGTTTGAGCCTCGTGTTAGGTTCTGTGCTGACAGCTTGGAGCCTGGAGCCTGCTTCAGATTCTGTCTTCCTCTCTCTCTCTCTGCCCCTCCCCTGCGTGTGCTTTGTCTCTCTCTCAAAAATAAATATTCAAAAAAATTAAAAGAAAAACACGAGTCCCTCTCAACTAAAGGATGGCTCCAGGGGACAGTCAGGCTTCAGTTAAAGAACAAAAGTGAAGGAGACGCTCAAAGAAGAGGTGGCCAATGTAGGGCATGCTGCCGCTGACCAAACAGCCTTTCCCAGGCTGCAGTAGAATTGTCTGGAGTCATGAAGGAGCACGCAAGATTGGGTCAGATTAGGGGATGCACAGAGATGCATAGGGGTGAGAGTCAGGGTGGCATGGGAGGACCTGGGGTCATAACCAGGTATGCAAGGGCATGATGGGATTAGCCTCATGGTCTCAAGGCCAGGGTGGGCAGGCGGAGAGCATGTGGAGCAGGAAGGGCACAGCTGCCTGCAGGGACCACGTGGCCAGGCTGCCAAGGGTTATCTTCTTGGAGCCTTTATGGTTCTGTGGGTGCCCCCTGCCCCCGTTTCTATCCAGATAGGAAAAGACAGCCTTACAGCAGACCAGCCGTGAAGAGACCATCCAAAAGTTTGAAATAGAGGGGTATCATGGCTTCACTTAACTCAAATTTGTTTCCTTGTGGGTGGCTGTTCAGCTTGGCCACTGGCCAGTGTACCTTGAATAGAAGGTATTCTTAAGATAACATTTCTTTTCCCTCTACTTTTATACGTGCATCTGTGTTTGTTTTATAAAATTAGATATGCAGAAAAAATAAAAGAAGAAAATTAAAAACACTGGTAATTCTATTACTCAAAAAACAGACCCAACTCATCAGTGTGGTTATAATCACACTTACAAGTTTGGACTACTTTTTTCAGACCGAAAGGTACCACCTCGCACATCCAATTCCATTTTATTAAACTGAAATTAGACTGTAGGCAATGTACCTTTTAAAAACTTAACATTATACTAAGTGAATTTTGCCCCATGACTCCACATCCTTTGAAACTGCATTGTATTCTAGCGGATAGGTGTCACATAACTTACGGTGGGATATTTTGATAAAAGGCCTGCAATAATAAACTTGCACATGAATCTTTGTGTGTATCTCTCATTATTTCCCTAGGATACACCCCTAAAAGTAGAATTATTGAATCAAAGCGTGCACGCAATTTCAAGTTTCTCGGCTGTGATCATAAACATTCTTCGTGCGGATTTATTTCTCTTCTGTTGAAGTAGAGGCACTGTGACCAGAAATAACCAGTAAGCGTTTCCAGGCGCAGTACATGGCATGCTCTGATGGACTTCTCGTCTGCAAACATCCTAGAAATTCTAAGAAGTCACTCATGACAGGGAAAGTCCTGGCACCGAAGTCAAGAGATCTGGGGGACAGTCCCATCGCGGCACCAACCCGCTAGTTTCCCTTAGGCTCCACACTATTTTTGCAGACTTACTTTTGCAATCTCTTGCAAAATCCCCTCATCTTCTCTAAAATCGGTGTGTTGAATGAGTAACCCGAGGCACCTCCCATCTGTGAAATTCTATGATCTTGTTTTTTGTAATTCTGTGAAAAAATTGCTTTACGAAGAATAGAATATTAACATGTTCCCAGCACACGGTACAGACTCAATAAACATTTGTTGAATGAGGGGAAAAATGAAAATTACAGAATTTAGTATATAAAGCAGAGTTAAATCTTAAAAAAATAAACAAATGTATTTCCACTCAAAAACTATTTTACTGCAAGTCTCCCCTGGATAGTAATCACTGGTAAGTTTTACGAAAGACAGGAATATAAGCAGACAAGTTTTGTAGCGCTTTTGTGTAAAGAATCATAAATGAAAAAAAAAAGAATCATAAATGAATTTTGATGGGGAGATAATTTACAAATAAATCAGAATTATGACAGTTACTCTTAGGGTTATATAATTTCATACACAGAGACAGAGTTTGTGACCCTAGTGAAATACATTGAATAAAGTGGTCATAAAATGCTAAAGGTATAAATGATACAGCTAAGAAATGTTGTAGGAAGTGTTCTGTGTATCCTAAGTGTGACACTCTTAAATTTCTTCAAGGAAAATATTAGATGAAATAATGTTCTATTTTTAGGAAAAAATGTCCTCAATTCTGTTAAACTGAGAATTCAAGGGACCCCTAAGATGAACATAAAAACTAGCTGAGTATGGACACCCCTGGAAACGGTTTCGGAAAAAGTCGTACTAGAACAGCTATGCACTTGCATGGTATCCTAATTGCGAGTTTCACCTGTTGGCAAGGTTCTCAAGATGTCTTTGTCCACATTTAGTAAGGACCACATGATATTCAGCAAATTAATTTCCTGGCTATTTTTATTAGGGCTCTTGTGGTTTATTATTATTATTATCATTACTAGTTTTTCATTCATTGGGTCACCTTGTGCTCTCTGCCACTGGTTAGCATATCCTAATTTTTCCAAGGAACAGTTGAGTAAAAAATCAATTACTTAAGACAACTTTGAATGCCCATGACTTAGAAAGTTCGCTCAGAAGCCAAAGAGCAGAATTAATATACAAAGCTTGGCGTATCTGGTTGCCCGGGCAAGTCGACTTGCCTTGCATATGTGAAGATATTAAATTCCTATCCAGTTAATTAAAAGAACTTCTTCATGTGTCAATGCAAGACCTACTCCATAAACGGGGCATTAGGGGCTTACTCATATTTCAGGACACAGCACACTCTCCAAGTTTCTCACACTTAAAAAAAAAAAATTTTTTTTTTTTTTTTTTTTTGAAAGTGCCTGCTGGTCACCTGTGTGTTTCTTAGCAGCAGACCAGAAATGTTTATTACAATGCTGTTGGTTTAGTTCTGGAATGATATTTTTGGGAGAGATAACTGGTTGCTTTGAATTTATTCAGATTATGTAATTTTTCCTTTACTCTGATTTTAAGGTGAAAACATACGATCTCAGTTTCAACCAGAGAAATGACAATATTTTATGGAGAGACTGTGGAGTAGTAAGTAAGAGACCAGGTGCTGCTGTTCCGCAGATGCAGGTATAAGTCCTAACTCCATTACTTACTCTCCAATTGACCTTGATCTTGGGAGAGTTACTTAATTCCTCCTAACCTCAAACCTGTTTTGAGCCCTGGCGTGATAGTGAATAGAAGTGGTGATGGGGCATCTCTGACTTGTTCACGACTTCAAATTAAATGCTTTGTCATGAAACATTCGCTCCAGGTTCTTGGTATGTGACATAGTTCTTGCCATTATGATCACATTTTAATCTACATTATCTGAGCATCCATCTATTACATAATATCCTCTCTCCCTCAAGCTTGTATTTAGTCTTAGTCCTTCATTCATTTAGGTTGTTTGAAACTTATTCTGTAGTAAATTCCTCAGGAAGGGCTCTTTAGAATAGTATTCCATTCATTCTTTTTTTAAAAAAAAAAATTTTTTTTAACGTTTATTCATTTTTGAGACAGAGAGAGACAGAGCATGAATGGGGGAGGGTCAGAGAGAGGGAGACACAGAATCTGAAACAGGCTCCAGGCTCTGAGCTGTCAGCACAGAGCCCGACGCGGGGCTTGAACTCACGGACCGCGAGCTCATGACCTGAGCTGAAGTCGGCCGCTTAACCCACTGAGCCACCCAAGCGCCCCAGTATTCCATTCATTCTTGCATGTTGATAACAGTTCATTTGTGTCCAGTATTCTTTAAAGTCAGTTTTAGTAAATATGAAAACCATTTCTCATACTTTTATCCTTTAAATACCTTAGTATTTAAAGTGATTTAGTATTTAAAGTATATTTAAATTGTGATAAAAGTATTTAAAGTATTTAGTGATGCTATCTATTTTCTTTAGGAATAAAATACTTTCCTGTCAAAAGTCTGGTATAACTCTAATTTATTTCCATTATAAATCACATGATCTTTTTTAGTAGATGCCCAAAGGATTATTTTCCCTTTTTCTTGAAAGTTTATTGATTTTGCTAGGATTCTTCTTCATAGTGGTCACTTTAAGTCAATAGTGTCAGGTAGTGACAAGTTTTTTTTTTTTTATTTCAGGTTTTTTTTTTTTTTTTTAATTAAAAAATCTGCACATGTCCTATTCTTTTGCTCTGGTTTTATTCATCAGGGACTCCTAGTATCTGTATGTTAGATCTTCTTTGTCCATTTTTGTATTTTTCACTTTCTCTTGAAACTTTGTAATATCTTTATTTCCCCTGATTAAAAAAAAATAGTTTTCATTTTCTATTTCCTTTCATTCATTTGCTGTGTATTTTTTCTACACTGTATCCTTCTATTTTGGTCTTAATTTCTTAAAGCATATTTTCTCTTATTTTTAATACTTTCCTGAGTTCTGTCATTTCAGATCTCAGCTTGAAAAATTCTGATTTATGTTATTTTTTAATATCCTGTATAATTTTCTTGGTGTCTTTTAATTAAGTTTGAAATGGTAAGTTGCATGTTGATCTGTTGGTGAACATAATTTTCAGACATGCTTTCATCATCTCTAGAAATGTTATGTTCCATTTATGTTCTCTAGAAATGTTGCCTCATTTCTTATTATAACTTTACATGGGATTTGCCCTTGAATACTTCTCTGTTGCTCATATTTATGTGAAATTGGTTATCCTGACCTTTCAGAATGAGGCAAGATTCAGGGATGCTATTCTAATGTCACAAAGCTCCCTCTTCTGTTATTTTTATGTAATGTCTAAAAATATGGCTCCTTGTTTCCTAAGATTTCCTGACTGTCTTCCTTACTCCACTTGGATCTGAATCTTCTCTTTTTTTCATCTTAATTTTCCTTAAATTGCTCAATTTTATTCTACTTCTAGTAGTTTCTCCACAGCGTGGTTTCTTTATTGAAAGGAAGAGCATTTCAGGATTGAAAGCTCATAAGGGTTAAAGTGCTCCAACTCTTTCAGCCACTTGGGATTAGAGAGAGAAAAATCCATTCTCAGTGTTGTCTGGTGGTCCAAATTGCCCCTCTGTGCTTCCCAGTAAATGACTGTTGGTTGTTTGGGGGTTCTGGTCAACAGTAGACACAACCCTATTTGCTTCCCTCTACTTTGTCCTGCACAGATGCTAATACCGCGTGTGTCTTGTGACTGTTGCTGGCTTGTCTCCATTTGCTCCTTTAGGGCATACGTTGTTGCTAATTTTATTGTAATTTTGTACATGGATCTTTGGTTTCGCTATTTAATTGCTGTGTCTGCTTTAATGTGGGGATTCAAAAAAGATTAAAAAAAACCACACTGTCACTACCATCTTCCCAGAATCTCCAGATTGGATTTTAAAAGCAAACACTACAAGTACAACCACACATTCAGTTATATGTGTGGTTTTTTTAAATAAAAGGTGTAGCTAAGGCATAGTTATGCAGAAAATTTTAATATAAAAGGATAGAAAAAGATATGCCATGCATTTACAAATCAAAATATAACTGGTATAATCATACAAATTTCAAATAGCCTTTAAGTCAAAAAACATTATTTAAAAAAATTATCATTAAATAGAAAATAATTCACCAGGAATATATAAATCATGAATCTATATTTCCCTAAGAAAATAACCCTTAACACTGTATAGAGCAAAAACTGAATAAATTGCAGAGAGAAATAGACAAATCTGTAACTTACATGGGCAATTTTAATCCATGTATAATACAAGATCAAAGGTGATATAATGAATATATACAAATAATCCTGCATAAAATAATTATAGAATATGTCTTTTAAAGCTATATGGAAATTTACAAAATATGAGTCTTTAGAAGGTCACAAATGAAAACTTAATAAATACCAGAATTAATATTACACAGACCGCATTCTTCAACCACAAAACAAAACAATTAGACAAAAAGATTATCCCTCTTTCCAACTTTAAAAAACATCCCTAATATGTTAGAAACAAGGAATATAGTGAAAATTTAAAATATTTAGAACTTGGGAAGGAAAACACTTATTGCAAAACTTAAGGGATGCAGCTAAAACTGTAGTCTTAAATGTATATGCCCAAAAGAAAATAAAAAATTAATAAGCATCCAGCAAGCAGTTCACAGAATGGGTTTAGAGACCACCAGTCTATCCTGTTCTCTTTTCGTAGCACTAATTACATTTGCAATTACTCACCTACTTCTGACCTACCATGCCGGAATGAGTACTGGGCAGGAATGACATCCTACTTTTGCTTTGTTGTTACCCTAACATATCAAGTGGTGAATGGCATATTGCAGGTGCTTAATAAATATTAGATGAGTGCAACTTGAGAGTCCAAGAAAGGGGTGTTCTTTGGGAGCACCAAAGAGGGAATCTGAATTTGAGGTATGGATTTGAACAGTGCTTGAAGCCATGGAAGTGGATGGATTTATGCATAGATGTATACACACAATGATAAGAGAATCCCCAGGACAGGTCTTTAAGTACACTCACACTCAAGGGAACGACAAAGAAGAAAAATCTGGTGAAGGGTTCTGAGAATAAGTGAATAGAAAAAGTGACATTTGTAAAAACAAGGAAAACATCATTTGAAAATAAAACTGCTGGAGCACCTGAGTGACTCAGTCAGTTAAGCATCCAACTCTAGATTTCGGCTCAAGTCGTGATCTCATAGTTCGGGAGTTTGAGCCCCACCTTGGGCTCCTCACTGCCAGCACTGAGCCTGTTTGGGATTCTCTCTCCCTCTCTCTCTGCCCCTCCCCCCATCTCAAAATAAATAAATAAACTTAAAAAGACAAAATAAAGCTTGCTATTGAAGTAGTGTGACTGCTATAAGTCAACCTCTATAAGGATAGTGACACTCTCTCTCACCTAACATCCCCTTAAAAGACCAGCTTGATTTACTTTTATTCTCTTCCTTTTTTTCCTTTGAAGAACCCTTCAACCGTATTTCATGAACACTCTGTATTCATCGTTTACCTCTCCCTTCCCTGGATTTTGTCCACATATTGCATTCCTGTGGCCATAATGATTGTTTTCTTCCAGGGTGGGCACAGTGCAAAGCTATAACAGTCTCAGAACCTTTTGTAGGTGCTCTTGGAGAAAAGGCTTGCCTTTCCTACTAGATATGAGGGTGAGAAGTATGAAGTTTGGGGCTGCTTCAGCCATCTTGTGACAGCAAGAGGAGAAGGGAGCCAACAGAGAGGAGAGAAGATCTCAGAGACAGGAAAACCAGGGCCTGGCGACATCACTGGAACCGCCAGCCGAGACACGCCTAAGGCAAGCCCAATCTCTGTTATAGGAGCTGATAAACCTCTTTGCATTTTTATCTCAGAGTCTCAACTGACATTTAAGAAACAAAATATATTAGAGTCCTTTATAAAATTAAACAGAGAGAGAGGGATGTGATTTTTGGGAAAGTGGGAAAAAATTTTTTGTTTGCCTCAACTCAGATCGTAATTTTAACTATGCGGAAGCTGATGTTCTTCGGGCAATATTGTCATAAATTGAACAAAAACCTTAGTGGGTGTAACATGGCTTTCTTTCTAAATAGCAACCAGCCCTGCTGAGTCAATGTTGACATATGTAACTCTTTCCTGGAAGGCAAGAAAATCTAAGGGTTGACTGGTACGTTCACTCGCCCCGGCTTTTGTTTCCTAACGAATGGGTAATATTAGTCTTTCAGTATGATAACATAAAGCTGACTGATTTGCATCACTTGGTATTGTCCTCTCCCTGTGTTTGAGTTTGTTCTCTTATTTAATATGAGCTGTACTGAAACTAGGCAGTCTCTGTTTACTCAGCGGCCTCTTATGAGTGCTGCCTTCTCTCCTGGATTGAGTTGGACCGGGGAAAAGACAGATGTGGGATAATGTAAGGAGGTTTTCTTAGCTACTGCAGACATTCCCTAACTTTTCCCCACCCCAAAGACTTCAGATGAGGCCTTTTGGTGTCTTTAGAACACTACTCACTCCAGCCTGGAATATAGAGTTGATGTTCGTCTCTTGCTTTACTTATGTTGAGACTCTGGCCCAGCTACCTGGTTTTAGTCAATTACCCTCTTTTGCCATGCCTTTGAATTATGGTGTTCTATTATTGCCATCCTTATTTATTCTCTGGTATTCATCTTTATGAACATTTGGGAAGTACTCTCCAGACCCTTCTATTTCATCAACTGGAAAATGGGAACAGTTATATGTAACGTACAGGTTTGTTGTGAGGTTTAAAGGAGAAACTGAGTAAAGAAGCTGACTCTCAGTCTGTGGGAGTGTTCACAAGCTTGGACCACCCATCCTCTCTGACGGCCCCCACTCCTACCGCCACTCCTCACCCCAGGCCGTCCTCACCTCTGTGCAGCACAGATTATGTTGTGTTTTGTTCGTTGGCCTTCTGATCATTCTTATTAAACTGCGGAGTATTTTGGAGGCTCAATTCTGTCTGTCAATTTCTGTTTTCCCAGGGAACGAACCATGAGTAGAACACTAGTAGGGGGTCCATAAATGTATGAAAAAGGTTAAAAGAAAGAGAAAAGGAGCTAACTTTTAAAAAGAGTCGACCAGGTACCACCATTGTTGAAGACACCTTCACATACATAATGACATTTAATTATTTCAATAAGCCAGTTTTTACAGATGGAGAAATTAAAAGACAAAGAGGTTAAGTGGCTTCTCACCCACAGCAAGAGGGTGTCACACCAGAATATCACCCCTTTTCTATTTGGCTCCAAAAAAGTTGCCTCAAAACAATAGAAAATCCCTGTCCTTCATGACTTCCTTAATCTTTGGTATTTTCAAGGTCGCTCTTACATCTTTATGTTTCTCAAAGGAATGAGAAAATCTTTTTTACATATTCTATAATATATATATGTGCATAGACATATTATGCATACATTTACATATGTGTACATATATGTATGTATACCTATCATTTTTTTTTAAAAGTCTGAAAAAAAGACAACTTAATTTTCAAGTTAAAAATGCTTTGTTCACATGGAACCCTTAAATAATTGCCTTTCCTTGACTTGAATTATCATTTAACTCTGAAGACTGTGCCAAAGATAATTTAAATCAAACTATTTTGAGTACTTTACTGTTGACTTACTGTAATGTCAGGTCATGCTGTTTGACTAGTGAGTGTTAAACATCATCATGCTGATTTCCAGAGACATAAGTGAATAAGGGTAGTTCATTATACAATGGCCGAACATTTGATAAGAAAACCACTTCATTGTTTTTGTTGTTTTTAAAGTTTATTTATTTATTTTGAGAGAGAGAGAAAGAAAGAGCGCAAGCAGGAGAGGGGCAGAGAGAGAGAGGGAGAGAGAGAATTCCAAGCAGGCTCTGCAATTCATTGTTCAAAAGGACAATGAGGGCCACCTGGGTTGCTCAGCTGGTGGAGCGTGCGACTCTTGATGTCTGGGTAGTGAGTTCAAGCCCCCCATTTGGTGTGGAGCCTATTTAATTAATTTTTTTTAATTAAAAAAAATTGTTTTAAATGAAGTTTTCTCTTCATAAATGCTTCTTATAAATTTCGAATTTATATCTCAAAAGAAGTTTTAGGTCTTGAGCATAGAATAAAACCCTAAAGAAAGGTAGCACATCACAATGATTAACAGAACAGGTTATGAAGTCTGGAAAATCTGGGTTGAAGTGCTCCCTCGCTGCAAATGACATGTAGCATGACTTTGGGCAGGTGGCTTATCTTTTCTCAAGCATTAGTGTCCTCATTTGTAGAATGGCAATAATGATAATGCATACCAGTTAGGAGGTTGAAATGATAACCCATACAATAGCAGAGCCTGCCACCCAGTGAACATTTAAGAGCTATTAGATATTTTTTTTTCTTTTCATAATTAGGTTGTAAGTATCTCACAATGGCTAAATTATATATACATACACACACACACATAAATATATGATATATATATTATACATATATATGATATATATTACATATATATATATAATATATATAATATATATATTTAAGTAGTCTCCACACCCAGAATGAAGCCCAATGGGAGGTTCAAACTCAGGATCCTGAGATCAAGACCTGAGCTGAGAAAGAGTTGGACACTTAACCGACCGAGCCACCCAGGCACCCCTGATTGATTATTTTATTTTATTTTTAAATGTTCATTTACTTATTTTGAGAGTGTGTGTGTGTGTGTGTGTGTGTGTGTGCATGCAAGCAGATGAGGGCAGAGAGTGGGAGAGAGATAGAACCCAAAGCAGGTTCCATGTTGTCAGCACTGAGCCCGACTTGGGGCTCAATCTCACCAACCATGAGATCATGACTTGAGCTGAGATCAAGAGTCAGACGCTCAACCAACTATGCCACCCAGGCACCCCTGAATGATCATTTTAATACAAACTTTACATTCCCAGTCTGTATAGCCAAGTCCAACCACTAGAGATAAATACAGAGTGGTCAAGAAGCTCTCCCAGCTGGACCAACGGCAATCAAGCAGAGTCCCAGAGAGAAGGTGTGAGAGAAGGTGTTGGGTTAAGTTAATCTTAAAGGGAGGAGAAGTCATGAAAAAAGAGGATGGGGCACTTCAGTGGCTCCGTTGGTTAAGCATTCGACTCTTGGTTTTGGCTTAGGTCATGATGTCAGGGTTAGTGAGTTTGAGCCCCACATTGGGCTCTGTACTGACAATGTGGAGCCTGCTTGGGATTCTCTCTTTCTCTCTCTCTCTCTCTCTCTCTCTGTCTCTCTCTCTGTCTCCCTCTCTCTCTCAAAATAAACAAATAAACTTAAAAAAAATTCATGAGAAAAGAGGAAAGGATTGGGGTGTGTGTGGGGAAGACCACTGGCCTGGGGGTAGGCATGGGAGCTAGAGGCCCAGAGCTGTATTTCTGCTTTCTAATTTCAACCTCACAGCACTTCAACATCTTATCCCTGAATGGAGTAGCAAATAGCCACTTTTGGGAATTGCATAAGAAATGCCGATTTCATAAATGATATGCTCATAACATAAAATGTTCCTTGATATAAAATGAATAGAATGTTAGACAGATTCCTTCACCAGGACTCAAATTATTTTATGGTGTCAGGGAACAAATGAAATCTTTGTTTTTGTTCTATTTTTCAAGCAAAACTACAGAAATGACAAGGCACTTAGCTGTCTTAGGTTGTGTTATATGTACATGTCTAGTACATTTTCTCAATATAATTTGATTAAATGTTAACTGAAAATATTAACAGGATACCACTGAAAGTAAATTTTTTTGTTTGTTTGGAGAAAATGGTGCTTGTTCTGTGAGAAAGAAGCCTTCATTTGACCAAGTTAAGAATTCATAGGCTTGAAACTTATCAAATATTGCTCTTTATGGTTGGTTCTTTTCTAAAGATCATAAAAAAAATTTTGTTTCTTGCAAAGCATAGTATTATCAAGATAAATATAAAGGAACTGAAATAAATTATTGAAAATAAAGAAAACAAAATCTGATAATTTTATTTAATTCAGTTTTTATAAAATTAACTCTGGATAGTAAAACCAAGCATTCCTACCAATGAATTACTACTATAGTCATCTATTTCTGGGTCAGAAATCTCAGACCCAGAGGATTTTCATGTTTCCTTATACCTGTAACGATGAGTCTGCAGGCTCACACTGAGCAGGGAAGAAGGTTTTTAAAGCATAGTTCAAATGGTCACTTAAAGCTCTGCATTTTTATTCTTCTCTGCTTTCTCCTTCCCAGATTCAAAGCCTCCATCTGTTGGGCCCAAAAGTGGGTTGTTTACACTGACCATATGAACAGATAATCCCTTTCTCTCAGGTCTATGTCTTCAAAAAGATATTAAATCTTTGCACGGTTGAACTACTTTTATGACTTCATTTCCAATATTTGGAATGTTTAGGTTCTAAGGGTTATACACACACTGTAGGCAAACAATGACATCTTTTTTTTAAAGTCAGTTTAATTAAGTTTGATCACATATGGTACAGAGTCATATGGCATAAGATCATTTGAATATATTTGGTATTCTTCCAAATCCTTTAAATCCTGCCCTCTTAAAATAGAATTAATTGATAAAGAGGTAAATTAATGTACGGCAAATGTTTACCCAATGAAACTTCCCAAGGAAAAGTCACTTTGATTTCCAGTTATGTTCTCTCGAAAGAAATTGTCAAACCAATATTGTTTGGTTTGGGGAGACCTGATATTCTCGATCACATGGCATATTTCCACCTCAGTGTTCTCAAATGATGTTATAGTTATACAGAATGCCTCCATGTCTTGTGTTTTTTTTTTTTTTTTAATATTAGTCTATTCTGGATTTACTTTGACTGAGTCTGTAATCAAATTGACAATTTTAGGATGACTCATAATAACTGGTTAGCGATCAAATTACTTCTGGTCGCTTCTGTCGAAAATGTGGCCAAATTACGTAAATTCTATCCATTATTTTGGCTGCTTTATTGGCTAATTCATAGTTGTCCCACCTGGGTACCCTTTTGGCCCATCCAGCTCCTTCAAGGTCTGACTCAAAGGCCAGTTCTTCCCTCTAGAATCTAAATTGCTCTAGCTGGAAACTTCTGCTGTCTTAAAACACTTAGGCTGGCCAGCCAGGTATGAGGTACTTAGTACCCAACACACTGCTTGTGTAAGTGTCATGTCTTTTCTACATTATGACCTAGAAGACACCTGGGTGGCTCCATCGGTTAAGCTTCCAACTCTCGATTTTGATCTCATGCTTTGTGAGATCGAGTCCTGAGTGGAGCTCTGTGCTGACAACCAGGAGCCTGCTTGGGATTTTCTCTCTCCTTCTCTCTCTGCCCCTCCCCTGCTCGCATGTCCTCGTTTGTGCATGAGTGTATGCACACACTCTCCCTCTCAAAATAAATAAGCAAACTTAAAAAAATAAATTATGACTTACTAAGGGCAAAATAATGTTGTACGCATTTGTTTTTTGTTTCTGCATGGTGGCTTCTATGCATCAAGGCACAATACACATTTACTGAACAAATTAAGAATTTTTGGCCCAGTTTTTGGCTCTTACAATCACTAATCTTTGCATTAGCTTCCAACTTTAGGAGAAATAATAATCAATACCAATTAGAAAGTGCTTAGAGTGCTCCCAGCATCTAAATAGGCACTTTAAACATGTTATCTTATTAATCCGTTAAATAATCAAGGGTTTATTTCACTCTTTTTCACACGAAAAACGTGAAGCTCAGAAAGGTCAAGTAACCTGCCTATAATTGCTCAGCTAGTATTTAACAGAAGTGGAATTCAATGGCACATCTTTTTGACTCCACAGAGGTGCTCTTCTGTGAAGCAATTATGACCTCCAAGAATTACTATCACTGTACAGGTAAAAACACTGGAGTTAAGAGAACTTGATAATTTTGCCTAAGGTTGTATAGCAAAAAACCACTCGTAATGTCATCACGAGGTGGGTTTTCTGATGTCTGTTTCCAATTAATTTTTCTGATCTCAAGATAGCAGTATTAGAGACTTTTTATACTGTTGGAGTCAAGCTCAAGTTTTGAAAAATGCACTCTGTATAAATCTCTCGGACTACTTCAATTCTATTCATTGCAGACGGCTATTGATTACATTTGTCCCTGATACTTGGTGGAAATAGGATAATACGATAATAGCCTCTTGCTTTTTTTCTTTGCTTCTATTTACTGCTTGCCACTAAATATGTTCTTTGAAGACATGAAGTAACATTTGCTTTTGAAATCAGTTCAAATAAAGACTTACAGAGATGTTTATGTATTTGGGAATTATCATTGGTTATTTAGCAGGAATAGTAGTATGAAGACGGCATACCCTGACACACTGGACAAATGTCTAGAAGTAAATGGAGAAAACATTAATGGCATTAAAGGGGGTTGGGAGAGAAGTGGAGAAAGAGAGTCCAAAGTACATTATGTCCGAGTAAAAAAAATACACTTTACATGAGGCCTTGGAATCAAGACAAGAAAGGACATTTAGGTATCTTGTTTTATTTATAGTACAGTATTTATATATGTCTACAGCACGGTTTTTTGATCAGAATTCTACCTTGATATTAACGCAGGTATTTTTAACCTCTATTTTCTTCTTTACAAATGCTGGGCATTGCTTAGGTGAAGAGATATACTTGTAATTGACGGGCAATTGTCAGAACAGGTCTCAAGGAGGGGAGAATGAACACAGGGGAGGGCTCCTGTGGTATGTGGAGCGATACCATCGCTACTCTTGTCTAAGCAACCAGGCAAGAGCCAAGCTACACATGGACCAGGCCACACAAAGCAGATGACCTCAGAGGGGATGCCATGCTGCTGGCGGAGGGATTGGAGCGGATGGCCCTCATCTTCTCTGGAGCACAGCTCTTCCCTGGAAGAGCCCTTCTCAGATTGACATCAGCGCAAGATCCCAGGTCAGGGATTGGGACCCTTGCCTATTATGAGAACAGGACTTTAAAGACCAAAAGTTCTAGGTGGCTGAATGTTTTATTTTATTCACCTCAGAAATGCGGGCTACTGGTAATGAGAGCTAGGAAGGCTGTCAAAGGTCAGATGTTTTATTCCTCCCGTGCATCCTACAGCTCCAGTTCTCAACTTGGTTGCACGTTGGGATCCTCTCTGAGAGCTTTACCAAACACTGGTGTCTGGGCCACACCTCCCAGAGATTCTGATTTAACTGGAATAAGTGTAGCCTCTGGAATGAGATTTTTAAAAGCTTTCCAGGTAATTCTAATGTACAACTAATATTGAAAGCCACTGCCCCCAAGTACGCCTTTCTTGCTGATATAAAACATTTATTTTATGTTCTTTCTCTTCTGGCGCTGGCATAGACAACAACCACTTTTCTAACAAAACAGAAGTGACTTGACTTTGTCCTCTACCGCTGGGAAAAGGGTACAAACCTAAGCATTTGCATAGAATTAGATCCACTAACTAAGAATAATTATCAGTATATTGTTAAGCTTATTGTGGATAAAGTTTTGCTAAGAAAAAGGAAACATTTCCTACTTGTAGATCATTAAGGGTATAATTATAATATTAATATGCTTTTCAGGCAGATTTTAAGATGCAGATGGTAGCACACTGAATAAAACAAGGCATTATTTCCTGAATATCTAAGTGGAATTATTTTAATGATTATAAAAAGTTATCGTAAACATTTTTGCAGAGATTGGGGCATGTACAGCATGGGGTCATTTGCCAACTGCTTGCCTTTTTCAAAATTTTGTTTTCCCATCTTTACTTAATTTCGAATACATTATATTGCAGGGTTTTCCATAACATTCAGATACTCAGTGATTTCCCACAGAAATCCAGAGAGTTTAATTATGATGAAAAGGCAGTAAATGGCAAGTAGTAAGAGTATTATGATAATATATAGTGATATAATTATAATAAGATCATAATTTCCATAATAGGTAAGTGCCACTAAAATTGGATCTCAGTAAAATTTATATTAATAAACTTACTTTCGATGTATTAGGAAAATGTAATAATAAGTATAATTTTAACGTGAATCTTTTTACAAAGTGAATCATCACAAATATATTTTTGCATAAATGTGGATTTCCATATATTGATTCTTTTCCCCAAAGTAGCTACTAAAATATTGTCTCTATTTTTTATAAAGGATGTTTAATCACCTAACCCAAAATGATTGCCCATATATTTCTATTCCAGATGTTAGAATGGCACTATCTTGGGAGTATACATCTGATACTTATTTTATTGCAGATGGTTGGTGGGACAAAATGACTTCTTGGAGGTTAGAATTTTGGTGCTTAGTGACCTGTTAAGATTTTTTTCAGTGGAAAAATATAATTTGGTCGAGCATCCGACTTCAGCTCAGGTCATGATCTCCCAGTTCGTGAAGTTTGGGTCCCACGTCGGGCTCTCTGCTGCCAGTGCAGAGTCTGCTTTGGATCCTCTGTCCCTCTCTCTCTGTCTCTTCCCCTCCACAGCCTGTGCTTTCTCTCTCTCAAAAACAAACAAACATTAAAAAACTTAAGACTGAAATGAAGTCCGGAGAAAGGCTTCATACCACAACTGAAAGAAAATAAATTTAGGTGAAGCACAAATGCAATCTGTAGTGTCCTCACATTTGCCCATGCCAGAACAGGTGGGTCTCAGAGCTGGGTTCCGGTGCTGACTTTGGAAAGCTCAAGAGAATAAGGTTAACAATTAGTTCTTTGTTGGCTTACTGAAGGCAAGAGGTTAGAGAATCCATGATTCATGTTCTAAGACTTGAAATAGTTAAATTCCATTAGCCAAATGAAGGAGAAGAAAAAGATGCATTCACCATGGGAAAATGTTTCTCTCACTTATGGCTTTCATTTTTAATTGTCCTTAGAGGAGCTTTCAGCAAGCATGTAATTAAATGAGTGTATAGGTATAAATCCAGAGGATTAATAAAGAAGACCAAGATTAATAAACAAGATTAATATATGGCACCTGGGTGTCTCCGTCGGTTGAGTGTCTGACTTCAGCTCAGGTCATGATCTCGCAATTCGTGGATTCGAGCCCTCCATCAGGCTCTGTGCTGACAGCTCAGAGGCTGGAGACTGCTTCAGATTCTGCGTCTCCCCCTCTCTCTGCCCCTTCCCCACTCAAGCTCCATCTCTCTCTCTCTCTCTCTCTCAAAAATAAATATCAAAAAATTAAAAAATAAATAAGGAAGACCATTCTTTGAAAATTTATAACATAAACTAAATAGATAACCTTAAAACAAATGACTTCAACACACATTTCAAGCTTGTTTTTGATCCTATGTCCACACTCTGGTTACTTTCAAGCCCCAAGAGAGCAGAAGGCATCTTGTCTGCAACTCTGTAGCCCCTGAAATGCCTTGCAGCATGCATTACTCAGAGTGGGTCTTGAATGAATATTTATTACCTGAATGAGTGTAGAATTTTAAGATTGGAAAGACTTTTAGAGAGAATTTGGTCCAATCCTGCATTTAAAGACCAGGAAGACAAAACCCAGAGAGGAAAGTGACCAGCCAACAGTCACAATGGTCTTAAGATCAAAGCTCTGGCTGTGACCCAGATTTCCTAACTCATGTTCCAGTGCTGTTTCTACTCCACCTTCAGAAGGTAAATACAGAAATTTGCCAGATATTTTTCAAATTGCCCATGGAAAGTGGTCTGAATGGCAGGTGCAACCACCGGACATTGTTACTTGATCTGTTCAGTTGTATTTACTTTTCAGAATGTTTGCTTTCCCTACGAGAGAGACCAGCTCCATTAGGTACATGACTAATCCACTAAAATGGAATCTAAATAAATGAAGTGGCATCTTAGTGCTGCGTGATGTTATGGGGTGGGGAAACGGAAAGTCAGAGACAGGAGAAGGAGGAAGTAACACCTAATAAAAAAATGTTTTTAAACAAAACAGCTACGTTTTTCGTAGGGATTTTTTTTTAATATATGAAATTTATTGTCAAGTTGGTTTCCATACAACACCCAGTACTCATCCCAGAAGATGCCCTCTTCAATACCCATCACCTACCCTCCCCTCCCTCCCACCCCCCCATTTTGTAGGGATTTTTAAAACAATGTCATGGTGGATTTTGAGACCAATGATTTTTATAATCTTCCTTGTCAAAAAATTTGAGCATTCCTCCCCCCGCCCCAAGATGTAATAGATTGTAATAATAAATAAATGAATAAATAATACACAAATCAGAATAAATTTTTATTAGATATTTGCATTTCTTTTAGCGGCATGATCTGACTGTCTTTTCACAGGGATTGAATGATATGAGAACATAGCCTTTACCGTGAGCAGTTTATGTCAGCAATTCATTCATTCTTTCATCCATTTTGCAACATGTGTAGGGCACCTGCTATGTCCTAAATGTTTTATTGATACCTGGAACACAAGGTCAAAAGATCCGCAGTCCTTGACATCCAGGAGCTCACAGTCCTTCTGGAGGAAGTATACATATACTTAAGTTCCATGCAATGTAGGAAACACTTTGATAGAGGTATGTACAAAGTAGTCCTTATATCAAGCAAGGTATGTCTCTAAATGTGTGTATGGAGCAGAGTGGGGACACTCAGGAGAGGCAGCAAGGAAAGTGCCATGTTCGGGCTGAATCTTCGAGTAGGAATTGATTAGCATTCCTATTATCTTGGGACATGAAAACAGTTGTTCTTCCATTAAATAAAAACTCCAGCCATAGGCCTATATATAATCCAACTAATATTGTGGCTGGTGGCTACCATTACTTCAATTCTGGTTAATTCAGGAATAAGTATGACTCTTCAGAGCTCCAAATGTTGTAGGTAAGGATGAGAGGACTCTGGAATTACATGCCTTAGCTGCAAATACTCAGCACAATGACTTGCCGGCATGCATCTCTCTTTCCGTGTCTTAGTTTTCTCATTTACTAATGGTGATAATAATACAAACCGCATCTAGAGTTGATGTTAAACCCATGTCTACTCTGTGGTTTTACCAACTGGTTCTAGCTGACATCTGTTCAGACTTCTTGATGTCTGGGCCATATAGGCTGTGAGGCATTCTGAGGGTCTCCCCGTCTGACCCCAATTTGTTGTGAGGTCTCAGAAAAGCATGTTAAGGCCTTGTCTTACTACCTGGCACGTGGTAACACCCAGTAAATGTTGATTTTTAGAATAATATTTATTATTATAAGTGACATGCCACATAGTAAATGCTCAATGGTGTTTGATAATCGGAATATGAAGTTCTCGATAAGGGTCTGTGCACATGGTGGAAATCCCTAACTGTGGATTGAACGTCTAGTTTTCAGAGTTGTATGTATTGGTAATATGGCCCCTTCCATATTTATTCTGATGTCTTTCCACACTTCTTCCAAGCTGGAACCTCAACAAGCCTCCAGCTGGAAATTCAGGCACATTTTATCTCTCAATTTTACCTTCACCCTGACAATAAAAGCAACAGCTTCTATCACCTGCGTCCTCAGGGGCTCCTTTCCCATCCCCCAGACCAACGTAGAGAAGACCAAACTTCAGTATCTCTCCCACCGACACCCTTTTCCAAGGAAAACCACCCACCCTCATCCAGACATAGCTGATTGGACCGGGGGTGGACATCTGACCCAAGGGGACTCAATCGCAGGCTGGCTATCTAACCATCTATGGACAAGGCAGAATAAGACAAATCAGACTCTTTCATGAGAGGAAACTTGAAGAGAATTTTCCAGTTGGCAGTGAAGCTGCAGGTGAGCTTAGCGTGGCAAGCCAAGGATATTTGTAATTCAAAGTTGTGAGTGGCCAGAGACACAAGGAGGAGAGGAGGAGGAAGATGATGCGTAGAAAGAGGAAGACCCCCTAAGAGTGGTGTGCAGAGGGGAGACAGGTGAGAGATGGGAGGAAGGTAAGAGACTCAAGGACTGAAGCTGATCCCAAGAGCTGTCTAAAGCCCTGATGGCTTTTAGGTTCTTGTTCTGAGGCGGATGCTGATGATAATGAGGAGGAGGAGGAAGGAAATGATTGGAATAATAGATAACACTTCTTGAGGGTTTTGTATGTTTTAGGCAGTATTTTAAGCCTTCATATGAATTAACTCAATGCTCACAAGAAATCCACAAGGCAGGTTCTGTTATATTCCAGTTTTATGGACTCCCCATTATAGCCTCACAGAAACCCCTCATGCATACTTGTTTTCACTCATATATTCTTGAGAAAATTAAAAAACTAAAATCCCAAGGAGACAGCCTGAGCCGGCACCCCCACCCCACCCGCAAGTGCAGGCACAGCGGCCCGGTCTCAGCGGCTCTACAAGTCTCAGCTGACAGCCATGCTCGACACCTGCGGTACTACAGTGGCCCCCGAATTGCCTGTTTCTCTTAACCCTCTAGGACTCCAAGCTAGAGAACCGGCTTCTCCCACCTTGATTCAGACCGCGCTCCTGACTATTCCCTGGTACCTCCTCCTCTGGTCCCTCAGAAATCAGAGCCCGGTCCTGATCAGCTGATTTGCCTGGGGCACCCACAGCCTCCTTCTCACTATCTGCACTCTGGGACCTCCTTTCCCTTCTGTATCTCTAGGTTGAGGGCGTGATCTCTGCCAAAGATGGACAGAGCTCCCGGAACCAATGTGGCAGCCAGGCGGGCTCCCAAATGAATTACAGCTGTTGGGCTTTATGGCCAGGGCCGGTGTTTTCAGGAGTAATCACTGGGACCCTTACACGCTCCTCCGAATATGTCCAACCCATGTAGCTGGTATCTAGCCCAGCATGGCTCAAACCTTAGTGTGCATTGCCAGAGGAAACTTGTTGCAGATTCTTAAACAGTAGACCTAAGATTCTGCATTCCAATGGGCTCTCAGGTGATGCCAAATCTGCTGATCCGTAGACCACACTTAGGATAGTAAAGCTCTGGAGTAGATTTCCATAAGGAACTGGAGAGTATCTTGGACTTTCCAGGCTATAGCATCTGCATTGCTACTACTCATCTGTGCTACCACAGTGTGAAAGAAGCCGTAGATAGTACGTCAACAAATAGGTGTGGCTGTATTCCTATAGGATTTTATTTATAAAATCAAGCAGTGGCTTACTCTACTCCAGGTGACAGATTTGTCTCTATTTGTCTCTCTGTCCATACTGTAGGATATATGTTACATTGGTGACCTCAATAAATGGCGTCCCTATCTCAATGCCCTTTGCAATATGACTTTACAGATCATTTCTTTAATAGACAGAATTTATTTCCCTTTACCTTGAATTTAGGCCTTCCTGGTGACTTGCTTAGGCCGACAGAGCATGGCAGAAGAGACACTGGCCAATTAAAGCTCAGTTCTCAAAAGGCTTTCAGCACTTCTGCTCCCTTGGAGCTTGGCCTCCACCAAAGGAACAAGTGTGCACTGATGTAGGATGAAAAAGCACAAGGAGGCACCCCAAAAATGGCATAAGCAGAGCTGTTCACAGATGCATGTGGGAGGCCATCCAGGACCACAAGGACCCAGCTGGGCCCAGTCTAACATACCATGCTTCAGGATCACAAGCAAACTAAATAATTTTTGTTCATGCTTCAGACTTTGGGTTGGTTTGTTTTCTTTGTTTTTTTAAAAAAATTTTTTTAATGTTTATTTTTGAAACAGAAAGAGACAGAGCATGAATGGGGGAGGGTCAGAGAGAGAGGGAGACACAGAATCCAAAGCAGGCTCCAGGCTCTGAGCTGTCAGCACAGAGCCCGACCCGGGGCTTGAACCCATCGACCGTGAGATCATGACCTGAGCCGAAGTTGGACGCTTAACTGACTGAGCCACCCAGGCGCCTCTTTGGGGTTGGTTTGTTATGCAGCAAAAACTAACTGATACACCTACTATGGGGTAAACCTAGACAATATCAAGGATCCTCCCAACTACCACATGATTAAGTGTGATGTCCACTTTACACATATGGAGCCAAGGTTCAGCTAGTGAACTTGCCCAAGGTAGCATGGCAGGTAAGTGATAAAGCTAGGATTTGAACAGCCCCAAGGCCTAGTCTCTTGTTACTATGCCAATGTTGTTTGTCATCTCAGTTTGGGTTGCTATCCCCCTCTTCATCTCTACCCACAACCACAGGATGGCCACACACACACACACACACAAGCATTGTGGAGGACTTAACACTGGAAGTTCAAGCCCACCAGGAAACAACTCGCTCGCGTGCTGAGGGGTCCTTTTATAACAACTCTATAGCCCTTGTGATTGCTCCCAGCCCAGGCTGCATATGTCACATTTCAGAGCATGCAAGATTTAACTTCAAATATATCCAAACCCAACCCAAAGAGCTACTTAACTAAGGAATATTGACATCAGTGTACCTGTATAAAACTGAAAAAAAAAAAAAAAACATTGAATGGTACTTCCTTAACAGATATGTTAATGTACGTTCTGCACAGTGTGGGCATTGGATGAGGAGTAATGCTTCCCTGGACACCCTGTATTTGACAAACTTCTGGATGTGCCAGGTCTACAGTCCTTTTGGCAAGCACAATTTTTGGTCTCACAGATTTAATGAAAGATTGATTTTCTCCCCTCCTGGACAAAGATAAACCTCATGAATGGTGATTTAATTCACAACACAAAAGCATGAAAGCCCTCCTTAAAATTAAAAGAAGTCTTACACACACACACACACACACACACACACACACACACACACAAGCAGGTTCATTCACAGCAATAGGCCACTTTATTATTTTTTTTTAGGGCAATAGAACTTTGCTAATTCTCACTAATGACATAGGAGGCCCATTGTAGAAGAACCAATTTTACTGATTACTGAATCGTATAAAATATTCTGAGAAAGAAATGAAATCTTGGTCATTCAAGACCCCGTTGTGGCTCCATGTGTCTTGCTGAGAAATAGGCAACCACTGCTGTTTTAATTGGGAGAATAATCAGGTTTGCAGTTTAGTGAACTGAGATAATCACAAATACCATCCAAGTGCAAACCTACATTTCAACCATTATTAAAGAAGACACTTTCTGGTGAT
Organism: Herpailurus yagouaroundi; assembly: GCF_014898765.1. NCBI lineage: Eukaryota > Metazoa > Chordata > Mammalia > Carnivora > Felidae > Herpailurus > Herpailurus yagouaroundi. The sequence continues at coordinate 18,651,806 of NW_024412413.1, forward strand.
AAAAACCAGTAAGTCCCATGGGGCAAATCAACAACTCACTGAGTTCAAGGTAAGTGTTTTCAGAGGTGTGCTTAATTTTTCAAGTCATTAGGTGAATAAGGTTTCAAGTTATACTTCAAAGTTTGCTCATCCGGCAAAGTCTGACCAGTAACGTATTATCTCAAGGCACACTTAGAATCTCAATATTAACATAGCATTTGACATTAAAAGTCAAAACCAGATGTGGAGTTGGAATACATACTCAATTCACAATGGATGACTAAGATGTTGAAAAGTGTGGTTAATTAAAATGTTTAAATCAGGGCCGATGGGGGGTTCAGTTGGTTGAGTGTCCGGCTCTTGATTTTGATTCAGGTCATGATTCCAGGGTCATGGGATCAAGCCCCCATGTTGCGCTCCTTGCTGAGCATGTAGCCTGCTTAAGAGTCTCTCTCTCTTTCTCTCTCACCCTCTCTCTCTCTCTCTGCCCCTTGCCCTTCTTGCGCTATCTTTCTTTAAAAAAAATAAAATGTTGGGGTGCCTGGGTGGCTCAGTCAATTAAGCATCTGACTTCGGCTCAGGTCGTGATCTCACTGAGTCTGAGTCCTGCATCGGATGAGCTCAAGCCCTGCTTAGGGTGAGCTTGTGCCTCACTTGGAGTGAACATGAGGTTACCATGAGCCCCACTTCGGGTGAACCCTGCTTCTCTCTCTCTCTCTCTCTCTCTCTCTGCCCTTCGCTCCCTTGCACCTTCTCTCTCTCTCAAAACAAAAAATGAAAAATAAAATAAAATGTTTAAATTGAGTTAATTTGTTCATAAAATAAAAAGGAACAATAAAATATTTGGAAAATACAGGAATTCCTAAAATATAATCTCAGAGAATTTCAACAATGGCAACCAGGAGGTGTATATTCTCAGAGAACTTGTCTTGCATTTGACTGAGAATGGTTTCTTACTCAGTTATTCAGGTCATCAAGAACATACATATCTGATGCCAACATCAGACACCACCAGAATTGGCAAGAATATTAAAAAACATACGCCAAAGTTATTGCATGTATATATTTTAAGCTCAAATGTCTTCATTGTTTTATTTGACAAACATATGGATTCATCATTTAATTTTTTTTTAATGTTTATTTTTTGAAGGAGAGAGAGAGATAGAGCGTGAATGGGGAAAGGGCAGAGAGAGGGAGACAGAATCCAAGGCAGGCTCCAGGCTCTGAGCTGTCAGCATAGAGCCTGATGCAGGGCTCAAACGCATGGACCACAAGATCATGACCCAAGTGGAAGTCCTATGCTCAATGGACTGAGCCACCCTGGATTCATCATTTAAATGAAGAGGCAGTTGTAGTTGGATCTCCAATCCGAACATTAACATGATAGGAAATCAACATCTACATATGAGAAAGGCATTGTTCTAGAAGTTTTGCATGCATGAACTCTCTTAATGCTCAAGTCTACACTTAGACAAGTACTATAATTAAATCCACATACAGATGAGGAAATTGAAGTACACAGAAGTCCTATAACTTGCTCAAGATCCCTGCCAGTTAAGTGGAGGAATGAGAATTCAGACCCTGGCAGTGGGGCTCACCCTGTACTCAAATCTCCACTGCCTTAATACCATTACAAGGTGCACCTGTCCATCTAGGCTTCTGAAGAAAAAAAATTCTTTTAAAAATCGTTATAAACACAATTTTGTCTAAAATAAAGTCATCATTATTAATATTTTCATGAAAAGTTCACATTTAAATGAAACTTCTAAAATCATCAATATAAACTTATCTTTTTTGATTCTCACAACCCTCTCTTAATGCTTCGGTTAAGTGTCCGACTTTGGCTCAGGTCATGATCTCACAGTTTGTGAGTTCAAGCCCCACGTCAGGCTCTGTGCTACAGCTTGGAGCCTGGAGGCTGCTTTGGATTCTGTGTCTCCCCCTCTCTACCCCTCCCCTGCTCATGCTCTGTGTCTTTCTGTCTCTCAATAATAAATGAAAACGTTAAAAAAATTAAAAAATAAATGCTTCCATCTTTAGCCAGTTCAAGTTACCATAATGGAGAAAAAGGAGACAAATCCAACTAAAGACAAAATGTGATTTGACTTGTCACAAAACCTGCCATGGGTGTGAATGAGCCAAATTGATTCAAGTTGTTTTAGTACAACAAATCTGGAACATCTGGGTCTTGGATTACACAACAATTAATGTAAAAATGTCAGTAGTATTTATGGAAGTTTATTCATATCCTATAATTAGTTTGCTCTAACTTGGAACATTTATGATGTTCAGGCAGACAGACTCCTTCAAAGTGATTTTCAATTAGTGAAGTTACAACCATGAATGTTTCTGCATTTGAACATGGAAATTTGCATATTCTTTTGGCACTTATATATTGGATCCTTCCTAGGTAATGTGAGGCTACAAAAATGACCAAGATTAAGTTCCAGACTTCAAGGTTCTTAATAATCCAGTAGGAGAAATAACATATGTTCACAAAAAATATCATGCAATGCAAAATAGGGGCAATTTATAACTGAGAAGTAGAGTAAGTGCTGAGATGGTTCATAAAGAACACAGGGGGTTTTGATATGTGTATGTGGGGTGAGAAAGTTCATTCTAAGAGGAGGGAAGAGCCAGAGAAAAGGCAAGTCATGGCAGGGAAATAAACCAAGGTAAGAGGTCCAATGCATCAGCGATATTAAATGTATGAGGGAATTGGGGGGAAAGTGTAAAAAATTAAATTAAATGCAAAGTTGTAGAGAGACCTATGATGTTCCAGAACACCAGCCAGTTAGTTGAATGTGTTGTGCACCAGCAGAGTGGGAGTGGACAGGCGAGTGCATCCAATGCTGCTCTTATCCATGCAGATTTTTTTCATAAGACATAACACCATCGTAACACCAAGAAGTCTTTCCTTAGTTCTCCTACTTCCTCAGCCACCATCCACAAGACATTACCATGACAAACCACTCTAGAACAGTAATCAGACAAAGTTTATAAGATATTCAAGACTTGAAGAATAAAATTAATGATTATTCTAATAGGCAAATATGCAATGCTGCCTAAGCACATGAAAAACAGTTATAAACATGGACCACATTTTATATCATAAAAGATGCAACAAGTTTTTTTAAAAAATAGTGTATATAAGACCACAGTTAAAGATGATATCAAAAAGGGATAATTGTTAAAAACCCCATACACTTGGAAATGTAAAGTATACGTCTACATAATTTATGAATTATAGAAGAATTCTACTGGAAATTGTACTATAAGTACCATGTGGATATTTAAAAAGTACATACAAAACTTATAGGATGCAGCTATAGAAGGGACCTTTATATCCTTGAATGCTTATATCTAGAAAAAGAAAAGCCCAAAGTTAATAAATTAAATCTCTAACTTTAGTTGTAAAAAGAACAGCATAATAAATCCAAAAAATTAAAAGAAAACATATTTAATATAAGAGCAAAATAAATGAGAAAGCAAATAAAATTAGAACTGAGGAAATCAACAAAGCTAAAAGTTAACTCTTTGAAAAGACCAATATTCTTGTCTCTGGCAGGATCAGTGGAGAAAGTCAGAGAAGAAAAGCTTCAATATTAGCAATGGAAAAAGGGCCATAACTATAAATGCAACAGAAATTCAAAAACACGAGTAAACTACAAATATCTTTGTACCAAAAATTTTGAAAACAAATTCCTAGAAAACTACTGCAAATAACTGAAGCAGACTAAAAAAAATAGAAAGTCTGAGTGGTCTAATAACCATGAGAGAAATTGGATCTGTAGTTTAAAATCTTCCCACAAAAAAAAAAAACAAAAAAAACACACCAGGCCCAGATGATTTTTATGGGCTCTAGAAAACATTCAACAAATAGCTATTTCTAACCTGGAATTTTTCTAAAAAAATTTTTTTTACATTCCAGCTTATTTTATAAGCTAATGTAAGATTTATACCAGCAGACAGGAAAACTATAACAGAGGGAAATTAAGTATAACTCAACCTGTAAGTGTAGATGTAATCTTCAAAAATTATTACCAAAGCAAATTCAGAAATGAACTATATAATTTGAACTCATTCCAGAAATGGATACTTGTTTCAACATTAGAAAATCTATTATTATAATGCATCATGTAAATAGATATAGGAAAATCAGTAAAATTAAAATGTATCTATAAAAAATTCTTAACTAAAAATAGAATATACCTCACCTGACAAAAGATATCTAATAAACATTTCCTGAAAACAGTAAAAACATTCTTTTTAAACTGTGAAATAAGGTAAAGGTACTCACCGTAAACACTTGTAATCAATCCTATATTAGAGACTCTAGACAGAGCAATAAGACAAGAAAAAGAATTGAAAATAATAAAAATGAAAAAGGAAGAAACAGATGTCATTCCTAGATATTATTCAAATAAAATCCAAAAGAATTTATAGTTTATGAATGAACAAATGAATGAGTTGAGCACGTTTGTAGACTGAATAGTAGAAGCTGAAGGAGAGAGAGGGCCTGGAGATATAGAAAATGAGGGAAATGTTGGAACAAGCTTCCTAAGAGAAAAACAGGAAAGGTAAATCCACACAGAGATGAGAGAAATTGTCCTTGTAAGCAAAATATACTCATTATGAAGGGAATGTGTCAATTTTAGTTTCCATGGCTAGTATTTCAAGATCTACCAAGGCTGCAGCTTTCCTGTCATCTCCAGTCCCACTTCCTAAACATTCTTACCCAGAAGCCCCTGATGAGATTATCTGCTTCTATCTGCAAGCCTCATGGACACTGGTGGCTATTTATTGTCTCAAAAATAACCACATATAATCTTGGGTCTGATCTAGGCTTAAGCCTATCCCTGTTGCTTTCTTTCCTGCTTCATAGACTTAGCACAAATTTCAGTCATAAATTTCAAGTGTGCATATCTTTACCACAGATCTTAGTGTCCCTGGGAATTCAATGAGAGAGATAAGAACTGCCCTCAAGGTGTTTAAAATTGTATATGGGTCCCTAACCCTGCTATTTCATCTCCTTGCCCCGAGGTCAAGGAATCACAGACGTTGGCACTGGAAAGGACGATGGAAGAGGGCTTTCCTTATATTATAAATGCGGGAAGTCAAGGACCCACTGATTAAGGGGTTGTCCAATACCATGAAATCAGAGGGACAGTCAGAGCTTCTGATTCCCAATTAGAGACTTTCCGTATACCATGAGCAGCTACCATTTGGAAGATCAGTGTGCAGTGCAGTAAGAGATGGTACAGGATGAAGGAAAAGTCCTTGACCTTTAAGGTTGCACAAATAACAGAGGCAGAATCGCAGGTAATTATACTGTTGGGGCCTTTTTTAATGACTAACTGCTGAAATGAGTATAAAAGTGAGTGCAGTGGAAGATGTTTGAAAACTGGGACTGGACTTTATTCATTTCTATTCTAGCACAGTACTTAGCACATAGTAGGCTTTCAATAAGTGAATGCTATGTGGATATTGAACCACAAAATATTTAATGTATTTGGAGTAAACATTTCCTAGAGTCTGGACTCAAAGTAGATGTTTTACAGATTTTTCTTTGACATGGGCCGTGCTATAACATTTTTCAAAATGATGGCTGCATAAAAACAACAGAAATACAAATGTTGTTAGAGGTCTCGGTCTGTCCCTGTTAAATTCTATCTCTCTAGAATGTTCTAGAATCCTCTCTATGTGGTATTTATAAGTTCCCAATTTATTTCAAACATTTGTATGGCTTTGGTCAAAATAAGGCTAGTATTTCCTGAATCATTTGACATTCAGCTGTTGCTGAAGATGTTAAAACTACAGCAAACTTGCTAATCGTAGGCAACAAAGCAGCTTAATCCTGGCTGACCAGCGATTTGTTTTGGAGCCTTTGGAGCAACAGAGAGATTCAAGTTTATAAAAGGAGGTAAATAGTCAGTTAGAGATTAGAAGCGAAAAAAGGAAAAGACTTCTTTCCCCCAGACCACACACTGATAGGGAATCTTCCTTGAGCAATTGTTTGAGAACGTTTCATGTTTTGTCCCCCTCCCCTCCCCTCAGCGCCACTGCCCATTCCTCCCCCTTCCTCAGCCACAGAAGGTTTGATTGACACTTGTCACCACTGATAGAGAGAGAAAGATGTTGGGTGGGGGAGGGAGTGTGTGGGGGGAAGCAGCCTCGTCAAAAGCAGCCTTCGTCAAAAGATGATTCCTTCTTTCTGCATGTGTTTTGTCTCTCTCTAAATTATTCAAATCTGGGTGGCATCTAGGATAACTGGCATTTTGACACAGCTTAAGGGATTGTCTCACTAACACTATTGAACTGAAGCTACCACCCTTTAAAAATTGTATAAGGAGATCTTTGGTATAATCTGATATGTCTACAAATGAAAGGCGTTTTATGAAAAAGGCCTTAAATATTTTTGACTTATTATTTTGTTTCATCCATCCCTAAGAGTAATCTGTACTAGCTTAAGAAAGGGAAAAGCTCTTACTTGAATTTATTTAAAGAATAGGCATAATAGCTTGGTGGATGTTGGTTGGTTGTACAGCTGAGGCAGCTGGTTGAGAATGTAGGTGTGGAATTTCTAGGCCAGAAAAAGTTTGCCTTTGTTAGAAATATTTTTAGTGTAGGGTGTAGAAGGGGCATTGAGGAGTTGGGGTGATCTGGTTATAGCCCCAGATATGCCACTGCCAATTGTAAGGTCTTAGACGAGTCATAGAAACACTCTTGGCCACATTTTCCCCCCTAGGGAATGAGGCAGTAGACTGGTGTCCCTACCTCCATTCAGACTTAGGATTGTGCAATTATTGACATTCTGTCACAGTCCTTTGTGCATGTGAGATACTTAGTGGGATTTTAAAACTTTAGTTCAGGTCAGCAACCAGTTATTGATGCGCCTGGGTCAGGTACTGTGCTGGGCACCACAGGGTGTGTGTGTGTGAGGTGGGGGGGGGGGTGCAGGGGATAGAGAGAGAGAGAATGGGTGGAGCAGATACTAAGGGAGGCTCTTGACTCCTTTTCTCAAGAAGTCTGCAGTTTTCACCTCTGTTGTTGGCTTACTTTTAAATCTCCTGTTAATAAGATCCTCTGAATATAGGGTCACTAGATGCAGCAAATAAAAACACAGGGTGCCCAGTGAAATGTAAAATTTAGCTAAGTGACAAATAACGGTTGTACAATATTTGAGACAAACTTAGACTAAAACATTATTTGCTGCTTATCTGAGATTCATGTTTAACTGAGCATTCTGTTTATGTATTAGCTGGCTACCCTACATGAAGTCACCCCCAAGCTCTTTCCTAAGATGTCATGAAAATTCTGCTCTTATGAGAATTTTTGAGCCTTGACTAAAACTGTCGAAGTTATATATATATATAATCTGGTAAGATTGGTTTATTCACGCATTTAACAAATATGTCTTGAAGACCTACTATGTGCTGGGAACTAGGCTAGGTCCCAGGGACACAAGTGGAAGAAGAAAGCACAACCTATGCTCTTACGTAGGTTATGCTCTACCAGGAGGGAAAAAGGTATTTAAAAATTAATCACATTGGGGCGCCTGGGTGGCGCAGTCGGTTAAGCGTCCGACTTCAGCCAGGTCACGATCTCGCGGTCCGTGAGTTCGAGCCCCGCGTTGGGCTCTGGGCTGATGGCTCAGAGCCTGGAGCCTGTTTCCGATTCTGTGTCTCCCTCTCTCTCTGCCCCTCCCCCGTTCATGCTCTGTCTCTCTCTGTCCCAAAAATAAATAAATGTTGAAAAAAAAAATTAAAAAAAAATTAATCACATTTAATAAGTACTTAATTCCAATTGTCATAATGCTCATGAAGGAAAATATAGAATGTTATACAATGAGAATATTTAACAGAGGTGCCTAATCTCATCTTGGGGGTTGGAGCAGGCATCTTTGAGGAAGTGTTATTAAAGCCAAGATGACTGGGTTCTGGAGAAGAGGGTTCCAGACACAGGAGCCACTAAGGAGCTTTTGTTGTACCCATGAGGTGGGGAAGATAAGTTCAAATCCAAGGGAGATTAGAAATAACAAGGAGTCGTTTCCTTTTCTTTTCTTTTCTTTTCTTTCTTTCTTTTCTTTCTTTCTTTCTTTCTTTCTTCCTTTCTTTCTTTCTTTCTCTCTCTCTTTCTTTCTTTCTCTCTCTCTTTCTTTCTTTCTTTCTTTCTTTCTTTCTTTCTTTCTTTCACTATAAATGCAAGAACAACTATTACCTCAGAAAGAATTATGTTTCTAGAATCAAGTATTAGGGTTGCCAAAGTCCATGTAGCAAATGCTCAGATAGAGGGAAGGAGAGAAGACAGAGAAAATTGTCTTGGTTTCTTTGCCAGGATGCCAGTGAGTCTATACTTGTCACCAAGAGCCCATGATCTGTGAACTTAAACACAACTGGGAGAACTCTCTCATCAGGAAAGCAATTCAACATGATTTTTACCACTTTGGTGTGGTGGATGGTGTATTCGTTTGCTAGGGCTGCCATAACAAAGTACCAGACTAAGTGGCTTATTACACAACAGAAATTTATTTCCTCACAGTTCTGGAGGCTAGAAGTCCAAGATAAAGATGTTGGCAAGGTTGGTTTCTCCTGAGGCCTCTCTCCTTGGCTTGCAGTTGGCTGTCTTTTTTTCTGTGTTTCACATGACCTTTTCTCTGAGTGTATGCATGTCTGTGTCGAAATTTCCTCTTCTTCTAAGGACACTAATCATATTGGATTAGGGGACTCCCTAATGACTTTATTTAACTTAATGATCTCTTCAAAGACTGTGTCTCCAAATATGTTTACATTCTGAGGTCCTGGGAGTTAGGACTTCAACATATGATTTTGGAGGGGGACACAATTCATCCCATAACAGGTGGCATGGAAAAATAGTCTTTGCTACGTCCTCTCTCAGAAGACTAGAGGGGGCGCTTAGCTAAGCAAATGGGCTGGCTTGCTCTCTGCACCACCAGCCCTCAAAATCCAGGCCTTCAGGCAGGACCTGAAGGACTCTGGGTCCTACAGACACTCTTATCCAGGATTACTGCCTTTTGTGGGCAGTGCTTGGATAAAGAGAGAAGAAAAGAGAATAAATCTTCAGGGATTACAGCCTTTTAATTGATTAGTGGCCCTTGCTCATCCATTAAGCTACTCATTTCTTCTCCATGGAGAGGAATAGGTAAAAAAGGGGTTAAGTGGCCAGGAGTGTTTCTCTTGTGGAGGTCCATCCACACGGGGAAAAAAAAGAAAACGAGAAATGGTTGATTCGTACCAGTACCAGTATCAGTCTTTGCATTAGTATTGGTCTTGGTAAATAGCATCAGTATTTGTGTTAGTATTTGTTAGCATTAAAATTGGTATTGTTGTTAGTATTAATATAATAAAACATCTAGAACAACGTTTTGGCACAAATAGGGGCTCAAGAAAGTTTTTTTCCCTCCTTTTGTTTTAGGGAAAGATCAATTCTTTCTCTTTCACCCAAAACATTTTTATTGAGAATCGTTCTGCCGAATCCAATGAAGTGCCACGGCAAAGTATTGACTTTAAGGTGTAGAAAAGATTCTTGGTTGAGAAGAACCTTGAATGATAGAGTCATTCTTGGGGAACATGGGGAGCCCTTGACAGAGAAAGGAATCTTTTTTGGCAGTTTTGGTGAGGTGTGGTTCTGGAAAGCTGAATAGAGAGATTAGGGTAGTGTTGGAGGCAGGGGCGGCGGGGCAAGGCATGGACAGATCTCCTCCCCAGTGTCCATCCTTGCAGGGAAACAATGGGAAGAGTGAAGAAGCATTTCAGGGGAGTCAGTGGGAGCAAAGGTCTTGGTGTTTTCAGGGGTGTCTCTTCATGATGATAGTTGTTTCCATACAGCAAACAAAAGCATTGAGGACGTTTCTTCTTCAGATGTCTTGCCTGAGTATGATCTGCTCTCCTGCGGACTTGATTTGGATATGTTTTCACATCAGCATTTTTTTTTTACTCAGGATACATTTTCTTTTTTTTTTTTTTTCAACGTTTATTTATTTTTGGGACAGAGAGAGACAGAGCATGAACAGGGGAGGGGCAGAGAGAGGGAGACACAGAATCGGAAACAGGCTCCAGGCTCTGAGCCATCAGCCCAGAGCCTGACGCAGGGCTCGAACTCACGGACCGGGAGATCGTGACCTGGCTGAAGTTGGACGCTTAACCGACTGCGCCACCCAGGCGCCCCAGGATACATTTTCTAAGTAACAGCTTGTCAGCCTACTTTGTTAAATATAGAACGCCACATGCTAGATAAACTGGACCTTTGTGTTGGGGGGAGGATTGAGCTGTTAGTGCTGAGAGGAAGCAGGACATAGTCAACGGAAACTGCATTTGTCAGTATTTTGGAAAGGGGGATCCTTAGATCATTGCTACGTGCCATGGTTTCTCCCTTGCAAAGTTAGATACTGTTCAACAAATCTTCATGAAGCATCCTCAATATCCCCTAAGTCATCACTATAAGACAAAAAGAAGAAGAGAGAGATCACAGAGTTGTACCAACAGACTACATAATGTGATTCTTACATTTATGTTCTGTGATCTCACGAAGAACTAACATTCTAAAGTCTAAGCATCCAGTCATGGCAGCTCAGGTGCAATTGTTCAGAGTACAATCGTCCCCCCCTTATCTGTGGGGGATATGTTCCAAGACCCCCAAGGGATGCCTGAAACCGTGGATAGTGGCAAACTCTATCCTTATATCTATACTATTTTTCCTATGCACACATACCTATAATAAAGTTTAATGTATAAATGAGACATAGCAAAAGATTAATAATAATTAATAATTAAATAATAATAAAAATAATGATAACTATATTTTTTTAATGCTTATTTATTTTTGAGACAGAGAGAGACAGAGCATGAATGGGGGAGGGTCAGAGAGAGGGAGACACAGAATCCGAAACAGGCTCCAGGCTCCGAGCTGTCAGCACAGAGCCCGACGCGGGGCTCGAACTCACAGAGTGCGAGATAGTGACCTGAGCCGAAGTCGGCTGCTCAACTGACTGAGCCACCCAGGCGCCCCTGTGATAACTATTAATAATAATAAAATGGAACAATTATAATAATATACTGTAATAAAAGTTATGTGAATGTGCTCTCTCTCTTTCAAAATATCTTATTGTATTGTAGTCATTGTTCTTGTCATGGTGTGAGATAATACAACATCCACATAAGGAGATGAAGTGAGGTGAATGCTTCAGTCATTGTGACTTAGCATTAGGCTACTACTGACATTCTGACAATATGTCAGAAAGAGGGTCATCTGCTTCCAGACCGTAGTTGACTACAAGTAACTGAAACTGTGTAAAGCAAAACCATGGATAAGGAGGGACTACTGTATAGGGTCCTAGGTCAGACTGCATGGATTCAACTTCAAGTATCATAATTTACCAGCTGTGTGACTTTAGTCTATTCTTAGTCTACTAATTTACCCAAAGAAAATGAAAACATTAATTTGAGGTATATGCACTCCTATGTTTACTGCAGCAATATTTACGATAGCCTAGATATCAAAGCAACCCAAGTGTCCATCAATAGATGAATGGATAAAGAAGATATAGGGGCACCTGGGTGGCTCAGTCAGTTAAGCATCCAACTTCAGCTCAGGTCACGATCTCACGGTCTGTGAGTTCAAGCCCCGTGTTGGGCTCTATGCTGACAGCTCAGAGCCTGGAGCCTCTTCAGATTCTGTGTCTTCCTCTCTCTCTGCCCCTCCCCTGCTCATGCTCTGTCTCTCTCTGTCTCAAAAATAAATAAAAACATTTAAAAAAAAGAAGATATATATAATATACTTATATATTATATAATGGAATATTACTCAGCCATAAAAACAGTGAAATCTTGCCATTTGGTACAGTATGGATGGACCTAGGGGGTATTATGCTAAATGAAATAAATCAGACAGAGAGAGACAAATACCATATGATTTCACTCATATCTGGAACCTAAAAAAAAAAAAAAGAATAAACAAACAAAAAGTGGAACTGGACCTATAAATACAGAGAACAAACTGATGGTTGCAAAATGATATACTGTAAAAAAAAAAAAAAAGCACTTATAAAGGCCATCAAATAAATAAGAACCCTGGCCAGATATTTGATGTTATTAAGGAATAATTATTAAATTTGGTGAGTAATAATAATATTGAAATTATGTTTTAAAAAAGGCTCACTTCAAATACTCTTTTCTTTTCCCTAAGCACTTAAAACCATGAACCATTGAAAAAAGAAAGATCTTTCTCCCTTCACACTTAAGCACCAAGAAAGGGACGTTTTTATGCATAGCCACAAGGCAGCCATCTACAAATCAGGAAGATAACACTTGCCAGACTCTGACCATGCTGGCCTCTTAATCTCAGGCTTCCAGCCGTAGAACTTTGGGGAAACAGATTTCTGTTGTTTAAGCCACTCAGTCTATGGTTATGACAGCTGCAGATGACTCATATACATGCCATTACTTCTGCCATATGCTATTGCTTTCACAATGGAGGTGAGGATTACATGAAGAAGCAGGGAACATTGGAGGCCATTGTGGAAGCTGGTTGCTATAGCTTATATCCAAAATATAAATATAATTGTTTAAAATAAATAAGGCAAATGCTCCAATTAAAACTGGGCAATATCCTCTGGGTGGCTCTGTTGGCTGGGTGTCCAATTCTTGGTTTGGGCTCAGGTCGTGATCTCACAGTTCATGGGTTCAAGCCCTGCATCAAGCTCCATGCTGATGGCGTGGAGTCTGCTTGGGATTCTCTCTCTGCCCTCCCCTCCCCCACTCTCTCCCCCTACCCTGGGTGGCTCAGTCGGTTAAGCATCCGACTTCGGCTCTCTCTCTCAAAATAAATAAATAAACAAACGAACAAACAAACAAACAACATAAATTTCGGCTCTCTCTCTCAAAATAAATAAATAAATAAATAAATAAATAAATAAATAAACTTAACATAAATTTTTTTAATGGGCAAATATTTAAACACATTCACAAAAGAGGATATATGTCATGTCAAATATGTCATGTCAATATATGTCATGTCAATGAGCACATGAAAAGATTCTCAGTTGTCAGGAAAATGCTGGATTAAAACTATAAGATACACTATATACTTGCTAGAATGTTTAGAGTAAGAAAACAGACAATTCCAAGTGTTGGTGAACAACCACAATGGTCATATGTTCCTGACAGCAATACATAATGCTACAGTCACTTTTGAAAGAGTTTACCCATTTTTTTTTATCAAGTTAAACACGTTCTTTCCACGTAACCTGACACTCTCATTTTTAAATATTATCTAAAAGAAATGAAGGTATGTGTCCATACAAATACTTTAAACAAATATTCATAGCATTATTCATAAAAGCAAAAAAACTTGGAAACAATGAGATGTTCATTAACTGGTAAATGAATAAGTAAATTCCAGTATATCCATACTATGAAGAATTTTCCAACAGAAAACATTAAATTGTTAATGGACTCAACCCACACGGATGAATCTCAAAAAGAGTAGGTGAAGTAAAAAAAGTCAAACACAAAAAACTATATATATTGGATAACACCATTGATACACAATTCTAGAAAAGGAAAAACTATAGTTACAGAAAGCAGATTACTTGGGCCAAAAGTGGAAGGAGTGGATGGTCCACAAAGAACATGAAGTATCTTTTGGGCGTGATGGAAATGCTCTTTATCCTAATTGCAGTAGAGTTTACACAAGTGTATATAACTATCAAAATTCAACAAACTGAATGCCAGAAGTGGATGAAGTTTATTCTGTGTGGATTAAACCTCACTACAGCTGTTACCAAAGAATGAAAAAGAAGAAAGAGTGGAAGGCAAGAAGGATTCTTTTCACACACGCATACTACTCACATTCCATTGGCAAGCACTTAGTCACGTGTCCCCACTTGCATGAGAGGCTGGAAAGCACAGCTTCCAGGTGGATGGCATATTCGTTTGCTACCTACCCCCACACACACGCATACAGTTATTTACACACCTTTCTTTAGGAATTGAGGGTAAGTTACAACAAGGTGAGTACGTAAACAATGATGGAGGAAGCAGGGAATTCATGAAATGGACAGGGCACACGGAAGAGGCATGGGGACTTGTCAGTCAATAGCAATCAGAAAGCCCAGGATGATGGTGCTGCAGATGGAAAGAGGAAGCAGTTTTGTTGAGGAGAAGTGGAAGTGGTAGAATATCTAAGTATCTGACTGTGTAGAAAAGAATATTGAGAAGTGATTTACAGTTTAGGCTGTGAGTGTGGGAAGAATCACAAATACAGAAATATAGAACATTTTACAAATGGAAAATGATGTTGTTGACTCCTAGTAGAAGCTGGGTAAGGGGAACAATATCTAATCACAGTTCACAACTTGACTCAACAAAGAACAATATTTGCCTGGACTTAATAATGTGAATATTTGATATTGATTTAACCAAAAATTGTGATAGAACTATAATCTGGAATAATGGGAGAAGGAAGACAGATGGTGAGAAGGATAGATGGTCCTCTTTTGGATTAGGAAGATAATAGGAAATGTCTAAAATTGACAGAGACATGTCGTTTAGAAATACAGAGGGAAGAGCTGAGAGACCAGGAAGCTGTTGCTTTTACAGGAGGGCAGGGTTCTTTTGTTGCTGTTTGTTTTTTAAATTTATTATCAAGTTAACTAACATACAGTGTAGGCTTGGCTTCAGGAGTAGATTCCCGTGATTTATCACCTACATAAAACACCCGGTGCTCATCTCAACAAGTACCCTCTTTGATGCCCATCACCCATTCTCCGCCCCCCCAAACCCAGTTTGTTCTCTGTATTTAAGAGTCTCTTATGGTTTGCCTCCCTCTCTGTTTGTAACTTATTTTTCCTTCCCCTCCCCCATGGTCTTCTGTTACGTTTCTTAAAGTCCACATGTGAGTGAAATCATATGGTATCTGTCTTTCTCTGACTGACTTATTTCACTTAGCATAATACTAATACTCTCCAGTTCCATTCACGTTGTTGCAAATGGCAAGATTTTATTCTTTTTTTATCACCGAGTAGTACTCCATTGTATATACGTACCACAGCTTCTTTACCCATTCATCAGTTGATGGACATTTAGGCTCTTTCCATAATTTGGCTATTGTTGAAAGTGCTGCTATAAACATTGGGGTACATGTGCCCCTATGAATCAGCACTCCTGTATCCTTTGGATAAATTCCTAATAGTGTAATTCATAGGGTAATTCTATTTTTAATTTTTTGAGGAACCTCCACACTATTCCAGAGTGGCTGCACCAGTTTGCTTTCCCACCAACAGTGTAAGTGGGTTCCCCTTTCTCTACATCTGATGGGGTTTTGTAACTTACTTGTTCACTTCTCTTTAGACACGTGCATGTATGTTGTTCTTTGATAAAAGTGAAATTTCATCTCACTGGGAAAGAAACTGTTTGAAGGATGAACACTAAAAGTCAAAGACAGAGAAAACCCTTCTTTTCACCTCACATCTGGGAGTGTAGTTACTGAGTGGAAGGTTTAGGCCAGACCGCAGGGTTGACTGAGCGTGCAATATAGGCAGAGCTAGCAAAGGGATCATCAGGGACCAGGGAAAGGTTGAGCCCCTCGAATCTGCTGGGAGGTAATCTTAAGAATGAGAGTTTCGGGGCGCCTGGGTGGCACAGTCGGTTAAGCGTCCGACTTCAGCCAGGTCACGATCTCGCGGTCCGTGAGTTCGAGCCCCGCGTCGGGCTCTGGGCTGATGGCTCAGAGCCTGGAGCCTGTTTCTGATTCTGTGTCTCCCTCTCTCTCTGCCCCTCCCCCGTTCATGCTCTGTCTCTCTCTGTCCCAAAAATAAATAAAACGTTGAAAAAAAAAATTAAAAAAAAAAAAAAAAAAGAATGAGAGTTTCTCCAAAGATTGCCCTCTGAGACCTCTCCTTTGAAAAACGGTCCCAATTCTGTGACTCAATACCGGCTGCCCTGTGGGTACAAGTCAGATTCGGGGCATTTTAAGAACGGATGACACTGGTAGAATTTTCTTGGCTTGCAAACCATCTTTTATTAATCCTGTGTCATAAGGACTATGTGACATAAGCTAATGAATGGAAGCCAGACAAAGAAACTTTGCTGGTGAGGTGCTTACATGGACAGCTTTCTAATGAATCATATATATCCTAAATACCAAAGCAGGGGTCTGTTTCTTCTCTGCTATGTCTCCTAGACCGTGTTACCATTAAGAAATATAATGGATATATGGATGTATAATGG
The DNA here is from genome assembly GCF_014898765.1 of Herpailurus yagouaroundi. Taxonomy (NCBI): domain Eukaryota; kingdom Metazoa; phylum Chordata; class Mammalia; order Carnivora; family Felidae; genus Herpailurus; species Herpailurus yagouaroundi. The sequence continues at coordinate 18,668,032 of NW_024412413.1, forward strand.
GGATCATTCCACCTAGTGGAATGAATGAATCAATAGGTAGAATGAATGAATTGCAAACTATTGAAATGATAAGGAGGTTTTGTATTTCTGAGTGAGGGAAATAGGCTGCCTATTCAAATCGATCTTATGACAGAAAGTTGAAGTTTTCTCTTTCCATAAAATAGATGTATTGAGTACGTTCTAAAGAAAGTTCATTTTTGAATATTTCAACATTTCACATTCTGTCCGTAACCTCTCACCCCCAAACCACAACAGGGAGTTAGTTGCATTAATGGTCCTCAAATGTCATCATTTATCCATTTTACTCTGCTTTTTACCAAACTTGAGGAAAGGAAATGGGAAGGAACAGCTCATCTTGACTAAATCAGCTGGAACCATTAACAGTCGTTTGGGACTCAGATAAAACGAATTTCACTTTGTTTCTATGAAAATGAGGAGATTAGAAAAAGGGACCAACTCCATCTGGGAGGATCATTCTTCCTCACTCGAAGGGCTGAGAGCTGTTGTGATGAGGAACAAACACTAAGCCATTTTACATCACCCAGGAACCCAGCATTTCCACCTGCTTCAAGGGAGAGCACACTGAGTAAAAATAACACAAATGAATGCAAGAAGTTACCTCAAAATGGACCTGCTTGAAGCTTCACATGGGAGAATGAACACACATACTCTTCTGCAAAAGCGTGGGAGAAGAATGGAGTTGCTGTTGTTCTGGATGTTTCCCTAAGGCAAGTCTGACCAGAGTCCAAAAGAAATATGTCTAAGATAAGGCCAAAAAGTTAATCTCTCTTGGCACAAAATCGTGTTGATTCCCTTTGTCATAATTTAATGCCTTCCTGTAACTTCTACTTGTTTCTTCAGTCAACAATGCAGAAACAAAATGTATTGCAGATCCGAAAATTGTCTTTTCATGGGGCATAAAAACAATTCATGGTTTATATAAATGTAGTAATTCTCGAGATTACCATTTCATGGTCCACCGCACACCAAAGAAAGCAACCTGTGTCTTTCTCGAAAATGTATGGGTAGGGGGCGGGGGGCACCCGGAGGGTGGGTGTGGGGAGCCCCCAGCCCCAGAATGTGATCAGATAAAGCTCGTGGCGTGGTATTAGTGTGTCAGCTTCGCCTAAGTCTTAGCATCTTCAATGGGCCAGCCCTCTCCTCATTTGTCACCCCAGCGCACCTTTTGTGCACATAATTTCCCATTGGTATTACCCAGAGCTTGGGGTCGATAGCCAACTAGCCTCTTTGCTTGTACCATTATTTCCAGCAAGCTGGCTACATCTGCAATAAATCCTGGAGGCTTTGTGGGTGGACTGAGAAGTATGAGTGACAGAATGAGGTGATAAGGCCTGGATTCGGCTGAAACAAAAGCCTTTCCATTCTGGCCTGATGTGACTGGGCCACAGCCTCTGCCGGCTCGATTTGATCAAGGTTCTGCCAGCTGTCCTGCGGAGTTCGAGCAAGTTAAAAATGAGGCCCTTGACCATTTCTTTCCCTCTCTCTTAAGCTTGCCTGAGAGGACCGGTGCTGAAAATGCCTCTTTTCTTGGCCGTTTTATGTTGCGGTGCTTGGTGGTGAACACTGGATGTTCAAGATGTGCTGGCTGCATCCGGCGGCTGTTCTCAGTGGCAAACCCAGATGAGAAGACAGGCGGTGTCTTCATGAGGCAATCACAGACCATTTCCAGGCGTGGGAGCAAGAAAGGCGGTTTAAGCAAAATTTTTCAGCTAACTTGCAGAGGGGCTATGCCAAGCTCTTCAAAGTGGAATCGCTTTTCAAGCATGATCAAATCATGGCTGTCGTTTTATATACGTTTTTCTCTTCTTGGGTTTTACTATTATTTTTTGATGCAGAAAGGCTTAACTTAGAAGTGGTGTCTGTTACCAGAATGGCGCATTATGTCTTTGTATGTGTGTGTTTCAACATGTAGATGAAGGGAGGGACTGTGGCTTCTGAAAAGCATGTTGCGTAACAATCTGTCCAATCGCTGCGATCTTTTCATGTGGTTCTTGAGACGTCAGCGTCCCTTGCTAGGTCTGTGTATCAGTCAGAATAGTCTGAGTTATGTCTTGATAACAAATGCCTCCAAAATTTTAGCGGTTTACAAAGAATGAGTTGTCCATGCTACGGGTCTGCTGTGGACTGAATGTTCGTGTCCCCACGAATCCGAGTGTTGTAGCCCAAATCCCCAGTGTGATGGTATTTGCAAATGGGCCTTGGGGAGGTAATTAAGTTTAGTTAAGGTCATGAGGGTTGAACCATCGTGATGGAATTGGTGACCTTACATGGGAATGAAGAGACCAGAACGCACGCTCGCTCTCTCTCTCTCTCTCTCTCTCTCTCTCTCTGTCATGTGAGGATATAATCAGAAGACAGCCATCTGCAAACAAGGAGAGCTCTCACCAGACACTGAATACGCCAGCACCTTGATCCTGGGCTTTCCAGCCTCCAGAACTGTAAGAAATTAGTGTTTGTTGTTTATCGTATGTGTTATAGCAGCTCGAGCTGACGAACACAGTGTCCGCTGTAGCTCAGCTGTGTGCTGTGCAGGGGCCCAGGTAGATGGAGAAACCTCTGTGGGGGACATTGCCTGTGTCACAACAGCAGAAAGAGGGAGAATGACAAATCTTGCAGTAACTCTTAAAAATCTCTGCTTACAAGAGACATGTATCACTTTTGCTCACATTTCCTTGACCAAAGCATGGCACAGAGCTAAGCTTGTTCATCAGTGGTGTGGGGAAAGAGAAGCATTCTACATGAAGAAAACAGAACTGTTTGGAGACGCAGTAATACAATCTTTAGCAGCCCTCAGTTTCCCCATAGGTAAAGTAAGGGAATTGGATGTCTCTGATTCCATTCAGTGACACTGTGAGGCAGCACTTCTGGCTACAGAAACCTGTTGGAGATGCTCTGGTGCAGAGAAAGCTCCAGAACCATCCTAACATGGCTAATGAACGTGAAGTTCCAAGTTGGTTGGTTGAGAGGTATACATGTCACGGCCAAATAATAGCTGTGGGAAAGGAAGGAAAACCCAAAGAGAAACTGTTTTCAAATATTACACTTTATTTAAGTTAGAAATCGTTTTTTCCGGGGCACCTGGGTGGCTCAGTCGGTTGAGCATCTGACTTCGGCCCAGGTCATGATCTCATGGTCCGTGGGTTTGAGCCCCGCATTGGGCTGTGTGCTGACAGCTCAGAGTCCGGAGCCTGTTTCAGATTCTGTGTCTCCCTCTCTCTCTGGCCCTCCTCTGTTCATGCTCTGTCTCTCTCTGTCTCAAAAATAAATAAACATTAAAAAAAAAAGAAATCATTTTTTCCTCCACCCATGAGGAATACAAATCATTTTTAATCCAATTTTGTGTGTGTGAGATATAACAATTATTAAAAAGTTTTGAAAAGGTGAATGTGCAGCTTAATGGCTTCTTACAGAGAGAACATACATGCAACCACCACCCAGTTCTAAAAATAGAACATTGCCAGTGTTCTAGAAGCCCCAAAGTGTCCCTTTCCAAGAATGGCTCCCTTCACTTATTTTTTCTCAAAGATAATGGGTAAGGTCTCTTTTAGAGTTTCCTAAAAAAGACTCTAAGATAGAAAGCTAAAGGCAGAACGTTTACCAGGGATGTTCTTGCGATATGCACTGTAGGGAAACCAGGAAGACAAGATGAGCAGAGGGCGAAGCTGGTTTACAGCATGGTTGCCCCAGAGGACATCACCACTCCTGCAGGTGTCTCAGAGATGGACTAGCCTTTCAGAGTTGTCCTAAATTGAGGCAAGTGGGCGGAGCTTTCTTATTCCCACCTGAGCTAGTCATTAGACATAAGCCAACCCCCAGGGAGGGAGGAGGTGTGACCTTGGGTGTAGAGTTTCTTATGGCCAAGAGTAATGCCCAGTGAGGGACCCGACTAGGAGCCATCAAAAGAGAATATTCTCAGCAGAGGAGGAAAGTGCAGGACTCCCCGAAGAGGGGCTCCCGTAGAGCAAAACAACATCTGCAACTCTAGCTCTTACGGTAAACCACTTCTTTTATATACTTTCAAATTTAAGCATGCCACATGTATTTTTTAAATATCTGGTTTGTTTGACTCAACATGACACTTTTAAGGCTCAACATTGTTGTCTGTGATCGTAATTTATTCATTCCCTTGAGAGTACTGTATTCTATTTTGTTATACCCCAATTTATTCATCCATTCTGCTGCAGAGGGACATTTGGGCTGTGTCCCATCTTTGGCTATATATACATTATGCCATATGAATATCACCATATGAATGGCTCCAGGTGCATATTTTTATGTGTGTGTCTAGACTGGGCACCCAGGAGCCACATTGCTGGGATGTGGACTCAAAGACTTTCAACTTGCACGGAGAATGTCAAAGCTTACCTTTTAACAACTGCATCTGCATGTCCATTGTTCCACAGCCTCTTCAGAACTTAGTGTTTTTATTTTTGTTGTTGTTGTTTGTTCTTTTTTTTTTTTTTAATTTTTTTTACTATTTTTTTATTTTTTGAGAGAAACAGAGACAGAATGCAAGTGGGTTAGGGGCAGAGAGAGAGGGAGACACAGAATCCGAAGCAGGCTCCAGGCTCCAAGCTGTCAGCACAGAGCCCGACGCAGGGCTTGAACTCACGAGCTGTAAGATCGTGATCTGAGCTGAAGTCGGGCGCTCAACCGACTGAGCCACCCAGGTGCCCCTTGTTGTTTGTTCTTAATGTAGTTATCTGGTAAGTAATCAGATAATGTCTCATCATTATTTTATTTTGCATTCCCTGCTGACTAATCAATTCGAGCACTTTTTCACCCACTTTTTATCTGTTTAGAGTTTCTTCGTTTGTGAGGAGAAACTGTTTTTGTCCTATCTTCTTCTGAGTTCTCCTTTTCTTAGTAAATTAAATAAGATCTTTATACATGTCAAATGTATAAAATATTACAAGTCAGAAAAATACTGCAAATACATTGTGATACTCTGTGGTTGCCTTTCTTAATGGTGTCTCAGAGGTTCTTAATTTTAAAATAACCAAAACTTACCAATTTTTTCCTTTTGGCTAGTGCTTTTTGTGGGTGTGTCTTGTCAAATACATTTATCTTAAGCTTGTCTAAGTCATTTTAGATACAGATACCTTGTGAAATGCACTATCTCATTTAGTTCTCAGATAAGAAGGTATCTGGTACTATTCTTTCCTTAAAAAAACATTTTGAGTATCTGGAAAGAGAAACTTTTGTTGTTGTTGTTGCTGTTGTTGTTTGTTTTGTTTTGTTTTTTGCAAAGAGGTAAGTTTGCCTTCATTTTAACTTCAAGTTCTTTTAACTTTCTTTGGTCACTGAATCCATAAGGAAATGATGCTAGTTATTTAAACAGAAAAAAAAAAAAAAGATAAATCAACTTGCAAAAATATACAGATGCCATTCCAATTCAGCTGAGTGTTTAAAGTTGAAATCTCTTTTTAGAAGGCATGATCACCGGAATAGTTAAAAGGAAAAGAAAAATTAACCCTTAGCAGGAGGCTGTAAAGAAAATCTGTCAGATGTAGTCTGGAAAAATGAACAGATCCAAAAGGGTTTAGATGAGTTCATGGACTGATGGTTTTATAATGGGATTATTTAAGGAAGTTGAGAGTTTTAGGGTCTATCCATAACCTTTTGAGAGCTATGTCATTCAGGGCAGCGACTCCCAGCAGTGCTGTAGAGCCATCTCATTGGACATTAGTAAGACCATTGACCCTAACATATTCCAAAGTGCTAATTCCTCTTTCCCCTATGCATCTCTCAGGGCCAAGAATGTAGGCATGAATTTAAGATGGCAGAGGCTGAAGCTATGCCTTCAAGTTGGAATTGGACCTGTGCATCTGGTGGGTTTTACCAGCTGAAGGAGTGATTTCATCATCATGCTATTTTAGTTTAAGGGAGAAGGTGAGCTCATCTCAGGGGGTCTTTCCCTCAATAGTATCCTTCCTACCAAAAACAAATTCCTGCTATCCCCCCCTACCCCTTTGCCATTCTCTGGCCTGAGAGATCGGGTGCTCATCTTTCCTAGAGGTACGTCTCGATTTTCTGTAGACTCTGGTTACACTTGCCTGTGCTGTAGCCCCCAAGGTTGAGAGTCACTGACACCAAGCAACTTTGCCCTTCGTTTTGTAATTATCACATACTAGTCAGCATGGGAGTGTCCATGCTCTCATGTTTGGGAAACTCAACCTGTCTTTGTACTGCAGTGTTGCCATTGGTGATTTCTCATTTATGTATCCTTGTCCTGGGAAGGGGTTCCATCTGCAAAGATAAATGTCCATCTCAGTTTCAAGAAAGGATATGAGAAAACCATGGTTTCCAAATAATCAACCTGGACAGGAAGTTCTTTATAAAGTAATTACGAGCTTTAATTGCCCAAGATTTTACAAGTTTGGGTAAGATTAACCTGCGTGGTTTCAATCACAACAAGAAGCCAACATTTTCTTAGTAGCCTTTTCAGGGGCCTGGTAAATATTCTTTTCACTGCCTGGGTTCTGAACCATATTGAGAAAGTAAAGAAATGGAGAACTAAGGGAGGTATAAGAAAAATTCTGTTATAGCGTGCCTTGTGATCATGCAGGATTAGAGATTGGGGTCTGTCCAGCTGTCTTTCTCAAGAAGAAGGGAGGGGGGGATGTGGAAGGGAGGTCAGAGCCAAGTAAGGTAACTTCAGGTAAGCCCATCTTGAAACATGGGGAGGTAGGGGGTGTATCTGCATATCTCCAGAATTCTCCTGATCCAATATACTTGAAGCATTATGAAAAAGCAGGTATCAAATAGGTGGGAAAGTCTGGAGCTGCTGCCACTATCCAATCCCAGCCAGCTGCAAAATTTTGAGTTGATCATTTCTCAATGGGGTGGGGCCAGGATAGATTTTAGTCACAAACTGGGGCATGAGAACTGTCGGCCAGCTAGTTACTCAAGCTCACCAATTAATCCATCAGTGTCCTCATTAGCTGACTGTATATCTTATGGCTGAATCGTTTAGTCCCCACTTACTATGGGTTTTACCTTCTGTCCTTCATTACAGATGAAGGCTAAGTTAAAGGAAATAGTTTAGTTTGAGATAACTAAGCCTGCTAACTGAACCCCAGAAGTAGACAGATTTATCCATCTTATATAAGGTGGATAGAATATTTATATTTATCCACAGATATAAGCCATATAAGCAATGCTCCCCACATTAGAGCAACCCGAGTAAGACTTATGGCATAGAAAGGCAAGGAACTTCCTGTGAGCAGCTATCTCTGAAGAGGAGAAATGAAAAAGCTAAGCAAATAATATGCAGTTTATTCTTTCCAGATTTTCCCTTTAGGTATTTTCAGGATACACCATCTCGAATCCTTTGTCCCTGTACACTTAAAAATCATGGAGAGGACAATATTTGTAAGGATCTGAATAATGGGTAGACTGTGCATTTCTCCAGGTCACTGGTTCTTAAAAAAATTGTGTTCATTTGTTCAAAAACTCTTTAGTAAAGATCTCTCTCTTTCTCCCTCCCTCTCTCTCTCTCTCTCTCAAGTGAAATATGTAAACAGATGCAAGCAGGGACTCTAGTTAAAGAATACTGGGGGACACAGATCCTTTTTCACTTATCTGTCATTCTTGTGAGTTTCAGACAGGGCTCCGGGGGTCATTGGGACTCTCCCAAGGATCTACAGGAATTCATTACTCCAGAGAATCAGAAACATTTCCCTGCATTAATTGAGGGCTAAAGAAAGCTAGATTTTAAACCCTGGTAGAGTTATTTTTACTAAATTATATTTGGTTGTGGTGCCTTCAGCATACACTACGGGAGGTTATGAAAACACAAACAGGCGCACGAAACTAATTTTATTTATTGTAAGGATATTATTGAAGATATTGTTTACCGTATTAAATAATGTTCTCCATATGAAGACCCAGGGGAGAAGTGTTTCTTAGATTGTTGTTTCTAGGAATCGTTGCTCTTTTTCTTAGCAGCTGGCTTGTTTTAATCTATAGACACTGTGAACCCTGAAAACAACTGTCTTACTTCATTCAGGCTGCTCTCAGAGAATACTGTGGACTGGGTGGCTTATAAACAATAGAAATTTATTTCTCACAGTTCTGGAAGCTTGTATGTCTAAGATCAAGGTGCCAGCATGTTGGGTGTCTGGTGATGGACCATGTCCTAGTTCACAGATGGCTGCCTTCTTTCTGTGCCTTCACAGGTGGAAGGGGAAATAGAGCTGTATGAGACATCTTTTAATTTTATAAGGGCACTAATCCCATCCATGAGGTCTCAACCCTCATGGCCTAATTACCTCCCGAAGTCCCTACCTACAAATAGTATCACATTGGAGATTAGGATTCCAACATACAGAATTTGAGGGGACACATTCAGTCTATAGCAACAGCTGTCCATATTTCTGCTTTTGTATTGACTGCTAAAAAGATCAGACCCAAACTGGTGACCTACCTGAAGCAACTGGATGCATTTCATGTATTAACTCCAGTCTTGCCTTTATCTTTTTTTTTTAAGTTTATTTATTTTGAGAGATACACAGACAGTGTGAGTAGTGGGGAGCAGAGAGAGGGAAAGAGAGAATACCAAGCAGGTTCCACACTGTCAGCACAGAGCCCAATGTGGGGCTCAAACTTAACGAAACTGAGAGATCATGACCTGAGTGGAAAGCAAGAGTCAGAGGCTTAAAGGACTGATCCACCCAGACACCCCGAGTCTTGCCTTTATCTTATGTTTCTTACTCTATATTTTTTAATTTTTTTTTTTTTTTTTTTTTTTTTTTTTTTGAGAGAGAGAGAGAGAGCATGAGTGGGGGAGAGGCAGATAGAGGGAAAGAGAGAGAGAATCCCAGCCAGGCTCCATGCTGTCAGCTCACAGCCTGATGCAAGGCTCAAGCTCAAGAACCATGAGATCATGACCTGAGCCGAGATCAACATTCAGACACTTAACCAACTGAGCCACGCTTTGCCCCTCTTACTCTGTCTTTGGAACTATGTATTAATTAGGACTGTTTTTGGCAACTGACAGAAAATCCAACTCAACCTATTTGGACATGAAGATGAGACTGATCCCACCCAACACACATTTATGGATGAGACGGGTGGATTTCCAAAGGAAATTCAGGATAGTCTTACCAGAAGAAAAGGAATCATGGCAGCAAAGTGGCTTTGGCAGCTCCAAATCTCACACCAAATCACTACCAAATCAGGTGAAAGAAAGGAAGATTCTTTCTTCCCTTCAAACTTTGGGTAATGTCTGCTTTTTTCTCACTGGATGAATTGAGGCTAAGTGCCTATTCTTGAACCAATTCAGTGGAATCACCACTTGGCCTAAGAAACCCTTAGTCAAGGGGCAGCTGGGTGGCTCAGTAGGTTGAACGCCTGACTTTGGCTCAGGTCATGATCTCATAGTTCTTGAGTTCAAGCCCCATATTGGGCTCTCTGCTGTCCATGCAGAGCCCACTTCAGATGCTGTGTCTCCTTTTCTCTTTGCCTCTGCCCCCCACCCCAATAAATAAGCATTAGCAAAACAAAACAAAACAAAACAAAAACCCTTAACTGATACATCTAATGCCATAACATGGATAGGAAGTGGGTAGAATATGGTTCTTTTGACCTAAGTATTCCTGCTCTGCCCTTCCCCATGCCATTTTCTTTAGAATTATCTATTTCATATCTGTTTCTATGCAGTTTTGGCCTAAGCTTGAATGGGTCAATCAGATAACTAATCCCTGCTCAGCTGGTAATTTCCAGATAACATAATGCCTTAACCTCATTTACAAGTCCCTTAACGAGCCATAAATGCAGGGGCCCTGGTTTACTTTTTATTTAAGGGCATAAAGTGGAAGTAAGAACAAGGTAGTAAAAACACACCTAATATTGAGTCCCTTCTTCTTGCTACTGGAGGTAATTCTGACTTCTTTTTTAGCAGCCTAAATGAAAGGGGAAGAGGATAGAGACAAGAGCACAAGAGATAATGGGTTAGCTTCATTGACAGGTGGATACATGGATCGATTGTATATCTTCAGGCAATCTCCATAGATGCTTTTTCTTTTATGAGTTTCTGATGGATATTATACAATTTCAAAGCTGAGGCAGCACTTGGTACAGAGTAGAGTTTGCTAGGTGAATGAAGAACTCCATGCTGACACTCTCATGGTTTATGTAGAACAAATCCAGCTGCCCAGCACCCCACTCCCTGCCATGAAGACCAATGTCTGCCAGTGGATTAACTCCTCCTTTCCAATTTACACAGGCCCCTGATGTTTTAAGCTGAAATGACCACAGCAACATTGCCAGAACTTCCTCTATCTCTGTCTTTCTTCTTTTATGAGGAGTGATGGGTTGCCCACTCTCGGGTTTGGAAAGTGAAATCCATGTTCTCAAATTCTACCTATGGGATTCTGGTGCTTCTGCACTGTTTCTTCTTCTTTCAATTTCATACCACCATCAGGATACTGCCTCCTACTCCTGGCTCAGATCCCTGTATTTTTTAATTGGTTAGGGCAGTGTATAAGAAGCAATTAGTCAGTTTATTTAAAATGCAGATTCCTGGGCTCCACTCAAATGGAATTCTGAATCAGTATCCTAGGAGGTAGGAGTCCCGGAATTGCCACTTCGAGAAGCAAACCAGATTCAAATTTTAGCCATTGAAGTCAACTCTTTTTCAGCTTTTAATACCCTACAGTAAAATCACAGTTTAAGTTAGCCTTGGTCAACCTTTGGCTCAAGGAGCTTTGGGGGATATATATTTTTTTTTTTTTCTTACTCACCACCTACCTTCTCATCCCCTGCCATGAAATTATACAAACCTGTGAGGTCCTATGAGGGGATACAAACCATGGTAATATTTAAGTATTTTTGCCACCCCCCACAAGGAATAAGTTTTCACCCCCCTGGGGGAGATATTGGCCTTTTTCGGAATACATGGTTTCAGTCAAAGACTTTTGGAAGCTCGCTGTGCCCATGCCTGACTGCCCTTTGCCCACAGTGCCAGTGGGCACCCAAATTCACCATGCTTCTTAGTCACTTCTCTCCTCCACCTTCAGACCATCTTTTCTGAGTGCCTTCTGCTGGTCAACAGCACTTGTCCAGTTAATGTTGTCCAGATAATTCCGGAAATGTTGGAATGGTCCCAGCTTCTCCCTATCCCCTGATCCTGCCAATTTTACCTGCCACACACTTCACGAACACGAATCTTCTTCTGTAACCCAACCTGAATTCTGAACGTCATCCCCTCTCCCCTGAATGGTTGTCACAGTCTGCTAACAACTTCCTCATCTTATTCAAGTCCAAAGATTTGACTAAAGATTTATACAAAGATCTGATCCCCTTCACACCCTTGCTTTATAGCCTTTCAGTGGCTCCCTGATGCCCTTGAGATGAAGCACAGAGGTTTCCAAATGGTGGCAAGACTCTCTAAAGCTTGGTCGCCTATCCTACTTCTCTGCCCCATCTCCTATGTTTCTGTCTTCACATTTTATGCTCCAATTTAGTGTGCTGTGAATCTCACTATTTTATGCTTCTTTGTCTTTCTTTATGTGGTTCCCTCTTCCCGGGATTCCTTTCTCATTCTTCACTAACTGGTTTATTACTCTATATCCTTTAAAACTCAGCCCAGTCTCTGTCTTCTTGAAAAGCCATTCCCAAGAGCCCGGACTGTGCTAAAGCTTCCTCCACACAATCCCAGGCCACTCTACATTTCTTTTTGTGGCATTTCTTTGAAATCATGTCTGTCTCTCATTAAATCCCAAACTTGTGGATGGCAGCAACCACCTCTTTTTTTATTTTTCTATCTCCAGAAGCTAGAGGAGTGCTTGGCACATGACAAATATTCAATAAAGTGTTTGTTGAAGTAAACCGAACTACCCTTCCCTAGGTTGGGGGTACTAATTAGTATTAAAATGGACCAAAAAAGCAGGTGCCCAGGAAGGAAATAGAAAGGCCTTGAGAATCCACCAATGGGATAATTACTTCTAAATAATTCAGATTGAACCAGAGTTGTTCCTGAAAGATGCCAAAACAACTGGTCAGTTCATCGGAAAAGTCAGCCAGTTGGCATCGGAGACCAAAACATTCAACCAGTCATTTCACTAGACTTGTGACTTTTCAGCAGGTGTCCGTGCAGCCTGGGATGGAAGAAGTTACTGATCACTCTTTGTCTCTTTCCACTTTCTCCTCCTTCCTACCCTCCCACACCCCCCACAACCTATGCTGGTGTTTCAGCACCCGTGTGACTATATGAACATTTTACAACACTCATGTTTGAGAAAATTCCCGAACCGGCTAGAAAAATTGCCTGAACTGTCCACACGGAATATCCTACAGGCGAAAAGGCGACTTGAACCAAGTTGCTCTAAAGCACTAGCCCCTTTCAGGTTTTGGACACGTGGCCTCTCTGTCTGAATGGACAGAAAGTCTGAATGTGTAAGAGGAGCTAAAAACAACGACTCAAACAAGACAGCCATTCTCACTCCCCTCAGACCACCGCTCCGAGAGGCTTGCTCTCCGACGGGTTCTACATGCTAAATAACTCCCTATTCTTAGTTCACGTTGACTTGGTGGCCCGAGCCAGGTGAAAAGACAATTGACCCAAACAGCCAAAATGAGCTCAAAACTTCGCTAACGAGGTGAATATTTTCTAATCCCAGTCGGCATTGTCCAGCACCGAGTGCCGCTTTCTAAAAATATGTCCTTCATGTAAAAGGAAAATTGTTAAAAGAAGGTGGGGGTGAGCAGAAAAGGGGTCCCTTAATGGACTGTTTTCTAGTTTTGTTGTGTGCTTTCTTGCAGGCGACTTTTTGGCAAATACTGCATCTTCAGCCAGGAGAAGTTGGCTGAGTACAAAAGAGCTTTTGAAGCGGTGAGTGTAAATTCAGACTCCTTTTCTTTCTTCCTTCCTTCCTTTCTTCGCCCTCTCTCTTCTCCTGTGTCTGGAGACCGCTAAGCAGAAATAATAAGCACCATTGCTTGCAGGACACGTCCCATGAATGATTCAAGCATCAAATGCAATGTTAGGACGGAGACACGCTTTATTCTTTTCTGCAAAAGTTTCCCTATCCATTCTTTATTTACATGTCATGGTAAGGCTAAACGATGCACAGCCAGTCAGAACACACACACACATGCACACACACACATGCACGCGCGCGCGCACACACACACACACACACACACACACACACAGAGGAGGCCATTAAACAAATTAAAAGGGATGGGGATGACTAATACAGTACTCTTGGAATCCCCAATTTGATTAGTCTGAGTTTAATACACAAAAGCAGCGCCGGAGAGAGAGAGGAGGCAAACTGCTCTTTAATAACCTGTACAATTAAATTATGGTGATGAATTTAACTATTCCGTGCTTCTTAAAGGAGTCTTATTATCTGATTGCTTGTACAAGAAAACCAGTTTTTCCTTAGGGTTTTCTGAGTGAGTCGCTGGATATCTCACGGTGGCAGTTCTGTGCTTTAAAAGATGTTTCTTTCCTCTTTGGGGACTGCTATCCTCTTTCTGAAGCTTTGTCTCCAAAAATGATTCAGATAGTGTTAGCCCCTGGGGAATGCTGACCTTTCTTTAGCCCTCTGGAAAACTGGAGCCAGAAAGGAAAATATAGGGTAAGAAGATTGGTTTTCCCTTTGGTAGCTATAGCTGGATGCTTAGGGATGACTTTTGGTCGAGGATCCTAATATGCTTTATATTGTGGAGAGCATCCTGGTTCTTTCTTTACGGAGGCTCATTTTACCTTAGGAATAGAGGCACCTCACCAAACATCAGGGGGCATAGTGTGTCAGAAGCTGGGCTTGATTTTCTAGGGACCAGGCTGCTACATTTGTTTCCTTCTTGGGAGGCGTCATGCCATTTTCCGGTATGAATGAAGGGTGGCGGTTTCTTACTGGCACCTGAGTCCTGAGAGATTTACATGTACTCTTCCCGTGTAGTTACCAGAGTAGACTTTGTTTCCAGGAAGTACAAAATATGTGTCAAGAACACAGATTCTGGAGCCTGAGAGCCTGAAATCCTGGTTCTGCCACGATGGCTTCAAGAATTTAGGTCTGTTGTACATCTCCCTGTGCCTCAGTTTCCTCATTGCAGATGCATTTGCATCTGCAAATGCAGATGATAATGATACCACAAAGAGTTGTTGTAAGACTTAAATGACACACGTAAAGCCCTAGGACAGGGCCAGATATGTGAATTGGGACCTCACTAATTATTAACCAGTTACCATATGTCAGGCCCTCTGCTGAACTTCTTTCTTATCTCATTTACACAACAAGCTTAGAATGTGGTTGGTAACTTCTCTATTGGAGAGACGGGAAACTGAGGTTTATTGAAACAACGACTTGCCCAAGGTCACGGGATAGAAAGTGGTGAATCCCAGAGTTACCTCTATGAATGTGGGTAGTCTGTCTCCAAAACACGTGTGCCCAGCCACTTTTTTTTACAAATGTATATTTGAAAATATTTACCTGGTTCCCCAAAGTGTATCATCCAACAGAGAGGAAAACAGTGAAAGCATTTGGAAATGCAGATAGAATGTTCTCCTTGACTCAAATTCATCATCTCTTTTCATTTGCTTCCCAAATCGGTGAATATCTACCATAGGCAGGGTAGGAGTGAACATTTGGGAGTTCCTGCAATGAAACCACAGGGTAGGTAGGACATGCTGAGAGAACGCCACTGGTCATGAGACCAAAGTGGAGAAGGAGCCATGACAGTGACCAGGAGGCAGAAGCAATGAGGAACAAGCGTTGCCAACCTTTGTTGCCTTCTTTTGTTTTTAAGTTTATTTATTTTTGAGAGAGACAGAGACAGAGACAGCACAGTGCAGGGAGGGCAGAAAGAGAGGGAGAGAAAGAATCCCAAGCAGACTCCGTGCTATCAGTGCAGAGCCAAACACAGGGCTCCAACTCATGAAACTGTGAGATCATGACATGAGCCAAAACCAAGAGTTGGACCCTCAGTGACTCAGCCCCCCCAGATGTCCCCCTGTTGCCTTCTTTTGGCACAAGACAGAATCACAGGAAATGGGCTTTAAAGACAGAAGGAGCGCTTGTTTAATGGATGCTATTGATGGGAGAAAAAGAACAAGGGATGGAAATCTAATGAAAGTTACAAAGACTCTTGGATTGCTTTCCCCTAAAGGTCTAAGATCTGGGAGAGAGCTAAGATTTGCTTTCTCATAGCTTGAGGTACTCAAACCTGCACGAGAAAATGGTAATGTCAAGGTTCAGAAGGTTCTCAGGCGCAGGCTTTCAGTCTCCTGAGCGATTACCAGAAATCACCATGCAGTTAAGTCCAGAGTGGGAAGCTGATATTCTTTAACACAGGAAGGTGTCTGTGGAGCATATTTAGAGAAGAATTATCCTATACCAAATCTCCAGAGAGGGAATGGGGAGGTCTGGATTTCAGCTTTCACGGATTCCCCATGTGAAATCAGACTCATCACTTAGCCTCATCACTCTGTCTCCTACTTTATTAAACGAGGGTGTTAAACCATGTAATCCCTGATCAATTATACTTCATGACTTTTATGTTCTGGGCATATAGGTGCCAATAAAAATGCAAAACTACACATGTATGGATTTAATAAAATGCTCAAACAGTCGCAGAACCTTGAGAATGTTGCAAAAATCTTTGGTAACCTTAGGTTCAGTTTGTAATTTGAAGAACCTGGACTGGATTATCTTTCACAGCCATTGTGGTGCTAATTTCCCCAAAGGACTATTTTGTTCCTGGAGAGAAGAGGACACACACTTCAAAGCCTTGTTTGGGGGAAGCTCTGTCCCTGGACATCAATTATTGGGCAATACAAACAAAAACACCCATGGAAATTATGTGGTGGGAACTTTAATTATTAACATAGGGTGTGAGTTCAAGAGATCCATTTGATGAAACTCAGAATCTAGGCACCAAGGAGGCTGATGTTAGCTTTAGAATTGGGCTATTACACCATGTTCTTTTTTTGGATAAAATTCCAGGAAAAAAAGAAAACACTAAAACCATTGGAAAGATTTTGTAAGGCTATCCTTGAAACAGGCCAATAAAATCTTGGTATGGTTTATTAGGAAATAAATGGTGTTGGCAGAGGACTTTGTGGATTTGCTGCATGAAACTGCAGTGAAATATCACCTCCCAACTTAGAACTGGCGTGGGGACCGTTAGCTTTTAGGCAAGTCCTTTGCTTATCTGAGCCTCCTCTTCCTCATCCATAAATAAAGGGGGAATATTATCCATCACATATAACATGAAGAATGAGTAGGACATGGGGGGAGGTGGGAAAGGAACCAGACAAAAGGGAACTGATATTTCTGGGAAATATGATTGTTATCACCATCACTGTCCTCACAACCATAGGCTGCTCATCTCTCGTTCATTCTGTCAACTTCTTCCCACCATCTTGGCCCTTAATTACATCACCAGTTACTTGCTCACTAGGCTTTCTTAACTTCACTGCTTCATTACTTCTATACTCAGCTCCTCAAAATGCCCTACTTCATTCATATTACTCTCTTCTGTTGTTCTTGCAATCACACACTGGGACACCCTTGAGGGCAGGAGACCTAGCTTATTCATGAATTTTAGTAGCCTCTCTCCTGCCTAAAATTTGGGAAATGAATGAATGAATGAATGATTGATGCTCATTCTTAGAAATAGGCTTGGCCCAACCTGATCTTCACCTCTGGAGTCTCCATTCTGCCCTGTCTTTACATGATAATTCATTCTGGTGGCCCAAACCAGCCCTTTCCTTGTTTCATGGCCCTGTAGTGTTCAACACAGAAACATTGGCCTTTGACATTTCCTCTCTGAGTATTTCCCACCACCATGGCCTTTGTGTGTCCTTCTCACCGGGCTCCCTTTGTCGTCCCTGGCCTGTCAACCAACTCATCTGTAGTTAGGTACATTCTCTAGTCCCGAGATACCAACTAGAGAGAAGAAGAAAGGAAGTCCTACCTCTTCTTCCCAACCCTAGGCATGAGTGAGCCCCAAGGATTAATCTTTGACCTTGTGCTTTTCTCCAGTCTTTTTGTTCTCCAGCCTGAAATCGTAGCATAACCCCAGTCTTCAATATCACTGCCTCTCAAATAATTTCTGAACTTCTCTCCCTAGCACTTATTCTATTTCCCAACTCCTAAACTTTTCAAAAGTACTCTTCTCCCAATGCCTGAGACTCAAAATTTCTTAGACCGTTCCTTTGCCTTTGGCTTCTTAGATCCCCTCAGAAGGGATTATAAAGTATGTGTTCATGACATCCCTCACTTCTGGCTCATCCTTTCCTTATCCTTTTTGAACTTCTCATACCTATCTATCTGTTCTTTTATTTGCTCATCCAGTCCTTCATTCAACAAATACGGTGAACAAGGCTGACAATTTCTCTATTCTCATAGAACTCACTCTCTAGGAAAGGAAGATGGATAAAGGCAAATAAATGAACACAGACTTAAGTGTATACATAACTTCAAGTAGTGGTAAGTCATACGAAGAAAAATTGAACAAGGTAAGTGAATAGGTGGTATTGGAAGGCTGCCATTTTAGTGGCCCCTCTGAGTAGGTAATATTTAAGCAGAAATCTCAATGAAGTGAGAGTGAGCAGGTGGCTATAGAAAAGAGAACAGCCATCATAGAAGCTCCAGGAGAGAATGTCCTTGGTATATTCTAGGAACACTATGGAGATCCGTGTGGCATGAATGTATAACATAGAGAGCAAATATAGCATGGCGGGAAGAGTATTGGGTAAAAAGATCAGAGTGTGCAACCTGATGTGCAGTCTCAAGAGAGTCGTCTCACCTCTCTGGATTGAAAGAGTTAGATGATCTATAAAATATGCTCAGGTGTTGAAATATTTCATCATCTCAATGAGACTGTCAGTTATCTGAAGGCAAGGAGCCAATTCATATTCACATCCTCCATAGTTGACAAAGCAATGGCAAACACTGCATTCAATTGAATACATTAGGTATAAATTGAGTGATAGAAAGGAAGTGAAGATAAGGACAGAGAGATAGCAGGGGGCAGTTCATGTAGGACCTCATTGAGGACAATGATAAATCTTGGATTCTACCGAGATAGACAATCAGTGGGGGGGTTCGAGCAAGGCAGCAACCCGATTTGACTTCCATTTTAAAAATGATCACTCTGGGGTGCCTGAGTGGCTCAGTCAGTTCAGCGTCCAACTCTTGATTTAGGCTCAGGTCATGATCTCACGGTTTGTGAGTTCAAGCCCCACGTTGGGCTCTGTGCTGACAGCACAGGGCCTGCTTAGGGTTCTCTCTACCTCTCTCTCTGCCCCTCCCCTGCTTGCACTCTCTCTCTCTCTCTAAGTAAATAAATAAACATAAAAAATAAAATAAGATGATCGCTCTGACAGCCATGTAGAGAGCAGACCACGTACATGTGGGGAAAGGACAGCTGGCGAGTTGAGGGAGGGTAGTGAGAGCCTGATGGGAGCTTGCTCTAGGGCATGAGGGAAGTCAAATTTTGAAGTGGTCAGATTTTGCAAAAAGAGCCAACTTGCTGGGAAAGAGTGTGAAAAAGAAGCGTCAAGACTGACACTGAGCCACCGAACGGAGAAAAAGCAAGATTTGGAGAAGTACCAAAATGTCGGCTTTTCATCTGGCTACATGTATGTCTAGATATCCAAGGGAAAATGTGGAGCATGTGGTTTGGAATCACCAAATGGTAGGTCATTTAAAGTCATGAAATAAGGGCACAAGTGTAGATAGAGAAGAGAAGAGCTTTAAGAGTGCAAATCTGGGGTGCTCCAAAATTGAAGGGTCAGGAAGATGAAGAATACCCAACAAAGGAGGCTCAAAGGTGTAGCCCGTGGGCTGGAAGAAAACCAGAGTGTTCGCCACCCAAACCTGGATTGCTGCACTGGAGTGTTGCATTTCAGCCTCTTGACTTTCCCATTTTTTCTGACATGTTGCTATTGGTTTCAGCCCCATAAAAAACTGAGAATCAGGGGCGCCTGGGTGGCGCAGTCGGTTAAGCGTCCGGCTTCAGCCAGGTCACGATCTCGCGGTCCGTGAGTTCGAGCCCCGCGTCAGGCTCTGGGCTGATGGCTCGGAGCCTGGAGCCTGTTTCCCATTCTGTGTCTCCCTCTCTCTCTGCCCCTCCCCCGTTCATGCTCTGTCTCTCTCTGTCCCAAAAATAAGTAAACGTTGAAAAAAAAAATTAAAAAAAAAACAACAACTGAGAATCATTTTTAATTATGTTTAAACACTTCCAGTGTAGAGAATAAAAGCATGAAGTATCCACCATAATAATCATTTCCTGGTTCTCCTCATTGTCTCTCCCTCACTCCTCAATAAAGACATATATACACATGTGAACATGGACACAATTTAAAACATGGAAATTATTTAGAATTCAATTTCAAGAGAGAGCTGTTTAGAAGCACTTACATATTCCCACACAAACATACCCCCCAACACACACACGTACATACCCTCAGGGAGAGTTTGTTAAATGCTTCTTTCTGTTTCTAGCTTGCTTTTCTTCATACCTCCATCTATAACACTTTCCCTCCCTTTGCTGCCTGTTTGTCCTGTGACTCGGAAAGTTCTTCAAGAAGAAGTGTCGTTTATATTTTTGTTCTGTTCAGTGCTTGAGCCCAAAGATGATGCTTACTAAGTGATTATTGAAATCAAGTTCTAACATCTCATCCAGTGAGTGGAAGAAATGCAACAAGAGATTTTGGTCACTGGTGGGTAAAGGATAGCATATTTCTTCCAGCAGAATCCATGGGATTGAAGCAGGAACCAAGCCAATGGCTAAGCAGGAGATGCAAGAGGCAAAAATGTCAGGATTTCAGTGGGTTCAAATAGGATCCACGCAGCTTCCAGAGGTGACTACTGTACAAATCAGGGACTAGAGATTTGTGGTCTGAGCTCCAAAGAGGAGACTAATGCAAAAAGCCTCACTTTGGGGAAACCCAAAATTTTCCAGTGATTCTCCAGGTACCCTGTGATGCAGGTTTAGGGAAGTAAGGCTAAATATATGCATGATTGACAGGTGAAGAGCCAGCTTCTAACCCCTTGCCAGATGTAATTCTCTTTGGAAAGGGGCCATGGTGATACTGACTTCAGCCTGATGGTCCTTGGTATCTAGAGCTGGGTCAAGTTGGAGCAGGTCAGGACATTCACCTGGAAAGATCTTCATGTGAAAAAGGCCATGATTACACAACCAGTGAAGTTATCAGGCTCAGAGAGACCTGCCAAGCCACAGGTGCAATGTGATACAGGAGCCATATATACTGATGAGTACAGCGATTCACTTCAAAAGCAGGAATATTTGGAGAGAAGCAAAAAGAAATTTATTGTGGAACTAGAAATACCAAAATTGTTTTCAGGTACCTGTTTTTAAAGAGTCAGGAAAGACAGAAAGACTAATAATAATAACAACAGCAACCAATCTCCTGAGCCATTAGTAAGTACCAAGCTCTGTCCCGAGCTTTTCATCTGTAGAGCAGTTTCAACAAAAGAATCAATGCATGACACTTTGCCCCAAGAAATTAATTAGCACGTTGAAAGGAGAAAATTTGCCCATCGTCCATATAAAACCAAATGAAATGGATATGAAGACAGAGTGAAGACAGTGCGAGAAAAAGGAAAAGGATAAATATGAAATGAAACATCTCTACTCATCTCAGGTGAGAATTTTAAAAATGAAAGCAGAGCTTATTGCCTTTGGATTGAAAGATTTATTAAGGAATGTTGAATAGTGGAAAGAGCATGACCTTAGGGAGCAGACAGGCTTCAGTTCTGATCTTGACTTCATTTATTATGCGATCAATCATCATTAAGTTATTTTCAATATTTTGAGGTTTTATATTCTCATTCGTAAAATGGGAATAATATTACCTACTTCACTGGGTTGTTGTAACAGTCAAGTGGAATGAGATTAAATATGCAAAATGTTTGTTAGAGTGTCTGAGTCTTGAAGCTAAGGATATTTCCTTGATTATATTACATATTCTATGTTATATTTTGCATATAATAATAATAGCTAACTTGTGTTAAACATTTATCTTGAGACACATCACTAAGTACTTCCTGTACAATATCTCATTAGATATGCAGAATAACCACCGTATGACACCCATCCTATGTTCTCCACTGCATAGGTGAGGAAACTGAGGCACAGAGCCAATCACATTTCTCGCGCGAGGACTCAGATTCAACTTGCTGTGGAGCAAGAGTTCAAAGCCAGGAAGGCTGACTGCAGGGCCCATGCTCCTGACCGCAGTGCCATGCGGTTTCCTCAGATTATGCGCTCCTAAACACAGTAATCTGGTTTGGCCTTGTTATGCTCTGTCCACAGCTCTTGGTACAATACCAAGCCCCTGTCGGTTGAAAGGCTAACCTATGTGGTTTTCTCATGGCTTTTGTTAGAGAAAAACAAGAAGGAAACTGTCCACTAGTCGGTTATGTTACATGAGTTTGCAGGCCTACTTACTATTGTTTCCATACCTCTCACACCTGTTATTATCTTTGACATAAACTTGCCACTCTCTCCCGTACCGAAGAGGTGGATTTTGGCATGAAGAAAACACACTGGATTGCATGCATGTTGTGGTGAACCTCACTGCCTTTGTCTGAAGATTTTTGTCCCAAGTTTCATGGGTCCCATGACCCTAGATTCCGTTAACTCTGAGCGTATTTCATCCCAATACCCTACATTCTACATTTGGGAATATATTAATAGGCACCTTTTACCTGCTAATTTATCTTGTTTCTTCTACTGAGCCAGTAACTCAATTCAATACGACATAACGCAACCCTATCCCTGTGCAGGGTATTGTATGGAATAAATACATGGTTCCCTCTCTCTGAGAGCTTAGAATCTGGATGAGAATAAAAGGTGTACAAACCTGATACAAAGGACAGAGCAAGCATAGAAATACTAGTGTGGGTATGAGTATGCGGAAAATAATGTGATTTGTGAGTTCGTACAGGACAATGTCTGCTTAGACTTGTACCCCTCTGGGCCTACCCGGGAGTCATGCAGCGGTCAGTCCTTCTGTGGAAAATAAAGAAATTCACTCATTCGTTCATGTATTCATTTATGTCTTCCTCTAACACCTGTTTGCTCAGAGCTTACCATGTTTTAGGCACCGTGCCAGGTACAGGAAATTCAAATATGATCTGGTAGTAATTGGTTTGCAAGGAGTGGCTGCCCCGAGGAAGAGAGAATATATATAAATTGATAATTTCCATGAAATGGGAGGCAAGATTCAAGAGGAACATATATGGAGCTGTGACTTCAGAGAGCAAAGAGTGACTAGTAATGTCCCCAAGACTCAAAGCTGCTGGCATGGGATCATACGAAGACAGGAATAGCATTGTCACTTCCGTAGTGACACAGAGTCTCTTTGGGGAGTCTTAATCTGCTTATGGTAGGCACTAGGCATAAGTGCTCGTCATCCGGACTGCTTTAGAGATTAAAAAAAAAAAAAAACAACATGATACACTAGAATTCTTTTGTCTTTCTTTACAGATCTTAGCACAGAACCTATAGCAGAGGGCATACAACGATCTCTTTCTATCATGGTCACCTGACTGAGGAAGGTGTATAGACTTCAGTGAACAGTAAATCTAATTGGGACCCCCTAATTCTGTGGCTTATTAGTTAGCAGTGGGGTCTGACACAAGGTCATCTCTGAGCTGCTTCCCCCAGCTGTAAATGGGAAGGAGCATCATCACACCTGCAAGAAGTACTTTTTGGGGATTATCGCTTTGCCTTCGCTATCATTATTTCCATTTTACAGATGAGAAAACTGAGGGCCAGGGAGCTTAAGTCACTTGCCCCAAATTCACAGCTAATACTTAGAAGCTGGCAGTCAATCCCTGGTGCTCCTTCTCCATTATACTTCACAGCTGACTTTTCAGGTCTATGGTATGAAAAATAATTTTGTAAATCATCTAGCTCAGTGCCAGAAACATAGCGGGTCCTCTCTGCTATTGTGTTTTTTTTTTTAATTTTTCGATGTTTTTATTTGTTTTTGAGACAGAGAGAGACAGAGCATGAGCAGGAGAGGGGCAGAGAGAGAGGGAGCCACAGAATCCAAAGCAGGATCCGAGCTGTCAGCCCAGAGCCTGACGCTGGGCTCGAACTCACAAACCACAAGATCATGACCTGAGCCGAAGTCAGATGCTTAACCAACTGAGCCACCCAGGTGCCCCTCTGCTATTGTTGTTTAATTAACTGGTGATAGAGGGTCAAACGTAGACTTGCAAAGCTGTAGGCACAACAAAGGACCTGCAATGTCTAGATCCTATTTCTCCAGCTCTTCCTTTCCGAGCTCACTGCCTTCTATCCCTCCTCTTGGAGGAAAGGGCAGTCCTGGAGCCATGATTCAGCAGCCCCAGCATTTGCAGGGGGGGCTAACAAAGCCAACACAAAATGAAGGCATTTTTGCTCCTTGAGGTCCGACTCCCAACCTAGAGACAGTGGACTGCCTGATTCCTTCCCCTGATCACACATCACACCTCAATCTGCCATTGATTGGATCTAGATGAAGCACCCTTTCTATGGAGCAGGATCAATTTAGCCCATTTGTCTGATTTAGGTGCTGCTGAGATCAGTTCCTTGAAGCCCAGGATTGGCAAAGGGCAAACTCCTTTACGCGAATTTGTATTTCATTAAACCACTCCCTGGTCTGTTAGTAAAATTCTCCCCCTGGTTCCCACATGCTGGTGTGAGCAAAGAGTGACCTCTGAAGTTGGCCAGGTGATGTTAAACGTTGCCATCATGCAAACACAGTGGCTCCCAGGGAACAGGAGCATTTTTTTCCCTTCAGTAGAAATGGTTTTCAAATATAATTTACTGTTTCTACCTGGCGAAAGGGCATCTCTCCCCATGAATCCACGGGATGCTGAGATGAGTGCCATTTCTTTCCAGAAGGCCATGTTTCCAAATTAACTTGTTCAGATGCTAAGCAGAGAAGCAACCATGCTGTTAAGTAGAACAATTACTTTCCCTGGGTTGCCTACGTGCTGGTTAGTTCAGCTCTCTTTATGTTCCAAACTTTGGCTGGCTGGGGAATGGTGGTTCAAGACTGTGGGGGTTCCGAGTTTCTATTTCAGCCAAACTGATGAAAGAAAAAAATGAGAGCCTGGCTAATTTCTTGTAATGTGCCAGGTTAGCGCGACCTGTCTTTGGGGTGACTCAGGCAGACATTGTGTGCACACATGTGCACATGTGCGGACACTGCATGCATCGTGTGCATTCGGGTGTGCACACAGACGGGCACACACACGCACAGACGCACATCCGGTTCGATATCACCGCAGCCTCAGATCCGTAATTGAAGGTGCCTTTGAAAGGCTATTTCAGCTGTGGTTACAGCTTCCCCCCTGGCCAGCCTTGCAAAACAAGCCCTGCGGGCGGTTTGGACTTTGGACTCATTGCTTTCCATTGTCTGGTGAGGCAGCAGCCTGCCCTGGTGGAGACTGCCCTCAAGGTAGGGGCTGATCCTGACGACGTGTGGTGGCGCAGCCCCCGCACGCCTTGCTCCATACTGTCGCTGTCACTGTTCATGGCCCAAAAGGTGCCGCTTCCTTACAGAGTGCTGCTGATGCCAATTCACTCTCGGGGGAAACAGGACAAAGGCGCACGCTGGATCTTCACATTTTAGAATGAGGATAATCAATCTTACTCCATGCATAGAGCAAAGCCAATGTCAGGGAAGAGCAATAAACCCTACCAGCTGCTCGGGGGCATTGGAAGGCAAAGGAGAAGGGGGGCTGCGTGTGGGGGTGGGGGGGCTTGGAAGCTTTTTTTTTCTTCCCCAAACCTGTGGGAACAGATTCTGTAGTAGATTACTACACAAAGAAAGAGTGAGAGGCAAAAACCTATTAGTGTAGAATGGAGTCCAAATGATCTATTATCTAAGGAAGACAACTTTCTTCTGAAAAAATAAAAAACAAACTCAAAGTCAAGTTGTTTGTGCTTGATAAATGCATAAAGCTTTTCACAAACAAGCAGGTCATCTATGTGTTACTGGACTCCTGTCACCGTCCCCCGAGTCTACGAGACCTCAGTTTTGTGGCCAGGTAAGATCATTTGATGAAAGGACAACTAACTGTGGCCAATATTAACTACAGAGCATTTTTTAAAATGTTTGCTGAGAGTTTGGGAAAACTGAATGGTGGCTGTTTCCAGTAACGTTTATTGGGTTTTTTTTTGTTTGTTCGTTTGTTTTGTTTTTTGATATTTCCCCCCATTTCCAGTGTGTTTTCCTAAGAGCACAACTTCCAAGATATTAACAAAGAGTCTGTAGTAAAATTAATGACAGCGATACTACGTGAGGTGAAGTCCAGTAGGATTCCTGGCTGAGTGATCTTTTTGAGCCTTTCGTGTGTTGATGAATCTGAGAATCACCAAGATAGGGAGAGGGTAGCCGAGTTTTTAAAATATATTTGACCAGAGCTGCCTTTTCTTGATGAGCACCTGGTAGCACCAATGCTGGGCATTGATTGTTGCCTTGGAACATGCTAGTGTGAGGGCTGTTTCCCTCCTGGAATTACTTTAAAAGAACCCATCGCCGTGTGAGCCTTTACAATGCTGATCTATTTGGAGGTCATAAGATCTCTGCTCTAGTGTGGGATTCGGGATAAGAGAGGGGACATGGGGGAACTTCAAGAGGAACCCTGTGAGTTAGAATCCATGCAAGGACCAGAAAGAGAAGTCTTCCCCACCTGGATGGTACTTACGACACGGTTTGACAGTGGGACAAATAAAAATTGAGCGCTCAGATCTATGGGACGCTATGCTCAACATTTCCCTGGGTGGTTTAGGCTTCCAAATAGTTCGGTGAGGATTGTTGTTTCCATGCTACTTTGGAGGAAACTGAAGTTAAGCAAGTTGCCCCACAGTGTAACTGTTGAATGGGTGGTGGAGCCAGGATTCAAACCCACACACAGTGTCCAGAACAAAATGAGGCAATCTGACTTTTAGCCACTAGGTTATGTTGACATATCTGTGTATCTTACCTTGTCCAACTCACAGTTTGCTTGAATCCCAGAACTTTATTTTCTCATGGAGATGGAACTCCTCTGGGATATTAAAGCTACCTTGAAATGCCTTTGGGAAGTTATGGGCTGGGAGTCAAGAAAGGTTGAGGGCGTCTGTCTGTCTAGTGGTTCCCTAGCAAGGGATCGTATGAACAAAAGTGAAGAGTTGTGTTTTCAGTAGACTTGAGAGCTTTTCTTTTGAGGGATCCAGCCCATAATTTGCAAATGGTGACCTCGAGTCATGCTACTGATTATTTTTTGCTTTCTTTGGGGAAAAATTACATTTGACAGCAAAGAGTCTATGCCACAACGTCATTCCCTAGAAGCCTTTTTCACTAACTTCTAGAACACTTGGACACCTTTGTGGGAAAAGAAGAGTGTGGATGGACTAGCACTGGGCAGTTTTGCTCAAAAAAATTCTACACATTTCCCTATGGTTATAGGGATTATTCCACTCTTCTTTGCTGTAGAATGTCAGGAGTTTTTGATAGCAGTCCAGATTCTGGGAAGGACCAAAGATTGCACTTTTATTTAATGCTACCTGGATACTTTTTCTCACTGAATTAACTTTAACAAGGGAATTGTAGTGCTCATTATCAGTCACCTATGGCAAATTCTCAGCATCTGATAACACATCAAACACCGTAAGGTGAACACCCCATCAAATAGTGCCCTGTTGTTTTACCTCTGGTGGCCTCATCCCAGAGAAGCACTTCTAGATTAGCCAGCCTGGCTTGTTATAGGGGATAGGTGGTCTAGAGTCATGCAACCATTATTCAGTTAATCAACAATATTTCTTAAGCTAAGTTGTGTGAACAGGTGTTCTAAGCATGCACAAACTAAAACATAGAGTCCTTGCCTCCAAAGAGTTGGGGAGATCTAGCTGGAGAAATGAAATACATGTGCACACACATGCACACATGCACACCTAGGATACAACTGGGAGGCGCCATGAACACAGCATATGAACAAATGGGACAGTGAAAAGGAAAGTGTGACCTTAACCGTGGAAGGGAGAGCAAATGGATGGCAAACAGTGTTTGTTGCAGAAGGCAAGTTCCTTGGTCAGTAAAAGGTTGGGGGGTGTTTCAGCTGGCTTGATCTAAGCAAAGCCAGTTGTTCTAGGAGTAATATACAGATGCAGGCCGGTTCTGAGGTGGTTATGAGGCTTTTGGATCCCAAATCCATTAGTGACAAGATTGGGAGCTTCTTGAGAGCAGGAAAAACGTCTGACTCACCACTGTATCCTCAGCATCCAATACATAACACATCTGGTATATGGCAGGATCTCAGTGAAGTTTTGATTAAGGACACAATTACCCCTAGCATTAGGTCAGGGTCTCCCACATGCACTACTGGAGTTCATGCAAAAGTAGTGTGATTTTGATGGAGCAAAGATAAGGGGAGGGGAGTCTGTCCATAAAGCAATCATATCAGCCTAATTTGGGTCTTCTTGTACATTTTTTTTCTTAAAAGCCCAGTACGAATAACTTTACTTCCTCATCTCCTTGAAAAGAGATGACTGGGGGTGCCTGGGTGGCGCAGTCGGTTAAGCGTCTGACTTCAGCCAGGTCACGATCTCACAGTCCGTGAGTTCGAGCCCCGCGTCGGGCTCTGGGCTGATGGCTCAGAGCCTGGAGCCTGTTTCCGATTCTGTGTCTCCCTCTCTCTCTGCCCCTCCCCCGTTCATCCTCTGTCTCTCTCTGTCCCAAAAATAAATAAAAACGTTGAAAAAAAAATTAAAAAAAAAAAAAAGAAAAGAAAAGAGATGACCGAAATATCCTCTCTTCTCCTCTGGGGGAGTTAAAAGTCTTACTGAGGGTTCTACAAAATGGGATCGTCTCCTGTTTTGGGCCTTGACACAAGATCGTTGTTTCTCATAATTTAGTAGATAATCCACCTCCCCCCAGCTCATGTCTCATTTTATTTGCTATGTTTTTAAAAAATGAAAAGAATCAGCCTTAGGGTATCTAGACTATTGACCCAATTTTTTTTTTCTTTTTAAACAGCAAAACTGAAATTGTCATTTGTGACCACAGGGATGGCCCTAGCAGGTGTTATGCTAAGTGAAATAAGCCAGACAGAAAAAGACAAATACCACACCATTTCATTCATAAGTGGATTCTAAAAAACAGAACAAACAAAAGTGGAAAAAGAGAACAGACTGGTGGTTGCCAGAAGGAGGAGAGGTGGTTGGGGGCATGGATGAAATAGGTGAAGGGGATTAAAACAAGTTGAAGAGCTGAAATTGAATGCATATCATGGAGCTTCAAGCAGCATCTAGGTAAGAGGACCACTGACCTAGGAAGACTAAGATGAAAAAAAGTCCACGGGCTAAGGAGTCATTGGGGAATGGAAATGAAGGCAAAGGAGTTCTCTGTCTCTAGAGTGCAGCACTCATGGAGCCACTGCTTTGTCTCCAGACCACATTGCAACAAGCCGGTGTTGTCCTGAAAAGCAGAGACGTGGATGACGTGGCATGGTGCAAAAGGAACAGGTTTGGGCATGAAACAAACCTGAGTTAAAAAAAATCTTTGTGGCCTGGGGCAAATTATTTTATGTCTCGGTGCCTCAGTTACCCCATCCGCAAAAAAGAGTAACAAAACTCATCTCACCAGGTGTTGGATAATTAGAGACAACACATGCAATGTTTGTGACATATACGAGACGTTCAAAAACGGAGACTATGGTTAACATCCTTGCCGTCAGAGTGAAGAGACTTTTCCTTCTTTCTTAATTACCTTTTGGAAACATAACAGAGTAAAACTTTTAAAAAAGACCACATAACCAAGCAACTGTTTCTTAGTATAAACGATACATTGATGCATAAGGAAAATGTTGTAGCATACGGAAAACACAACTTGATAAAATTACAACGTGTAGGGGCGCCTGGGTGGCGCAGTCGGTTAAGCGTCCGACTTCAGCCAGGTCACGATCTCGCAGTCGGTGAGTTCGAGCCCCGAGTCGGGCTCTGGGCTGATGGCTCAGAGCCTGGAGCCTGTTTCCGATTCTGTGTCTCCCCCTCTCTCTGCCCCTCGCCCGTTCATGCTCTGTCTCTCTCTGTCCCAAAAATAAATAAACGTTGGGAAAAAAAAATTAAAAAAAAATTACAATGTGTAAATTTCCAATGTGTAAATTTCCCTACCATTCTTGGACAATAATTTTTATGTAAATCATTTCTTGACAATGATTTCAACAAATTACCTTTTTATTTTACTTTTTATTGGAGTATCATGTTCATGCAAAGAAGTTCATATAAAAGTACACAGTTCAGTGGACTTTTACAATCAGCACCCATGTTAAGAAGAACATCATTGCACCCAAACGCCCTGCCCCCTTCATGGCCCTTTCTAATCACTACCACCCTTAAATATGACTGCCATCCTGACTTACAACAACAAAGATTAGTTTGGCCTATTTCTATACCTACATAAATAGAATGATGTAGTAGGTATGATTTGTGGCTGAGTTGAACAAGTTCTGTTTTTATTTATTTTTTTTTAATTTTTTTTTCAACGTTTATTTATTTTTGGGACAGAGAGAGACAGAGCATGAACGGGGGAGGGGCAGAGAGAGAGGGAGACACAGAATCGGAAACAGGCTCCAGGCTCTGAGCCATCAGCCCAGGGCCTGACGCGGGGCTCGAACTCCCGGACCGCAAGATCGTGACCTGGCTGAAGTCGGACGCTTAACCGACTGCGCCACCCAGGCGCCCCAAGTTCTGTTTTTAAATGTCAAAAGAAACTGTATGGCCTGGAGATTACAACATTCAGACTGATCTGGAAATGATAATATCTCAGCTTTGACCTGCCCCAAATGCCATAGGCACTAGTCTCTGAATAAATAAGTAATAAAAATTATGATTTTAATGACACTTAATATAATTACTGCTATTGTTATTATTTAATGTTTATTTATTATTTTTGAGAGATGGGGAGGGACAGAGAGAGGGACACAGGGCTTGTACCCACTGACCAGGAGATCATGATCTGAGCCAAAGTTGGAAGCCCAATGGACTGAGCCACCCAGGCACCCCTATTTTGTTAAATTTATTTATTTGTGAGAGAGAGACAGAGGAAGCAGGGAAGGGGAAGAGAGAGAGGATCTTAAGCAGGCTCCGTACTGTCAGTGCAGAGCTTGATGTGGGACTCAAACCGATGAACTTTGAGATCATGACCTGAGCCGATAATAAATAATACATAAACATATATTAAACATATGTAAAATATAATATATAAATATATATAAAATAATAAGATATAAATGATATATAAATAAAAAATATAAAAAATAATGAGTAAACATTAAATAATAATAATAATAATAGCAACAAATCAGGTGTTGGTTGCTTAATGGACTGAACTACCCAGGTGCCCAATTACTGCTATTATTAATACTTATTAATAATAATATAAGATATTATTTTGTATTCATAGGTACTCATAGTACATTAGCAAAAATCTATCTTCTACTAATGAAAAAGTAAATGCCAGATCTGTAGGAGACTGCAAAGGGCAAATCTCTTCAAAGGAAGCGTATGTATAATTGTGACCCAGTGGCAAATAGTCTTAATAACCTCTTTAGAAATAATATACATGGGGGGCGCCTGGGTGGCGCAGTTGGTTAAGCGTCCGACTTCAGCCAGGTCACGATCTCGCGGTCCGTGGGTTCGAGCCCCGCGTCAGGCTCTGGGCTGATGGCTCAGAGCCTGGAGCCTGCTTCCGATTCTGTGTCTCCCTCTCTCTCTGCCCCTCCCCCGTTCATGCTCTGTCTCTCTCTGTCCCAAAAATAAATAAACGTTGAAAAAAAAATTAAAAAAAAAAAAAAAGAAATAATATACATGAACAAGCTGAGCTCACGGTAGGTACCCGGCTCTCTGGTAGAGGGAGGGCCCGGCAGCTCCAGCGTGCCTGGGTCATTCACCCACTACACAGCCCATCTACCCTCACTCACAAAACTGGCTCACCGTTTCTGTTTAAATGTCAGTGATTTGAACAACCTTTGTTATTAGTGCCCTTGTAGTTCATCTAGAAGGTATAGTCGGGGGTCAAAGTCAACATTTGCGACCAGGTTTCCCTGTGGCATTCCCTACAGCTTGAGGTCTCAGACTGGTTGGACATACCTGCCACTTACCTCCAGTCCCACTCCGATGTGGTCTCCCTCGCCCCCACCCCGCAGGCCCCACCAGCCCTGTGGTTTGACCATAGGACTAGAGGAAGGAGAAACTAAGGCAAAAATATAATTTGGGAAGACACTGTTCAAAAATGATTTTAAAGAGCCTGAACTAGGGCAGAAGCCCTGGGAACAAAGAGAAACGGATATGTTGGGATTAATTCCAGGGAAATGTTCAGAGTAGAGTATAAAGGATATACACTGATTTAGGGCAGAGAGAGAGACAGAGAGAAAGAAGGATGGAGGTTTCCGGCTGTGAGCATCAGCTCACTGACAGAACACAAGACTAGGCATTTTGTCAGAGAGGCAGTGGTAGTCTGGATGGCAGTCCTATGGTGTGGAATTGAACGTACAACATGATGGAAATCATTGTTGCACTATATGCTAACTAATTTGGATGTAAATTAAAAAAAAACAAAATTAAAAAAAAAGCCTGAGCAAATACAAAAAGAAAAACAAAGAACCTGTCCCCCAAAAACACTGAAAATATTTAAGGATACAGGAGTCATGTACATTGTCCAATGCTGAAAATGGATCACCACTGTTTGTCAAAGCTGAAGCATTAAATCAATCACACACACACACACACACACACACACACACATACAAATAAAAAACAAAGTACAACATGATGGAGGTAGAATGATAAGTGAAATGAGTCAGACAAAGACACATACCATAGGATTTCATTCATATGTGGAAGTTAAGAAACAAATAAACAAACGAAAAAAGAGACAAAAAAAAACAACACTCAAATACAGAGAGCAAACTGGCAGTTGCCAGAGGGAAAGTGAGTGGAGGGTTGGATGAAATTGGAATGCTGATGAAGAGAACACTTACCGTGATGAGCACTGAGTGATGGATGGCACTGTTGAATCACTGTATCGTACACCTGAAACTAACATAATACTGTATGTTAATTGTGCTTCCATTTCAAAAAATTAAAAAATAAAAATAAAATAAAAAACTACAACTGAAAGCCAATAGACCAGGGCAAATATATAATTGCAAATGCAACTCATTTTTTAAATGGAAAGTTATTTCTGGTTAAGCAAAGAATAAGACAAACACCACTTTCTGTCTTCGTTTTGTCTGAGTATATGATTGGGGGGAAAAACAATTTTCCTCTTTTTTTCCCTTATGAATGTAATTTATCCTTAGTAAAGAAAATCAGGAAAATATAAATAAATTGAAGAGGAAGAAAGAAAGCATTCATCATCCTATCCCCAAATAAAGTATTACTTTAGTCTATCTCTTCCCATTCAACACTTTGACTTAAGGCTTTTTCCATGTTGTTGCAACATCCTACATAATATTTAATGATTGCCTAATGTCTTATTGAAACAATGAAAGTGCCAGGGTCTACGTACCACTGTCTTTTTGTCATATATTTGAATGTCTTCTTTCACCATTATAAATAATACTTTGGAGTGCCTGGGTGGCTCAGTCAGTTGAGCGTCAGGCTCTGGATCTGGGCTCAGCTCACGATCCCAGGGTGGTGGGAGGGAGCCCCACGTCGGGCTCTGCACTGAACATGGAGCCCGCTTGAGATTCTTTCTCTCCCTCTCTCTGCCCCTCCCCCTTTCTCGCTCAAACAAATAAAATACTGCCTTAATATACAACGTTAGTCATAACTTTCTGTAACTTGTATTATTTCCTTGGCTTACGTTGCGGGAAGAAGAATTACCAAGTGAAAGAAATTAAAAAAAAAAAAACTTTTTAGATTTCAGTTATGTGTCACCATCATACTTCCCAAGTGAGGTGAAATCAATTTGTTTCCTCACCAAAATGTATCAGCAACCCATACATAGGACAGGCACTGGCACCCCCTTTCCAATTTGACACGTAAAAATAATATTTCTTCATTTACTATGCATTTCTCGGCTACTAACTAGGCTGACATACTTTTTTACATCTTTTGCATTTCTGCAGATGGTTTTTGGTAGAATTTAAAACTCACATGGATTCCATCACCCAGTGGAAGAGAACCGCCTCCTTCTGATAGAAACATCCCTCTAGGCTGAGCATGGAGCTGAAGGATGCCTGAGCCGCCTGCAAAACATGGAGATGTTGTCGGCTTCTTGTTAAATGTTACTTTTTATTGACGTAAAATATTCCCACAGAAAACAATGCACACATAATTACATAGCTTGATGAATTTTCATCTGCTAAATCCAACCTGCACCCAAATGAGGAAATAGACCATTACCAGCACTCCACAAACCCTTTCCCCAACTTCACATCCAATTCCAGTCACCTCCCCACACAAAGGCGGCCACCATCTTGATATCTGTCAGCAGCAATTACTTTTCCATATTTTCTACTTTTGTTAAGTTTATTTATTTATTTTTGAGAGAGAGAGAGAGAGAGAGAGCACGAGCAAGGGAGGGGCAGAGAGAGAGGGGGAGAAAACCCCAAGCAGGGTCCTTGCTGTCGGGCCAGAGCCCGAGGCAGGTCTTGATCTCAGGAATTGTGAGATCATGACCTGAGCCGAAATCAAGAGTTAGACTCTTCATCGACTGAGTCACCCAGGTGCCCCTATTTTGTGCTTCTTATATAAATGGAATTGTATCACATGACCTCATGTGTCTGGTTTCTTTTATCAACGTCATCCCCATTCTTGTATGTCTTTGTCAACCGTTCATGCTCACTGTTGTGAGCTCACTGCTGTGTGGTATTCCATTGTGTGACTACACCACAATTTATTTACTACTGGTGAAGGGGATTTGGGCAGTTTACAGTTTTTTACCATTATGAATAGCAAAGCTCTCAAATATTGTAGTATGTGTTTTTGGTGAACATACGTTTTAATTTCTATTAGGCATACACTTAAGAGTGGAAATTCTGGGCCATAGAATATGGATATATTTAGATATTATAGATACTCAGTTTTCCACAATGGTTGTACCAATTTATACTCCTGCCATCAGTACATGAGAGTTTCACGTGCTCCATGTCTTTGTCAATACTTGGTCTCTTTGTCTTTTCTATTTTCAAAAAAAATTTTTATGTTTATTTTATTTATTTTATTTTTATTTTGAGAGAGAGAGACAGACAGACAGAGCAGAGAGAGACAAAGACACAGAATTTGAAGCAGGCTCCAGGCTCTAAGCTGTCAGCACAGGAGCAGGGCTCAAACCCACAAACCATGAGACCATGACCTGAGCCAAAGTCAGATGCATAACCAACTGAGCTACCCAAGCACCCCTTGTCTTTTCCATTTTAATCATTCTAGTGTAGATGTGATAGTTTTAATTTCCCCGATGACAAATGAATTTGAGTACCTTTTTAAAAGTTCATTGGCCATTCGAATATCCACTTTTATGAAGTATTTGTTCAAAGTTTTTGATCGTTTTTCAATTGGAAAGTCTGCCTTTTTCTTCTTGAATTGTTGATGTCCTTTATATATATTTAAGGTATGAATTCTTTGTTGAAAAATGCATTGAAAATACCTTGTCCCATTCCATAGGGTTACTTGTAACTCTCTTATTTGTGTCTTTTGAGAAACACAAAATTTTAAATATGTATAGTTGGATTTAACAGATGTTTTTCTTGGGGTGCCTGGGTGGCCCTCATTGCAGAGCCTGCTTAAGATTCTCTCTCTCTCTCTCTCTCTCTCTCTCTCCCTCTCTCCCACTCACACACATGCTCCCCACCCCTCTCTCTCTCTCTCAAATAATGAAAAAAACAGATGTTTTTCTTTTATAGTTTTGCCTTATACGTCAATTTAAAAAAAAAACAAAAAACTTTGCTTTCCCCAAGTCAGGAAGATGTTCTCCTTCAATTTCTCTCTAAATGATATATTGTTTTATTCTTCACAATTAGATCTGCAATCCATCTGGAACTTAATTTTGTATACAATGTATGGTAGGGATTAAAATACATTTCTTTCTATAGTGATATTCAGTTGACACAGTACTATTTATTGAAAAAATAATTCTCTCTCTACCTAGCTGATGTGCCACAATAACCTTTTCTTAGTTCTTCTTAGACCTGTGCATACTGGCAGAAAAACAGGCACATAGACCAATCGAACAGAATAAAAAGCCCAGAAATAAACCTACATGTATGAGCTCAACTAGCCTTCAACAAGGCCTCCAAGAACACACAATAACGAAAGGATAATCTCTTCAATAAATGGTGTTGGGAAAACTGTATATCCACATGCAAAAGAACAAAGTTAGACCCTACCTTACGTTGTTCAAAAAAATTAACTCAAGATAGATTAAGGATTTAATTGTAACACCTGAAACTGTAAAACTCTTAGAAGAAAACATAGAAGAAAATCTCCTTGACATTGATCTTGGCAATGAATTTTTGGGTATGACATCAAAATCACAGACAACATAAGCAAATTAAACAACTGGGACTACAATGTGTTAATTTTACCCAGAAAACTTCCAACTGCTTTTCCCAGTGACCTTGGGCAGCTGTAACAAGTTACTATAGCTACTAGGTCACTCAAACAAAAAAAAATTTATTTCTCACAGTTCTGGAGGCTGGGAAGTTCAAGATAAAAGGGCTAGCAGACTAGTGTCCGATGAAGGGCCTCATCTAGGTATGCAGGCAGGTTTCTTCTTGTTGCTTTCTCACCTGGCAGAGTACGTGGGGTGGGGAGAGAAGGGAGAGAGAACTTTTAAATCTTTCTTCTTGTAAGGGCACTAATCCCATCCATGAAGACTCCTGCCATGTGACCTAATTACCTTCCAAACGCCCTATGTTTTAATATCATTACAGTGGGTGTTAAGGGTTTCAACATATGGATTTTGGGGGGACAGAAACATTTAGTCTGTAGCTGCTATAAATTATATTGGGACTGCAGTAGAAAGATTAATTTGTGGGGACTTGATAGCCTCAAAATTCATGAACATGGTATATCTCTTTAATTGCTTAAATCTTTAATTTCAATAATGTTCATTAGTTTTGGGAACATAAGTCTTACACATCTTTCATTAGATTCCTCAAATATTTTGATTATTTTCGTGCTATCATAAATGATCTTTCTAAAATTCTATTTTCTACTTTTTGTGGCTTACTAGCCACAAATACAATCATTGTGTTTTATAAAAATATAATTATTCTTGTATATTGATTTTTCTTGTACTCAGCAACTTTGCTACATTTATTGTCAATTCTAAAAGTTTACAGATTCTTTTGCATATTGTAGTTCCACAATCATGTAAACAAGATAAGTTTTATCCATTTCTTTTCAGTCCTTAGTGCTTTTTATTTCTTTTTGTTTGTTTGTTTTGTTGTAGCTGTCAGGGCAACCAGTAGAATATTGAATAGAAATAATGAAAGTGGGCATTTCTGACTTCAAATAAATTTTTCAAAATATTTGTCATTTAGTTTGATATTTCTTCTGGATTTTTAAAATACAGATTTGAGTTCCTTTCTTGTCACATAACAAATTATTACAAATTCAGCAACTTAAAACACCACAAGTGTGTTATTTCACAGTTTTGTAGGTCAGAAGTCTAGGCGGAGTTCAACTAGATTCTCTACTCAGGGTCTCATAAGGCTGAAATCAAGGTGAAAGTTAAAGCTGAGTTTTGGTCTGGATATTTGTGTCCTCTTCTAAGATCTTTCATTGGTTGAATTCAGTTCCTTGTGGTTATAAGATTGAGGTCTCTATTTTGTTTTCTGTTGCTTTCCATGTCTGGGGGTTTCTATAAGCTTCTAGTGGTCACACTCAAGTCCTGGCCATTGGGCCTCTTCCCTCTTCAAAGCTAGCAATGGGGAATCTCCTTTACAACAAATCTCTCTGACTTCAGGGAGGTCTCAGGCCCTTTTAATGACTCACCTGATTAGGTCAGGCCCACCTGGACAATCAGCCCTTTGATTAACTTGACGTCACTAATTAGTAACTTAATTATGAAGTGATATCCCATCATATTTACAGGTTCTGCCCACACTCAAGGAGAGGGAGCTGTATAGAGGATTCTTTATTAATTAATAAGCCTATAGTTTGTCAACAGTTTTATCATAAATGTGTGTTGAATCTGATCAATCTTTTTCATCTCTCGAGATGACTAATTTTTTTTAATAGTTGAATTCTACTGACTTTTTTTCAAACCTTATTTGATTACGATGCTACCCTTCTTAAAGAATTTGCTAACGTTAGTTTGAGTCATGTGAAATGGCTGCTTTTTGACCACATTTCACCTACAAGTGGTAATTTATACGTTAAAACTCGTGTTTCTATAGGTTTCATATCTATTTTTATGAGAGACATTGATCTGTAAGTTTTCATTCTGGAAAATATTCTTGTTGGGCTATGGAATTGAGATATTCTGGCCTCCTAAAATGTGAGGAAGTAGTCTATTTTTTTCTGTTCTCTAGAAGAATTTGTGCAAGGTTGGTATTATTTCACTCCTAAATGTTTGAATTAATTCCCTGGTGAAGCCATTTGAATGTCTGCCAGTAT
Organism: Herpailurus yagouaroundi; assembly: GCF_014898765.1. NCBI lineage: Eukaryota > Metazoa > Chordata > Mammalia > Carnivora > Felidae > Herpailurus > Herpailurus yagouaroundi. Next base: position 18,705,643 of record NW_024412413.1, read on the forward strand.
TGATCACTTTGGAAGATACCCTCTCTTCAGGTGATAAACAGGTGAAGAAATCTGGGCTGTAATCTATGATGGTTTTCTGGAGCAAAGTGGTGATGATGGGGAAAAAAAAATAGTGAGTCAGTCCAGCAGAGAAAAACTCAGGTAGATGTGAACAGTTATTAGTTCAACAATCTGCAGCTACTTCAGTATTTTGTATTGGAAATAGGCACGACGCTATTGGTGATCCCTTAAGGAATTTACTGCGAGCAAACAAAAACTCTGAATCACTTTGCCTCCATCCTATATCCCGGTTCTTCTGGTTCACAGCAGGCATCGACTGGGCCGCTTGCCAAAGATGCATGGGCTTGGGCATTCTGTCTTGCTCTGCCTCGGTTTTCTCACCTGCAAAAAGGGAATAATAAAATAATGCATGCCATAGAATTATGGGGATTCATTTAGGTTATGGAGTAACCTAAATTAGCACATGACTAGCCCACAATAAGCATTCACTAAAAGGTAACTTCAAAAATGTTTATCTAGTCACTGTTTTAAAAAATTTTTTTTTCAACGTTTATTTATTTTTGGGACAGAGAGAGACAGAGCATGAACGGGCAAGGGGCAGAGAGAGAGGGAGACACAGAATCGGAAACAGGCGTCAGGCTCCGAGCCATCAGCCCAGAGCCCGACGCGGGGCTCGAACTCACGGACCGCGAGATCGTGACCTGGCTGAAGTCGGACGCTTAACCGACTGTGCCACCCAGGCGCCCCTAGTCACTGTTTTAGAAGCACTTTGGTTTTTTGGAACATGTATTCTTAGCAGAAGTAACATTTGTGGGTGGTATTTCTGAGGTATTTTAGCAACAATGATACATTCTTGCATTTAGCTCACCCCCCCGTTTTTTTTTTTTTTTTTTTTTTTTTTTTTTTTGCCAATTTGTGAGATTCTTGAAGAAAGGGACATTACCTCATTTATATTTATATATCCAGTGCCTGGAATAGAACAGGTGTTCAATAATCTCTAATAAAAGACCAAATAAAAAGAAAAATCCCAAAGTATGAGTAACAGAGATTTATTAAATTATGTCATTATCTTAAATTTTAGGAGCGTATATATTCCTAAAAACTTTGGTTTACCAATTCATCCCCCAAGAATTACTTTTATAAATTCCTTACATTTTGGGAACCTTGGAGTTTTTAATAGAGGTGCAAAACTCAGCCATTTTATAAAGAAAGCTGCTTTACAAAAGTAATGAGCAACATGTTGTTGATATATTTCTGTATAGACAGTCCCAGATTATTAATGCCAACCGTAAACACGCTCTTTGCTGAAGAAACTTAGAACACAAGGAGTAAATTAAAAATGAAATTTTAATTTCATGACTAGATTGGTTCTTAAAAATTTTTAGAAGGCAGGGGCATTTACTTAGATATCTATACATGAACAAAATATTCATTGTTTATCTGAAATTCAAACCTAACTTGCATTTTTACTTGCTAAACGGGCAATGCTAAATGTGTCATTTGTCACGCTGGAACCAATCTTGAGCCACTCTTTGCCACACAGTGTTCTGTGGGAACACAGTTGAAGAATTGTTTTTTGGGTTTTTCTGGTCCCCAGATCAGAATGAACACTTCAGTTGTTCTACTGACAGAAAACTAATTCTCAGCAACGGTTTCATTTTACAAATCAATGAAAAGAGAATACAGTTTAAGTTCAATCTTTGAAAATAGTTTTGCTTTGGGGCACCTGGGTGGCTCAGTCGGTTAGACGTCTGACTTCGGCTCAGGTCACAATCTTGCCGCTCGTGGGTTCAAGCCCCGTGTCGGGCTCTGTGCGGACAGCTCAGAACCTGGAGCCTGCTTCGGATTCTGTGTCTCCCTCTCTCTCTTCCCCTCCCCTGCTTGTGCCCTGTCTCTCTTTGTCTTTCAAAAATGAATAAGCATTAAAAAAAAAAAAAAAAAAGAAAGTAGTTTTGCTTCAGTTGTACTTCAAAATGGATTGTTGAAGGCAAGTAAACATTTAGGTAGAGTGGTCAGGTATCAGGGCTTCCTAACCCACGACAAAGGAAATTTGTCTTTCAGGATAAATGAGAACAGAGACTTCTACACCAACTATTCTCAGTGCCCTGTTTTGTAGTCTTTTTTTTTTTTTTTTTTTTTGAGAGAGAGAGAAAGAGAGAGAGGAAGAGAGAGAATATTAAGCTGGCTTCATGCTCAGTGTGGAGCCAGATGCGGGGCTCAATCTCATGGACCCTCGGATGAGAACCTGAGCCGAAATCAAGAGTTGGTCACTCAACCAACTGAGCCACCCAGGCACCCCTGTTTTACAGTCTTAATATAAATCTGTAGAAGGAAGTGCTACGACATAGTAATTCCTTCTTAAGTGATTAAGGAACCCTTAATTCTCTGGCTGCATAGACATCTTGGGAAGCTTCTTCTGAAATTTCCCCAGCCCTGGTTTTTAACCAAGTACAAGCTAGAGCATGATTTCGTATAATGCTTAACCAATCTGTGTTTAGTTTCCCACATGGAAAGTGGAACCATCATCTACTTCCACATACGTTACATGACAGAAATAATTAAAAAAATACTGATAGAATATGAAACAAATACCAATTTCTTGGTTATTGCAAAGAACCTCACTTAATGAAAGTGGACACCAACCTTTATATCTGGTAACAAATCCTAGTGGGTGGAGTGAGCCCCATTTAGCATATTTTCAGTTTATGGTCCAAGGGCCCAGAGAACAAGACAGAGGGCTGAAGGAAGAAATTGAAAAAAAAAAAAAAAAAGAAACCTTTTTTTTTAAAACTCTTCAAAAATGCTCCAATATTTCAAATAAGGATGGTAAATAAAGAAGTAATTTGGGAACAAAAAGCACCCAACTGCAAATAAAGTGGGATTTGCAGAGACTTTCCAACTCGGTGTTCCTGTTAGAACGGTATGGGCCAAACAAGACCGTAACCAATCAAGGCTATAAACTAGACTTTTAAAAACATAATTAGAACTAGGAGAGTGCCTTGGGTTAAAGCGAAACATACTTTGGTCTGAAATTAATTAACACTGAAGTCACATTCAAGGGCTTGACTCTTGATACAGGCATATAGTGATAACTACATTAACAACCTTTATTAATTAGCAAAGCCCTTTACGTGCGAGAACCTAAAATAACCTAAAATAATTGGGTTTCTATCAGACCCACACATAAACCTGAGCATGTCTCTGGTGTACCACAGTGAAGACTGAATTCCACAAACTTACCTTGTTTGTTTTTATTGAACAGAGCAAATTTATTTTTCCATCTGCCTGCGTTAACTGTCGCCCATCAATAATACAGAGAGAGAGAGGTATGATTCTACCACACATGCTGGTCCTTTTCAAATTAAATGGCCCTCTTTTGTATGAGTAATAAAAAGAGGAGGGGCTGCTCACAACATTTATTTCTCCCATTGTTCCCCGGGAGCTTTGTCCCGTGGTTGAGAGACGAAAAGTTAAACCACAAAGTTGGTCAGGCTGTTTGGTTTCTGGCCCCTGTGCCTTGGGCAAACGGACTTTCTCTGCAATCTCTTCCCCTCTTTTGCTGGGCATTTTGTCCTCTCTTGCAACGTCTGAACAAGGTTTTCCAAAGCAAGACAGACCTAAACAACATGACATGTGCCGTACCAACAACCCAAGCGAACACCAGCCTCACAGAGTCGCCGCCTTACAGGGCACACTTTGTGTGGAAGTTACTGCGTGCGGTGCAGAAATGGGAGGGAACCAGAGGCAAGGTCTGGTGCGGTGCATTCGATTCGGAGACACAAAGACAACTGGCAGGAAAAAGAGAGAGACGGTTTCATTAGAAAGAACAAAAAAAAAAAAAGAAAGGAAAGGGAAAAAAAAAAAACCCACCCAAAACAAAACAACAACAAAAAATTAACCTCCGCCTTGCCCTGGGGTCCTAGCCATGGATTTCCGTGTAGAAAATGCTCCATTCATTGCAAAGGTCCAAACTTTAATTTGGCATAATGTTCGTCCTCCATTTTACAAAGTGTCTTTCATCATACTAAGCTTCTGAATTGGAACATGATTGCTTAGGAAAATGAAAGCTAGAAGCCACGAGAAGGGGGAAAGAAGTAGACAAAATTGTTTTTGTCCTTTGAGACTTCATTTTGACCACAGCACAGGGAAACGCTTTAATGCTTGCTTTCCTGCCCCCGTTAGAGGCCCCCTTATTTGCAGAAACCACGATTGAGGCTTAATTTAAATACAAAGTGGACATATTCATCTTGGGGTACACTAGATGAGTGCATCTTCTGCCTCGGGGGCGGGGGGGGGGGCCTCTGAAGTATGCGCCGTGAACCAACGTCGCCCTTCCAGAAATCAGGGATTGGGCCACTTCGCTTGCTACTTTATCAATTGATCTCACATCTAGACCACGCCTGAATGGCATTTCTGGCTACCTTAGCGGGACCTTCTGTTTATCTGCCCAAATGCAGTTTTCTATTCTCCCACCCATGCAAACCACATTAGTAGATAATTTTTTTTAAGTTGCTTTCGCCTCATCATGTGAACAGAGACCTAAGAAAGAACATTATGATCTGTCTTATAAACATGTAAGGATGCTTTCAAGATGATTCGGACTTGTGCAAGGAGGCATTTTTCCTAAAAGAGCACAATTTACACAAAGCAAATTCTGAAATAGTATCTGTGATATTGACCTCGCCTCTACATGCTAATTTATGGTAGATTATATATTCTTTTTAAAAAATTTTTAATGTTTATTTTATTTTTGAGAGAGGGAGGGGAGGGGCAACGAGAGAGGGAGACACAGAATCCAAAGCAGGCTCCAGGCTCTGCGCTGTCAGCACAGAGCCCAACACGGGGCTCGAACTCACAGACTGTGAGATAATGACCTAAGCCGAAGTCGGATGCTTGACTGACTGAGCCTCCCAACCGCCCCAGTAGATTATATATTCTTAACCTAAAAAAAGCCTTATTAAAAATGTGTATTATATTTCAATTATAGTACATAAAGACAAAATTATCCAACAAAATACAAAAAGAAAAACATAAAATCACCCATAATCCCATCCCCTGAGGTTACCATTATTAGCATTTGGTGTGGCTTTCCAAACATTTTTTTCTTCTTTTTGTATATTTATATATATTAATCTACGCAAACTGTATTTCCACTTTTTAAATAGAAAGTTTGCCATATTTCACATACTCCTTTGTAACATTTTTTTGTTCATCAACAACATATCATAAATATCTTAAAATATTGATAAATATTCTCATAACATCTTTTAATAACCAGAAAGTATTTCATTCTAGGGTGTACCACAGTTTAATCAACCAATCCATCGTATGTTGGACATTTTTGTGGTTTCTAATTTCTCACAATTATATACAATGTTGCAATACATATCTTTGTGCTTAGACTATTTTTTCCCTTAGGATAAACTTCTAGCAGTGGAATTATTAGGTCAGAGGATGTGGACACTTTTAAGCCCCTTGATACATAATACTAAATTGCCACTCAGATGAGCTGCACAAATTTAATCTCTATCTAGCAATGTATGAGAGTGCCTGGTTCACTATAACTTCATCACTGCTGGGTATTATTCCATTTTCATGTTGGTCAATTTCATATACAAGCAATAAATTTAGCCCATCTTTTTCAAAGCAACGGAGGTGAGCCTGAACTATAACATCTCTGTTAATAGCCATGCTCATTTCTACCCTTTCTCGCAAGACCTCTTTGAGATAAATTAAGATCCATACCTACTGAATTGGAACTAGAAAACTCAGAAGTCTAAGAATTACCTATTTAAATTGTTTTATGGTTATTTATTTTTGGGAGAGAGAGAGAGAGAGCAAGCAGGGAAGGGGCAGAGAGAGCGGGAGATACAGAATCTGAGGCAGGCTCCAGGCTCGGAGCTGTCAGCACAGAGCCCCATGCCGGGCTGGAACCCACAAAAGGAGAGATCGACGCAACGGAAGTCTGGTGCTTAACCGAATGAGCCACCCAGGCACCCCTAAGAATTACCTATTTAGAATAAACATAGGAATTTTTAAAAATGTGTGAAAGGTGATAACCATGATAAGATATGAGTTTAATTCTAACTTTTTTGCAATGTTTAGAAAAGTACAGTGTAGTAGCGATTTATCCAGGTGCCCACTATCCAATACTAGGCCTCAGAACATCCTTACTGCTTTCCTGGAGAATCCTCCTTTGGGGGCAGCGGTGCGAGGAGATAGTGCCCTCCTTTTGGCGCTGGGGAGAATGCAGCCCCAGCACAGCCCAGAACAGCAGGGAGGGGCACATGACCAACCTCCACCAATCAGATAAGCTGTCCTAGGATTCCACCTCTTGAGAGTAGGACACAACGTGGAGAGGTCAGTGATGACTCTTCAGCCGCAGAGATGCGCTTCTTACTGCTTGGTTCCGCGCAGTCGCGATGGTTCTTGTGCATTCTGAGGCTGGTCCTGCTAAACAGTCTCATATCATTCCGGAATAATCCCTTTTGCTTAAATTGCCCAACTAAGTTTCTGTTGCCTGCAACCAAGAAGGCCGGCTACATACAATGGATAATGTGATATACACATATTTTTAAGGATGTGAATGCTAAGTAGGTGTTCTCCCACCCCTCAAAATTGTACCACCCCCTGTGAGCATGAGGAATGCATGTTAAAGCTCAGCCCTCAAATGTAATAAATCCGTGTGGAAGACTTCCCTCACTGCCTTGCCATGATGAAAGCTGATAGCAACATCTACTTTGCCTAGTACATTGCTAAATCAGAAAGGTGTACATCTCTGCCTCTTTGGTGTCTCATTTTTCATTAAGGGACTTACCTCATTAGTTCAGATATGGCTTAAGGATGGGAAAATACCACGGGACTTTCCTCAGTCTTGCAAAGGTGGCTGCAAATAGCCACAAAGCTCTGGGGAGATAAATGGTTTGTGTTTAGAGCCAAGATTGCCTACAAATGCATTCTTTTGGCTTTTTCTTCTCCTCCTCTTCCTCTGACTTATTTTCTTTTAAGAGAAGGAAGCCAAAGAAACACTGAGAAGCATTTCAGCCGAAGCTCCCAAAGTATATGTCCAAGATTCTTTGGTCAGGAGTCTCCCAATCAATACACATTACCAAAGTTTATATTTTATTTCTATTCAGAAGATAATAATGGTAAACATAGTAGTAATTGAGTTAACTCTTGACTGTGAAACACTAGTATATGCTATGTTTGGATTAGCTCCTTTGATCTCCACAGTAATCCTGTGATAATAATGATGATAATTCTTCTTCTTCTTCTTCTTCTCCTTCTTCTCATCATTATTACCATCCCTATTTTACAGATTGGAAAGCTGAGACTAGACGCGTAAAATCCTAGCACATCATATATAAGTAGGAAATGGCAGAGCTGAAATTCATCCTCAGGTAGTCAGACTCCTAATCAGTATTTGGTTTATGCTTCAGAGGTTACCGTCATATAAAAAATCTCCCAAACGTTTCTGTTATCTCATCTGATAAATTCTTCAGGGCCCTTTTCTCCTATTAGAAAAAGACGTTGTAGACGCCATTTGGAATTCCATTTGGAACTGCAAGCCTTGGGAGATACTTGTTACAAAATATGAGGTGCATTTTCACTCTTCTCATATTAACTGGGTGAGGTTTTGCAAGTCTCCATTGAGCGCGGGGAGACAGTCGGACAACAGGGGGCAGGGTTTGTCACTCATTGGAGAGCAGTTTTCCCGGGTTCTTAGTGTCTGGGGTGGTACCCCCCTCCCCACCCCACCCCCGCCACCGCTGACTCTTCAGGTCTGGGATGTGACCCAAGCAAGGAGGAAGGAGTGTAGGGGTCAGGAATGGCATTGAAGGTAACAGTCAGGGAGCCTGGCCTCCTCCAGATCCTCTGGCTTATTTTGCTCTTAGAAATTGAATTTCCTTCTACCTAGTAATTTTCCAATATGGAATTCCAAACCTGCCATTTGGTGGGCATTGAACTACCAATGTCCCCTTTCATGGGTCAGGGGGTTGAAAACGCCATTGCTGGCTTGGAAAAGAGGACACCCCACAGTGTCTACTATTTGCTAAAATACATTTACATTTTTCCCTCTCCTTTTTTATCCCCTGGGGTGAAAACTTGCAGACAAATAACCTTGTCACCTGTCACGTTCCGGTGTAAAATGTGCTGCTTGCAGACAGACATTCTTGTACCGACCCAATCCTCTAACCTTGCCTCCTTTTGCACTTTCATGTTCTGAGCTGGGAGGTTGCCCCAAAATATGGTTTTGTGTGTTAAATGGAATTGCATTATGTTTTCATTTGAAAGGCCAATGTCAGGTGCTTAAAAACTTGGCTTACACACACTTGGTGGAGTTGGTTAAAATATATATATTTATATTTTTGCTGTTAGTTATTTTGGGAAAAGATTGTTGGCTACACATGTTGAGTTAGACATAAAATGCCCTGAGCATGGAGATTTGGCCATTTCTGTGGCACACACAGACAAATAAATGCACATGAATTTATTTTCCCTCTTCCTTTTTGATTTCTCCCATCACTGAATCAAAACCATCATTTCATAGTTTAGTGTAAAGACATAAACGAAATTAAATTTTTGGAAATAAAAGTTCTCTCTTTCTCTCTCTCTTTGAGACACAAGAGTCTTAAATGTGGGGCCAGTCCCTCGATAAAAAATACATCTAACGAGTTTAGTGACTTAGATCCAGCGAAGGCTTGCAGGAAAAACAAACCAGATACAGTTATCTTAACTGGAGTAAAATTTGCAGAAAGCATTCCAAATTCCAAAAGCACTCTGAAATAGCTGACATTTTAAAGTTGTTTTGTTTTTTCATTTTATTTTGTTTTTTTAAAATATTTTGTTGTTGTTGTTGTTGTTGTTGTTTAAGTGATTATCTGTCAGGAGAAGCAGCCGGTGAGGAGGAATGAAGGATGTGTACTGTTCATTTCAAGGAAAGTCCATTTCTGAGAAAGCCAGAGTAAAATCTACTTCTTTTTGTACCAAATTCTGACTTTCCCCCACTCATTAATTTTAGTTTACTGCAAACAACAACGAAATACTAATATTGGAGTTGGAACAGCCACAGAACTGGCCACTCCAACTTGGCAATCACGTACTTTAATCCATTTCTTCCATGTCTACCTCAAGTGACATATTTGAAAACAATGCCAGATCAGAGAAAAATGGTAATTAAAGAGATGATTAATTGGACATTTTTAAATATCTAGGATGTTAATTTCAGTGTTCATTTCATTTTAATTTTTGGAATCGCATATTCGTTTGGGTTTTTTGGAACACTTTGCTGTGGACATTTTCAAACTCGGACAAGGATTGCACAATGCATATCCATATGCCCACCACCCAGATTCTACAATTAGCATCTCTCTATATTTGTTTTATGATAAAAAGATCCATTCACCCATCCTTCTATCCACCAATCCGTTTTATTTTTGGATGCCTTTCAAGGCAAGATGGGGACATCAGTGGACCCCCCTTCCCCTCCCGCCCTGAAACACTTCAGGCTACTACACTAGAGTTCAATTTTTGTTGTGAATTAGTTGGTTTTTAACGTACTTTATTTTTGTCTTATATCTTAGGGCTCTCTACTGACATCACACCTTTTCCAGATTTTCTTTTGTCTCTTTTGCTATTTTTTTTTAATTTTTTTTTTCAACGTTTTATTTATTTTTGGGACAGAGAGAGACAGAGCATGAACGGGGGAGGGGCAGAGAGAGAGGGAGACACAGAATCGGAAACAGGCTCCAGGCTCTGAGCCATCAGCCCAGAGCCCGATGCGGGGCTCGAACTCACGGACCGCGAGATCGTGACCTGGCTGAAGTCGGACGCTTAACCGACTGCGCCACCCAGGCGCCCCTCTTTTGCTATTTTTCTTTCCCCGGTTGTCCTCATCTACGTTTTCCTTACTCTTTGTCACCTTGTTTCATTCTTCCCCTTTAGAAACAGTATTTCTCAGGTGGAATGATCGAGGTCACTGCTGAGAACTGCCTTGGCCTGGTAAAGATTACGGAGTTTTCAGGCAGCTACTCAGGCAACTGAAGAGTCTAGTCCTGATCAAATGGGAGGCCCTGGCTTGTTTGCAATAGTCCCAGTGGGTTCTGACTCTTCTCTTACCCCATAGTGACGAAGGTGGTTCGCTTGGGAGGTGGTGAAGGCCAAATGCCTTTCCCAGGCATGTAAGCTTTTGAAATTCAAGTATAGGCTTATATTTAGCGTTTGAATCCAACAGCAAGTTTGCGCATCTGTGTGCCCGCGCATACATTGTGTGTTGTTTGTGTGTGCGTGTCTCCCCGTCGCCTTTGGGGCCCCCGTGACCTACAATTCAACATGGGGTTTGTCACCAGGACTCTTTAGACTGTCAGCTTTATTGGCGCCATTTTTTTAAGTTTGTTTTGTTCCCTATGCTAATAAAGCTTGTCTCTGCTTCAATCAAAGCATATTATCTCTCCCTTTTTTTTCCCTGTAAGTAAGGCAGCAATCTGTTCTGTTTAAATGCCTCATCATCTTCGCTCTCCCCATCCCCTGTTTCCCTAGATTTTTGAGATTGTTGACTATTATGTAACAGATGGCCTGACAGACCTCCGGCTCTTTGCGATGTTGGCCGGCTTGGCTCAGAAAAATCGCAGCACTGGAGTAAATTTTCCCAGGCGTGGGGCGGTCATGAATTTTAACTCCTCTGCAACAAAGGAATTCAAAGGGGGTAAGAGCCAATCTATCAGGAGCCGAGGCAATTAAAAGATGTAGGTTGGCATTCTGCTGTACAGGATTCCCTTCTAGCGTTCTGAATATTTAGACTAGATTAGGTCAGCCTGGCTCCCATTCATTGCCGCCCTGCCGCAAGGCGTCAAAACAATGAAATGACTCAAACACAGAAGCCAGCAGGTTTTTAGCTTTTAATGATAAAATGTTTGTATTGTTGTGTAAGAATACCAGGGGGAAGGGGACAGAGGAGCCATCCTGATCTTCCCGATAGCAGCTCCACTGACAACCGGCAGAAGCCATTTCTGGCCTCCAGTCACCTCCCAGAGCCCCGGGCCTTTAGTGTGTTGGCCTCGCAGAGGTTGGGCTAGAGCTCAGGTTCCTTCCACTTGGGCGATGATTTCAGGGTAGGAGGAGGGGCATGTGAGCAGTGAGAGGAGACGGAGGGGTAGTTATTTATCTGTGTTTTAACTTTAAAAGTATGGAAATGGGCAAAGGAAAAAATAGCTGTTTTTCATAGTCCCACCATTATACAACACTTGGGGCACGTTTGCTTCCTGACTTTTTTTTTTTTTTACTCTATATTTGCATTTTTTTTTCTTTAATTGCATATAATATATATCTTTAAAGATTAGACTATTACAGATAAAACTTTACAGATTCAGTACCTGAGCCCCTGCAGCATGGCCCCAGTTCCATGTCTGGCCCTCTCTGCCCCTCAAAATCAGCCCAAATTCATCTCTGAGTTTTCTGTATGTCACTTTTTCTTTTCTTTTTTTCCTCTCCTCTCCTTTCCTTTCCTTTCTTTTTTATTTAACAGTATTTTTTTGAAAGAGAGAGAGAACACGTGAGCAGGGGAAAAGGGCAGAGAGAGAGAGAGAGAGAGAGAGAGAGAGAATTTAAGCAAACTCCATGCTCAGCACAGAGCCCTATGTGGGGCTCGATCTCATGACCCTGGGATAATGAGCTGATCCAAAATCAAGAGCTGGATGCTCAAATGGACTGAGCCAGCCAAGCCCCTCTCTTCCTTCCTTCCTTCCTTTCTTTCTTAAAACATACACATCATACTTTTTTTTGGTCCCTGGAAATCTCCTTTTTTTGCTCCCGTTTTTGAGCTCAGCTACATGAGCTCATTTTTTAAATACTATACTCTATCATTTCTATGAGTATAGAAGCAGAACAGGGATGATCCTCTGTGTGTTTAAGCCACCATCTAGAAAAAGATGAAGTTAGTTTCTAACCTGAAACAATAAATGGTAAATTCAAAAGTTATACCTGTAATTCGTTGAATAATATTGTTTGAAAATATGAAAGAAATTTATATATCATCCACATGCGTGGAAAATGGTGCTGAATGTTAAAAGTCTTTAGAAGGCAGTCCTTCTGTATTGAATTTCTTAGATTTCTTCTGAGAAAACAAGATAAGAATGAGCAAAGATAGTATAGATACTACAAAAGATCTTGGAAATCCAAAGTAATATGAGGCACTAACTAAACCACAGATGATGTGATTAAAGTCATTACAGAAAAAAATCTGACCACCTCTACCAAATGAAAGTATATGAAAATGGAAACTTTCCAGATTACAACTTTTGGATTAGAATGCAGTTTGGGGCTGAAAAAGTATGTGCTTTAAAGTGACTTTGATTAGAAGAAATAGTAAATATATATCTTTTAACAAATTAGAAGTCAGGACTGGTCATACTCCTGCATCGAATTTTGTGTGTATTCCCAAAGATTTCAAAATCCTTCTCTTTCTATGTGACTTTTCAAGGACACCAAATCATTTACAAATGCCTCGCAATGATTTCTAATTCAGGGACGTTTATTGTCCTGTAATAATAGATCGAATGCAATGACTCTGCTATATGCTGCCCCCGTAAGTCCCACTAACAGGCTCACCAGCATTCACTTTGGGTACCCGTGGAGGCAGCTATAAGTATCAGGATGGTCAAAACAAAGTATTGGATTCTGACTTAGCTTCCAAAGCAACCAAGAACCGCCAATGCTTGGAAGGCAATGTGACAGACTCTCTAGAGAAGTACAAGGGTGTCCATGTGGGTGTCTGAGGACAAGATCCTCATTCTGGCTGTATCACTGACTAGTTGGCAGCTGTGAGGAAAAATCCAGTGTTCCCCTCAGCTGTCGGGGATTGTGGTGGCTGCAAAGAGCTACCTGGCATAAGGTCATGCAAACTTCTAAGAGCAATCTATATCCAGTGACCGATCACCGTTAAGATAATTAGTCCCTGTCCCCTCACCCCTGCCTAAGGCCATTTTATCTCCAGAGCTCTCCATCCTTGGCTGAGGGTGTTACTGAGTCTGCACTGAGCTTGACTTCTGCCTCTGCCTACCCCACTTCCTTTCCCTCTTTCCTCTTTCCTTGAGTTTCCTTCCTGCAACCCTCTCCCCAAGAAATGACCTAAGCCCCAAGTCCCACCTCCGAGTCTGCTCCCTGAAAGACCCAACCTGCAAATGTAATCCCGGTCTTCTCTGTCAGCCTCGGTGTCCTCTTCCAACCCATAGGGCTCTAGTGAGGATTAAATGAGGTAGATCAGTAAAATGTCTTTGAAAACCACAATGTAAGTTGGTTTTTTTTTTTCTTTTTATTAGGATGATGACTAGAGATAAATCCTCAGTCGGGCCACCCCAGTGTGGAATTTGAGAATGCTGACTGAAGGTGGATGAACTTGGTTTAGGATCTCTGCTTCAGCACCTGTAACTACATGACCTTGGGGAAGTGACTTTACCTCATTTCATCTCAGCTCTCCAATCTGGAAACTGAACACAATAATAATTATCAAAGAGTTTTGTGAATCAGATGAGAAGTAACCCTTAAAGGGCTAGACTCCAAGGTTGACTTGGAGGAAGTGTTAACTATGTTGTCTGTATCTGGAGGAAGAAATTTAAAAATGTGAAGTACTTACATGTTTCCAGGAATAATTGATGCAAATCTCCATGGAATTGGCACTTCTCCCGAGGGAAAGGGATGGGGAGAACGTTCAGGAATCTGGTTGGTTAACATCCTCAGTGTTTGGGGGTTTGCACAGGCACTAGGGGTGAGAAGTGGGCAAGACAGGGAGAAGTCCACACGTAACACAGAGGCTATGCCAGGCAGCGGTAGGTGGTAGCCTATGTCCCCCAGCTTTGGGCCAAGAAGACATTTGGGGCAAAGTGGGTTGGAAGGTGCTGGAGGGTGTACTGCAGGATTAAAAGACAAAACTCATTCAGCTTTCTGGAGAATGGTGGATAATGCAGACCACGCTGGAATGCCCTCCAGTGTTCTTTAGGAAGGTGTGGGTAGAGAAAAACACACCATAATAGGCAAGAAAGGAGATTTAAAAAGGGCTTGGGTTGAGGGGAACTTGGACTCTAAGAGGCATTATCAAAAAGCAGCAAAACCAGTAATCACTTAAGATGGGTCTGATACGTAGTAGTTGCTAAAGAAATACTTTGGTTGATTGATTTATTGATTGGGAAAAGTGGGAGAGGCAAATGGAATAAACCAATGAACTGTGTCCAAAGAAACCTCACCCCATCCAGTTGATTTCTCCTATCAACCTTCTAGTCTTTGATGCCACCTGATTCAGCTCTGGTCAAGGTCCAGGGTCAACACACCCCGATGCCACTCCATTCCGTGTATCGTAACGTACTGGAATCATGTGCAAAGTTTGGACAATCAATAGTTTTTCTTGCCGTATCTGTTCACGGTTTCGTTTCCTGTAGTCCAAGTATTTTTCTAAGCCCTGAGTCAGCATTTTCTCTCTCTCCGTGTTCTTGCCCTCTGGTCCATGACTCTGATATGGGTCTTGAAGTACAGCTTTCAAGCATACAGCATGCAGCCCCCATGTCTGTCAAGGATCATAGAGTGGTTGAGGCAGACTGTTAAGAACACCATTGACTAATGTATGGAAAAGCCGCCCCACTTACTGGGCCTTCCTCATATCACCTGCATATCACCCCTCAGACTGTGCAGTCAGCCAGCTAGGGTGACATCCCAAGAGATAGTTGAAGTTTCTTTCCTCAAGAGCGTGTAAAGTGCTATGCTCCCCTCTAGCAAGCCAGTAATTAATTTGTAGAAATAGTTTCAAGATATATATTAAATCTCACAGCCCCTTAGGCTCATTAATAACGAATCACCTGCAAAAACTTCATTGGATGACCAGGATGACAAGGATAATGATGGTGCCAATGAGGTGATAATAATTCTATTTACTGAGTGCCTACCGCACATCGTGCCCTGTCCATAGCACTCGTCATACATGATCATATTTACACGTCACAGCAACTGTGGAGGGTACCGTTGTTCCCATTTCACAGATGAAGGATCAGGGCTCTAAAAGATTAACGTGTCTGTAGAAGATGACACGGTAAATATTTGCAAAAAGTTTGGAACAGTGCTTGCCAAATGGAAAGCACTGTGTGTTTGTTATGTAAAAACAGCAACAACAATAAATAAAAATAGAGGGTTGCAAGATCAAAATTTGAGCCCATCTCTCTAACCCCCCAAACCGGTGCTCTTTCTTCCATCCCATGTGGCTCTCATCGTATACTATGCTACCTGCTCTCCGGGCTGCCCTGTGCCAGATTCCGGGGTAGGAGGAACGGTGGAAACTGAAGATTTACAAAGTCAGCAGCTGTTCTGTTATATTCCTCCCTTCCTCTCTTCCCTTCTCTCCTCCCTCTTTCCTTCCTCTCTTCCTGGCTTTCCCAACCGGGTGCCAAGCACTTCTCACATGTCGGGTTTGGGAACATGTGAGAAATGGGAACGCGATTCCCCTTTGAAAGTTGTTCATGGTTCCGGACCTCAAAGGGTTTATAATTTAGCTAGACAGTTGAGACAGACAGAAAACTATACCAGAATAACACCAAATGGGCTATAATTGTCCTAAGTGCTCTGATACCCACTGGAAGTACGATAGTAGTTCAGAGAAGGGAGATGAAGGTTAATGAGTAAGAGGCAAGCAGAAAGTGACACTGTAAAGGCATCTCTCCCTCCCCCAAATTGGATATTATTTTATGATTTTTCTGACTCTAAGAATAATCGAGCTTCTTTGCCAAAAACATTTAAGCAACAGAAGAATATAAAGCGGCAGAAAACAAAAATACAACAAAACAAAAACAAAAACCCAAGCAAAGAATATTCCCACAAGCACTATGCACAGAAATATAACTGCATGTATATCAGGGTTTCTTAACTTTGGCTGTTGACATTTGGCCAGGTAATTCTTGGTTGAGATGGGGACTGCCCTGTACATTTTAGGATACTTAGCATTTTTGGACTGACCCGCGAGATGTTGGTATGTTTCCCCTATCCAGTTGTGATAAACAGAAAATATCTTCAATTGACCAAATGACTCCTGGTGAAGAGGCAAGGTTACTCCTATGAGAGTTCCGTCTTTCTCTCTGTCTTTGTCTCTCTTTCTCTACACACACACACACACACACACACACACATATGTACACACACATATACACTGACAGTTTAATTCTCAGCATTTCTCTGTGCAAATGATATGCTTCAGTATATCAAAATTGGATTATGTTATGCACATTGTTTTCTAACCATTTGTTCTTGTTTGGGTAAGAATATTTCAATTATAATACGTATGCTTTTTTGCAAAAATGTTGCATTTTATGTCTAGTATGGCAGGATACTCTATTTTATTCCTATATGATATTTGCCAAACCATAACCCTAGTTTTGCTCATTAAAGTGATTACCAAATGTTTTCTCAGCATAAGAAATACTGCAGTGAAAATTCCTGTTCATAGATATTAGTAGATGAAGATTTTTTTTTTCTGATAAACTCCGAGAAGTTTTTAGGCTGATGACCTTTGTAGATTTTGTTAATCTTTCTCCAGAAAATAATCAAGTAATTAAGTAATTCTTCTCTCAGCACTGTATGAGAGTTCTTATTTCTCGTGTCATCAACAGTTGGTATGAAGAATATTTTAAATCTCTGCCAGTGTGACAGGTAAAATGAATAGTATCCCATGGCTAATTTGAATTTTTTGATTATTGGTGAAATTGAACATCTGTTTGCATATTTTACCTACTTGCATTTCTTGATTTTAGCATTGTATTCTGTGTCTTTTGCTAATTTTTATCTGGATGCTTTCTTTTTTAAGAGTTGATTTATAAGAATTCTTCATATGGTATATAGAATGATCCTTATTCTTATATGCAACAAATAATTTTCCAGTTTGTCATTTGTCTTTTAACTTTAGTTATAATTTTTGTGATTGTACCAGAATTGTTAAAAATTCTTAAAGTCATTTCAAAATTCTTTAACATTATTCGTAAAATTTATAAGTAATCCCATGGGGAATTTTATTGGAATGATAGTCTTTTTAGATTAAAAAACTCACAGAGGGGCACCTGGCTGGCTCAGTCGGTTAAGTGTCCAACTCCTGATTTTGGCTCAGGTCATGATCTCACAGTTCATGAGTTTGAGCTCCGCATTGGGCTCTGTGCTGTTGGCACTTCTGCTTGGGGTTCTCTCTCTCCCTCTCTCTCTCTGCCCCACCCCTGCTCATGTGTGCGTACCCACCTGCTCTCTCTCTTTCTCTCCAAATAAATAAATACACTTAAAAAATGATAGACTATAGACAACTTTATATATTTCAAACTAATACTTTAACATTAATTTTGGGAAAATTGACATTTTATCATTTTTAGAGGAGGAATATCGTATGCCCTTCCGATGTGTTTATGTCTCCTTTTAAGTCCTTTGGTAAGTTTAACAGTATATTTTTATAGATAAAAAAATTCCTATAGTTTTACTTTCAGCTATTTCATATTTTGTAGTTCTTGTCAATAGACTCCTATTTCTGGGAAAGAAACTTAACCATCATGTGGGAAACTAAGCCGGGATGATACCTGTGAGCACCCTTCTTGGCCCTTTCTCTCTCTTTTTTCAGATAACGCCATGACGTTTTCCATCACATCTACAAGTAGCTATAGGCTTACATCTTCCTTTCTATTATTTAACCTCTCTTCCCATTCTTGAACCATTATATTTATTATGGCTTCCAGAAACATTTTGATAATGCTCTCATAATGGACATCTTATCTTGTCCCTGATGTTAACAGATCTGAAACTAACATTTCACCACTAGGTATGATTATGGTGATCCTTCAGATAGAGAACTTTATTATATTAAGAAATTACCCATTCCTAGTTATAATGGGTGTTTCTAAATTGTTTTAGAATCAAGAGTGGGTATTTAACCATTGAGATGACATGGAAAGGGCCAGAGCTGTGGCCCTCCCCTACAAGGGACTGTACTGGCATCATTTCTTTCCTGCTTTCAATAAATCCAATAGCACCTGTCTTTTTCATTTTTTAACCCTGTTTCCTGGGGCAGATACAGGCGGCTGTGTGGCCTGTATCTTCCACAAGACCTCTTCCTTGTGTTGTCAGTCTAACCAAGAAACAGCTCCTGCCATGCTATAGTCACTGTCTCTGCCTTCATCACGCATGAACTCTGAGGGTGGCCCAGAGTTACAAGCTGCTTCCACAAAAGCTCAGTGCGGCGAAGAGGGGCCAGACTGTGTGCTCTGCATCTCCTGTTTGTTCTTAGGCTGAAGCACTGGGAGTCGATAATGTCTCAGTCCAACATGGTCTCTCTTCCCCCGTTCCTGGCAGAAATCTGCCAATGTTTCTGGCATCACAAAGACAGTCTTCTTTACTTTTCGTGAGGTTTCAAGTCTCTCCCACCTTCATTTCTATATTGTGAAGGCGGTTTTAATGCGAGTTGGCAAAGATGGAAATGATCGCGTGTGAACACATTGCCATTCGACCCAGAGGTCCTTATCAGCGGTCAGTCGCCTGGTAATTAGTCACTGCCCTCCCGCTTCCAGTACAAAAACCAAACTTCCTGATACAAGAAACAGAAACGAGTGAAAGAGGTACTCAGCTTTCTCTGTCTTTGGTAGCATGATACCAAGCAGTGGGTCCATCTCTTTTTAATCTTTAACCTCTCATATAATTTTCTTTTTTAAAAAATCTACAATTTTTTGTGTTCTTGATGTTGGTGGCCTCTGCACTTACAGATAGGGAACATTGTTGTGCTTGCACCAGTCTGAGGTCGTAGAGAGTCCCCTGCACGGTTTTGCTGGTAATGTGGGTACATCTCTGTCTTCTTCCGGGATTGATATCAGAGGTGATTTAATTGCCGGCCTCTTAGGATTTTTAGAGTACTCTATGGGTCTTGGATTATTTTCTAGATTGGAGTTTCTGGTTTGGGGGGGTCATAGCTATATTTTCTCTGAATTTTTTAGAAGGTACCATTTTCTGATCTAGATTGCTACTAACTTCCGGTGAATACTTGCAGTCTGTAGCCGTTCCCCCCAAGGTTTTAAGGACCAAAAGACAGAATATGAAAGAGTGGCAGAGTCCAAATCACCATGACATTTGAGAATGAAGAAAGAATTTAGGAGAGGAGAGGATCATTTTCATGAGCCTCGTAGAGGAAAGCCCGGTTTACCAGCACGTATTCCTGGCCTTGATTCCAAATATCTACATCTACTATGCACCTGTATCAATATCCCAAATATCTGAAGATAATCCTACATAGTAATGACGTAGGATGTATAGGTATGAAGACCAATAAAGAGCCAGCAGTGTAATCTTATGCTGTATATGACCGTAAACAACTATGGCCCTTTGATTTGAGTCTGAGGTGAGTTACTTGGAAGTGCCTGCCTTCCAGATGCTGTATTGCCCAAAATAGCTCTCAAGAGGTCTGAAGGCAGGGCCACTTTATGGCTCTGACATGTGTAGTGGTAATGTTACCCAGGCATCTACAGGGGCTCTGGAGGCTGCTTGTGCTCAGAGACTGTGTGATGCCAAGGACCTCACTGTGTTCTTCTCAACCTCCTTTGTTGATGTTGATGACTTTCCCATCACACCCAGACAGACTGATACCACCACAAACCCACCTCTTATCAATAACTTAGCATAGAAACTCAGTAGAAGTGACTTTCTTCCCCCCTTCCTTCACACTCTATAATGAGGCTCTAAGGAAATCAAAAGAAGCTTACCATGTGGAAATGTATCCTTTGGAATCCTGAGGATTTGCATACGACCTGTCGAGCATCTTGGGGTCACAGGGAACAGGAACCCTGGCCAAAGGAGCAGAGACAGTTCTAATGTGAGCAGAGCTGTCGTCAAGAGAGGCTTCCAGGGGAGAAAGCTTGCTGCCCTAGCCAAGGTACATACTCTTTTGTGGTGCTCCTAAATACACTGATAATCAGGGACATTAAATGTGTCCTAGATGGACACACCAGATAGAATAGACCTTTAAAGACCAAAGAGCTGCACCAGGGAGAAAAGACACTGTCTTGATCTAAATCCTGTCTCCATTAAGAAAAGTCATGATTAATTTAAAGTAAATGTGGGGAGCGTCGCCTGGATGGCTCAGGCAGTTAAGCGCCTGACTTCAGCTCAGGTCATGATCCCACAGCTCCGTGAGTTCGAGCCCCGTGTCTGGCTCTGTGCTGACAGCTTGGAGCCTGGAGCCTGCTTCGGATTCTGTGTCCTCTCTTGCTCTGCCTCTCCCCCACTTATGCTCTCTCTCTCTCTCTCTCGAATAAATAAACATTAAAAAAATTTTTTTAAAAAGTAAATGTGGGGCAATTGAACTATCAGAGATTTTGAATATCAATTAATTTGCTTTGCTTCCATTCTTTTTTTTTTCAAAATTTTATTTTTTTTAAGTTTACTTATTTATTTGAGAGAGAGAGAGAGCAGAGGAGGGGCAGTGAGAGAGGGAGAGAGAGACTCCCAAGCAGGCTCTGCACTGTCAGCGCAGAGGCTGATGAGGGGCTCAAACTCACGAACCGTGAAATCATAGCCAGTGTTGAAATCAAGAGTTGGATGCTTAGCCAACTGAGCCATGTCGGCACCCACTTTGCTTCCATCTTAATACATAGTCTTCCTATCATGGCTGAAAGAATAAGAATTTCAACCACTGGCTGAGTATCCTTTGGTAAGGATTCTCTAAACTTTGATGTCTTCAAGGAAAGCAAAACCAAACTGGCAGTTACCTTGAAGCACTGCTGGGAAGTGTTCTGCACACTCTGAGCAGCTCTGCCCGATAGAAATATAACACGGGCCACAAATGGGACCCATAGTATATTTTTACCCCCTTTAATTTAAAAAAAATTTTCGTATGTTCTTTAATAGAAGTTTGGTTGACATGAATATTGTGTTTGTTTCAGGTGTCAAACATAGCGATTCGACAACTATATATATTGCGAAATGTTCACCATGGTAAGTGTAGTTACCATCTGTCGCCATATGAAGTTGTCACATTATTGACTATATTTTCTAGGCTGTACTTTCCATCCCTATGATTCATTTATTTAATTTTAAGATTTATTTATTTTTTTATTTTGAGAGAGAGAGAGAGAGAGCATCCAACACAAGCACAAGGGGCAGAGAGAGAGAGAGAGGGAAAGAGAGAACCCCAAGATTCTCAGACTCACGAACCATGAGATCATGACCTGAGCCAAAACCAAGAGTCAGACGCTTAACTGACTGAGCCATCCAGGCGCCCCTGACTTATTTATTTTAAAAGTGTGTACCTCTTAATACCCTTCATCTATTTCCAGCCACCCCCTGCCCTCCCCTCTGGAACCACCAGTTTGTTCCCTGGACTTCTCAGTCTGTCTCATTAGTATAATTTTAAGTTTTCTAATGGTCGTGTATTTTAAAAAAGAAAGGAGTGAAATTAATTTTAATACTCTAATATATTTATTTAAAGTTTATCCACAATGTTATTTCAGCATGAGATCAATATAAAATCTATTAAAGTGGTATTTTACCTTCTGTTGTTCCGTACAAAGGTTCTGAAATCCATATGTAGTTTACATTTTTCAGCACATCTCAGGTCAACTAGGCGTTTTTCAAGTGCTCAATAGCCACATGTTACTCATGACTCCCATATCAGGAAACATTTCTCAAACATTAAACATAGGCTATTATTATTATTAATTAATTATGTCAGGCACTAATTCTTCCTCACCAAGTTCCTTAATTAGTGCTTTGGGTTAAGCAGGGGAAGTCTAGTTGCATAGGTCCTGTCTCCTGCCTATTCCTTGAAATCAGGTACCTCCTGTGACCCAGTGTGGGGACAACCAGGACCGGGGGCATCCAGGATTATCCTGGACACTGACTTCCTGCCACCTGCTAAAGCAGGTAGCTTGCTTTCTGACCCAGTCAGTTGGAGCATCCGAGCAGCACTGCGGCCAGCCTTCTGCGCTCTCTGCTCGCAATTCCTTGTCTGCAAACATTTGCCAACTGGCTGAACTTTTCCCCAGGTAACGTCCTCAGTCAAGGATGGTTTTGACTCTCTAGCAACACAGGGCAGGTGCTGGCCCATGCAGATTGTGGCAGAGTCTCTGAAAATCCCCAAATTTGAACCCGTTAGCTTCCCCCTAACACGCACCAGTCTCTACAGGAGCCCCTGTGAACAAACATCTCCAATGAAACATGTCCAGAATTTCACCACTTCCCACCAGCCCACTGCTCACAGCTTGATTCCAACCACCATCATCTCTCACCTGGGCTGCCATAGTGTTTTCCTGCCTCCAACCCTCCCCCTCTTCAGTATCTCCCCCCACAGCAATCAGACTGATTCTGTTAACCTACATGGCGGCTTACACCATCCCTCTATCCCCACCCTCCAACGTCTTCCCGGCTCAGTCACAGAAAAAGGTCAAAGCCCTGTACCAGCCTGTAAGACCCTTCACAATAATGTTCTTGGTACCCCATCCCCACCCCTACTTTCTTACTCTGCTCTAGACCTTCTTGTCCTCCTGCTCCATAGCAAGAAGGCTCCTCACTCAGGGACTTGGCACTTGTGTTTCCCCTGCCTGGAACGTGCACCCCTAAGAGAGCCACATGGCTTGCTCCCCGATGTCCTCAGGTCGTTCTTCAAATGTCACCTTATCAGTGAGGACACGCGTTATAATCTTGTTCAAAATTGCAACCCTCCGCCGAGACTTGATCTCCTTTTCCTGTTCAGTTCTTTTCATAGAATTTATCAATGTCTAACATAGTAATACATTTTACTGACATATTTATATAGTTTTTCTTATATACCAGATCCAACTAGGATCCCATTCCTGCCTCTGATGATTAAAATATTCTTACCTCCAGAATGTGCTGGATCACTTGGCACACTGTTAACATTGTTCATCATGTCCGTCTGAAAATGATGGATTTTTGACCTAAGATCACATGCAGAATTAATCAACCCCTTCTCCTTCTGAGTGTTCCCACTATTGCTCTTACCTAGCTGTCCCAGAAATGTGCTTCCTGCCTGTCCCTTGAATTCAGCTTTCTGGCAAGGAGCTTGTCTTATATCTGTGTCTCCAATGCATGGTATAGTGGCCAACACATAGTAGATGCTACACAAAGAACAGTTTTATAGATTAAAAACGTGTTTTCCAGGGGCGCCTGGGTGGCTCAGTCGGTTGGGCATCTGACTTCATCTCAGGTCATGATCTCGCGACCCTGAGTTCGAGCCCCGCGTCGGGCTCTGTGCTGACGGCTCAGAGCCTGGAGCCTGTTTCAGATTCTGTGTCTCCCTCTCTCTCTGACCTTCCCCCATTCATGCTCTGTCTCTCTCTGTCTCAAAAAAGTGAATAAACATTAAAAAAATTAAAAAAAAAAACATGTTTTCCAGATGCACAGGAAATGGCTCCCTTCTGTGTCTTTTGCCTTTCCCTGTCATTCCTTGCCCCCAGACCTCTAGTGCTGTAGGGACTCCCCACTTGATGCCTGAGTGAGACAGCCAATGGCCAATTTTCCCAGAAGCAGAAATAACCCAGGGATGTACCACATAGGATCTTCAGGTAACAACAAGACCAAAAGCAAGTTTGGATTGAGCTAGCAAAATCTATTGCCTCTCCCTTTGTATCATGAAGGGTAATGCTTTGCTTGGGGTGATATGTCAGAAGTGGTGACTCCATGTGTTTGCACATACACACGTGTAGGGTGTCACCGTCTTCAGTCCTATTCATTCATCCTTTCAACTAATACTTATTCAATGTCTTCTATATCCCATGTGTTGGGCTAGGTGCTGAGAATACAATTTTTACAAATAGTAAAAAGGTCAGATATAGCCCTGCCCTCATGGAGCATATAGCTGAAGGCAGACATTAAAAAATCACTCCATTCTCTGAAAAGTTATCTGGATCTGTCAGATCATGGGTCTTCATTAATTGTTGGGTAGTTACCACCACTATTCCCTGCTACCACAGTCTCTGTCCTGGGCTCTTCTCCAAGGCTCAGGGTAGATACCACCAACCACATTTAGTGGCCATGCTATTCCTCAATGTGACAAAAATGGGAGGGGAAACTACCTTCATAGCTGATAACCAATATTTATTGAGCGATTACTATACAGCAGGCTTTATACTTCTCCTCATGTATTATAGTATTTAATTATCATAACAAGTATCAAGGTTGATGCTATTAGCAATTCTTGTGGGTTTTTTTTAAGTTTTTATTTATTTATTAAGTAATCTTTGCCTCCAGCGTGGGGCTTGAACTCGTGACCCCGAGATCAAGAGTCGCACGCTCTTCCGACTGAGCAAGCCAGATGCCCCAGCAATTCTGTTTTAATAACGGTAATTACGCATGACATTGAGAGAGGTTAGGTAACTTGCCCAGGATTGAATAGTTAGCAAATCAAGGAGATAGAGTTAAGATCCATTTGTTAGGTTCCCAAAGCCTATATGTTCTAACCATCTAACTATACTGCCTCCTTCAGGTCTAGCGACAGCAAAAGAATCAAACAAGTTCCATCCATGCCAGTTTTTCTTAATTATCCAAAACAGAATGCTTTTGAGAATAAAGGAACTGTTAATAATTAACTCCCCTTCAGGACAGCAGATATAAACCAGGACATTTTAGGCAAGTTGGGGCATGGGGCCACCCATTTTGTATTTACTTTACAGGCAATCTCAGGCTGAATTTCCAGGAATGTGCAAATTTAAATCACAGATATACAAAGAGGGGTGCCTGGGTGGCTCAGGTGGTTAAGCATCTAACTCTTGATTTTGGCTCAGGTCATGATCTCATGGTTCTTGAGTTCGAGCTGACAGTACGGTGTCTCCTTGGGATTCTCTCTCTCCCTCTCTCTCTGCCCCTCCTGAACATGCTCGCTCGCTCTCTCTCCACCCTTCAAAATAAATAAACTTAAAAAAAAAGAAAGAAAATCCTTAAAAAATAAATAAATCATGGAAAGGTAAAGGATTAAATACCTTGATTTCCATAATTTCATAAATCTAAGGCATAGCTTATGAGCGTGTGAAAGCTAGTGTTTTCATAGCGACAGGTACTTAAAGAAAGTGGATATTTACAGAAGTAAACTAAAAAGGTCCATGTATGATCTTGGACCAACTCTAATTTGTATTGGCTCTCATGCCTTTGCATTAGCAGGGGAGCCTGATGGTGAACTTCAGGGCTTTATGCTCCCTTTACCATCTCACCTCCCAGTAGACAGTTGGATTCATTCATTCTTGAAAATATTTATTAAGTGCTCAAGTGTTTTTGTGTGTGTGCGTGCCAGGCACTGGAAATCAACAAACCAAAAAAGTCATAGTACCTGCCGTCCAGATTTTCAGTCAAGTGAAGGAAGCAGACACAAAAGTGATCGTTATAGTGGCATAATTTCTCTGCAGGTCTGAGCTCCCTCTAAACCTCCTGAGTTATGAACACACTAGCCTTCTACCGTCGTGACCTTATGCCCCAAAATGAAAATTTTAAGGACCCCAAAGTATGCTACACTTCCCTTTGTGACTTATAATTTCTAGATCATTTTTACATAAATTAGCTCATTTAATCCTTACAATAACAACAGAAAGAAGGTATTCTATCTTCATGTGGTAGATGAGGATGAACTTTAGGATCTTTGAGACCATAGGGCTAATAAGCTGGGGCGCCAGGGTTTGAAACATCAAGGTTTTTATTTACAAATCAGAGCTATACCCAAACTGCATTCATAGACCACACTGGAAGGAAATAAACAAAACTCAAATCTTTCTACAAAAGACTCTTACAGAATTAAATCTGACCCTTTGAGCTATTGCAACTTCTCTTCCTTCCCTTTGGGGATTGTTCTTAAAATATTAAAACAGTCATTATCAACCACATACATAAAAATATGTTTTAAAGACCAAGTGATCCTGCACTAACATAAATTGGCTAATCTCAAGATTAGTCAGAAATATACGTTTATTGAAAGGAAGGAAATCACTTCAATGACAGAAGTGGGGCTGTTTGTCTGATACTCAAGAGCCATACGCAGCCACAAAATTCCATCCTTTCTCTGAGAGCCACGTGCTTCCATGGCCACTCAGGATTGAAGGCAAACACAGTACGTGAAATCGGACAACTGGGTTTGAATGCCAACTTTGTCATTTACTTAACTCTGGGATCTCAATTTCCTCCTCTGCATACGGGGATGGTAACAGGGACAAGCACTCACCCCCCTGTGTTGAAGGTTATACAAAAAAACAAAAAAAAAACAAAAAAAAACAACCAAAAAACAGAAAGTAAACAATCAACATAAGTAATAAGCAACCGTACTTTAAACTCAATGAGTTATTCTGAATCTATAACTCCTCTGTTGAAAGAGTATTTAGAGTTTACAATGCTCATGACAAAAAGGGCTTAACATCAAATATAGTTGGAAGCCATCAGGTATTTTGAAAATAAGATGGGAATGAGAGTTAGACAAACCTGGATTTGGATCCGGTCTCTGAGTACTTAAACTCTCTGTACCTCATTATTGTAATCTGTGAAATGGGAATAAAAATATCTGTCCTGTAGTGAAGACTATAGAAGACTATAATGAGTACATAAAGAACCGAAGGGGGAACTCAGTGGGGCAGGGACTGGTTTTGTCACATGCACTGCTAAATTTCCAGCATGTCACCCCGTGTCTCCACACAGCAAACGCTCACTAAGGAGTTAATGAGAAGATTTTACTGGCACAAGAGGAATGCTCAATGGGTCATCACTATTTTTATAAATAACACCTGCTGGCACTGGAGATTTGGGGCCAAGGCACTGGAGGGCACATCACAATGCTCGCAATATAATGGAACAACTGAGCTTGGCCGAGAGTCACTATGACGTACTCAACAAGGCAGCACCCTAGCACCCTAAATTTAAATGTCATCAGGAGGCAAAGGACACCTTTATCAGCACCCCACTTGGGCAGTAAAAATTTGCTATTTGACTCTCTTTATCAGCAGGGACAATGATATGTTCACATATTGATCCATTGTTTCACAAATGTTCTTTAAAACCCAAACGCCAAGTCCAGAGCACCCCATGACTGAAACCCTGTCCATCTCGCTACCTATGTGGATAGCCTGGTTAAAAAAATAAAATTAAATTTAAAAAGGCTATAGTTTTTGTGAAACCCATCACTATAGTCATGATTTCCACAAGTGATTCCCATCCTATTTACCAAGAAAATTCAAACGCTGTGGGTAGAATTGGGAGAGGTCGTTAGATGTTCACAAAATCAAGCCTTGGGCCTTTGAAATGACTTTTGGAGATAAATCTAAGTGATCTTAACTGAGCACTTAGTATGTGCCGACCAACGCCAGAAATTCTTTGCATGTACTAAACATCTTATTATCTCATTAAATAACCCAAACAACTCTGATAGGTGAGTGATACGATCCTACTTTACAGGCCTGCTGTGAATAAAAGACTGACTTCTCTACACGCCCTAAATAAAAACAGCATCCACACTGATTTTACTTAGGTGCCCACACAGTTCTCTAAGATACTCTTCTGACTTCATGAGATTGAGAAAACAAAACAGCTTATAGAACTCTTAACTTCCAGTGAATAGAGGCTTTGAGGGGCTGTGGCGGTGGGGGTGGGGCAAATACCCTGATAACATCGCCTTGGAACCTCAACTAAAACGGTAAGTCTCCAGATTATTTTATAGTCATAATCAAAAAATAATACAACGGCTATGTGGGGATCCAACTGAGACTCCACAATTTGTGTTATTCTGAGAGCATTCGCTGCTTTGGCAGCGTAGCCATGAAGGGGAAAATGAGAGATTAATTTAGAAATTCTTCCTTTAGAGATTAATATAAAGGCTTCATTTCTTTTGAGAGGCGATGGGTGACCAACCAGACCAAATGCCATTCTCACAACATGTTTTTAGTTCTCAGACCTTACCGGTGAGACTGAAGTTCAGTGTACAATTTGTTATCAACAAGGACCGAGTACATCGGGATACAGTTATGCCAGGATGAAAACAATCGTGAAGTGTTTTGGGGTGTCTTTTTTGCATGGCTTGCAAGTTTTCTTGTTTGCCCTGGTAAACACTGGGTCATTTCCATGAACCCTCGAGCTGACTGATAAATGGCCTGAGCTGCTTGCCCTAGGAATGGACATCTCCACTTTGGGGATAACGGACAGAAAAAGTCAAGGACATATTTGTGGGTAAGGTCAGGCCTTCTGTCCTCAACAGCATGGAGGACACTACTTAGATTTAACAAAATCTGATTCGGCTATGTTGCAGATTGATAATACTAACGATACACCGTGCCATTTGCATAGCACCTTTGTAGTGAAATCCAGAGCGGCAAAAAGACAAATTGAGGGCCATAGAAGGTGACTAACTTGGCCAAGGGACATCAGTAGGAAGTGAAAGAGCTTTAGGTACGTGGCTCTCACACTTGGGTGTGTGCATCAGGGATGTATGGAAGGTCTGTTTGCCTGCCCCAGCTCCCGAGTGTGTGAGTCAGCAGGTCTAGGGGGGGCCCGAGAATCTGCATTTCTCACAAATTCCTAGGTGACGGTGATGCTGTTACTGCTCCGCGGACCACACTTTGGGGGTCATCAGCGTCAGAGATGGGCTCCTGATTCCTAAGCCATGCCTCTTCTTTCTAGACCCCACCACCACCGCCAGGGTACAACACATGGCCACAGCTCCACTGGCTTTCTCCCTCCAGCCACTTTAAATGAATCTTTCTTTAAAATGCAAACCACAGGGCGCCTGGGTGGCTCAGTCGGTTAAGCGTCCGACTTCAGCTCAGGTCACGATCTCGCGGTCCGTGAGTTCGAGCCCCGCATCGGGCTCTGGGCTGATGGCTCAGAGCCTGGAGCCTGCTTCCGATTCTGTGTCTCCCTCTCTCTCTGCCCCTCCCCCGTTCATGCTCTGTCTCTCTCTGTCTCAAAAATAAATAAACGTTAAAAAAAAAAAATTAAAAAAAAAAAAAAA